>NW_024496525.1:1655741-2255741 GCF_017590055.1 Onychostruthus taczanowskii | reverse complement strand
CCAAACCCTCTCTAGCTTTAGCACAGATATGCTGACAAAGGTTCCTTTTAGAAGCCCAGACCACAGAAGCCAGAGATAAATCCGTCCACCCATACGCATTTTTGTCTCCTTTGCATATACAAAATTTCTTTCACCCTCCTACCTCTCAAACCCATCTCACCCTCCTTCCCGCAAAAGCGATTAAGGAAAAGCTGTAGAAATATTTGCCCAAAGCTGGAGCCTGTTGCTGGGCCCAGCTGTATTGTTGGTAGGAATACACACAGCAAACTTTCACTGTGAGGAGCCCTGCGGGACTCCAGGCACTTCGGGGAGGCTTTGTGAGCCCAGCTCTGCATGCACTAGCCAGGCTATTGTGAAAAGGAAACAGAAAAAAGTGTTACAAACCCCAATGCTCTCCCACTCTCGTCTCCCCCCACCTCCCCATGTGCCCCCCTTCCACCAGCCGCCACCTTCCCCAAGACAAATCGAGAGGGGAGGGGGCCACTGATGAAGAGACTGAAAAGGTTTCCTCAGTTAGATTTAAGGCAACAAGTCAGGGCTGCAAGGAGTCCTTTATCCACCAGGGAAGCCTCCCACTGCTCCAGAGCTGGGCTGAGCGGGGATCCTGGGGGCCAGCTTTCTGAAGGCTGCCATTGATTTGTCACTGATGATAAGTGAGGCCGGAGTCGTTCCCACCATCGCCTGCAGAGGGGACGACTCCCACAACGCCCGGCAGGGGAGAGGGGCAGCAAATGAGGAAATGCAGAACCCAATGGTTGAAAAAATCCCAAATGGCTATTTTTCCTCTAACGAGCTGCAACAAAAAGGAGCAACCGTGCTGAGACCGAGGCAGGGGACAAGAGACAGCAGTGCACAGAGGCAGTGCAGTCACTCATCAGTGGACAAACCTTCCGCATGGAGAACGAGCAGGGGGGATTTCTTCAGCCTCAGCCTCCTAAGGGCCTCACAGTGCCAGCTCGGTCAAACAATATTCCTTCAAAACCTCTCCAGCTGCTCCCTTGCCAATTGCTTTTAAACCTGTTCTATTTACATAGAGACACTCTTCTCTCAAGCACATGCTGCTGGAAACTCGTTCTTCTGCTTTTTGGGAGGGGAAATCTTTTCTCACAGTACTAAATAAATGAGAGAGGCTAATGAAGCACCATGTCTAAAAGGTGAATTCCCAAAGCAACAGGAGATCTTAAAGGAGCACCAGAGCCCCCCCAGGGAACATACAAATAGAGCAGCAGCTGCCTGGGCAAGACCAGATGCAGATGGGTGAACTGAAAGTAAGACAAAAGGTGGAGGGGGAGGAAGGTTGAAAGAAATAAAAAGAGAAAAAAAAAATCAGCAAAAGAAGTAATGATCCTTGGCCTTTCTGATGTAACTAGTTAGGAAAAACTATCAGAACTGGTTCAACTTGCATTACAAAATGTCTCTCTTGTGCTTCAAGACACCGAGGATGTTTAGAGTAAATAGGACACCTTTCCTTCCTTTCCCTGCACTCAGCAAAAGCCCTCAGCTATCTTCTGCCCTGGCCAGGCTGAGGCATGCAGGCCTTGTAACATGGCCTGAAGAGCAAGAGGAACATCTCCAGAGGGAAAAGAGAGTCACGCCTGCAGCTTCCTTCCAGTTCAATCAGACTAGACCCAGCAATCCAGAGGATCTTATCTGGCAATACATTACCTCAGGACACTTGTGCACAGTTCCTAAATCTCCAGTTATAACCCAGCATGCTAAAATAAATTAAAGTTGCCAGGCTGTAAACTGTAACATTCAGCAATATTTTACCTCGTATTCAGTCACTCAGAGGCACAAGGCAGATCACTGGGAGTACTAATTATTTCAAATATTCTACTTAGAATTTTTTGGTATACAAGAGAGCACAGCCTCTATGGATCCTTAAGCTGGGGATAAGCACAATATCAGAACCTTAACTTGATAACATCCAGTCCAAAAACTTCACACGTTTAAACATTAAAAAAAAAAAAAAAAACCTTAAAAAATCCACCCAAAACCTCATTCATCTTTGGGAAATAGCCAGCAGCCAGTTAGCTCAAAACACAGGTTTAATGTGCTTCTTTCCAGAAATATTACACTCTAACCAAGCAGCCACATCCTAAACCAAACAAAGCTTTTGAGTTCCGAAGTGCAACCCAATTAAAGCCCATTGAAGGCCTTTGCCTCCCAATGAGAGAGGACTAAACATCTCCCAGCTTGATGAACTAACCACTCAGACCATTGCCACTGCCTGGGGACCTGGAAATGGGCTTATGCCCAGTAAGACCTGAACTTGCACACCTGAATAATCTCAATAGCTACACAAGAAACAGGACTCACAAAGCCAGTTTCCGATGGATTCGTCTCTTAACAGACAATGTTGATGCATCTGTTGCCAAATGGAGGGAGGGGATTCTTTCATGTCTAAAAAAATGCAAACTCATGAGGAATCTTCACCCACAGCCAGGTTGCTCCTGTGGTCCCTTCCCTTTATTGTGCTGCCTATTTTCATGAAACTTCTGTTCTCTGGGACCAGTTTTTTTGGGTGAGAAGTTACGCATACATATTGAAATAACCACTGCTTCCATACAAAAGCAGGCTAAAGATGCCTGTGGATTTTTCTCATGAGAACAGTCTGTATTAACAATATTATTAAGAACTGCTTCTGATACTACTTCCTGGACCAAGTTCCAGGATTTGAAGTGCTTATCCAAATAAAAAATTCCTCATAAAGCTCAGAAATCATTCAAGCAGATACATCATTCATCCCTTGAAGAATTTTTCCTACTTGAAAAGCTTTTAAACTCTTCTCTGTCCCCCATGCAAGCATACTTCCTTTTGCTAGAACCATGATCTCAAGGCCAAAATCCATGAATAGACAGTGTGATGTCTCCCATCTTACAGATGCACTTACCACAATGACTCAAGAGCAATTTTCCTTCTGTTATTCCACCATACTTTGGGGAGTAGGGTACAACAGACAAATTAAGTTGAATCAGGCTTTTGAGCCAATTTGTGGGCATTGCAATACAATATTATTCAGCCAAATATAGAGTACTTCCTCTGATCAAAGAGCAACCCAAGCCCATCAGTGCTATAAATGCCACCTAAAATGACTGGATAACAGTAGAGAAGTGACAGGGCTACTTGTCTACTTGTAGCAGAATTTTACCTCCACTAATTACAGTCTACCTTGAGAAGTTCTTGGGAGTTTTTTCAGTTGAATACAGACTTTTTTCCTCTCTTTCCACTCCTAAGTGGAGGAGCTATTTTCAATAATTGTGCAGTAAAATTACTTTTTTTCAGTCAGGAAGAAAAAAGAAAAAAATAAAAGTATTTCTGATGGCGGGGAAAAGGCCTTATTGTCCAGTTTGTATGTTGCCTAAATTTGCTGAATTTTTCTGGTATCTTATGCTACTGTTCTCAGACATGGTAAGAACACAACATCTATTCTAATGGCTCATTCTCTAAGTAAGAACATCTGGTACCTTTGGACCTTCAGCCAACAAACCTTGATGAGTCAAGATCAGGTCAGCTTAAGTCACAGTACCCAATTAAGCTACACAGCATTACAGTCATTACAGCATTCATCTCAGCTTCAGAGGCTGAGCTCAGTTAGCTTTCCCATTTCCTGGCCCTTTACTCTGAGACTGAATGTGGTCCACTAAGTCAGATTTTGAGAAGCTTGCTTAGAGTTTCATTACCCTCCCTTCATTTTTTTCATTTCATTATACAGTTTGATAACTGTACGTTATCAAATGTGCAGTTTGATAATGCGGAATTACAAATAGCAACAACATTTGGGAAATCATTCCCATACCCCTCCTTAAAACTGCACAAACACTTTGCAGACTGAATACGTACATGATGATTTAGGTATCAAGTCCTCAGAGGAATATGTCTGTTTTCCATGGAGAAGATCAAATGTTCTGCCCTTCATGCTGTAATCTAGTTTCTTGATTTCTTTCCAGGTATCCCTCTGAAACAAACCTGCTTCTGCGCACAATAAGCAAAGGACAGAAAGCAGTCTTGATTTAACTATATTTAAGTGAGAACACAAGTCTCAGGTTCTCCAGAAACACAATGATGTTTGCTCAAAATGAGAAAGAAGCCTCAGGATGGTGATTTTACATCGATGAGTTGTCCCACCCTCAGGAGCTCTTAGCCCTCCTTCTCTAACTGCCAGTCCTACAACCCCAACAAACTGACATAGCTTTATGCAGTCTGATAAAAAAACCCACAGATAAGCAAAAGTTATGCAGTGGGCAATGAACTTCAAAAAGATGCAAACCTGAAGAATCTTCCAACTCTTAACCCAGCCCAGTTTGATTCCTTCTGTTGCTTCACTGCTTGCAGAACCATGACCTCAGATGCAAACTGACAGAAGTAGTTGGGGTCATTTCCTGTTTAAGGCTTTAAAAATGTATTTACTACAGTGGGCCATGCGTGATTTTCTTCTTACAGTCTGCTTACCAAGTGTGTGTACATTTGGCAGTAGGATAGGCATGCTACTGTGCTGAAAATTCTCATGAAAAGGAATAAACACACGGAATTAGATCATTCTACACTTGAGTAAGTAAATGTTTAAAAATGTAACATTCTAATCTGGGAAAAAAACAACTGACTTTAGTGTGCAAAAAAAACCCAGCTATTAAGCAACCAGTCACCATGGTTAACTTCTTTACCCTCAAAAGAACAAAGTCTGTGGACTCCAAAATAAAGTTGTCAACTACCCTGAGAGAAAAGTAAAAAAATCCCAGTCCTAGCCATTAGCACACCTGGCCCAACAAACATAGGGAATCTTTATGTAACAGTTTGCAAAGATGACACTCCCAACCCACGTTCTGTACAGCTGATCTCCAGGGGGTGCAGGGAAAACCACTTGAGCTATTGGGTAAATACAGCCACTGGAGCTAATTATGTATTTACAGAATCCTACCCAGCAATCTACCTTGCTGCTACAAAGCAGCAAAAATGAACATTTAACAATTATTAGGTAAAGTTGGCAACAGCTAAACTATCCCAAGCCAGGAATCTAGGGTTAAAACTTGGACTTCTAACCCAAGTTAAGCTTCTGTTCTCAAATTTCTTGACCTTTGTGATTACATGGTTAAATACCATTTTGTGATCCATCCGAAGACATGCTACAGTCAGGATAGGGGAAAGAGTGGAAGAGTCATGGACACAGAACAGATCTTTGTGAGCTGGGTTTCGATAAGATGCTCCTCATTAGACTAGTGCCAACTGTTTATTGAATATGCTGGCAGATAACAGGAGCATGCAACTATTCAGGACAAAAAGAGCAACTAAATCCTCTTAGACATTACATCCGAGAATAATTTTCACTCTCACAGTATCAAACCTCCGACACAACAAACATGTCTAATTGTGATAATCTTGCGTGCATTGTATCAGAGGGGGAGAAGAACAATTAGAGAAAGGCAGCTTCAACAGAGAGGCAGGAAGAAGCATCACTGTACAGACTAGAAGGCAAAGCTTAAGTGGAGCCTCTATTTACTATGTTAATCAGTATTTCATTGTGGGTTTTTTTCTCATTACTTCATACATCTACCAATTTACTACATGTAGAAATTATTAATTCTTCAGAGTAGGGATTGTTCTTATTTTATGCACATGTAACACTGTGAAGCTCTGATTTCCATTAGAGTGAATCTTTAACGTGATCCAATTGACAATTCATGTGTAAGATTCATCCTATGTACATCTTCCCTTCAGCCTGCCACATATTCATTCAGGGAGAACAGGAATGGCCATTTAGACAGCTTATGCTTTCCCACAGCTAGCTCTGTCTTCCTGTAACTAGCCAGACACTTTGCATCACCACTGCCACTTCCACGTCGGCTCAGGAAGAGAGTGGATTGTGCCTTCTTTTGTGTGCATACCCAGGCTGGCCTTGTGAAACCACATCATCACACTACATCAGCGGAGAGTGGTGGGGAGAGCAAGCAAAACTCTAATCCAGAGTCTGCGAATAAAGAGTCAAAAACCAACTCTCTGCTAGACATCAGTCATTTAAAAGGTAAGATTAAGTAAGAAGAATCAAGGCACTAGCAAGGCAATAAAGCTTTTCATATTCAGATTGACCATTTCTCTGGCAACAACTTTAGTCTGTGGTAGCCCAACTAAAAGAAGATAGTAGGTCTTTTCTTGCAACCCTAATGAATAGAAGTTTCCACCACAAAGGGCATCACCAATTAATGTACTGCACCAGTTGCAACATCTATGGGTTGATCTTTCACCACACTTGGATGCTAATACAGCACTGTCATACAAGTAACAATAGAATAAAGAGACCTATGCTTATGTGAGCCAAAGAAATTAAATCTTGAGCTTGAATTCTCACCTCTCCATATTTCTAGGGAAAGCCTTTCCAAATTACTATCAAGGGAAAGCAAAGAAACAGCAAGTCCGTGCCAAAAAAATGGTTGGTCTTGCCTCCCTGTGTCCTTCCATCAGGTCTATACTGATGAGCTCACTGAGGAGCAATTCACTTCAGTTTGCCAATACCACACAACCTGTGGTTTCACCATTCTGCAAGCCAGTTCTGTAACAAACCAGCAAGCTGGACTGATTCATCCAGCAGATATCTACACAGACCTATCAAAGGGACAAGAGAATGAGACTGCTCTCTGGGACGAGCCACAGTTACACCAGACCAGGCGCAACAAGAAACCACACCCCTGGGCCAAGGAAGCCCAGCAGCTAGAGGCCAAGCCACACACACTGCAGGCAGAGAACAACCCTCAGCAGTGACAACATCCTAGTATCCCTGCCAAAAACATGCCTCTCAGAGAAATCAAGTTTGGCTAAAAGAAAAGGGAGCAGGAGCAAAATCTCCTCCAATTCTGCTATTCCAAAACATGGGCTATATATTAACATAAAGCTGTATTTTGATGACAATATTTCCCATAAAGCAAGGTTATACTAAACCCTACTCTGAATCAGTAACACACTCTTGGAAGTCATTTGGAACAGCATTCTTCATGCCACCTGAAACAAGCTGCCAACTGCGTCCAGGCAAACCAGACCTCCACAGTCCAGCCCACTGTTTAATTGTTTTAAGCAGTGTGTTTAATTTACAAAGTTTAAACAGGAGGAAAGGACTAAATGGATAGATATGAAGGAACAGAGGACTGGTAAAATGCAATTCATAATCCACGAGTCATTTCTTCTAAGATCCTTGCAAAAGACATGGATCTGGAGAAAGGCAAGTGGGTGATAACTGCGACAGTTGGAACATTGTTTATTTCCTGCTAGCAAAGACAGCAGTTCAGGCCTCCAAGGATAAATCAAATTTATTAACCAGATGGAAAACATTTCATTTCCAAACATCATCCATACAACAATGGGCCACAGAAAGAAAGGAGCCAATTCACAACAGCAACAAGAAAATAAAATTACTAGAGATTTTAGAGATGAGTTCTCATCAAAATCTGCACTTGCAAAGAGCCTCATATTACATCAGAACTTGCAACACATCCCACCACAATCAATTCAAAGACACTTTTATTGGCAAAACAAGCTCTGCAAGTGTTACCCACATGTAAAAAGCAGCACATTTGAGTTTTTTCCAGAAGTAGACTCAACATATGAAGGGCCTGTCTCCACAGAGGTTTTAAGAGAAAGGGATATATGGCCTGAAGTCCAAGGATAGAAATGAAAATGTTCCAAAGAATAACATTTTATTTCTAGTAAGATAAATGTTCCTTGCTCTAATATATTGTGTATTTTACTTCTAAGATTATAAAATTTTCTTCTCAGCCTCTCCTTTCACTTCTCATTCCAACATTTATCATTTATGGTATTCTCCCTGTATCCAAAATGCAACCCAAATTGCACATGCCAGCTCCGACTTTCATGAAAGTCTGACTTCATTTTGCACATTTCACTTGGCACTAAGTGCCAGCAGAATAACTTTGCACAATAACTTGTGGCAGTTCAGTTGGCTAACAGGTCCGGACTTCTTTTTTCTGCTATAGAAACTTATGTTCTGGTTTAGATTCTGACTAGTTTCTCATGTGAATTTCAGATTAAATTATTTGCTTCCCAAGCCTCAAAAAGAGCGTCAAAGAAACAATGTTTTCATAGGCTTGGATAGCATTTTCATTTGGTTTCAGCCTATGGCTCTCTGATAGAGACAATTTTTGCTGCTTTGGATAAGATTGCATAAAAAGAATTGGTTTTGCCGCTGCTAGGATCAGCAATGGAAATCCCCCCAGTCCTACTCTGTAGGAATCATTACACAGATCTCTAGATCTAGTAACTTCATGTCTTTGCACATGTGAAAATAAAAAAGCTGACTTCCCTTTGGTTACAATGGAAGAACATACAGAGCTCTGGAGATTGTTCTTGTGGGAGTCAAATATTTAATTTACTCTTGATTAGTATAGGAGAAAAATCTCAGCAGTGTATTCAGTTCTAATGGTTTGAACAGTTCAAACATGTCCTACTTGCTAGGTCCACTAATGCAGCCAGCACAGCCACACAAAGCCTTAAGCATGCAAAAGTTCCTGAGGCTCATTATGGTGGGGCTGGAGAGGGTCTGTGCTGTCTACCCACCTTAGCTCAGTTCCATCCCACAACAGATAATATTCTCCTTATGGAGTTACTGTCACTCTGCTCCTGTGAGCCACTCCCCTTCTGCTTGTCTCTAAAAGGCATGGAGCCATAAAGCACACATTAGAGACTTTAGTATGCAGTCTGCACAGTCAGAAAAGCTGGCTCCTTAGGCTACCTGGTCTTCTAGGGTGTAATTCCAATGGCCCTCTGTCCTCACAACACTTCAAGAAGCACTTTTAGCATTGCCACCACATTTAGTTTAAGATCTTGACACAGGATGCAAAGCATGCTGTTACAATGTTGCTCAAGAAAAAACCCAAGGCAAACCCAGCTAACACTCCATGCCTTTCCCAGATTAACCTGCAGGACCAATGCACTGCAGTACATCAGCCAGCTAACTAGGTGTTTTGGCAGCTGTCCCAGTCACTTAATCGAAGCCTGAGCTCAGAGGCTGTTTCGCCTGAGCGAGTAAGGCAAGACGCACACACCAAAGATGTCATCTCTGCCTCACTCCCTTCCTTGCTCGAAGGCTACTGTCCGAGTGCTGTTTATTTTTATCCTACAATTGATGAACCGTACACAGGTCTCATTTGCCCTGTATCTCCCATTATTTCTATATTGTAGCTGTTAGGTTTCACCTTGGGTATTCAATTAAGCTAAGTGGGGTTCTGCCAAGCATTTCAAGGAGGCAAGTGTCTGCCACCCCCTATTTCTTGCCAGTCTGCTCTAAAGCATCTCATCACAAAAACTGCTCAGGGGTCCTTTCTCAAAAAAAAAATCATCTGATTTTTTTCTTATTCTTCCAGATAACCATCATCAAGTTTGCTTCTCCAGCATAACCAACCAAGAAAAGGTTACTACAGAGTATCAAAGGAATTATCCCCCTTTTTTTTTAGATATTCATTTCAAGTTTAAAGTTGGCTCCCAAACTTCTAAAGACTTATGGGTAAAGAACTAACCATAACAAAGCAAGAAAAGAAGCACCAAAAAAACACCCAACATTTTCTAGGGACAATTGACTGGAAAACTTAAACCTAAGCAATTTACTTATTTTGCTCTAGTCTAGAATTTGCACTAACAGCAACAGAAGATTACAGCTCCTCCTCTTCCAGTTCACAGAAGGCAGGTCACAAACAAGAGAAACCTCAGAGAAATAACAGGCTTCTCCTGTTAGCGAGCAAGCTACTTCAACCAAAGTTTGTAGTTGAAGGTTGCAGAAATCCATGAACACCAGGGTTGTTCTTGCTTGAGTACTGGTAGCATAGAAATTACTCAGCATAACTGTAAAGATTTAAAGATGACAAATCTGCCTTTCTGGAGGAGTTGAGGCACAGGGAGAGGATCCACCTGCTTCCCAGATAAAAGTACCTTGTGCCTGGAAAAAAAAAAATCAACAAAACAATCAAACAACAAAAACAAACCCCCTAAAACCAACAACTAACATCCAAAAGGCCTAAAGGTCCCCTGTTGTTTAAGCTAATGCTAACTGCAGGTCTGAATTCTTCCATACACTCAAAAATGCAGTGAGCAAAGGCTTACAGACAGTCTTGATTCATGAGTGGTGACAGTTCAAACTGGAACACATGAGCTTGCCACCCTTGTGGGGGAGACAACTGCTCGGCAACCAGCTCTTCGTGAGTCAATACCCTCTTGCAGCTGCTGTTCACTGGTCAGGGAAGAAGTCAGATGCAGAGGCAGCCTTCCCTAAGATAGCAAAGGGCCATAACCACACCAACTGGACAAATCAGTCCTTCCCAGTTTCCAAGACAATGCCCAAGAAAATTCCCTTCACCACTTCATCTCTGCACGAACACAGCTCTGAGCTCAACCTGCTCTGTCCTTGTATTTAACTTAGGTCTGTTTGCAATGCAATGACAACTGCTCTTCAAGAACTCCTGACCCAGTCTCTCACTTATTCCTGCATCATGCTTTTAAGATTTAAACACTGAATACTTCTATTTGAGATCCATGACAGAAGCGCAGGTAGCTTCTATTTACCAATGACTATTCTCTCCTGTTTCTTGGCTATTAAAGCCTCAAACCTATCTCCTCTTTCCCATACCACAAACTCTCTAGATTTCTCTCACAGACACACTCATTAAGTTTTTCCTCATGCTAATAGGTACTAATAGGTGCTGATCAAGGCCCTTTTTATAAAGGCAGCACAAATTAGTGGCATGTCCTTCAGCCAAAACAAGCTCAATTCAGGCTTTTCAGGAGTAGCAGGCTTCAAAAATCACAGTGAGGAGAATACAGTCTCTGAGGCCTCAAAAACCTAATTTCTTAAATTTGTCAAGCTTGAAGAAGTGGCAAAGTCTGAATAACAAATAAAGGACAGCAGTAAAGCTGGCTTCCTCTTAACAAATGCAGTTTTAATTCAGAGAATTATCCCACCTCCTGGTTCATCCTCAGAAGCTTGGAACAGAAGCAGGAAATTACAACCCCAAGACTTCTCTCCTTTTTTTTTTTTCCCTGCCCTCAGAGTTGCAAAGAAAGGATTTGACTATTCAGCAGTTATGGAAATTCAGAACTGAAATTGGGTGGGAGCACAAAGGCAAAAAAAAAAGAAAGAAAGAAAGGTGTGTCTTTATTTTATTCCAATCCTAGATCCCACGAGACAGTTCTGATACACTGAATGGCTGCACCTTAAGCAAGAACCTCTCCCAGCACTACCAGCTGTCACCAAGTCAAATGAACTGACAGAGCTGGAGATTCAGGCTAAAGGAGCAGAGTGTGTATTTCCCTCTAACCTTGCACAGTCCCAGAATGCTTCTCATGAGCCTTTCAGAGAAGAAGGCTGAGAACATCAGGTGTCTATGTTTTAACTGTTCACTATAATGACACACTCTTTCACACAGCAATTCTTAATGGGGAAGGCAAAGAGAAGTAGGCTGCTTTTCCAGGAAAGGAGAAGTTTTCTGCCACCAGACTTACACTTGTTTCTATATCCAGACTTCTTACCAAACCCATAGTAATCTCCTATTCTCACTTTATGCTTTTGTCCAAGCAATTATCTCCAAAGTTCTAGCCTCTCACTTCAGTTCTGCCCTCCCAGTTCATACACTTTTCCAGACAATACTGTCTGCCAAAATACCTTCCGGGACATCCCACTCAAAAATCATTCTAGCTTATGTGCTCCCAAGGCTGAGATTCCACATTCCACCACTGCAGACAGAGGTGGTGATGGAGGTATCTTATAGGCTCACCATCTCAGTGTTCTGCTAATAGTCTCCCTTTACACCTCTGACTCCATTGCTAGGCTCCTAATATTTCATAAAATCACTCCATTTGGTCAGGGACTCTACTGTCACGGATTCCTAACAATTTGTCACATCCTCCTTTAAAGCATTAGTAAAATAAGTCTTTCCCTGTCTCAGCAGTTAAATTATGCTCAGTGCTCATCTTCACTTTCAAAATTTCCATCTTTTATCCTACCTAATTAACAACTCTTTCTGCCATCAGATCCCACATAATTACTCCACTTGGATTTCCTTACACGGCTCTTCTGTTCCTTTGCCAGCTCAAGTCCTTGGCTCTCATTTCCAAAATGCCTATCTTTGCTTCTCTTAATATCTATACTCCTATATCCCTTTACCTTCTTCTCATGGTTTACACTACTCTTGCATTTGCTTCCTCATCCTTATTTACACAGTTACCAGCTTTCAGCAGTCTTTGATGCCAACTCTTACCCAAAACCTCTCTCTATCCTCGTTCTAAGAAGTGATTGGAATGAAAAACTTTGGAAGATTTTCCCATCAAATCAAAGGTAAAGGAAATTTAATTAGAAAGCAATACAATTTTAATATTGACCTTATCTATCCTAGTAGAATTATCACACCCCTGATCCTTATCAGATGTCCAATTAAGTCTATAAAGCCTTTGGGGCAAACGTAGCCTCTTCCTTCATGTTACACAAAGCCATAGCATCTAGACAATCCTTAAGTTAAGAAAAACACCTCGGAAAGTCAAAGACCTTGATTTTGCCAGGGGCAACACCACTCCACTCTGATTTGGAAATTACCAGAGAAGTTAAAAGTCCTCACTCCCTGAAACTTCGAAATGCAAGAATAGGGTTCCCCTCAAGAGAAATAATGTCTGACTGAGAAGAGAGGAGCTGGGTACAGAATGCACTGAAAAGGTTTTTCCATGGTATCTCTAGCTCCTTCCTGCCTCAAATCTCCAAAGCCATCACTTATCCACTTCAAAACAGCAGGAGAGTCACTTCTTTTTTCCTCCTCTCTCCAGAAGGAGCACAGCAGAAATAAACCTCGAGTGATAAATTATGCACCACTTTTGTGTGGCTGCCTCTTGGCCAGACGGGAAATTTTTCTCCCAAAGCCTTTTGTTTCCAGCTTTGATCCCAGTGTTGGATCCGCTCTGTTCAGCATGGAGGTGAAGGGAGAGCTGACACAGGCCAAGTTCAGGCTTACTGCAAGTCACAGTCAGATCTTCCATTAGCCTTCTCCCCTCCCCCTTTCCAACTGGAACTCTCCTTGAGTTTGAAAAGATCCTATTAAACATTTTCCAGAGGGCCTTACAGAGGATACATTATTTTGATGGATGCTGGGGCTAAAGGAGGAGGATTTCTAAGTACAGTGAAATAATGGAGTTTGTTCTAATGGGTTTAAGAGATGCCCGGGGGCACCAAGTAAGTTCCTTCTCTGCAAATCAAAAACACTGAAGACCAGAAAATGGAGCCGAACAACTGAACGCCAGGAAGCGGGGAAATCGGGCTCTATTTAACTGCTGCTCTTGGTTACAGCCAACTTCAGGCTGCTTGGAAAAACAGCACACACACATATCACTGGCACAAACTTAACAGGAGGAAACAAAGAGACAACAGGGGTCAAACTGGGGGTGGCAAGTAGGAGAAGGATGCAAGGCTGGGTCCCCACCCCCTACCAGAGAGTCGGATCAATTATCCTTGAATACTAACAAGATTTCTGATTAAAGAACTGCTGCTATGCAATAGAAACAGAAAGCTCCAGCAGCTGGGAGGGGCTGTCAGGCAGTAACAAAGAGACACAGAAGACTATGCCCTGCTAGGGCATACTGAGGAAGTCACCATGCTGGTAGCCAGGAGAGGGGTCTTCCCTGCCTGGAGTCATGATAACTCTCACTGCTGGTAGATTTAACACCAAGCATAAAATTCCACCTTGACACTACAGAACATGGGGGCTGGTTTCAGGCAAATATGTTATCTACTGGAAGCTTTGCTGGACAACAGCTCTTTACACAACCTCATCACTACAGTACAGGAAGGTGAATTTTCTTCTAACTCTAACCCATTCCAGCTAAAATCTGGTGCTTTTTACTTCTGAGTGCTGCAACACCAGAAAGCTGCTATCAACATACAACAGCTTGAGAAACAAGATCTGTGCTGTCTTTGGTCATACGCTTTTTGACAAAACTGCAACTAGCAGTGCAAACACTGAATATGCATCTACATTACTGTCTGTTAGTCTTAATGGTTTGTGACTTGCTGACTGGTGGCTAATACCAGAAGAACCTAATCACCCAAGAACATCATGACAGACAAAGCTTCTGTTACTACTTTTTAACCCACAGGTGTGCTAACATGCTTATACCAGAATGCTTAATGTATCTCATACCATCAGAATTGGGCTCATGATACTTCAATTCCCTTTTATTCTTTGTCTTCTACATTAAATTACCTAATTCCCTGATATGATGAATTTCAGTCGTTCACAATTCAGCACTACAAAATTCAACAAACATCAGCTCTATGTGATGTTCATAAAGTCTTTATGAAAACTTATTTTCCTGCCCTTACACAGTGAGTCTCCTTTCATCTAGGGTCACAACAGCCAAGGAGATCGGCTGCTCACAAAAAGACTGCAGATCAAGAGTCTCCCAGACTAAATGCAAAGGCTGGAACACTTCAGCATCTAACAGACAGTTCTGCACAAGAGAGGCAAAGAAAACATGCCTGGAAAGCTGAAAAACCTGAACATGAATTCACTTACAACAGGAGGGCAGTCAAATACTCCCAGGTAACATTCCCAGAGCAACCAGATATACAGCATGAATAAACCACAAGTCTACAGAATAACAAGCCCCTGCATCCATACACTTACTATCTTTAGTACAGGGAAATGGAAATCTACAGACAGAAGAAAGAAGAGATTCAGGGAGCATTACAGTGCCCAGTTTTCACTCAGCAGAGACAACAAAATCCCATAAAAGAGTAATACCTAACCCAACAGCAATGGCAAAGAATCATTGATGCCACAGACACAAAAGTAAGACCCGTGGATGACAATTATATTTAGTGTTTTCTGCCATGATTTGTGTGAAATGCGGCCGCTAAATACAGTATGCCACTTAAAGGAGTTGGTTTGTTGTATGCCAGAGCTCCAGCTCTGGATGTTTTAACAGGTAAAACCAGACATCTTAAAAGATGGTCAGTTTAAGTCTACATATATACCATCTGACCATGTAAACCCTATAAGAAAACACCACAAATAGCTAAGCCAGAAATAAGAGGACTAGAGAAATTAAGTATCCACCTTTCCTTTACATTTCTTTTAATAACACTTTATTTGCCAATTCACCCTTTCCAACAGTCAGTAAAATTTCTGTGGTTTTATGATCTTTTGACCATCAGCAAGAGCAATATAAATTATTAAAAAGAGAAATATTCACAAGCAGCAAAGGAATTCAATGAAGCTGCAGAACATGCACTTACTATATAAACCTATTTTTAAAACCTTGACTGGTTTTTAAGATAATATCTCTTTATCAGCTTTTATAAGTGTTATGAAGCATACATTCTATTGTGTTCGACAGTAAGTTGCATTCTAGGGCAAATGGAGTTGGCCTTGGGCAAGACAATTTCTACTTCACTTCCCACATTTACAAAACAAGGATAATATTTGCTTATTTCACAAGAGTGCACGAAGATTCAAGAGCACTATCAGACTACAGATCATTCTCATAGAATTAATGTTTTAACTATTTTTTAATGTTAATTTCACTAGTCTGGAGAGCATTTACAAGTAAAAACAAAATACAAATCACTTTGATTTCTCTTCTAGTTAACATATAGCGCGTACTGTTTTCTGGTTTGATCTACAAACAACTGGATAATGTTTGCATCTAAACACTTTTTACTTCTGTAATTTCAAGGAATACAATGTAGAAAAACAACTACCAGTTTTCTGCAATCACATTTTGTGGCCCACAGGAAGAGAATATCCCTCTTCAAGGTTCACAAGACATTCTGGAAATGCAAACACTTTATGCAACTATGCACCTATTAATTTTCTTGCTGCATACACCCACACTCCCAAGATACAATAAGAGTTTCTCTACTGCAGAAAACAGTACTATAGCACACAACTGAAAGCTTCTAGAAAGATAATATAAAAGAAAATTGCTTATACACACTAAATAAAACAATAATGCTAACTTCATATTGGAAGATTTATGCCATATGCTTTTCCACTATGTTTTAGTAGACAGAATTGTCAAAAGCGAAACAAAAAAACCATCACTTGTCACTGCCTGCAGCATGTTGCTCCTCATTTTAGAAATATAGGGAATGCTACTCAGTGCCATCATCACTTTGGGGAAAAAAAAAAAAAGTCAAGATAATTCAGAGTGATCAAGAGATCTGTGAATATAATCTAAACTGATGATTCAGCAAACCCTGGCACTCTCAGCACACCCAGGAAGGACAACATTATCAGCTCCAAGTTGACAGTAAGAAAATAGGTGCTTTGCACTTGGCTAATAGCTTCAGAACCAACAGCAATGCCAAGCACAGGCAGTTGAAACTGCGATTCCCACGGCAAAATATACTTCCACAAAAGTAACACACTCAGGTTTCCAACTACAAAACATAGTCAAGATGTTTCAGAAGTGAAGCTCTGATGTTAGCTATGTATTTTTCTGGCAGAGCTCCAGGAGCCAAAACAGCAAACACATCAGCCAGACGGGTTCTGTGACATTCTGTATTTATACTAACACAGACCACCTTAACACCAGGTCCTTCTTTGCTCCAGCCACCAGCAGTGCAGGAAATTAGCATTAAATTTCCTCTCTACACCTGTTTTTACCTGCAATGCACTTTTCCAAGAGCTCAAGATACTTGCAAACCGCTTTTGTTGGTTTGGTTTGGGGATTTCTTGGCACAGACTTCTCCAGTTTTATCTGCCACTATCCACTACAAAAGAGTCAAAGGTCAGTCTTGCAGACTTGTTTGCTTTACGCTCTCCTGCACTGAGGCAGAGTAGTAAATGACCAAGTGTTTCTAACAGCTTACCTGTTTGGCATCACAACTTCCGTGAATGCTTTCTGACAGTTAAGCTGCACACCACCCCTGCAGGTACTTCTAAGGGACAATTTTGAAAATTTTCTAGCTAAGTGAAAGAACACTGACTCATCACAAATTCTGGCATTTTCTCTGCTGCTTCCATCATGATCTCTCCTCATGTTTTTCCTTGCTTCAAATAGGAAAAAGATTGCTCAGGAATTGTGTCCTTATTGCAGAGTTGTGTCCTTACTTCCTCATATTTTGATAAGGGAAAGAGGATATTCACTTCTGGAAGCAGCTGGCACATCCAATCATAAACTTATAGTCATCTGACAAGAGGATACACAAAAGTGCACTGATGGGAAAACTACTTGAAAGAGAAACATGCTGCCATAAAAAAGCATCCTAGAGACATCAAGGAACAACCACCTACTAACAAACTTGCATTTTACAATCAGACATCCCCCACATGGCTGTTAACAGCCCAGACACATTAACTAGGAACACCTGGGTAACAGCCAAAATAAAACACATCCAGATCTGTATCTACACTAAGATCTATCTTTTAGATCCCTCTCACTCCTAGAGGGCAGTTAAGTATCTGTGTGGCATTTGGGAACTCAAGAGCACTTCTGGCTCCTAAAAAGCAGGCTTTCTGATATGCAGAACTACAGCCCTCTCTAGTCAGTCTATCCAAGCTGGCTTAGCACAGTCTTCAAAGCTGCCTGCAATTAGTTTTTTTGTTAGAAGAGAAATAATATTACTTGAAACCCAAACTTCCTATGATTGTGCCCCAGGGGCAATACTTGTAGAATGATAGAGGTCAGCAGCACTACTGCAAATGCTTCCTGTAATTTCAGAGTAGCACAGGAGAAAACGGATGGGTGAAATTATACAGCAGCTGCCAAAGCAGTGAAGGGAAAGAAATGAGGTACGTATCTCCTCTCCACACCCCTCCCCCAAAAGCCTTGTAACTCTTTATAAAGAATTTTGCGAACCGTTTAGATGTTTTCTTCTCCACCGGGCGCACTTGTAAAAATCAAGAACCACAGCACAAGACGAAGAAACAGCAGATGTCAGTTGATAGAGCAACCACGAAGCTAAAGTTTTCATGGCGAGACTTGAAGAGACTACCTCCCGGAGCGCTAAGAGCGCAGTGAAACCCTCCCCTCATCACTATTTTTGGTACTCCAGCTCCGGCCCCGCCGTGCCAGGGCGCTGCGGGAGGACTCCCAGTCCCCGCCGAGACGAGGCAGGTAGCCCGGGGCGCCACCGCGGAGCCGGGCTGTACCTTTAAGGGGCCCGTCGCGGCGGGTGCGCGGCTGCATTCCTGCTGCGGAGCGGCGGCTGTCCCGACACGCCGGGCACGGCAGCCTGCGAGGCAACCTGCGCGCCCGCCCCGGCCCGGCCCGCCGCTCGCACCGCGGGAACAAAGCCCGCGCCCGCCGCCGCCAAACTTCCGCGGGGGGCAGCGGCCGCGTGGGCGCCCCCAGGGCAGCGCCTCTCCGCGCCCCGCGCTCCGGCCTGCCGGGGCATTTCGCCGGCTCCAGCCCGCCGCGACACGGCGAAGGCGAGAGCCCCGCGTCCGGGCGCGGGACGGGGCGCGGACAAAGCGCGGCGGGGCGGCGCAGGGCAGGGCTCCCCGCCCCGCGGGCAGGTGAGCGGCGCGGCCGGCAGGGCTCTGTGCCCGGGCACGGTTCTCCGCCGCCGAGCCCGGGACGGCAGCTGGGCCCCCCGCGCTGCCGCGGGGCAGAGCGTGCCGCGGCAGCCGCTTACCTCTGGAGCGGAGCAGCGCTCCCAGCAGCACCAGCAGGAGCTGCGGAGGCGCGGGCAGGAGACAACCCCCGCCGCGCCGCCTCATGGTGGCAGCGCCCCGGCCCCGTGCCCGGGCCGCCCGCAGCAACGTCGCGGGCTCCTCCTGCGCGGAGCACCCCGGCACGACCGCCGCTCGCTCCGTCCGCAGCCGCGGCACTCCGGGACCGGGGGCTCCTTCCACTCTCCGCCCGCCCAGGCCCGGCCCCGAAGGAGGAGCTCCGCCGGGGCAGCCCCCGCCCCGCTCTCCCCAGCGCTGAGGCACTTCGCAAACTTTCGGCGCGGCAGAGGCGGTCCCGCGGCCAGGCGCGCACCTCCTTTCCTCACCCCGAGGGGCCGTCGCCCGTCACCGCAGCGAGACTCTTGGGCTCGCCCAGAGCCCTCAGCCTCCGGTACAGCTCCCTCACCGCGGGCGGGGAAGCCCTTCCTAAAGCGGCTCGGGGCCGTCGGTGTCGTGTCTCCCTGTCCCAACTCCCGCAGCATCGCCAAGTAACATTGCTCCGGGCTCACGGCTGCCCGCAGCAGGGATGCCCGCTACCCTCCGGTCCCAGCGCGTTGCCACCGCTTCCCGACTTGTGCCAGCCTGCTGTACCCAGGACAAATCGCAGAGCCCTTTTCCCCGTCCCGTCCCCCGTTTGCCAAACTCCCTTCGAAAAGGAAACGTTCACGAGCCCTTTGCCCAGCATGCATGTTGCTACCTATGAGAAACATCTGATTTTTCCCTCCGTTCGTGACAATATTCTGCTATTTTGTGTTTTTCTAATAGCCGCGGTGTCCGAAGGTAGCTAACTATGTACGAATCTCAGGTACCCTACAAAAAGATTTAGGGTCGTTTCCTGCAGGAGTAGAAATGAACTCTTGGACAATTGGCTTAGGCTCTGTGCTGCATTAAAAAGCAGACGGGCTTTCACTGGAGGTCACCCTTAGAGCCAGTTTTATGATCTTTTTGGTATGATTTGACGTTTTAATGCATAGGGTTGACAATGCAAGGAACTGTTAAATAATTAATCTCAGTTGATTTCAAAGTATTAACTTGAACAGAAAGCTGACTCAGATAGTCCAAATTCTGGACCACAGAGGAAGATGAGAATTTTGTCAAATTGACATCAAAGGGCAGTAATAGAAATAGTCCTATTTAAAGCCTTTCCATAGATGACTCCAGAGGAAGCTGCAATTAATCCCATCTCTGAAACAATCACAAGAGTAAGAAAATGGCACAGCATGTGATTGAATTATGCCATTCCTATTAATTAAGTGTAAAATGGTGAAGACAAGGAGTATTATTAAAAACGTCAACATAAAATTAAAACAGGGACTGAGTCTTGACAAATTGTGCTCAGTGAAAAGAGAAAATAATCCAACACAGCTTCACCGAGGAGAACTCCCAAGAGCAGTAATACCACAAGAAACAGTAAGCAGCAAACCATGCTTAAATTCTTCTGTACATGGCCACCAAAATTTTTAAAAAGCAGACTTTTTCTTTATATGCAGAACCACTGCCTCAAGATAGGAATAGATCCATGTTAGTGCAAGATAGGCAATGTGTGCAAAGTTGCAGAAGATAACAACAAATACAGGTAATCAAGAGGGACTGTTGAGGTGAAGAGATTAAAAAACTTCTCTATTTTAATATTGCATTGGAGTCAGTGACAGACTGAGGTACAGAAAGTATATGCCATTATGGTAAAGTAATAAACTCCAAGATATCAGAGTTTAAGATGACTGAAGGGGAAGAATTCTGAATAGTGGGTTAAAGTTAAGAGAAAACAATAACCTCACACTGAACAGCTGACTGACTAGAATGCAAAACCCTCACTGTATCTCCCTAAAATACAGAGCAACATAACCAAAATTCATTGAAGTTTATATTCTTATTAAGGCTAGATCATCAGGTAGTATAACTCAGAGGAGTCCTTCTGACTTCAGGCTCACAGAAGCTTTCAGAAGTTTAGGTGCTGAAGTACTGAGTGTGATAAAGCACAGACAAGAACTTGATAATTATCTACTTAGATCATGGAACACTCAGCTGTTAAGATGAGTATTTCCCTGTGTTTGAAACAAAAGCCTCTTGAAAAATATTGTCCCAAATACAAATAAATTCACTTGTTAGCTCTTCAGTTCTTCTCTCCCCAGAGAACAGATGTTTTTACCCACTCTGTTAAAGTGTGTTTACCAGTCCTCTGCATCCTGCACTGTATTCTGGCAAATCACTTTCCTCTCTAAGCTCAACTTCCTTAAACTGTATCTCTGTCTTATTAGTAATTTTGAAATGCCCTGGTGAAATGTTAGAGAAGCACATAGTATTATCTTTCCCAAAAATCTCCTAAATAGGTTGCAATTGAACAGATGAACATTTATATTATAAACTTCTCAATTACCTACGTGTTGATAAATTCTTTGATTGAATATAGCCCTGATTACATGTGGGATCTTTGCGGAATAATTGTAAAGTAGATTTGTGCAGTGTAAAATGGATATTTATGGTAAAAACAGAATAGTTGCTAAATAATACTGGTAAAATTTAACCATATGCTTTGGTCTTGCCTCTTTCAGACCAAATAACTTTAGGATTATGGAAATATCAGAAAACACTTCAACCCATGCACAATGTAGGTAATTGCTTCTACCCACACCTATGAGGGAGGAGCATCATGAAGTAACCTGCAATAATTTACAGATCACTGATAAGTGATATATAACGCAAGTGTTGTGAGACAGATGAGAAAGAAGTAATTAAAATATAATTAACAATTAATATATATGACAACATGCCCAAACAAAAAAACTCAACCAGTCACTATAAATGGAACAGGAAGAAGATTGTTATCCTAATAACCATTTTGGGATATAATTCAGATACACCCCCTCCAAAAAGAAACATTACAGAAACAAACCAATCCAATGATAGAAAATAAGTGTTCTGAAATAATACTAATAGTTTGCATCATTTTCAGGGTGATTTTAAATAACAAACCTATGTCAGAAAAAAGACAACCAAGAACATGGTGTCATTGGAAAAAGAAGAAAGGGACCAGAATGAGGTAGGATTATTAGGGAAAATACACTTTATCTATTTTGAAACTGCAAAGATCTTAATAGGTTTAAAGAAAGAAAGGGGGAAACAAAGAAAAAAAATGTCTAAGTCTCACCTATCAAGGTATTTTTAAAGGGCTCAAATGAGCTTTTCCTTGTGAAGATGCTTTTCCACACCTCAAGTTTCTTAGAAGAAAACAACACATTGAATAGTTTAATTGTTGTGTTCAGAAAGGTTTGGAGCAATCATGTTCTAAATACTTGAGATAGAGTTAATTAATTTACTAGAATGAAAAACACATGAAAAATTAGTAAAATGCATTTGTGCTAAACCAAGTTCCCTTTTTTAAGTCATGTAAAACTTGCTGTGTGACCAGAAGGCAACACACATGATACACCTTGTATGGCTTTTGGCATCATCTCACAAGACACTTTCATAGAACAACATTTTAAATATAGATATGGGAAGATGTGCAAGCATCTGATAGAAGGAAACCACAGTGGTCATTAGTCATTATTTCAAAAGGCAAAGGCACTTCAGATCTGTTTCAAGATATGTCCTGAGTTCTGTTCTTTCTACTATGTTCACTGACAACTTAAACGATGCAATACTTAGGCTTGTAAAATCTGTGCTACAACAACTGATAATTTCAAAACAAAGGCAAAGGGCTGGAAACGCTAGGAAGGATGAGATCAGACACACCAAATCCTACTGACAAATTGGTCAGGTTGTCCAAAAACCAACAAGGAAAAATACAGTAGTTACAAACATATTATTCTTTGGAAACAGAATGAAAAATTAATAAACTGCACGGAATTTTGGGCTAGACGGGTACAGCATCTTAGGATAACAAGCAGTATAAAACATCAGTGCAGCAGCACTGCCAGGAATGTGTTGAATTCTGGAACACCTTAACAGGTGTGATACATATGAGACAATTTGATTTCTTAAATTCACGTAATACTGAAGCCCCAGTTGGATACTGTGTCTGGTCCCGCCTGAACACCATAGAAATATAAAAACTGCTGAAGAGAAACAAGAAAATAATAAGAACAAGAAATGTATAAATCAAGCCCTTTGAGAAAAAGCGGAAAGAATTAGGTATGCCTAGTCAAGAAATAAAAGCTTCAAGCCAGATGCAGCTTTCTGATATTTATTACAGCTAATTACAGAGATGTTGATCAGCCATCCTCTATGGCTCCAGTAGAAAGACATGAAAGAGTCAACTTTATTTGCAACGAGAAGTACTTAAAAGATTTTTCTGATCAGCATTCCATCTGAGGATTTTTCAACAACGGAGCAGTTTGACATGGGGGACTGTGGAATATCTTCCACTGGATTTTTATTAGAACACAATTTGATAAGCATGCTGGTACTAGCCTTGATATGTTTAGTCTTGATGCAGTACAGACTGGATGAGGTGATATTTTGGAACCCCTATCGAATTTAGATTCTACAATGGAAATTCTAAACTGGAAAGATAATTACAAACTCTGCACTCTGACCAAATTCTGTTTTACTAGTGACCTCCACTAAATAAACAGAAAAGACAGGAAAGCACCAAAATGTTCCCAACAGGGCTCTAAGTTTAAGATAAAACTATAGGTATTAGACCATGAGATTTTCCAGTGGCCCTTTTAATTTCTTTAGTTATTTCACTGGTACATTACCCACACCAGTTCCCTCTTCCATACCACCAGTGAACTAAAGAGGTGGTAGCTTGGGTTCCCAGGTAAGTTAAAAGTCAGATTTTACCCATACATAGGATAGTTGGGTGTCCAGCTTCACTGATGTAAAGAAATAGTTTAATTTTCCAAAGAGCTGAGGGATTGACAGCTTTTGCATCTTTTGGTTACCTAGTTTGTAAATTATGGTCTCCATGTTAAATACATTAAATGAAATTTAAACATTCATTTATATTTTATATGATCAACTTTTCCTTTGCTGCCTTTCCTTAAGTTTTCTAAGTACTGGCACTACTACTGTGTACCCAGAGATGCTTGTAGGTGTCATAAACATTCATATACTGTCACCATTGTCCCCTTTGATGTTTCTCAAGTTACTGCTCACTTATTCTTAATAAAACTAGATGCCATCTTCTGCAGTGTTACCACAATTGTTTTCATTCTCAAAAATATAAAATTCAGGTTAGCAGATGAGAATTTAGGTGTTAGTTAATTTTCTTGACCTTTCATTTAGCTGCTGCTTTCTAAGCATTTCCAATTGCACATTTGTTTTAGGAAACTTTATGATCCTCTCATGGACTACTATTAATTCTACTTTGCAGTGCAAACCAGCAAAACTAAAGATTACATTAAATGGCTACATTCAAAAGCTGAGATGTAAAGAGTCTTGCAAAAGGTCCTTTGTAATGTCATGTCCAAAGTACAGATTCATCTAACCCCACCCCTTTTCATGTGTGTATCTAGAAGGTGGGACAAAAACCAGCTTCCAAGGCCCTTTAATCTTCTACTCTAGGGGAAAAAAAAAAAAAGAAAGAAAAAAAAAAGAAGAAGAAAAGGAAACAAAACCATAAGTAAATTAGCTCTCAAAATAGGAAAAAACCAAATAGACCAAACCAAATGTTTTCTCTAAGATGGTAGCTCTTCCTGTGTTTTTGAAAGCTGGTTCTGCTCCTTCTTTTGCTGGTTCCCTAATATCCTCTATGTAAAAATGATGCAAATAAACACCCTCTTCTATTCCTGATGAGACTCCCCCCTGCAGTGAAATGGCAACTATCCAGGCCTTGCACAATGTCTGCATTGCAAAGGTAGCCTATGGCCTACCCTTAGGAACTGCACAGCTTAATACCTTGACTCTGGCACAGAAAAAAAGGAAAAGAGGAAGAGTTTAAAAGGGAAATGTTCTCTCAAAAGCCAGCAAAAGAAGAATTCTGTTTGAAGATAGAAGCCTAGCCACCTTTATTCCCCAAACACATTCAAATGGATAAGTAGCAAGTTGTGTCTCCTAAATTAATTTTTGACTCCACAGAGAAGTATTTTGTAAAGAACTGAGGACCTGTGTCTTTCTTTGACTTCCAGCTATTAATGTAGTTTGCCATCAATAGTCTCTGTACTCAGACAAGAAGTTTGTGGTAAAAATCAATCATACAATCAGGAAGAATGGTGACCTTATATCTCAGTATGTGGAATATCTTCGATGGGCTGACTTTTCCCTTCTTAAAAAAACTAGAATACATAAATTGGGCCTGTAAAGAAACAAGCAGTCATGGGAATAGATGTGAAAGACATAAACATCTTTCTCTCAGCTCACACACCTTTCTTGTTTGCAGAAGCCACTATGGAGATATAAAAATGTAGACAGAATGATAAAGAGAGTTTTCTTTTTTGAAGATGATTCACTTCTCATACTTTATTGGCATGATAGGTCTGGCAAGTACTGCCAACACAAACAAGATATAACCCTTGAGTGTTTCTGATAAGATGTCAACCATCTGCTTTCCTATCAGGTGGCTGAATCAGAGATACCTCTTAACATATCTCTCTCTGTCACACTAGCTCTTGAAAAATGGGAGTGAGGGAACAAATTAATTGCTCCCTATGAGCACTGGGTGAGACCTGAATAAAAGCACAGGTGGGACTTGCACACCCCTTTACATGAGTCACCCACATGTATGCACACACATCCAATCTCCCTCCCAGCCACATATATTTGTGTCCATTTCATTGCCAGTTTAGGATTTTAGAAACTTGACTACTTAACATGATATTAGCATTCTAAGAGTTTAAGGCAATCTGAATTTGTGTATTGCATTTCCATTTGTGCTTCATTCTATGTCAGAGTTGTAGGACACTCTATCAGAGATTTGAGTGAGCAAAACCCAACAATTCTAATGCACAGGGAAGACCATGTCATAGGGACTATGCTTTCTCTTGTTTCTGTTTCACATAACTCAGAGCACACTGAGCATGCTTAGTAATTATTAGAAATGGACTCTAGCCACAGAATTTGAAACTCAGATCCACATCTAAACTTTATATATTCAAGGGACACCTCTTCCTTCACTAACACAGTGTAAAATTTAACACTTAATGTTAGAATCTTAAGGATGTTTTCTTAATATCTAATGTTATTATCAGATTCAAATGCAGAATGGTCAATCTATTTTGTTGTGGTATAGAAACTAGAATGATAAAGTTAAGAAAGCAAAAGAAAAATTAAAAATCATTCCTCAGATAAAAATTAATTAGGTCTTAATTTTCTACTATATTCTGAAAAATGTTCCATGCTTCCTCTGGTCTGTTTAGAATTAATTGCCATAATCTTCATTTACTGTTTCAGTCTCAGTTGGCTTATATTCTCCCTCAGTAAGTGATTTGCTCCTCTTCCTAAGTACTCCAACAATTATATCATTGTTTGATCTCTATCTTCTCCTCCAGTGACTCCTTAAAGGTGTTACTCTTGAAAACACTTATACATTATGTAGCAAAAAGGAAACAAAAACATTCATCACTATGTCCTCTTATACCATGGAGTGAATCACCAGCCTATGGATGTGTGCTTTTGCTGGAAAAATATTTTGACTGCAACTCCTGTACAGTGGCAGGGGTTCTGCAGTGCTGTCTTCCAAATGTCCTTTTGTGTAGCTAACAGACTTAGAATTTAACAAGAATTCCACTATTTTAATGAATCTGTGATCTCCACTTTCTTCCATTTTATTGTTTTTTTCCCTTGATTCCATCATTTGCTTTTCTATGCAGATGTTATAAGATAAAATATTTTCAGTGTACTTTGCATGTGATTAATCTCTGTTCTGCACACAGAAAGTTACGCACCTTTCCCATAAGAGATGGCCACTGCAGCCATCACAGGGCTTCACTTCATCCCCAGACACAACAGCTCACTCCCACTTAGATCTGCCTGCTCTCTTGCACACACACACAGAACCATTTACTCATTATAATTTTCTCACACAGACACCTTGTCTAATGGATAACAGAGTCTGGCAGCTTATGTTTGCAAGGAACCTTCGATAAGTAGAAACAAAGAATGAAAATTTCTGGCCTTTATGGGTTACCCCCCAGGATGAGCTAAGCCTTGGCTGTCAGAAATGCTTCCCATGCCAGAATTTCATAGTGATATTTATTTTTACCAGGCATTTTAGACTTTTTGTTTGGCATGAGAGATCCTGCAAACTCTGCCAGAAATGGCTGTTTTTCTTCCCTGCATCATTAGTGGGGCGGCATTCCAACAGAGAAGGGTCACTCACTTGGTACTTAAGTACTTTTAAAGATGTTGTCCTTTCCTTCCTGATGAGATAATGGGAACAAAAACTGGAGGAGAGTCTTTCAACAGTTTGTTCTTACAAAAAAGCCAACTTTGTTTACTAAACACTAAACTCAAAATCAGAATTTGGACATTGCATTTAATACATGCCAGGAATCTATTATACAACTTACAGCTACCATTGATTTGAAAACGAACATGTGGCCTCCCTGAGCCACAGGATCTGTCATACTTCTATTCCCTTTTTTCATAAGCACATCGTGCAGAATTCAATAATACTCCTATGGTTGAGGAGTAGAAGACTATTTCAAGAGGTTTTTTTCTCCCCACCTACTTTTATTTAAAATACAAGAATCTTGGAGCTTGTTTAGACCTAAATCAACATCAACAATACAGACAGATCTCAAAATCAGATCAGATCTCTCTTTACTTTCTTTCTGTCCACTAGTTCAAGAGGGAAAATAAAATCTTAGCAATTCAGATTAAAATGAAGTTAAACTAGGAAATAAAATAAAAATTATGATGGCATCATGTTCACAGCACAGTTTCCTGTATGCTTATGATATTTTGCTAGTTAAGTATATTCCTGACTTAAGACTTGCTGGTACAATTACTGGTGTCACAGTTAAGCTCTGTAATGGTACAAGTGCTGGCTACTTAAGAGAGCTGCTGCTGTTACCTATCACTAGCTGAAAAACACGTTGTTTCCAGAATTCATCTCGTGGCAGACGCTAGGAGAGAGAAACTTAGTGAATCTTATTTCTCTGAAGATCTTAAAGAATAGTGTAAGTCCAACCTGCTTGTCTAGGTTTTACCTGAAAAGGTAAACCAGAATTAATACTGCATTATTTGGGAAAAACAATTCATTTATTTGTGAAAAACCACTGTGCTATAGATGAACTAAGGGAAATATAGGCTGGATATTAGGAAGAAGTGTTTTACAGAACGGGTGATAAAGTTCTGGAATGGTCTGCCTGGGGAGGTGGTGGAGTCACCATCCCTGGATGTGTTTAAGAAAAGACTGGATATGGCACTCAGTGCCATGGTTTAGTTGATGTGTTAAGGCATGGGTTGGACTTGATGATCTTTAAGGTCTCTTCCAACCTAGTGATTCTGTGAATTCTGTGAATCTTGTGAACCAAATAAACAATTCATTCGGTTTGAGAAGCTCAGATTAGGAGAAGCACTAGAAGTACTGCATCTTTTTCTGTAAATGATTCTTGAGGAACCAACAATATAAAAACATGGATTTCATCACATAATTTCATTGTGGTTTTGGCTGACCATTGTATTTAAGATAATCTTATTTTTTAGTGTATGTGTTTAGAGAGTTTGGTCATAATCCATATAAATAATTATTAAATCAAAAATTTAATGAGACGTTTTTATAGGTTTGCAACTGACTCATGAATTAATCATCCAGATTCAGTGCCATTGATTTTTTAAATTACTTACAAAATAGAATCCTAATTTCACTAACAAGATTCCCAATAATTTACATAAATAATAGCGTGTGAAATTCTTATTCTCCATTTCTTCAGATCTCTCCTCAAAACTTATCTCTGCTACTGTACCCAAAATAATAGATTATCAATAAAGATTGACAGTTATTTAAGTCAATGTTTTTCTCCTCACAGTATAATTTGTTTTTCATGTGTCGTGTCTTTTTGTTATCACACCTGCAATTTTATTAATTATTATGTACAGGGAAAAACTCATCAGGAAAATACGTGGGAAGCCTCAAAGAACACAAAGCACTATCAAAGTAAAAAAATCTGAGTTCTGCACAAGACAGGCTCTTAGCTAACTATGTTTTAAAACAGGATAAAGCTTTGGATGCTCAAAGGATAAACAAGAAAGGCTAGAGACATTTTCTTAGTGCTTCTGTGAAACTGTCTTACACTGATTTCACAGTCAGACGGAACAATACAGAAGACTGCCCAGAGCTTAGTTCTTGTACATTGTAGCAACAGCATTTACATTAGTCACTTGAAGAAAAAAAAACTTTGTTTCTTCTAATACACCTAACAGGCTGTATTGTAACTACTGTAGCAGTAATTGTTAAAATTCTAAGCAAATGAAATATTTCATTCCAAGAAAAATTAAAGAAGCCAGGCAAAGTGACTCAATCTGTTTAAAACAAGGCATTTCCTCTGGAATTTTTTTCTTGCTATCTAGTCCTGTTTATTATTCTATATAATACTCTCTCTGAAAGAGGAGCTGTTTCTCAGGAGAACTTTGTCTAATAAAAGGAAAATATTTTAGTTCCACATTGATAGTATAATTCAGGAAGATGAACATAAAATCAGCCGAGAGTAAGCAAAGCAATTAATATAGTGGGGCAAAATATGTGTTTCTGGAGAAAAACAGAAACCTGATTTTAGCTAAGTTGTTGAGAAACACTTACAAAACTTACACAGGAAAGATTTTTAGTCCATGCATCCTAAGATAATAAAGACATTTTATTTCATAATGAAGTTTAAATTACACAACTAACTATTTTCAAACTTGCGGTCACATGGACTCTTGGACATGGACTCACTGGACATAGCCTAGTTTACTAAACATATGATTTCTGAAACTCTTCTTAAACCACACTTCAAAGTGAATTAAGCTAAATCAAATCAAGATCACATTAACTCTGAAAGAGGGTGTGCACAAAATGTACCAATGTAATCCAACTGATCCTCCTTGAAAGACTGGTTTGGATGCCCAAATGTCCTTGGTAAACAAAATGCAGCAATTTTACTTACGAGATGTAAGCACCACCATGATTCCCAGGGTAGACAGGAAAAGTGTACTCCATGGGCTTGCCCTGAAGTGAGGTCTGTACCTCTGATCATCTACCAAGAGGCTGTGACAAGGAAAAATAATTTTCGTCACCATCATTCTTCCAGCTTGGTCCGAAAGAACATTAAGCCCTTGTTAGATGTGCCCCTCTGGGGCAGCTATTAAACCTCCAGATGGTTTCCAGTGGCCCAGAAAAGCCTTCTCAATTTATTAAAATGCACTAGTCTAGGGTTCTAAAACCAAGTTGGTATAACAAACTTAACAGCTATGGCCAGGCTGGCAGCATTGCTCCCTTTTCAGGTCATGAGAGTGAGGGAACAGGTAAGTGCTGCTGACCTGTTATAGCACATAATCTGGGCTCTGGCAAGCCAAGGGAGAAATAATAGTAAACAGGAAAGTCTATAAATGGCCTCAGAAATGCCATCTTGTTTTTATATAATTTTCTTTAACTTCTTAGCAGTCAGGCACCATTACTACTGAAAATTACTGTTATTAAAACTGCAAATGGGACAAGTGTTCAAAAGGTTTTCTTCAACTGGTCTGAAAGAAATAACAAAGTCTAAACCATAGAGACCAAGTGAAAGAAAAGAAAAGAAAAGAAAAGAAAAGAAAAGAAAAGAAAAGAAAAGAAAAGAAAAGAAAAGAAAAGAAAAGAAAAGACCACCCTAAAGGAAAAAACAGAGAGATGTCAGAATATGTAGTATTCAAAACTGGACTTGAAAGGCCTCTTGTAAATCAGTGCTCTAGCTAGCTACTAATCAAGGCTAAACTCTGGTTTACAGAAATGGTTTAAACAACAAAAAGGAAAGTGCACAACCCGTGGAAGGCTCCTACCAGCTCAGCTGGAAGAGACCAGCATTGCAGAAGAGGCTTTTAAACACCAGTGACACTGCTTATGTGTGTAACAACATAATCCTGTGTTTTCTCATTCTGCTTGAATCCACTTCCTTTCTAAATTCTGCTGAATTTCTGTGCTCAAAAATATCTTGTATCAATGTATTCTGTGATCTAATGGTATCTATTACTAAGAAAATCCCATATTTAAATTTCTAGCCTATAACAGAATGCACAAAATGTCAAACTGAACAAACTGGAGTTTTGAATGAATTTCATTGTAGCACAAATAATTTTAGGTAACATCATTTCATATGTTATGCTTATCCTCTTTAAGGCAATCTTACATTTTTTCAATCATTCTTCATGCTGGAGTGTTTCATTGTCTGCTCCCTAAACTATTCTCTCTGCCCATCTTTGAAACATTTCTATCTAAGCCATATGCTTTTAAAGACAGAACACAAGACAAAGGAGTAGTCCAGGCAATCTTATGTGGGGTATTAACAGTTAAGTTATAACATCTTGTTTGCCCTTTTTAAATACGGCTGTCCTTTAAATATAGATTAAAGTTGAGTTACCAATGCCTCCGCATTTTCCTCTAGTGGAATGAAGGCAGATCATACGCATGTACAAATAGTTGATTTAATTTCTGTTATTTTGCTTTTATCATTAAAAACACAGACAACATCTGCAGTCCTTTTTTGTTGGTTTGTTTGTTTGGGGGTTTTTTGTAATACTTCCAGGATTACATCCTGGGCTGGTATTTTTTCTAATGGTAATGAAAGAAACTGCAAAGGAATTTTAGCCACATCAGCTTCTGGGAAAGAGGAGTCCAGCAGGCTTGCTTCCAGCCACATGAAGAGCTCTGCCACTCCTACATCCCTGGTACAATGGCCATTCCCAGACAAGCTCCCAGCCAGGAACAGAAGGAGCCCTGCGACTCAGGACTTTTCTGCTCATTTCTACTTGAATCTACAGAAGGGACAATTCCTGAGGCTCCCTATACCTACCTCTCCTGAGCACAAGGGATGCAGAAATTCCAGCTCTGGGACTGTATGGACAGAAGGACATGACCCTACAGGATCTCCTTGGTCACACTTTCAATTCCATGCTCTCTGGAACAAAGCTGCTACACATTGACTTCATTAACCCAGGGAAGTGGTCAGCAAGACCTGGGGAGCTCAAGAAGCATCTGAACAATGCTCTCAGGCTCATGGTGTGATTGTTGGGGTGTCCTACGCAGGGCCAGGAGCTGGACTCGACGATTCTGCTGCGTCCCTTACAATTCAGCATATTGTATGATTTTAGCTTATTACAATTCACCTCCAAATCAAGGTCTCTCCCTCACAGCTGTAGTCCTAAATAACCCGTAGCAGTAGACACCTTAAATTAGACAACTTGAATCTCATCAGAATGACTTTACACGCGCCTCTTTTGCTATTTCGGCTCTTCGGCAGAGCCTGATCGCTCTCTCCCCTCCGAGGTGTCCCTCGGCCCTGGAGCAGCGGCCCGGGGCATGCCCCCCGCGGCCTCCGCGCAGCGCCCTGCCCGCGGCGCTGCCAGCAGGCTCCAGGCGCCGTCCCTGCCCCGGGCTCTCTCGCAGCCTCGCCCCAGCCCCTGAGGGCACGGGCCGTGGGGCGGCCGGGCGGCTGTGGGCGCGGAACTGTGGCGGCGAGGGGCGTGTTCCCAGCCGGGGCGGGCGGCCGAGCAGCGCCGGGAGCGTCGGGCGCCTTGGAAACGGGCGGAAGCCGGGAAGGAGCGGCAGGAGGAGGATGCTCAGCCCCGAGCGGCTCTCGCTGCCCGGGCCCGAGTACCTGGGTGAGGAGCGGCGGGGCGGGGCGGGTTCTCTCCCCCTGGTGTGCTCCGGCATGGGGATGGCTCGGCGGTGCCGGAGTGGCTGCGGCCCGGCCCGTCCTTTCCGGGGACTGCGGTGAGCGGCCCCAGGCTGGGCCGGGCTGAGGGGGCTCGCAGTGGCTCCGTGTCCGCCGTGGCTGGGGGGCGGGCAGCAGCGGGCCGTGACAGAGCGGGGCTGGAGGTGGGCGGGCTGCAGAGCCCTCTCGGGCACGGGGAGCATCCCGCCGGTGCCCCGAGGTGCGGTGTCCGCGAGCGGCCGGCGGGGCTGAGCTGCCGTCTCCTTCCTCCCTCCGCTGTCCGCTGTGGCGATGTGAGTAGTAGCGAGCGGCGTCCAGCCTTTCCGTGACAGACTTCACCCATTACCAACCCGTTTTGCTCACAGATCTATGTGAGCATCCTTATTTTGTTCTCGTTTCCCAACAATGGGAAGGAGAGCTGGTTCGAATGTTAGCTTTTGTTCTGAAATAAGGTAGCATCGATAATGTTTCCCTACATAAAATGAGAATCTTTTAACCTGTGGAGCAGCTACTCCTTTGAAGACTACATCCTTTTAAAGCTGCCTGTAATGGCTTGATGTTCCAGGAAGCTAAGGAGCAAAGTGATTTGATGTTAATGTGTCAAGTAAAAATAATTAGGATGGAATAAAGTCAATATGACTTCATTTAATTGCTGGAGAGGAGGTGAATTACGAGTAGTAAGCGTTTGGATTGTATTCAGTAGAGTGTTTGTGAAGTGAAACTCTTCAACCATTACTTCCTAGGCCCAGGAGACTGTTTGGTAGTAACTCTTATAAAGGTATACATAATTTTCTATGCTTTTCTTGTACAAAGGAAGGTCAGAAATGGATTGGATTGTTTTATGCTGCTTGTTCCATCATGATTTTGCCATTTCTGTAAGTCAAAATGGAACAAGAGTACAGAAACACTGCTGTAAATGGAAAACCTGTCTCGCAGGGGGTACTAGACTGAAAGACTTTTGTTTAACCATTTAAGCAAAGGAGTGATCTAAGTCATCTTAGAGTAGAATCTCACTGTGCTGTTGCTGCTAGGCTGCTGTTAGGGTGCTTTGTGCTATAAATGTTTCCAAAACCAGTGTTTCTGCCTTCTGAGACTTTGTAACTTGCCAAACTGCTCACAGATCCTAAGGAATTTAGTGTGTATTAGCAGTAGGAACATGGTTAAAAAACAAAACAAAACAACCCCCCACTCCCCCTCCTTCCTCCCTACATGACCCCAAACAAACACACCTCCCTACATGTTTTTCTAAGTTGCATTTCTGTTTTCTACATTGGCAAGACCTCAAGGTCTTGTTAATACAGTTGTCTGAAGTGGGGTTGTAAGGAGCTGTGATAAATTTCACTTTCTAGAATTCCGTTCTGGAGTTGTGTTGCCTTAGCTTGTCACTTAAGGTGTTCTCTGACTCTCACAAACCAGGTGACCCTGCCATTTCTGAGCTGGAATGGGTAACTCACCCAAACCCTTCTTCCCCTCTTCTCTTTCTCATTATTAAAACCCGGCCAATATGTAAATTGAGCAGCCAGAATAACATAATGTGCTACTTCCTGTGTTATTCCCTGCTCTATTTGAGATAATTCTTTCACAACCAGTTAGAATGCTAAGAGGGAAATAAAAGCAGTTTTGAGTTAAAATAGAAATGATAAGGGAGAGGATCAAGTATTCACTTAATATGAAAAATAATTGCAAAGGTTTGTTATGCCAAAATTCCTGGAATATGAAAATCAGGGCAACATGTCTCATGCCACAATGAGACAGTAAGTAGAAGTAATTCCCATTACTTAGGGAATAGGAATGGAGATGAGGTCTGCAGAACTGGCAGAAAGGCTACAGTGAAGATGATGTTGTTACAAACAGGACATTATAAACAGTTTCACTGAATAAACAGCATCTATTGTTTGGGTATAGTGATGATAATGTGTTTCTCATTTGATGGATGAGACTGGACCTACAGTAGGCAAAATGAGACATATTTGAGACGTATTTGAGGCATATTTTTCATGGCTTTCTCATTATGGTTTAATAACTGGTGATTGCTCAGTTATTTATAGCAGGCAGTGGAGCACTTAGGGTATTGTTCTGCTCATGCAGCTGTCTCTGAAGCTTCATGTTGTATTACTTCCCTGCTCCCAGTTCCCAGTTCTGTTACGCAGAAAAAGCAGTAGAGTACTGCAAATTTCCAAACTTCTATTTTCTGTGTGTTCTCCTGCCTTCTGCTACCCAGCTCCAGGTTGTTGTTTCTTGTCCTTCTTTGCCAATATAAGGTATGTAAGAATGCAAATACTCTGCTAGGAAAGTGCCTTATCAGTAAAGCACAGGCCTATCGAGTGCCAGAAGCACAGTTGTGTTTCCTCATCTCTCTCAAAAGGTCTCGGGTTTAATGAGTATACATTTAATGATTAGAAAGAGTAGACATTCTTTTACAAAACTGAGTAGCTCCCAACAGAGAAGTTCAGTTGTGTGAAGACTTTGCTGAAACCTAAGGCTTACTCTTCTTCTGAACAGTTTTAAGAAATATTGATCTGAAAGTGCAAGTACAGTCATTTCCTTTAACAGCATAATCAACACATAGGCTACATTGTTATCCAGACACATCAGCTGACACTGGTTCTCCTCTTAGTACAGACATTTGGTGAACTTCTGTGAAGCACTGTGGCTGAAAGATCTCATGGTCTAGAAAAAGAGAAGAGAATGCCTTTTTAAAAATTTTATTTCTTGCTCTGTTGTACAGGTAGGAGAACTGTAATGTAGATTGAATATCATGTGTAAGACTTTGTGTATAGAAATGTTAGTTAAATTTGAATCTTCCTAGACTCAGTCTAGTCCTTTGTCTAAAAGATGGAGATTTCACCACCATACTGCTGTTGCACCACAGGATTTTCACCTTAACTTGAAAGGTACAGGTGAAATCTGATCCTGAATTAGGTAGAGTTCCAGAACTGGAGAGTATAGTCCTTTGCATGTTTCCCTCTGAGCATGAATAGGTAGGGAACCATTAGGCTACTTAATGCCTTATAACAAACTGCAATGACAATTTCTTCCACGATTAATCATTAGATTTAAACAAAAACCTCCAAAAACCCCAACAAAACAAAAAAGGAAAAGATAGCTCAATGATTTCCTTCGGTGAGGGGGTGGTTTCTAGCAGCTTCATGACAACTTGCAGGAAGCAGTCTGCTGCAAGGATTTGCACAATTAAGTCAGTCTGTGTGCAGTATTATGCTCATTGTTTGAACCAAATTCTCAGCTATAGTCAAGACTAAATTATAAATGGAAATGTTTGTTAAATTTGTTGTTGAAAATGGTTTTGAAAATTTGATCATATGAAATGTGCTGTAGTTGTGGTGTGTGACCCCTTGGCATGTGCTGCTGAGTAACATCACATCTCCTGTTGTGTGATACCTCTGGTATGACAAGGTCTACTTGTACTTATATGTTCTGTCCTTCAGAAAACATTTTGCTTTTGAGGGTTAATAGGAAATTACACTGTGAAGCTATGCAAAGCTGGAAGGAACTATGACAGTACAGAAATGTAGCATTTAGGTTAATTGTTTTGTTCACTTACTTCTCTTTCTCAGGCCATTTCTTAGCAACATCTGAAGAGATTAAGTCCTTAATGATATCTGAAAAGATTATAATGAGCATCCTGAAAAACCGTTAATGCTGGAAAAATTTCCAGAGTTGATGTGATTTTGTTGTTGCAGTTTATATCCTTACAATTTCTCTCTTGCATCGTTATTGTTTTGGTAATGTTTGCATGAAATTGATTTTATGTTACTATGGATGTATCTTTCCAATGTGTGTAAGAAGGTAGTCCTTAGTTAAGCTCCAGTTTAGAACAAATACCAAAAGGGTATTTAGCTATTACCTTATGCTCTCAGAGTATATGTTCTCAGAGACCAAAAATGCCAGAAATACTCCAGGTCCATTAAAACTTGTTATGCTCTCGAGCTTCTGATAACTGAAATGAATCAGAACAGTAACTGCATCAAGTAGTGTGTATTTTCAGCACTTCAGCTGAGGAGCAGGCAAATAAGTAAGAAAAGCTGGTCTTATCCAGGAATTCCCACTCCTGATTTTTCAGCATACTCAGTTATGCCAGGAATGACCCCAACTTAAAGCCCCCTTGTGTGCATGCAGAACAAATTGCTTTGATAGGCAGCTCCTGTTTCAGAAGTCGTCTCCTGAAGACTTAAGCAATCATATAACCACTTGGATATACATATAACCATTATATATACACAGTATCATGACTTAAAGGTGACATCTATTTCCTTCCTTCCTCCTGAATTTCTGGCTCTGAGAATTTCAGTGCATATATTCGGTTTTGTGCAGTGATATTATTTGCATTAAATTTTCCTTCAAGACTTTTCAAGTATCAATGCTTGTTCTTACAATATGTGTAATCAAACCTACGAAGTAGTGGATTGTTTATTCTCATCAGAAGATTGAAACAAGTAATTTGGTAACTTATAAAAAGACTATTTTTACTATTTTAAATACATATGCAAAATTATTTGGTGTGGTTATGGCCAAATGGAATTAGTTGTGATTGTCTAATCTGCTTTGGAGAAATCCATATAGATTGTGGGTGTAATCCTCATTATGCCTTGTACTTGTATGACTTGGTCTGACCATGCTTGAATGGAACAGCCACTGCTCGGCCCTGATTTGGGTTCTGAGCCAAAAGTGCATTCATTCCAAAATTCATTTTAAACATTGGGCTTGGGTGTGATGGTGGGATGTGAGCACATGAGTGTCACAGGCCGTTCTCTTAAGTGCTGCAGGGGGCAGCTTTGGAGGAGCTGTACGTGCTGCTACTGATTGGACTGAGGCTCCACGTATAACATCACTGCTAGTGACTTAGTGGTAAGAATCGAGATCTTCTGTGCAAAGGTATTTACTTACATCAGCTTATGGGCTGCCTGAAAAGTCCTCAGTGAACTTACTCTGTCAGATTCCTTTGTGAAAGTCAACTGTTAGTTTTTAAATCTGACAGCAAAGAGTGTGGCACCTACCAAATGAGTGTGGCAGGCATGCTGGCTTCCTGTCTAGGGTAGTTGCCTGGGATTTCAGAATTGAGAATTTTTGTTATATTTACAGAATGTGGGTTGCATCAGAAAGTTCTGTGTGAGTAGGGAACTTCCATTGCAATAAACCTGAAACAAACAAATGCTGAGGATGATGTCCTGATGTAACACCTCCTGTGTGGAAACTGCAGTATACTGGAGCTCTGTCAGGAAGAAAAGTAGTAGAGACAGAAAGCTGTAATAGCATAGTGAGTATTTAGGCTTTACTTTCTGACTGGGACTTGCTGCCTTGTTATTGCAAAGAGGGCCTCAAAAAATGAGCAACCAGTACATCATTATCCCTGAATTTTCAAGAACCATTAAAATGTATGAATCATCTCATTTGTTTTGCCTAGAACTCCACAGATTTTTGACTATGCTTGCATAAACAGTTAATGTTCCAGTATGGTTCCAGAGTTTGTTATGGAAAGTACCATTTGTATAAATTAAGGAACTACTCTTTTGCTATAACCAGACTCCTGGCACTTTATTTTGCCTCTCTGACCTGCTAAAACCTGTCTGCAAATTACATTTTGTTCTATGACTTTCCTGTGTAGCGTAGCATTAGTTGGGTTATAAAATATATTACTTGCATCGTTCCATGGAGCTGGGCAGTCAGTGAACAGGAAGCCAGAGCTGGAATTTGGTTTGGCAGTGTGAACTGTGCTACCTGGAAAGAGCACAGCAGCCAAAGGGACAAAGAGGGAGACTTCTCAAGGAGATTTCGAGTGCTATTTTCTTTTCATTTCTCTGCTCATAGTTTTCTTCCCTTCCCCACACCTCTACCCACTCTTCTGGGAAGTAGGTATAGAGGCTCTTTGCCAGGATCCTTAGGCTATGCAACAAAAAATGTAAGAGAAATACCCTTTTACAAGCAATTGTATTCAATAGTGACCTATATATTTTTGTGTACATTTTGAAAGGTCTAAAATTCTGTGTTGAAAGTTAATTTATTCTCCAGGAGCAGATTCAAAGGTATTTATTACAGAGGTCAGCTACATTGTGCTGTGTAGCACTGTGGGACCATGCCTGTCTGTTCCCAAAGGCTTTTAGGGGAGGTTTATGACTCCAAGGAGAAATATGGTTCATTGATAAGGACTGTTCTATGAAAGGAGTGTATACTTCCCCACAAAGTGTTGAGAATGGTTTTGCAGTTGAGCTGAAGTTTATTGCAGGCTGAGATGAATGGAAGTTTGTCTCCTAGTACCATTTCCTGGCATCATCTGGTTCATGTGACACCTCAAGAGGGGCCTTGGCAGACAATTGCTGAGTGTGACATGGACTGCTTCAGGAGGAGGGAGGAAGGATGGGCTGAAGTAAAGTTACCCAGTTGTTGCTATCTTGAGCCTATGACTGAGCTGCACGGACTCATTCTTCCCTCAGGGGACACAGGTGCGCAGAGCTATTTTTCTTTAATCACTCACATAAATTAAATTTATTCCTTTGCATTAAAATAATTAAATAAAGCTACGCCCTATATCTTTTAGTGCCAGATAATATCTTTAAACCTTTGGCTCACCATTTTGCTATCAGCTGCAAGGTATTTTCCAGGGTGTGCTTAACCAATTTTACTATTGTCCTGAAAAGTGTTCTAGGCAGAGAAATCCCCTGATAGCAATCAATATTCATGCATACTTTTAGTCACTGTATCCACTGGGAATAATCATTTCCGGGCCTCTCTTGAAGTCCACCTGCCCCACACTAAGATGAAAGGGCCTTCCATGCTGTGTATCAAGTGGCACAGGCTTGATGCTTACCAGGATATTAAACACAAATTAAAATGGTTTGGAGAATATTGATGTGGGTCTGAGGTTGGCCAGTTGCTGGTGAGGGGGTGATTCTGCCAAGTCTGGAGCAGATTGGCAAGGAGCAAGAACAACCCTTGCCTTTCCTATATTCCCTAAGGCTTTTCTCCTGCTCTTTTAGGACACGACACTACTTGCAAAGTTACAGTAGGATACATGTTTAGGATGGAGGTGTGTGGTTTGGGAACAGGGTTTGTGTGCTTTCCAGGTTAGGAATGATTTTCCTGGGTTCGTTGTAACTTGTCTTCTGATTGTTGAACTTGTAGATTTGGAAAGTCTACTGCTTGCTAGCTGGCACATCACCTCAGACTCGGCTCTTTGTTGCTCCAACTTGGTTTCTAGCCAAAAACATCAAAAGGACTCAGTGGTAAATCTGTGCTGCTTCCTCCCTGGCAAATGCTTGTTTTGTACAGTCTGCCCCCTGTAGAAGCAGCAAAACAGTTTGTGTTGCACCAAACTGTCTTTACTCAGGAGTCTTGTAAGTGAGTGTCATTCTGTGGTGAGGTATTGGCAGATCCACCATTTCTGAAATTCTCCTGTGTTTGGCCTAGGCAGTTATTTGAGACCGGCTGTTGAGCAATATAAATCTCTCTTGGCATTCAGACCTGTTCCCCACCTGCCACGTTCACTGATGCTTTTTTGGAAACAGATGTACTTTTATTTGCACCTTCAGGAGGAAACCTTTTCAAAACAACCTTAAAGCTACTTGGCTTTGGTATAGAGGGAAGAGTAAAGAACACTTAAAGCTCTGCAATAGTCCCATCAAAACAGCATTGACAATCTCTATAGGAACAATGGCTCAGAACAGAGATCAAGAACTCCTCTTGAGTAAGCATTTTCCAGTGAAACTGCCTCACAACTCCTTATCTTTCTTCAATACCAAAATCTCAGGGGATTCTAAAAAAGTCAGTGCTGTTAATGACTAACTCTGTGTAGCCAGGAAGGAAAGCAGGATTTAGGTGATGAATTTTGCTGTCCATTTCTGGGAGAAAGAAACTTTCACTCACTAAATGAGGAAGCAGGTGCTTGATGTCCTGTGTAAGGCACACAGCTGGGCTTGTCTGGCTCTGGAAGGCCCCTTATAGTCTAACTTCTGTCTCTTACTCTTTTTTATTTGCAGCTCAGCGACATGTCCTCACATACATGGAAGATGCAGTGAGCCAGCTGCTGGAGAACAGAGAAGATATTAGTCAGTATGGCATTGCCAGGTTCTTCACTGAATAGTAAGTACATCAGGATGCTGCCAATAGGGCCAGCCTGAGGGGAGCTTTTGGAAACAGACAGAATATGTGGAGAATGGAGCTGGACATGTGCTGGTTATGTTGTGAATGCTGGATTATACTGAGTTAGTCAAGGGCTGCCTGAGCTTGTTTTGGAAATGTACGTGGGTTTTGAACTGTTCAGTACCTCTTCTATTACAAACATTCGTGTGAAGCAGTCACTCTGGGGAACAGTGATTTTAAAACCATGGAAAACCAAATTCTGCTTCTCTTGGTCAGGACTGTTAGTATCAAACTGCTTGAGAAATACTGAAGCAAACTGTTTCACAGACTGCTGCTGGTTTCAGCAGCACTCATTCCTCCTTTTCCTGAGTATTAATTTGAATTGTTTGTCTCCTTTGTGTGATTGTTGTCCTGCTGAATGCTTTAATAGGATGCCTCTTTTTCCCTTAAAACTTGCATAAGTCCTTAAATACTGGATGTGAGCACTATCTCTTCTTACTAATTTGCAAGAAAATTCTTGAGCGAAAAACTGTGTGCTTTCTGTCCACAGAAAATAATACTGACATTAGTCAGCTGAGCACATAGTTGGAAAACAAGAGCTTAAGATAAAGAGCAGGATTACAATGACCTCCACCCAGCAACAGGATTTCTTTACTGGAATTGAAGGCAAGGTGGCTGTTGAAGTCGTCATTGAGGCATCTCTGCAGATTATTGCATCTAATTTCAAACTGACTCTTCTGTGCCTTTTCTAAACTTCTGATAATAAATACTTCAAAAATTAAATGTTGAGCAAGAGGTTGTTCACACAATGAAACTGTTGAAAGTGCTCTGTAGTATTTCTTGATCTTGATGTGATAACCATTTTCTTTGCAGTTCCTATTCCTCTTCTACCTTTAAAAGAATAAGTAGTGATTCAAGACCATTATAAAGAACAAAACCATCACCATAGAGCAAAACCCTCAGACTGACTTAGGTGCTGGAGATCTTGTTTTTCCCATTTATTCTCAGAGATATGATTTTTACAATGTTTTCTTGTTCACAGTGAGTGTTCTTTGGAGTTTCTGATTTAATGAAAGATAGGAAAAGGATTCATTTTCATTCATTCTGTAATATAGAACTAGTAGTTATCTTTTTTGTTTGTTTTTTCTTTTATAAAATATCTGGAGTTTAGCAGACGAAACTGTGTTCCCATACCAAAGCACAAACAAGCTTAGTAATTTTGGGAGATGTGAAGATTTGAAATGTGAGATTCTCCATTTAAAGTGGAGAATGAATGATAGCCAATATGGGTGTAGAATGCAAAGTTTCACATCATGAAAATGTCATATGTTCTGGCTTCCAGGGCTTGGGGGTGTGCCCTCACTGCCCAAAAGATTCATCCACTCAACTATCAACATTTGTTCCAGCTGTGCTTTGAAGGCTACACTTCTTTCCCAAGCAAATAAACTTGATCCTCAGTCTCAGCATCTTCAAACTCAAAGATAACTTATGAGATTCCAGAAGGTTTGTGGGCACTGTCCCAGTGTTTTCCATAATCCATGTTTTTCTGAAGGAGAGGATTGGAATGTGCATGTTTTGAAGTGATTTGAGTTGAAGTGACTTGGTTTTAGGACATCCAGTTTTTAAAATTGTCCTTTCCCTATTTATGCCAACTTAAAATTAGACACCAAGCCCAGGTTTAGAAAGCTAGCAGGCAGGCCCAAACAAGTAACTTTTTTTTTTAAATGTTTATGGGGTAAAAGAATGACTTCTGTAACTTTTCAGAAATTGAAATTAGTCTGTCAAGGACAGGTGTTAGATATTTTCCAAACTCCTCTCAGAGGGCATACTTCTCAATGCAGTGGTGTTCCATGGACCTCTCTGCTGGATTCACTGCTGAAGAGTAACCTGATGGCATTTCTGTCATGCATTGCAATGCCCCATTTTACCATAAGTCAATTCAAGTCTTTGAGCCAGTTACAATAACTTGTTTTCTTTGTAATTAAGAAAGTCTTAAGACTAAGTTTTTGTCTAAGAACTAAGTCTTAAGTCTAAGAACTTTGTTGAGACTTAGCATACCTCAGTGAAATTTCAGAATTGAAAATGATGCAGTCATTTAGTTCTGTATGGATCAAGCAGTAAGTGTTTTGCTGGCAATTAGTATTTCAGTTGTTTCTAAGAAATGTATTTCACTGCTATCCACCATCTAGCACTTTGATTGCTGATTGCAGAGGACTGACCTTGATCGCTACAGTTTTCCTTCCAAAATAGTTTTAATCTTCCAGGATAGTTTTTTCTCCCACTTTATTTCAGTGTTCATTTGTCCCAGTCATGTGGACATCTGCTTTCAATCTTGGGAGTACCTTGAGGCTTCCCTCATCTGGCTCACTCCTGACCCTTACAGGAACAGGGATCAATCACCCCTCTGCCAATTAATCCACATCTTTTAGTTAAACAAGTAAAATTATGCCTCTCTTAGGACTAATCTTGATTTTATAGATATACTGAAATGCTACTGGTATTTGTTCATTACAAGCCTGAGAAATCTCAGCTCTGCTCTTGAATCTTCATGAAATGCAGACTCTTGAAAACCCTCTGTGTAATTACACACTAATGCTGCTTTGCTTCTTCCAGCCTGATGTCTGTGCCAACATATCTTAAAGGAACATGTTCCCCCTATACATTATTTATCATCCTGTTTTCTTGATCTTTCCTATACTGAAGAAAAACAGGGCCCTCATGCTAATGCATTTGATCACGCAGAGGGAATGTGCATAGCATCCCACTTTATATTTTCTGGGCTCTTAAAAGGAGTCTTTTTGGGTTTTTTTTTTTTTTTTTTTTTTTTTCATTTCAGCTTAAAGAACCGGCAAAAGAAAAAAAGAAAAAAAGAAGATGAAGAGATTTCCTACTAGTGCATTTTACTTTTCTTGTAGGCTAACCCTTTGCCTGAAACTTTCTCTTACAGCATGCAGGTAGATGTGCTGCTCTGTTCAAGACTCTTTGGAAAGCTCAGAAATAATAACCAGTTGTAACTTACCTTGGTTAGGAAACTGTTTTTTCCATAACTTTAATTGTTTGTTTGATAAATCAAACGCAAGTAAACTGGAGACAAGGGAATTGACTTTTTTTTTTTTTTTTTTTTGAGTCTATATTCTTGTCACAAAACACTTATTTTCTTTTGTTTCTGGTGAAATATCTCCTGACCACCTAGCTGCTAGCTGGAGCATGACTGAGAAAAAACTCTTGCTTTTAGCTTGCAGATGTTGCACTGCTTCCACTGGACTCTGCAAGCTCATGTCTGAGATCTCCTTTTTCTGTAAAGAGTGTTTCTGTCTGAGATCCCCTTTTCCTGTAAAGAATGTTTCTGCTGGCTCTAACTTGAATGCCCCTGCTGGATCTTATGTGACAGTTTAACAGTATTTATCTGAGAAGCTATCTGTGATGTGTGTGACAGGGTTGAGGGTCAGATACTGCTTTTAGATCTGTTGTGTGCCTGGCAATTCAAAATACCAGCTCAGCATTGTGTAGAGCCCTGTTTTACAGGAAGGAACATTTGCTTTGTTCCTAGTAACAAGACTGACAGTGCTATATAGCTTGGGATCCTTGAGAAGGAAGATGTTATCACGGTGAGAAGTATCAACTTCTAGCAATGAAAGTACCTCATTTTCTCTTGCTCTCTGGATTGGCTGGAATGATTTGTTCAACTCTTTCCTTAGGGACAAATATGATACTGCTCCTTTGGCTTTCTCTGGCAATAGACACAGGCTTTGGTATCAGACAAACTTTTGGCTTGTTCAGTCCTTTATTGCTGTACAACATTACAGAAATAAATCTGTAAACTAAACAATGTCCTCCTCTTTAAAAATGTCTCAATACCCTTGAGGGAGGAGGGCAGGGGGGAAGGGCCAGGAACAGGACAGATGGGATGCCCATGAGAACTAAGCCACTCACTGAAGGCAACCTTAATTGGCAACTGGAAATAAGCTGAATTATCTGATTATGAAAAGGAGAGATTATTAGAGCTAGCTTAGAGCCATCAATTTTCTTTTTTCTTTGCATCTGTGTATGTAGGCCTTATCACCATCATCATCTAGCTGTCATCTGCTCTGCATCTTTCCCCTTTTCAGAATAACTTGTTTTGTCTTGTTTGCAAGGATAGTGTAAGCTCTTCAAGACAGAAATGATATTGTACTGCATGTACTTTACAGCACCTAGCATTGTAGAATGTCGACTCTATACTTTGTACAATTACAGTACAAACAGCAAAAACAGTAGTGAGAAGGTCCTTAGGGCTTTGACAAGTTGTGCCAGATTCCCTTTCTGAGAGATGAAGCCATTCATTAGAATTTCTCTGTACAACTGTTTGGGGGAGGGGCATTGGTTGTTGGGGTTTTTTAGTGTTAGTTCTTTGTGTTTTGGGCAAATCAGTAGTATTTGTGAGGTATTAATACTTTTAGGATATTACCTACAATATTGATAGTCTCTCTGATATAATCTTCTGAGCAATTGCAAAAAAACCCACAACATTTCATGTATTCTTTAAATACTCCTGATTCCTACATGTTTCCTCTATGGAGAGAAAAAGATAAAATGATGCCACTCAATGCAGGACTGCACTGAGCCATGTGGTCGGTATCAAGCTGCTGCTGTCAGTGACCTAGCTGTGCAGCAGCCCTTTGGGCTGAAAATCTCAGCTGCCATAATGTGCTTGATGGTTCCTGACAGGCTTTTACTTGGGATTCCTTGACCCCTAGGGCACTGCGTAAGACTGCTGTCTGCCTCTCCTTTGCTCTGCAGTTATCAGTGGAAAGAGAGTGAATACATGAACTCAGACACAGCACTTGTGCCAGAAGCTCTGAGGAGGTTTTGCAGCTAATGTGAATAAGTTGCTGTGAAAGAAACATTTTAAAAGTGTCTCTCCACAGACTACATGGATTTGCAGGACTGAATTTTGTGATAAATCTTTCTGGGGAACCTACAGTAATTGCATATTTCTCCACTAAGAGTGTTGCTAATGGACACAAAGCCTTTTTGTTAGTCCCTTTGTTGCCTTCCAGTCTCACCTCTACAGAGAAGCATTGTCAGAAGGGCAAACTCTCTTTCTTGTAATTGAATTTCCCCAGCCCACCTTAGAAATGGGATTTCAGTACCTCCTGCCCACTGCGCATGGGGTATGTGTTTTGTGTGAGAGCTGTGGAAGATCTGGGGTTGTGGATAACTCTATATGAGATTTAAATTATGTGAATTTTGTATGGAACCTGTATATCTGTCACCCTATGATTTCATTATTGAATAGCTTTATGGTAGAAACAGCACTGGGATTTTGATATGACAGCCAGGATCTATGAACTCCTGATTTTCCCAGAGTTGTTTCTCTGTAACAAACATTGTTACAAGTCCCAACCTGACAAATATGCTGATTGGGATAACTGCTGTTGAGTAAACAGCTGGGAAAAATGCATATATTAATCTCAATAACACACTTAATTCCCACTGTAGTTTGTACATGTTGCCAATATATTAGAAAATGTAGTATTTTCTTACCTTATTCTTGAGAATCTTACAGATGAGTGGATATCCAGATGTGTCCTTTGCAAAGAAATACAAGGGGGATAAAAAGGTAAAAAATCTTTTTGGTAAACAGGACTGTCTTGGAAGAATTGTAGCAAAGCAGTAACAGAATTGAACTTAAAAGAAAACATTTACCTGTGATGCTCTATGTGGTAATATACTCCACGTAAGAAACTTCTCATTCTGTTTTGGCAACAAAAGAATCTGCAGGATTTGCCAAAGCATATGAATGTTAATACTTGATATCAGCATCTTGTCAGCACATGGTACTTATCCATGATAATTCTGCATTTGTATACTGACTTGACCTGCACTGTGCTCTTGCTCTTTGAAGAGAGGTAATGACAATTTCCGTGTGCAGTGTGATCAGATTATGATGCTGCTGGTATAGATTCACAGGAGCAGCAGTGCAGTCTTGGCCCACTTCTTCCCTGTTCCTTCACATCATGGAAATGACATATTTACTTGTGGTCTTTTTCAGAATAGCTGCAGCAGGAGTTGGCTGACTATGGAGACCTTATGTAATTGGGTCTATTTTATTTTTTCTTACAGCCTTGAAGGTTGAAATGCAACACATCTACCATGAAATTGAGCTTCCTTTAGGTTAAAGCCAACTGCATACAGGCTGTGTGGATAGCTAATAAAACTGGAAAGAAATTTCCCAAAAGCCAGAGTCCAGGAATGTGGCAAATGGTACAAGCATCAAGGCAATATACATCTAAGTTAACTTTGTGCCTTTTCTCTGTGCTAGAGTTGAATGTACTATCCTCTCTCTAGCTTTAGTTTTTAACTCTAGTAAAACTCTCATTTATGCTTCCAAATTTTTTATTGCTTTTCATCATAGTTGATGATATTACTAGTACAGATTTGGAGAAGTATATGATCCCAGCTGGGAGTTAAGATCAGACTTTGGTAACTTCAAATGTATGAACTTATACAGGCTGGGGGATGAACAGACTGAGAGCAGACCTGCCAAGAAGGCCTTGGGAATACTGGTGCATGAGAGGCTGGACTTGAGCTGGCAATGTGCATGACACCCTTCCTGGGATGCCACAGAGCCTTCTGTTTAGTTTTACTTTCTCCATCAGTCTGCAATTTTCTTTTAAAATCTGTGATATTGGCCGGTCCTGCCCTGTTCTTGCATTTCTTATCATGCATCTCTGTTGTGATTTAGTTTCTATCCTTACAAAAGTGAAAGGGCCCTCAAGTCAGAATTGGGGAGCTCTGGAAATCTTATATTGTCCATCTTTCACTGAGAAAAGGTCTGTAGTAGAGTTGGCCATGATGCAAATTAGATATTCAATGCTGATATAACTGTTTGACAAGCAACTTTCTCCATCATTCTGGAAAATTGCTCTGTTGTGCTTGCTGAGTCACTGTTGGAATATGTAGGAAAAGATGAGAAACATAAATAGTGATATATCCACCACAGATGTAGTGGGACTACTTACAGTCTTTTGCATATGATCTGCAATGTGTATATAAAGCAGTAATCTCACCTCATGCTTGGTCACATGCTTGAAAGATTGGATTTCCTGCAGTTTCTCTAAGTGTTTTGAAGGAAACTGTTTTAGTTATGGGAAATTGGGAACTGAAATTGGGAACTGTTTTAGTTATGGGAAATTGGGAACTGAAATGCACACAAGAATAGCAGCTTTGGAAAAACATAGCATAGACATGTTGGTATTGGTACGCAGTATTTGTTCCCATATTATATGTGGGGGTATAAAAATTATTCTTAAGCAGGAGAGGCATAGTTTTATAATTTTCTGTTAGTAATATTTTCTTTTTAACATACTATTTCCTCCAATAAAGCTTTTGATATCTCAAGCAGTAAGAGCACCACTGTTGGATACATGGCAGCTTCATGAATAGCAATACCTCTCTCTGTGTTACTAACTCACATGGTTTAGTTCTTGTTTTAATGAAGCACTTTGGCATGGGTCTAGCTACTTCATGTATATACGAGATCAGTTTTAGAGTTCTTGGCTTACATCTGTCTAAACCTATAAGGCTTCTTATTAAATTGGAATCAGGTACTGTAAGTTTAAGGAACACTTTATTTTTTCCCAGAAATATCTTTAAGAAAACATGGGTCAGAATTGAAGTTGGGGTTTGGGTTTTTTGTTGTTGATTTGGGGTTTTTTCTCAGTTTTGTGTTGCTAGAAGGACTTTTGTGTTTATTCTTAGGCTGCAAAATGTTGAGGCATCACAGAAAACATTGAGGAACATTTCTAATTGCTGTGCTAAGAATATATGTGTTCTCTTGTGGACAAGATGAACAAATGGAAATTTTTTCCTAAATTAGATGTGCCAAACTCTAAAAATCAGCAGATGTTTGCAGCAATGGGATCTGATAAGATCCCATAATAGGATTCCTTATCCTTTACAGGATAAAATCCCTTAACTATGTCTGCATCTCCATGAATATCAAACACCAAAAGTCTTGCAAGCCTGGAAAATGCATTTTTAAAATGTGGTTTATCTTCCTTTTCTTTAAAAACAAAACTAAACAATAGCAAAAAAGGCAAAAAGTCTAGTTTCTAGAAATCTGCATGTCTTCAGAGAACCTGAGCTTTTCTGTGTAGTGCTGTGTTGAAACCATACAGATCCCAGAATATATTAGCTTTAGTGAGTTGCAATAACCACATCCTGCAAATTTAATGTTATTGCTTATCTTCAAGTGAATTAAACAACCTGTAGCTGGTCAACACTGTAGCCAAGCAGTTGTAGTGAGCACAAAGTGGTTTAGCTAAGCAATCTCCAAATGCAGAGTTAGCATTAATGTCAAATGATGTAACTTCATCTATATTAGGGAAGTTTGGCAAGGTTCATTTGTTGCCATGATGAAAATATTGGAAGCTGCTCAGTCCTTGATGTGCTATGGTTCTTGCCAAGGCAACTGAATTGGATGACAGAGTACCAGTTGTAAATTCTTCTTCTGAAATTCTCCAGTCAAACGAAGGCTGAAATGAACAAATACAGAATCTGTTTGTATGGCACCAGTATTGAATCTCTTTGGAACAGGAATTCAGTTATATTTCAGTATTTCCTGTGTCATCACAGTCATAACATGATTGGGCTGCTACCTTTTAAAATAACTAAAAGTCTAGTTTATAAATGTGGAACTGTCTTACAACAGGAGAATTCATGCAGAATGAGGCAAGCAGGCCCTTGCTTGTACTTATGCTTGGGCCTCAACTTTCTGAGAAGTCAATTTTCCTTTACATGGCATTTTACTTTGATCTCAGGAGTTCAAGATGGGTGCAGTTCCTCAATAATTTTCAAATCCATACTCCTCCTTTGGTGGATATTGATGCTTTGGTATCAAAATCCATCTTCAGCTGATGTCAATTCCATAGCTATTTTCTGAACTGTTAGACAAGAGGAAATCAGAGTGCTACCTTGCGTGGCTTGTGTTTTTAACAGTGTTTTTCATCTTTGTGCCACCTTCTCACCCTTGCCACAGGTTCATGGTATGGTTTCTATGGCATCTTGAAGCTAGTGAATGAATTCCACAACACGACAGGGAGGACAGAAATACTCATTGGTTAATAAAGGAAGCCAAATAATAGAGATCATGGCTGTATGATAATGAAGCTAACAGAGGACTTGCACCTCCCATACCCTCAGAATATAGAGAGTTATAGAGCAGTTTGGAAGGAATTTTCTTCTTGCCTCAAAATGTCAAGTTGGACTAGTTTGAACAAATACTGAATAGATTAGTTGGAAAGTTATCAGTTTTCCTTATGTAGTTATAATTCTGGATTGATTTATTATTTATGTATTTAGTTTAGGTTTTGGGAGAAAAAAAGCAGGTTTTTTTGAGGGAAGCTAGGTAGCAACTTGCAGTCATCTCCATAAAAGCTAGTTATAATGGTGTTCATGCAGTTATGTGCAACTTACACAGTTTCCTACTGTAAAAAATAAATCTCTGTTTATACCAGCAAGACCTCTCCAGACTCACTGAAACACCATGTAGTTTGAAATTGCACCTGATCAGACTGAAAGAGCTGGTCATGGGTGATTGATGCTTATCTGTGAAGGCTTCTTTACTTTTCCCTTAAGCACCTTGGAGGGCTTCTGCAGGGCTATTTATGGTCTTTCATTGTATGCCCTTTCCCGTCTTCCTGAATACTAGGCTTCCCAGCTCATAATTCTAAGAAGAAGCTTTATTTCACAGTAGAAAGGGGCCCCAATATGTGGCCTATTATATCCATATCAGCTTGCTTACCCTTTTCAAACAGCTATTGTGTTTTAATAGGGCCCTGCCTGGCAGGGGGAGTCCTTAATTCCTGCTATGTAAGAATGGTCAGCTTGAGTTACAGCAAACTGCAGGATGCTGCTCTGATCAAAAGACCTCTGTTTGTAAAGATTCCCACGTCCCCACACCTCCCCATTTGCCTTTTAATTTTTTTTTTTTTTTTTTTTTTTTTTTTTTTTTTAAATCCTGGGCTACTAATTCAACACAGTATGGTCATTTTAGCTTGGGATTTGCAAGCCTTGAGGTGTTAAATTACTGACCTAGCATATGAAAAATTAAGGGAGAGGGACTCTAAAAAAGATAAAGGCTTTCTGGGTAATAACAAGCAAGCACAACAACTCCTTTAATCCTTTCCTTCTCCAGAATCTGTAAACTAGTCTCAGAGGGTTTGATTTGCTACAAAGAAAGCTTATATAAGAAAGCTTGTTCGCTGCCTACTCTGAGCTGTGTCACAGGTGCTGTGGTTAATTTCCTTCATCCCAGTACATGGGATAATCTCTCTACCACCTGTATTGTCTGCCATGAATACAGAGATTCCTAGCCTATATCAAGAAGTCTGAACACACATTGTTAAAATTTGTCACTCCTTTCCCCCTTTCTGCATCCTTCAGCTGAAGTAAACTTGAGTGCATGAGACAGAAAGGATCTCAAAAGATCCAGTCTCTCTATTGGCAGTGTTATATCACCCAATCTTGCCAAAATTTTTTAATGTTAATGATTTCCTATCTGCCTAGTTGTTAAAAAACCCAATTATTTTCCCTTAAAGCCAGTCATCAGGAATAACTTTTAGCATCTGTCTTGTCTTAACACATTCACAAGGAAATGCCTAAAAAGCATGCTAATTTTGTTAGAGGAGGATGGTGGTTTCCTTGAGGCTGACCTCAGTGTCCCAAGTTCTAAGATCTGTGGAATTTAAAAAAGCACTTGAAACAATGGCTTCGAATTGAGGAATGCTCGTAGTCCTACACTGCTTTCCAAGAGGGATAGCTAAAAAAGCAGTCCAACGATTCATCTGAATGTTGCAAATACTCTAGTACTCTTAAACCTAGAGGTGAAGAATAAAATTTTCTTAAACTAAATTCATACAGCAGTAATTTAATCACTACAACAGTGATTTTTTTTTTTTAACCAGTTATGCCTCCAGTTTTAAGTGTTCCCTCTCAGGGTTCCTTCTAGGCAAGGTAAACCTCACTTTACTATCTCAGAGCATAGTCTTGGGCTAAGTGCAGTTGGTCATTTGGGGATGCTTTATTGTTGTGGATGAGTTATTTAACAATAGAAATTGCCTGTTTTGTAAAGCCTTTTGTATTTCAGTATTTTCTATTGCTAGAGCTAGTTCTTTGTTACCCATTGTAGCATAGTCTCTAATCCTAATACCCCTGGTTATCCCTACTTACTGTGCTTTAGTTCACACAATGAAGCAGTCTTGGAGCTCTGGGTTCCTTTCAGATGGAGCTCAACTGGAAGATGTGTTCCTTCAGCAAATGAGCATTCAGTCAATGGGGTTAGATTAGAAGTAGTCCAGGGCATGTGTCAAGAAAAAACAAATCCTGGGATGCCCATGATGTTGACATCAAATCCTCCTCACCGTTTTTCTCTACAGACCTTTCGGTCAGTCTAAACATAGCCGCTGACAGCAACTTTGCATTTGAGACGACCTTATTTTTGCTTGAGACACTCAACTGTGTTTTAATGACTTAGACACTTGTGTAGCTGGCAAGAGAAGGGTGTGGGGGGGATGTGTGTGTAAGTGGTTCATGCTCAAGAAGCCTTCAAAATTTTTTCTTCATCATGCTCTTGATAAAAAATTCAAGCAATAATGCTGTCAATTAAGGAAAAATGGTCATTGTTCCTTTATTTCTATTTGGTAGAAGAGGGGTCCTGTGAGCTTGTTCAGTTCTTTGCATGGTAACCAAAGGTGGCACCTGCTAGGGGGACAGCAGAGTCCTGGCAAGCTCTTTCATCCTTCTCGAGGACTTGGGACTCTGCATTGTGCGTATTTGGCTTTGCCTGAGTTCAGCAGGCAGAGGCTAACTGCTGTAATGGGTTTCAATTGAGATGTTACCATAGCATCCTGGGACTTTTACAATCTATTTAGAAGTCCAAAGGTTTGAAAAGAGTGCTTGAAAGTTTCTGGACTCTGGCAGGTTGCCGAAATGTAAATACACAAAAGACAAAGCCTTATGAAAGCTGCTCTGTTCAGAGAAGCAGCACCTGAGTGCTAGCATTCCCAGCACAGCCATTTTTGAGAGCTGGGACTCTCTTTTATCACAGTCTCCTCCCAAATCTTTTTTCTTCCCCTCACGTGTATGTGCCATCCCAAGAATAGTCTGGGTGTGCTGCAAGATGCAGCCCTCTCAGCAGTGGTGTTGGAGGAGACTGTTCTGGGGTTTGGCTGCTCTGGGGCACGGGACGGAAAGGAGTGAGAAAGCATCCTGAAGCCCCTACTGTAAGAATTTCTTTAGATATCCCCATCAGCTGAGAACCTTGCTCTATTCTTCTCTCGTCTTTCTTCAGGATTTTCTCACAAGTGAATGGAAAAAGCTGTTTTGTTAACAGAGTATCCAGTTGCCTAACAATTCTTGTGTGAAATATGAGTGCTCACAGTAAACTTGTGTTAAATGATGAACGTTCAATTCAACTTGTAGTCTTGGTTTCAGCAAGACAAATAACATCACATCATTAGTAACTGTTATTACTCTTCTAATTTGCCTACTCTGTTTACTGGTAATGTGGAGGACTAAAGCAATCATTAGGTTTGCAATAGGAGGCTTGGAGACTAGCACAGTTGTTGAAAGCTTTCTTCTGGAAGGAATCTCTTGCAGATGGCTGTACTTTAAATGCCTAAAAGGGGGGAAAAAAAGAAGTTAACCAGAGAAGTGAAAAATTATTTTCCCTGCTTCTGGGTTCCCAAACCCATTTCTAAATCATTGAGGACAAAGTAATAACTTATTGAGGTACCCTGTTTTTTTCCTAAGTCTTTCTTCTTCAAATGTGCTGAAAAGCTCTGGCCATTTAATTTTGCTAACAGTATGAGCTGTTCAGTGAGAGGAGGACAGATAGAGGGAAGACTGAGCAATCCTAAGGGAAGAATCTCAGCAGCTGTTCAACTTGCTGAGAATGATTTAGCTTAATGATTAAGTTTGTTCCTTTATTGTTGATATCTCGCTTAAGCCATTCCTCTGAGTGCAGCTTATTTAATTTTCATATTCAAAAGGAATTGGAAAAAATATCTGTTGGCATGTATAAAAATCAAGGAAAGGTGTTGATCATATGCCCTACCTACTGTTGGAATACCTGTAACAACTTTGGATTGCCATAATTTTTTTTTCTTCTAGAAATGTTTACCTGTAAGATTGCCACATTAATGGTAACTTCATCTCTGGGCAGCTGTTAAAAAAAAAAAAGTTGGCCAAGTTATTTTGGTACTGCCCATCTACCTGTGATATAGAAATTTCAATATATATAGTTTATTCAAAATATATAGTGTTCCTGTCCCTTGTAGTCATCTTGACCCTGTCATAATAGATCTGATATTGGGCTGCTTGCTGGATATCTCCATCATGGGCTGGCTCCTTTGAGATGAACTTTTACAACTTATACAAAGGAATGTATAAAGTAGGGTGTCTGAAATGTAGCATCCTAACTGGGATAAAATTCTGACTCTCAGGCTTGCAATCTTGAACTTTTGGGGGAAAATCCTTGCATTGTATAGTTAAACAAAATCCTCCTTTACTCAACTAGCTGGCAGCACTTGGCTGTCAGCACATCCAGGTGTGCTGATGTTCCAGCATATCCACCCACTCTTCTAACTGAGTAAGCAACAAATGATACCATACCCTTCTGCCTGGTAGGTTTAAAGCCATCCTATGCTGAAAATGCAAGTGACTAGAGTTTTTGCTTATTAGAAATAAGGAGTAATATAGTAGGGCTGTCTGCTGTGAATTAATAGTATGTTAGCTTCATGTCTGGACCTTTCCATTACAATTGTGCCAGGATCTGCTTCCAAAATTTGCATGTTCTGTAGATGTCCTGAGCAGCATAATTTGGTGCTTGTATCATTGTGCCTTCATTTTCTTTCTCTTCCAAAATGTCTCCCTTATGTGTGTTATCTTTCAGAAAGCTGCCTTCCTCTATTACACCAAGTCTCTTCTTTTTCATCTGTATCCTTCTTTTCTCCATCAGTCTGTCAAATCATCCGTAAAACAATGCAGATCAGAAATGAAAGAAGTTGTACAGGCTGTGGTTTGGGATGAGAAGATCTGAAATACCATTTCCAGCTTTGTCACAGGCATCTTGTGGGACTTTATGCAAGTTACTTTACCTTACTCTGAACTTGTTCATTGTAAGGCAGTGAGCGACAGCACTTTGTAATGAATACTCTTTACTTGCAATGATAGTCATGTAATTTTGGCATATTTTGATCCAGCACATGATTTATTTATTTACTTTAATCTCTTGGGACAATGGTTGTGCTTTACTTTGCATGAATATGTTTTCATAAATATGATAGTCCACGATAGTTACAGGAAGAATATTCCTGATTCCAGGATTCTTAATCATAAGGTGATTGTACTTATTTTATTTCAGTTACATTTCCTTTTGGGTAGGGGGGCTAGAAACTGTGTTCTCTACTACCTTTCAACACATGACAACATATTATGTTTGCTCACATATGTTTGAGAGCCAGGATATTAAAAATGAGAAATGATGATTCCTTTTGTAAAAATTTAATGGCTTCTCTCCACACATGTACCCACACACACCCACACCCTGTTGTTACATGACTTTTTAAATTTTGCTCAAGTCTGTGTGGTATAATTCTCTTTCAAATGTGAGACCCTTTTCTTATGAAGGATAAGGTGAATTAAAGTCTTTATATTAAAAGAGGTGATTTAAAATTGCAAACTGAGAGGGTTCACAATGACCACTGGATTTTGTCTGTTTCGGAGATGCTACCTATGGAGAGGATCTGCTGTGATGAAAGTAAACTTGTATCTTTTCATTAATTCTCATCTATGAGGGAGAGTTAAGCTGCCGTCCCAAGTGAATGTTTTAATGATCTCTCTGGAGTGTTTCAAAGCTTTGTCCCACTTGCATGATGCCAAGTGAAATGCACAAAATCTGTCTTTGAGGCAACCCTGTCATTATACCTTTTGGTATATAATGTTTGTATTTGCATTTCTTTTGTTCTTGTATGTTGAGCTTTACCATGCCCAAAGGAGAACCTCTTGCACTTCAGAGAAACCTTTGTAAGACAAATGTTTGCTGTAATAAGTTAGCCTAAAGTGCTTACAACTCATATTTTAGAAATTTATACTAAAATACAAAAACATGAATGTCGAATTGAAGATTTATCATAATGACCAACTACTCTTTTCAAAATGCATTAGTGCAAATTGTTCTTTAATGAGTGTCAATCAGCTTTTCATCACAACTGCAGTACATGTTATACATCCAATAGTCAATTTTGAGTAACCTATGAATGATATCTTGAGGCTTCTCTTAAAGAGGATTTTTTTTTTGTGGCTTTAAAGAAAACTGTAATGAAAACAGCAGTAAAGTTCAAAGGTACTAAAAGAAAGGGCATCTTCTGGTCAAATAAACAACAGTTGCTCTTGGCAAGCCATTTTCCAATGGATTGTTTTCAAATAAGTGGGTCTTGGACACTCCTTGCTGGGATTCTTTAGAATGAATTTTACTTTCACAAACCTCTAATTCCTATAATTAAATTTCAATGTGTGGTTTTTGCAAATAGTCTTCTCTCTAGAGAAAAGATGGGTATAAACTTGGAGATTTGGTTTCACAAAATGTAATGGCCAGTGGTTTTCTTGCTGCTGTTCTAGCTGTTCCCAGAATATTCATGTTGGTTGAGCTTTCTAACATTCTTGTTTTGACTTCCTGTCCACAGTTTTAACAGCGTGCGGCAAGGAACACACATCTTGTTCCGTGAGTTCAGCTTTGTCCAAGCGACCCCTCATAACAGGGCGTCTTTTCTTCGGACCTTCTGGAGGTGTTTCCGAACCGTGGGGAAAAATGGAGGCAAGTATTCCAGCATCTGCTGCTCTCCTGATACCTTGACATGAAAATCGTTAGCCGGGCTATTAATGCACTACAAATACTGACCCTTCACATTGTGTTCTAATATCCTAACATTAATAATGGGGATACAACGTCACATTTCCCTGTGGAATAGTTAAAAATGGCTCCCAGAATATAGCAGTGTAGAAGCACCTAGTTGCCATTGCTACTTCTGTTACAGAACAGCATGTTAGGCAACAATAGATCAGAGGGAGCACATTGTGGGCCTGCACATTGAGATGGATAGGAAAAAATATGTGCTGGATGTTGGTGGCTGGGACCTTAATTCTGGAAGGTTAGAATATTGGGTGTGGAGCATAAGGGAAGGGGGAGCTGAGATTCTCAGCCAGCTGGGCTCCTGAGTGCTTTCACTAGGAGCCTGCAGGAGGCTGGTTCATAGTGGTGTGGGGCAGTTAACACTGCCACCTGAGCGGTGCCTGAATAGTCCTGCTGTAGCTAGGTGATGCTGCAGAATCCTGATGGCTGTGGAAGAGGGACCACTGACAGCTGTGTGACCTCTTCCCCAGCCCTACCCACAAGGAAAAAGCTCCAGGGCCAAAATAAATGCTCAGCACTGTGCTATCATGTCTAGCTATTCTTATATTGCACTTGGTATATTAGGTATTACAGAACTGGCCAGAGTTCAAAATAAACTCCTGTAACTACATGCAACTAAAATTATGTTTTGTTTTACTTTTTAATTTAGTATTTTAAGCAAATACACTGAAAGTTGCTGTACAAATATGAATGTTGGTGGGTTTTTTTTTTACTATAAGCCTCATTTTTTTAAAGCTGTTCAGACTAATTTCTTCTTGCAGGAAAGACTAGAACCAGCTCTTAAATATATAGATAAAACCTTGCCTTCTGGCTAAGCTTTGCAACACTTCTGCTTTTGATGAACAGAGTTTGCCAGACCGTGAATAAAGACTTTTTTGACGTATGCCATCTAGATCTTTGGCAATTAAGCAGTCATAGTTAAACATGACAAAATCTGTAGTAAGCTGCTGAAGTAACTGACTATGCTATCTGTAACACCTTTCTTCCCAGTGAGAGTTACTTTGTTATGTTATAAAATATTTACTTTAGTTCAGGGATAATATTTTAAAGATTTGAGGTAAATTATATGATACTAATTTAAGAGTATGCAGTAAGGACATACCTGTTTTGAGATCAGGTCATAGTCAGGAAAAGTAAAATGTAGACTCCTCAAACATATTTCTATAGAGGAGTTAGAGATAATAGTGAAGAAGTCATCCACCAGAACTGCAGCTGTTAATGGTAAACTGTATTGAAAAACTGAGAAGAAGCTCTCTGGTGCAAAGTATCCACTACGGTAATCTCAGTGCAAGTTTTCATCGGGCTTCATTTACCCAGCACCAACCTCAGCCAGATGAAGGGCACCTGGATTTGTTGAAAAGAATGGACAAATTTTAGCTTTGTAATATCTCCTTTCTCTTTAACTTTTAGTAGTTTTATGTGAGTATGGAAAAGGCCATAGAAGAAAGTGTAATCACCAAGGTACTTTGAAGAGAAAGGGTAATAAGCACAGGAACAAAAGCTCAGCTGAATGTTGCTAAGCTCTGGTTGTGGCCTCAAAGGAGTTCAGTGTGTATTTTTCTAACTTTGAAGTCCACTAGCTTCACTTTTTAGTCTGAGTAAATATTATGTTTAACTGTATATTTATACATCTACATACATTTTCTTTTTACACTAACCAGAGACAGAAATGCATCACTTTGGATAAATTACTGTCAATATTTTGACCCACGTAGTCCAATTTCTGTGGTTCTCTAGTCATAATTATAGACTAGAATCTTGATATTTTTGATTTCAGTTTTGCTTGCTATGGGATTTTTTTTTGCTATACCTGTGTGTAGAGGAACTTATAACATTCATGGCCACTTAAGAATTAAACTCATTTACTGAGAAGCTGAACCTGTGCAATGTGCTGGGTGTAATATGGTCATTACCACACTCAGGCATAGAGTAGACCTAGATGTTTTTTCTTAGCTGTGTTTTCATGGGAAACCTGTGCTGAAGCAGACTCCTGGAAGGTCCACTCCTGTGGACCTACGGAGAGAGGAACCCATGCTGGAGCAGCTTTGCTGGCAGGACTTGTGACTCCATGGGGGACTCAAGCTGGTGCAGTGCATTCCTGAAGGACTGTACCCCATGGAAGGGACCTACTTTGAGCAGTTTGTGATGAGCTGCAGCCCTTGGGAGGGTATTATGCTGCAGAAGTTTGTGGAGGAGTGTCTGTGGAATGCCATATTGGGGCTGGAAAAGAGAGCAAGGAGATAGGAATGGCAGAGACAATGTGTGACAAACTTCCTGTCTCCCTGTGTCACTTGGTGGAGGGAAGGTGGTAAAGAAATCAGGAATGAGGTTGAGCCAGAAAAAAGGGAGAGCTGAGTGGAAGGTTTAAGATTTGATTTTATTTCTTACTATCCTACTCTGATTTAATTGGTAATAAATACAATTTCATTTCCCCAAGTTGAGTCTATTTTGCCTGCGATAGTAACTGGTCAGTGATGTCTCCCTGTCCTACTCTTGCCCCGTGAGCATTTCATTATATTTTCTTTTGATTGTCCAGTTGAGGGGGGAGAGTGACAGAGCAGCTTTGGTGGGCACCTGGTTAGGGTCAAACCACCACACGAAGGTAAGTGAGTTATGGAGTGCTGGTAAGAAATTCTGCTTATGGTTATATGCTGTGCAACAGAGCATGGGACAAACAACCTGCTGTTTCTGAAATTAGTAGCAATATAGCTTGGGCTAACATAGGAATACTTCTTTTGAGACCTGAACTAGAATTTGTGCATTTGATGCCCTGTGTGAGGTGTATGAAGTATTATTCATCAAATGGCCACTTTATGTCAGTAGAATTTCTGTGTGCAGAAGAGGATGAAAATATACCCTTTGTTTTCTACAGCATGATTCTTATCTGCCCCAGTTTTCTCTCTGGGTTTGCTTCTGTGCAGGGATTGCTCCATTCTTTGTTGTTGATTTATGTCTGTGAAGAACTATGAAAGCATTTTTTGTTTTCCTTTGTCAGAAGTAGTACATACACTAACTTCCATGTCTTCTAGGTTGTTCTTGGTTTTATTTATTCCTTTATCATAAAAGTGTTTACTGTTGTTCTCCCCTCTCTCAATTACTTTACATTTCATTCCAGATTTGAATTTAATATTTTAGGAGTGGGTGGTGGCTTTTTCTTAATTTTCTCCATCTGTGAAGGGTATCCCTGATAAACGACATAAATACCAAGCCTATGAGTATCCTCATAAGTCCACCTAATAAATAACTTACATCAAAGCTTGTACCCTGGCTGGAGGGAAGCAAGGGAGAATATTAAAGATGTAAGATGATGTGATTTCCAAGCTTATACAAACTCACAAAACCCCCCATCTTTTCACTTCTGAGTGTGTAATTGGGATTTTAGAAAAGTAGACAAAATCTCACAAATAAGTGATTGCTTAATCTGGCTGGTAGCTGTTCCTCCTTGATGCAGGGAAATTTACTGCTTTGTCTGTCAGTCTTGTCCATGCCTTGACTTGGAATGTGCATGTCATACACCCAAGCAGATGCATCGAGCCACGAGTTCTCCAATGGCCAATAACAGAGAAATCCATCTGACACGAGCAGTGCTTAAATGTAACAATCTGTGTGTGTGCAGTACCATGTATACAATAACTGAAATGCACTAACATTACTGTTTCTCTTGGGAAATTGCTGTAGATGTTACTTTTCTGCATAATTCCTTATCCTTTTGAATTACTGAGAAATAGCTCTTCATGGACAAATATAGCAGATTTTATGTTATTTTTCTATTATGTTAGCTCTGTTACTTGATGTGTTCCAGTTACCTTGACTTTTTAAAATCCTTTTGTTTGGAGACTAGGTTTATTTTTTCTTTTGTCTCTGAATAATAAGGAAAATTTACTAGATTCAATAAATGTGATAGTGACACTTCGAAAAGTAAAGAAAAGTTTGTTTATGGGGGGGGGGGCTGTTTGTTTGTTTATTTTTTCTTAAGAGGATTTCTTTTTGGTGATATGCTGGATCCATTTTACAGGATTTTCCAGCAGTTTTAGAAGCTTAGTAAGATGCAGAGTTCTATTTTCAAGTATGCATAAGCATATCTGGGATTCCATGCATTGGGAATGTGATACCAGGACTAGAAGGAAACAGATGAATGTGATCCAATGTCAAGAAACTGAGGTTTCTTGGTGAAAAAAACTTCACAGAATTCCTTGTGATAGCATCACAGTATATGCTGAGTTGGAAGGGACCCATCATGATCGCTGAGTCCATGTTCCTAGCCCTGCACAGCACAACCCCAAGAATCACACCATGTGCCTGAGAGCGTTTTTCAGATGCTTCTTAAACTCTGTCAGGCTGTTGCTGTTACTGCTTCCCTGGGGAGCCTGTTCCAGTGCCCAACCACCCTCTGGCTGAAGAACCCTTTTCCTGATATCCAGCCTAAGCCTCCCCTGACTCAGCTTCATGTCTTCCTCATGTCTTCCTTGACTCTTGTCTCTGGTCATGAGAGAGAAGAGATCAGTGCTTGCCCCTCTCCTTCCCCTTGTGAGGATGCTGAAGACCACATTGAGGTTTCCCCTCAGTGTCTTCTCCAGGCTGAACAGAGCAAGTGACCTCAGCAACTCCTCAACTGACTTTCCCTCCAGACCCTTCACCATTGTTGTAGCCCTCCTTTGAACAATCTATAATAATTTCATGTCTTTCTTATATTGTGGCACCCAAAACTGTCCCCAGAACTCGAAGTGAGGCTGCCCCAGTGCAGAGCAGAGCAGGACAATCCCTTTCCTTGCCCAGCTGGTGCTGTTGATGCACCCCAGGACACGCTTGGCCTTCCTGGCTGCCAGGGCACTGCTGACTCATAATCCGCTGTCGACCAGGACCCCCATGTCCCTTTCCTGTGGCAGTGCCCTCCAGCCTCTTGTTCCCCAGTCTGTCCACATATCCAGGGTTGCCCCATCCCAGGTGCAGAATCAGGCACCTGTCCTTGTTAAACTTCATATGGTTGGTGAATGCCCAGCCCTCTGATTTGGTGGAGTCTCTCTGCAGGGCCTTTCTGCCCTTGAGAAAACGACTCCGCCCAGTTTACTTAGTATTCCTTTGAGTCCCACATCTAGGTCATTTATGAAGATGTTGAGAACTGGGCATAAGATGGAGGCCTGTGGAACCCCACTAGTGAGAGGTCACCAGTGAGTCTGTTACCCCATTCACTATATCCCTTTGTGCCCTCTTTTTAACTTGTACCAGTGATATGCAACACTCACAGAGGTGGTTAGAGGACAGCTTCTGTTTGTTGAAGCATAATGATCAGTTAGCAACAGATTTCTCCCAGAGGAAGGCAGAATGGCCAGAAGTCTTGTTTTCCCTCTGCTTGTGCTTAAATTGACCTCTTGGAATCTATCTGACCTGCTCTTTTGAATTGTCTGTTCCTCAGGACTCTTTAATTAAAACTGTGCTTTCTCAGTTTAAACGGCCCCTGCAGAGTTCTGCTGTGAAGCCTCATAAGGTCAACATATGCCTCTCCCAACCCCCATTGCTTTCATGTCTTGTTGGTTCTCTGTTTTTAATTAAAAAGATTTTTCCTTAAATGCTTTCCAGCCAATTAGAGAAATTTTGCACTGAGAAACTTGTTCCAGGCCTGATGTACTGAGAAGTGAACAGAAAGCTCAGTCAGAACCATTGGCACTTCTTTTCTAGAGCCCCAGCTTTCTTTGGTGCTTTTCAACAGCTTTTCTCTTTTTTCTTTCTCTGCACCTCCCCCCACTCCCAGTTTAGAACTGCTTCCAGCAAAAATAGCTGTTGTTTAATGCCTTAGATTTAGCACTGAAATGTAAAACTCCTGCAGAAAGTATGTTAGGCTATATTGCCTGGGAATCCTTTTTGCAGACACTTGCCTCCCCTTCTGACAAAAGGTACTGTTACTATTGATATTGAAATAAAATCTTGTAAAAAGATCAGGTTTCTTTCACATTCATCACATGGTGTGATGGCTACCTCTTTGCTTCTGCACACTTGAGTTAGGAAATTGGAAGCCTAGCTGTCTCTGGAGCTTGTGGAAAGGGAGGTTGACCACAACCAAGCACACAAGCTATGTCACGAAATGAGAAGGGTGGTAAGCCTCTATGACTAATTCTACTTGAGTTTGCCCAGAAGGCTAGATTCCTTGCAAAAATTAAATAAATGTCTTATCTATATAATTCCTGTAACTTGGAGATGGAGAAGAGCTAAATGGACCACTGTTCTCCCAGCTCAGTTTTGGAAGATGCTATTTTAATGCATTTTTGCTGACAAGATTACTTTCCTGAGGTTACAAAATCCCTTCCTTCACTAGTGTCATTCTAATGCTTCCGTATGTTATTCTTTATATTAAATTACCCTGCCTTTTTTACTCCCATCTTTGTAAGCTTTTAGACTATCTCCATTTTTTGCTTAGCCAATCTCTCCTAAGTGAGATGTTTAGAACAATACAGTGATGATCACAGTAAATATCAGAATCTTTTTTCCTTTCCTTTTTGTTACTACAACCAAATCAGATTTTTATACCATGTTATTGTAGGAAATCTTTTATGAATCAATGAGGTCTCACAGCACATCCTAAAGATAAGTTAGCTGTGTTTTCTGGAAATTCATTCTGCAGGGAAATAGCCTTGGCTGAAATGATTGATCTCTAACCTTACTCACATCATAGTTCCTTTGCGCCATGGTTACAGCTGTTGCTATTTATGATTTATCAATGTAGCTCTGCCTGGAAGCACTCATGACTCTGGCAGTATCAGGACAAAGGATTTCTGAAGCTGGGGGAAAATAAGTGGAGGATTACATTTTAGAGATGTTGAGATATGTCTACAAGCCATTGTACGTTAAAACGTCTGCATTGCATAGATCTAAAATGCTTTGCAGTAATCATTTGTAGAAGTGGGTCAGTGATGGAGTCTTCAGCTACTCTCTCCCTGAATTCAGTTCATGCCATTCTGTCAAGGCAGTTTGTAAAATGAAATGTAGTACACTGAAAATCCTTCTTGTCTAATCTGGTTTGGGGTTTATTTTTCACCCCAGTATTATATTTCCTTTTCAACTGTCTCTGAGCATACATCAGCTCTTCTTAATGTTCAAATGTTTTTTTTCAATTTTGTATTCCAGATGTATATCTCTCTAGATTTTTTTTTTTAAACTAGTAAATGTTTCTGTTTGTTTTCTAATGTTTTCTGGCAATTTTGTGTCTTTTGACACTTCTTCACTAGTTGTGTCATTGGCAAATTAAATTAATGTGTTCTTTACTTTTTGTCCCAGTTGAGAAAAACATTTAAATAAGCAGTGATTGTTGCATTCTGCTAAGCAATTATCCAAAATTCAACTGGTAATTATTATTACTATTTGCTTTGCAGTCTTCTGGCAAGTTTCCCATCCCTATGACAGCATTCCTATTCAAACTAACTGAAATGGATTTTTTTAATTAAGACTTTTTTAGGTTCCAGTGTAGTCTTGAAGAGTTAGTATTACAAATTGTGGGGAAGTTCCCTGGAACAAAACTGGTTCTAGATTGTTTGATCTGGCCTGGGATTCTGAATGCTCCATGTTTCTTATATTAAATAAACTTGGTCTCTCTCTCACTTGTGACATCTCTTGAAAGATGATCTGCACACTTCATATGCCTAGGCGATCATCTAGTGGAATGTCTATGAAGCCTTAGTTTCATTAATTAGTATGTTTTATACTATTGCTGATGTGTTCTTCAGCAAGAGGTAGAGAAAGTAGATGAAAATCTTGTTTCATCTCCATTCCTTATACTGTGACTTTCTGCAAAGAGGTTTTATGAGAAGGGTCTCTGTGAAGTCTCCACATCTACTTTCAGCCCAGTGTTGGCACTTAGTCTGCCCTGAGAGGTGAAAGTGCCTAAACTGAGGAACGCATTATCTTCATCCCTTCTCTGTGAACTCTAAAGCATACTTCTGCCCATGCTATTGGCTTCAGGTGTGTGTCTGTGCTGTGTAATGCAATGTTTACATAGAAAACTAAGCTTGGGGTTTGTATTTGCATATGGTACAATTCCACACTATCTCAAGATACTAGCTTAGGACCTGGAAGTTGCAGAGCTGTTTTGCTCTGACAGCAGCCTGAGCCTAGTTAATCTGTCTCAGCAGATCAGCGGACATAAGGGGAGTGTTGTTATGGTATGTCTGTTCTCATTTCTGTGGAATAAACTCTAGCATCTCTGTGTTGAGCTGCTGTGAGCAGTGTAGATGCAATCTGAGGAAGAAGACTGTGAAGGAGGAATGTGTGTTCAGCATGAACAGAAGAGTAAGGACTCTCCTTCACACATGTAATTAAGTCTTTGACTTAGCCTTGGTACTAGGAGTTATCATTTTAAATGAAGAGATAACTACCTTTTTGTCTAGCTGCACAAAAAAATCTCTGAACAAATTATTTTATGTCTTTATCATCCTGGGTTCTTCTTCAGCTTTTCTCTTTCATGATCATATTATTTATAGTTTCCATCACTACACATTCACTTCCTAGCCTTCCTAAATTAACTCAGCTGATTTATACAGTGTGCTCCTGACTCTACAATATGTATCTCTCATTGGATTGAGCAGATCTGACCTATATCTGGAAGTTTTTTTCTGTTTGTTCATTGGGAATTTGCACAACTACAGTTTCTGGCCCCCTGTTCTTCTACTTAATCTGTTATACACTCAAAAGCTTTATATTCAGTTATTTTCATAAAATAAGCTTGAGAATGCCATTTATTTCTTTTGAGGAACTGATTTTCCCTTGTGTTGTTAAAAGGACTGACTGAATTTCTGTTTCTGTAATGATATTACTGGACTCTTCCAGTAAGCCTTTTCTTGTTAGGCAAGATAATTCGACCCTAGAAACTTTAAACCTTTCAGGAAGTCTCTACTTTACACTTTGTTTGCAGGCCTTGGTTCCATTCAGTATGTCCATGTTTGACTAAAGTGTGATGTTGAATTAAGTACAGAAATTCTTGCATCCTTTTAAAGTTGCCTTACCTCAGTAAACATGTTGAAGTCTGGTTTAAATGAGTATGATCAGGTATAAAGTTGTTGTATATGATGAAAAGGATTGTTGGCTTACACTTTGTTATGCCTCTTTCAAGGATCCTAGATGAGTATCAGTAGAAGTGATCTGCATGCATGATTAGTACTTTGATATGCTACTGCTATTCTGTGGAATGGGGATAAGTATTACTATGGAAAACCTGTAATCTGCAAATGAGTTATGAAATGTAGTCAGTAATATTTATAAGTTAAGCTTGATCCATTTTGAATTTGTCAGAGGACATGTCTGTGGTAATGTGCAGTCTGTGATACCTTCCTTCATAAGCTGATCTGAGAGTGATTTGCATTCTGTGATCCTACTAAGCATGAATCTCATAACTTCTGTTGGAAAAGTGGAGTTTTCTTTATCTTTGATGAAGACTTAAATATCCATCACTTCTTGACCCCTTTTTCTCTTAGAGCCGTATCCCATAGGATTCTTCCAAAGAGATCTCTGAAGTCTTTGAAGTCTGTTCTCCTGAAATCCAGGGCTGTGGTCCTTCTAATTGCCAGGTAGATACATTTCTGAAACTTTTATAAAATGGTTTTTCAGGTATAAAGAAAAACACCTTAGAAATGCTTCAGGCACAGGCAAAGCTTACACAGAAGTTCACACTTCCCTAGACTGCAATGTCAGTTAGCCAAAACCCAAAAATCCATAGGATAAAAGCATTGCTAATTCTAGTGCTCACAGAGATACCTGTCAAATCCTGTCTTCTCTGAGGTTTTCCTGCATTAAGGTTCAGACCCAGAAATAGTCAAAATTTACATCAGCTAATTTAATTAATTTGTACAGATTCTCCAGTAGAACTTGGGTAATATTTGTAATGCAGTAACCTGGTGTTTCTCAGTAGAAGAAACCATAGCATCAAGGGGGGCTGGAGCGTACATGGAGTGCACAATAAACCTAAAGGAAACTGAACATTTGAAAAGAATTTTTTTTTGTTGGAAATGCAAGTATGTGAGGTTTCAAAGCATTGCTAGTGTCCATTTTCATAGAGGGTAGGGAGAGATGTCAGGAAAGGCAATATTGTCCTGAATAGAATTTTAACTCTTCCTCTTTAATTCCTTTGTGTTGTAGGACAAACTCATTGAGAACTATCTTCATCCCCTTCTCTAGTCAGCTCTTTACCTGCTCATTTTTTTTTATTATTTATCTCTGTTTTGGTAATCTATTTGTCAAATATTTGTTTCCTTCCAGCTATGGTATCTGCTTATCTGTTACTGCTTTTGTTCCTACTCTTTCTGCTGGAGTTAAGGTATTGCAAAGTGCTCATCTACTCTTTGGTCAAATTCCCCTTATATAATTACCAGAATAACTTAAACATTTTCTGAAGAGAAGTCAAGCTGTCAGTTCTTTTTGTGTGGAGTTGCCTCTTCATCACTATCTGATATCAGAAACAAAGATTTTTCTTTATTTCCTCTTTCTCATCCCCATTCCCCATGCTGCTATTAGGTATTTCTTCATTCTGCGGGCAGAGGCAGAAGGATAGGCGTGCTGTGAAAAGTTACCATGCAAAGCAAATGCTAGTTAACATGATTAGGATAAACAGCAGTTAATACTGCAGCTTATTCCTGAAATAATTTAATTTTTTCTGTCTACTTTGATTGGAAACTTCTCTTATCAAACCGTTTAAATGACTGAGCAAGTGGAATTGTCCTTAAGGTGCTGAGAAGTGCATAATGGCTTTCTTCTGTGATGGACAGGACCTCAAATGTGATGTCTTAATTTCAGAATGATGATTATCCATAACACATTTCTGTACCTACTCTCTAAGGATCTCCAGGTATTTTTCAGACATTAAGGACTGAAGCTTCCCAAAATTCTTGACAATACTATTTTCACTTAACACTTCTAGAAAGTGAGACAGGGAAATGAAGTAATTAGCTGAAGTTTGCATAGTCAGAGTTCAAGATGTTTGGCCTTTTGATATATTACTGTTACTTCAATTTTATATACTGTATTTTTTACAGATACATGACTGCTTTACTGTGAAACAAGTAGGAAAACACACACATGTTAGTATGAAGCAACATTGCATAAATTGTAAGAATCTTTCATCTTTTTTTGTTTTTCAAATGTTTTGAGAGTACTCGTCTTACTCAGAATAGTAGATCACTGTACATGAGCTGTGTGGGATGATGGAGGATGTATTTGTAGTTGTTTTCAAGTTTGATGTTACAGCCCCCTTTGCTACATGCTTTTTTCAACAAAGTCTTTAGATCAAGATAGAAATCTATTTAATTAACACAGGCCATTGAGTTCGTCATCTCTGTTGTAGAACCACATGCTCAGTATTATTTTCCTGACAATTCTTTGCTCTTCAGGAGGGGAAGGTTATTTCATGTGTGTGCAATACCTGTCTGAAAGTGGCTTGGCTCATAAGCAGTCTGGTGCTTAGCTGGTAACTGTATCACTTAGAAAACCAATCTTGGTGTACAGAAGTTGCTGGCTTCTAAAGTAAAATTGGCAAGAGATTATCCCTTTTGAAGAAGCTCAAAATAGAAACTACTTTATATGCTGAAGTATATTCTTTATTCATCTTCCCTTATTGTAAATTCAGACTATTTCCCTTTTATACAGAAGTTGCAGTCTTTTGTTGTTTTTGCTTAGCTTCAAAGTACTAGCTAGTAGAGTCTTGTTCAAGCATGTTGTCCTTCAAGGGTCCGACCACCTTATAAAATAGCAGACAGTTCTTTCCCCTTAGGTCCAGTCTACTGGGCAAGTCGCGCACAGTGTCTAGTGAAAGATTTCTTAAACACATCTGTTCTGTGAAAGGCCATCTTCTGAGTTCTTTCATTTAAAGAGTAAAACAACAAAGCTTAGAACCTGATCTGCCTATGTCCTGTCTTGCTATTATCTGGAAAAACAGGCTTAAAAGCTGAACTCTGGATCTCATACCGAGCAAGGTGGGATTTTGGCATTTGCTCTGAAGAGGCTGCTCCATGGGAAAGTTGAGTATGTGCATGTTGTAGCTAAAGCCAAAACTAAAGGGTACCTGCTGGAGCTTGTCTCTTGTTGTAGGTTGTCCATCACGTCTTGTCCTGTGAGTATATAATTTGATGCCCAAACTTGAAATCTAATGCATTTCTTTGGCTGTCAGCAGAGAGTGTCTGATCCATAGGGTAGTTTTGAATAGGTCAGATGGGCTTCTGGTCACTATCCTTCTCCTGTTGTTTACACTAGGAGTTTAGGTAGAACAGCCTTTTGACTGAGGCTCTAAGTTCGAAGCTTGAGGAGAGGCAACATAAAAATTGCATTTCACTCTGCATTTCAAAAATTTTCTGTTTTCTAGATCAGTACATTAAACCCTTAACAAAATGTGCCTTTCTAATGATGCTGTGTTCATTTATTCTGGCACTCTGTATTCTTGAATAAAGAATCATGAATAAAGTTCATGAATACATTTTAGCAAAGTTTTTATTCCATTATGTTTTTTGTCCCTTATAAATCTTCCCCAGCTTTTGTATCTAAAGTATCCCCTAAGCAAAGCAAAGGGAAGAAAATACTGTATTAAATCCTACTAGACTAGTAGAGTTAAGAAACAAATCAACGGTCGCTGAAATCGAATTTGTAATCTCTAAGTATTTTCTTTGAACACCAGATAAGATATCTCGCAGAACTAATATTAAAGAAAAAAAGTCTAGTAAAGTGCTTTTTATCTGTTTCTTGGTAAGTAAATATTGCTAGCTTTAGCAGATTGTGTTGGGTTGACCTTAACTGGATGCTATGTACCCACCAAGACTGCTTTCTCACTTACCTCCTTGGCTGAAGAATCAAGAGAAACATATAACTAAAGGCTTGCAGGTCAAGATGACCATGGGGAGAGATCATTCACCAGTTACTGTCATGGGCAAAACTGACACAATTTGTGAAAATTAATTGAATTTATTACCAATGAAATCAAGAGGAGGATAAAGAGAAAACCAGATCTTAAAAACACCTTCCAGCAAACCCTCCTTTCTTCCTAGGCTCAACTTCACTTTGGATTTCCGTACCTCCATGCCCACCAGAGCTACAGGGGTATTTCTGCTCCAGTGTCTGGAGCACCTCCTGCCCCTCCTTGTACACTGACCTTTGTTTGAGAGCTGTTTCTCTCACACAGTCTCACTTCTCTCTCCAGCTGCAGCTCTGCAGTTTGGGGTTTTTTACCCCTTCTTAAATATGTTATCCCAGAGGCACTACCACAGTTACTGACTGGCTCGGCCTTGGCCAGTGACGTGTTGATCTTGGTTCGAGCTGGCATTGGCTCTGTCACACCTGGGGGCGAAGCTTCTTAAAACTTCTCACACAAACCCTCCCTGCATCTTCATGCACTACCAAAACCTTGCCACATTAATCCAATACACAGATGCAGGGTCACTAAGGGAAGCGGTTTTTAAAGAAATAATACAGCTACTGAAAGCTTTGTTTGTTATTTCTTTTGTCTTTCTCTGTTAGAAAAATGGAACATCCACAGGGATGTATCTGGAACATCCCTATACACACATAGAGCCTGGAGCTTTGTTTTGCAAGGTTTTACGCTGATTTAAAATTAATTTAGTTAGTTCTTGTGTACTCAAAACATTATTTCTGATAATAGGCATGCTTTGGATGTATGTAAAGACAATTCCTAGTCAGACAGCTGATACTGAATAGGGGTTTTAACTTTTTTTTCTTGGTACCAAGTAGAAGACATCAGCATTTTCCTCTGTTCTCTGCTGTCCTTGTTGTACTTAGATTGCTGGAGCAAATATGGGATAAGCAAGGAAATTCAAACTGGCAACTCCTGCATCCTAATCCTGTTAATCTGTGTCTTTGGCAAATCCCTTAATCTTACTGTACCTTCATTTTTCTATTTATAGCCTGGAGTTACACCTGTTGGATTAATTAATCTTTGGACATACAAGTGTTGGCTGAATTGGTAAAACTGAGAGTATTTAGCTATCTGTATAGATCAAATTGGACAGAATCAAGGCCTTTAAAACTTTTACTTTCTTGTTAGTGATAATTAGCTAATGTTAGACAAATGCATGTAAACTTGCAGCTTCTTTCCATTAAAATAATGTAATTCTTTTTTGAATACAGAAAAAAGAGTGAGTAAAACATTCTAAGCATTTGAAATGTAAAAACTTTAACATAAAAAAGCCTTTAGTATCAGTCTTTCTTCTCTTCTTTCTGCACCCCCTCCCCCAGTTCAGACTCAAAGTTTTTTCCTATGGGAATTTTCCTGCCTTTTAACCATTCTTAGGATGATATTAAAATCAGTTCTGGAGGAAGGCAGGAAAGGCTTTATGATAGATAGAACTGGATTTCAAGAGTTATATCTAGTCATTTGAAAACTAACCAAACCTGCAGAGAGTAAATATGAAAGCGGCGGCTCTGTTTGTTGTGGTTTGGTTGCACAGGATTGTCACACACAATGTACAGAATCATCTTGAAATCTTTAAGACCTTGAACAGTTTCAGAAGAGTGTGAGGTGTACCATTCTTCTTAGCCCAATTGTTAACATTTGCTCCTTTGCCTTTTCTTACTCTGTGTTTGAGCATTCGGTAAATGTTGAATAAAAAATTAAGTGTGGTCAAATACATCCCATACTTAATTTGTGGGTATTTGTTTGTTTCTAATTGGTACAAACTGAACATATAAAAAAAGTAAAAATACAGATTAGGAAAGAGTCATCATACAAGCAAATGTGTCTTAATAACCTTTTCTTTTTGTGAGCATTTTTTTATGTAATGGAGATACAGGTAGAGAAGAATTTTACTTTTCACTCACTTATGACTACTCTGTAGGGCAGAGACCTCACTCTTTTGTCAGTTGTAAACAATGGCTCTAAGGTATTTTTAGAAGAAACTTAAGTGTTAAGTTAATCTAATATTTTAAACAGCCTCAAAACAATAGATATTTGTTTGCTACTAAGGTAACTCACCTTAAAAAATTATTTGTCTTTTAAGATCCTTTACATGCACCATAGCAAAAGGAATTTATGTAATTCCTAAAGTTACACAGTAGTGTTCATTTTGAAACTGGAGTGTGGTGGTCATTGTTGAGTAGCCTGAATCCTTAAGGAGTTAACTGTGTCATCAAACATATTTATCACAACCTAGAATATGATTGTTCAAGTTATAGCCAGAAGTTATTCTAAAATCTTGTTTTCAGACTATAGTAGCTTTTTGAGGAAATACAAGCAAAAAAAAATAAATACAGGAAAAATAAATAGATTGTACCTCTGCAGAAGATATGATTTGAAGAAAATATGAAGAAAGTTTTCTTCAAAATACTGCAGTTTTCAGTTTTTGAGGTATCCAGAAGTGACTTTTCTGTTCTTCAAGAACCTTGTTCAGATCACTTTGAACTTAAAATGGTTTCAAGATAAATGCAGATTTGACAGATATTATTATCTATTGTATTTGCAGGGTTCCCAGATGAAGGAATGATGAATCTGCCTCCATGTTCTTAGAAGGCTAATTTATTATTTTATGATCTATATTATATTAAAGAATACTATACCAAAGAATATAAAAAGGATACTTACAGAAAGCTAAAAGATAGTAAAGAAACTTGTGACTCTCTTTCCAGAGTCCAACACAGCTTGACCCTGATTGGCCAATAAGTCAAAACAATTCACATGAAACCAATGAAACAATCACCTGTTACATAAACAATCTCCAATCACAATCCAAAGCACCAAAACACAGGAGAAGCAAATGAGATAATATTGTTTTTCTTTTTCTCTGAGGCTTCTCAGCTTCCCAGGAGAGAAATCCTGGCCGCAGGGATTTTTCCGAAAATATGACTGCCACAATTATCCTTGAGCCTTAAAGAAAAAATAGCATTTTATTTGTCTTCTGTGATGATTTTGAGGAGAAACAAAGGCAAATAAGCAAAAGTAACCACACTGAGAAAGAATTGTTAATGAAAACATCCCACAGAACATAACTTCAATTAAGCCTCTGAGACTGATTCCCATCTGATGTAATTGGAAGTGCAATGCAGAACTTCTTGGGACTTGAATACAGGCAGAGCAGCATGTAGGCTGCTAATTTTTCTGCACAAGAATGTATTTTCCCTTTGCTAACAGGGGAATTCTCCAGATACACTCAGTACAGTGTTCCTCTATCATTTCCCTACTTGCACTGCATTTTTTTAAAGCTTATTTTTGACTCAGATCACTTTCATAACTGGATTTCTCTGAAATCTTGATACTGGTTTATCTCAGTGGGATGATCTGGGAATCAATTTGGTGACTTTTCATAGAATTCAATTTCAGCTTTAAGCGAACTACTTCAAATTCTGCTAGAGGTAATATATTTGAAAATTGTTGCAGAATTTGTTCTCCCATTTCTGCATGTGTAACTATATAATTTTTTTCCAGTTAAATTAAGGTACAAGTGAGAACCTGGAGGGATACTGTATTCTGTAGTTTTAGCCTGGTCTGGATGGTACCTCTACAAAATATCCCTTGGTTATTTTCTACAGTTTTAGCCTGTGACTTCTATGCCTGAGAGTCAGAAGATATCTAGGGACCAATAAACATTGTGATAGTTCAATCGCTTTGTACATGCACATTGTTGCAGGCTTTAGATTCACTGAATATACAAATTCTGATGAAACTACTGCATGCAATCCCCTTCCTTCCAAGTAGCATCAAGTGATTTGGAAAGGGCCACAAACACCATGACAGGAGCTTGCAAGACAATAAAAGAAAGGCAAATTAATTCACTGTATTTGAAGGAGTTTCAAAGTTCCGAAGGATTTTAAATTTTTGCTTGTTGAAAAGTCCCAATTTCACAGTGTTTTACCTGAGTCACAGGTGAGTTTGAAGAAGCTGCCCAGTAAGTATGTTGTCTGTATAGGCTTTGTCTAATATGGAGGCGATGGTGTTGTAATAGAGATGTGTTTAGGGAGTGGGATGAAGCATGATGTATTGCATTATTTGTTAATGTAGCCATTTTTGATTAGAAGTGCATAAGAAGGTTGGGGCACAGAGGAGCACCTGTTCCCTGGCCACTGAGTATCAAAGCGTATACCTTTTGTTGATGAAACAGCAGAGTATCTGTGTCTGAGTTCAAACATCTCAAAAACTGGCAGCTGGGTTTTCTCCACATAAAATTGCAAGCATTCTTCTCATATCATACTATCCTCCTGTGCATTCCCTCTCATTTGCTTCAGTCCCTCCCTGAAATCTTCTATTTTGAGGGCAGAGTCTGCCAAAGATGGATTAGCAAGAAAAGCAAATTCTCCCTCTGAAGAGCTGGTGTCACTCATTAGCATGTGAGAAGGGTGATTGTAAATAAAAGCAAATTATTTTGAGTTCTGTGTAGTATTAATTCTAGTAATGTGTACAAGGACATGCTGCTGACTGGATAAGGTAGAGATACCATTATTGTTTATAAAGAACTTATTCCTGTACCCAGTTAAATGCTCGGCACTTTATCCCAGCTGTCTTATTGTAACAAGAACACTGACGCTATCCTTATCTTAGCATTACCTCTAGCAGCCTTGGTTTTATTCAGTTGATGTTACCAGGTGAAAGAGAACCAAGAAAGTACATGTGTGTGTCCTGGAGAGTTGTCCAATATTCAGTTAAGTGTTGTTGTCAGTAATGCATGTTATGATCCTACACTGTATCTTTAATATAAATAAAGGAAATACACAGGACTCTATGTTCCACCCCACAGTGCAAATAGGTTGCCCAGGAATACTTGCAAGTTGAAACCTGTTCTTTTAGAAATTGTACTTTCATTACCTTGGAAGCAATGTAATTTTTTTTCTTCACAGTCATTTTTAAAAATGGCTTTCAAACCAAACCACCATGCTTCATGTGGCTATGAAACATTTATAGTTGGTTTATTCTACTTTGCACTGGGAAAAGGCTCAGCATTTAAGATAGCCTAGTGATTCAGTTTCTTGTGGTAAGAGCTAGACAGGAAAAAGTGACCTATTCTGGTCATATGCCTAAGATAAATTGGAAACTGAAGATGTTGTCTTAGAATTGAATGCATCTGAGACTTTACTAATGCCTTAATTAAATCTGCAGTACCATGTCAGCATAACCTGGTCTAATTGCTGGCTAGTGAGGTACTGCCTTCTTGCATCCTTCTCATGGCAGCTCCAGCACTTGTTCCATCTTGTGCTGATCTGTCTCAGCATGCTAAACTGGCAGCAAACTATTCAGTACTTCTGCTGCTTGAGTTAGTTTTCTCCCAGCACAGCACATTGAAATGCGCCAGTGCGAGGTCACAGGGAGGTGGAGTGCCGAGTGTGGTACTCTGCACCATGGCTGAACTCGAACTGCCAACAGTTCCTGAGTGCAAAAATCCCGTCACGGAAAACCTGACCTTAAAATACAGATCACATTGCTTTGTATTGATAGTTAGCCTAGTCTAATTAGCTAATGTACTGAATGTATTAATATTTTGCTCTAAAACCTCCTTTAGAGAGTAATACACTTGTTGCGTTTATAGCCAGAAAGTGCCATTAGGCCATGAAGTTTGACCTGTATAGCACATCATTAAACTTCACTTAGTAACACCAGTATTGAGCCAAAACACTTTTGTCTGACTGAAAAATAATTTGCATATCTTCCAGAAGGGCATTCAGGTTTGATTAAGTCATGTGAGCCTGAAGGGGCCGAAGGGCCCCTGGGAAAAATAGCAGGAGGAAGCAGTCAGCTGCCGGTGCTGCCAGAGCAATTAGGCTGGCCTGCAGCCCGGTGCCCATGAAGTACTGGGTTTTCATGGGAAGGAGGGCTCCTGCAAACTGCCTGCTCTCAGACACCTTCCTCAGGGAGGCTGAGCCATGTGTAGTTGTTCTGCAGACATGAAGTAGGGTGGCTTTGTGCTCACCCCACACTGCTGCTGCTGAGAGGACAGTTGCTTGTGAAGATAGGAGGGCCAAGTGAGAAGCTATCCTGACAGGGGAGGAAGGTTTATTGGTAACTTGTGTTTTTTGTTGGAGGTCAGAATTTACTGACTTACTTGATTTTGAACTGAAACATCTCTTTGGGTGCCTGTAAAAGCAGATTTCCTGAGTACACTACTGCAATCTCAACTTGTGGCAGTCTTTTAATAGTGTGATTATCTTTACCTGATTCTTTTTTTTTCTTTTTTTTTTCTTTTTTACTTTATGAAAATTAAGGGGTTTTAAGTGTTTTAATCATATGTTAAAGTCAATTCCTTATTCTTGCTTTTGACAAGCTAAGTAAATTATCATCTTGAACCTCTCTCTGTGAGGCATGTTTTGTAAGCACGTGATCATTCCCGTAGCACTTCTGACTCCTTTTCAATTCAACCATCATTCCAAAGTTGTAGATATTTCAGATTGGTCAAGTCCTGGTAAGTGAGTCTCTCTACTTGACATTGCTGTGTTTACTCATCTCAGGACCATATTATTCTCCTAACTGCATTTTTCTGAGCATTTCTGGTGACCACCATTTTCACCTGTCTTTGTTGTTAACTATGTATGCAGGTGGAGCCCTCTGCATGCTTTTCTTCTGTATAGAGTGTTTCATGTATGAGGCTCTAAGCTTCATGTGAGCTGACTATGCCCATGAGGTTTCACCATGTTACTACTCACTCCTTTAAAATGTTTAGTTTCCTCAGTTTGTATATGGCTCACAAATGTTACACTTAATTATTTTTCTCTTCTAGGCCATTAATTGAAAAACTGCTTTAAAATATAGAACTGAGGAGGTATTCTTGGGGATCCCAAGAGAAGTACATCTTCTAAGTAGTGATTCCTTATTTAGAGATGTAACAGTTAATGTAGTTAGCTGTTGTTTTGAGTAATTCAAAATTTTTAATCACAGCGCTGTTTGTATGAAGGGTAATATCTCAGAAAACCTAACTGGTTTTTGATGCTTTTTTACACTTAGACTTGTGTTCCCTTTGAAAAGATTGCTTAATTCACCAAGAAACCTTTCTTCATATTTGATAGCTATCAGTTATTTACTGATAAAATGCAGTATTTCCTGTTTGACTATTTTGTTTGGAAGTGCTATCAGGGTGGCCATGGTACAGATGCCCAGGTTATCTCAACTGGTGGCAGTACTTTAAGTGTTATTTTGACCCCATCCTTGCTCTCATCAGTGTACTGTGTGCTCTTGTTGGGTAGGCCCTTCACTCAGAGTAAACCCCAGTCTTAGAATTTTTAAGTGCTGAAGTAACTTCAGCTTTTTTCTAGTCCTGTAAATTTTCCCAGGTGTTTCAGGCTTTGAAAATCACTTCTCAGTAGTGCTGAGAGCTTGTCAGCCAGCCCTCTTGAAAATTCTCACTGAAATTATGAACATCTGCTTTTAATTTTTTAATATGTTAAGTACCACTCCACTACTGACATCCTCGCAAATTATCACTGGAATGGAAAATGTTTTGGATTCTGCAGAAAAAGAAGGATGATATGTATCAGATTAAATACAGCACATGCTTTTTTGAACACTACTTTTTTTCCCCCCATATAGCAAAATGTCAAGAGGACTATCATTACTACAGTTTTCTCCTGATATGCATATCATTATCTTTCTCTTTTTTCCCCTGACTTTTTTTTACCAGTTTCATTTTGTTTCTCTTCCCAGTTTTCTGTAAATTTCTGGTTTCTCAATATTATTTTCTGCTGTCAGATGCTTTATTGTTTTTTTTTTTTTACATGGGTTTATTTATTTTTATACTGCTTAGGAATCTATGAAAGATATTTATGCTAATATTAGAAGAATTTTACTTGAATCTTCGACTTGTAATATATCAGAATGGTAGTTAAAATATTGTCAGTGTTTGGCAGAGAACTTAATCTCTCTCACTATCTGAATTTCATCTTGAGTAGGTTGTGCACCTTCTGGAAAGGAATATATCACAGAATATGCGGAGTTGCAAGGGACACATAAGGATCATTGAGCCCAAATCCTGGCCCTGCACAGGATCAGCCCCAGAGTCATGCCTTGTGTCCAAACAACTCTAGAACTCTGTCAGGCTGGTGCTGTGACCACTTCCCTGGGGAGCCTGTTCCACTGCCCAGCCACCCTCTGGGTGAAGAACCTTTTCCTAATATCCAACCTAAACCTCCCCTAACAAAACTTTAGGCCATTCTCATGCATCCTGTCTCTGGTCAGCACACAGAAGAGATCAGTGCCTGTCTCTCCTCTTCCCCTCACAAGGAAATGTGTGATATTTAGTCCAAGTAAAGTATAATACAAAAATGTGTCAATGAAGATGTTTGGCAGCACTGTGACAATGAAATTGGTATGAAGTATGTAAGAATAATAAATATTACAAAGAAACTAGGAGAAAATCTGTAATAGAATAATGCTTCAAAATAGTGTTTGCATAATGGAGGAAGTGTTGATATAATTTATACAGACTTGAGGTAGTTTTCTGCACATTACTGATTTTAGTATTTTTTGACATTTACAATGTTGTATTACTGTCATGTCTTCAAAGGGCTTTTCCTTGAGTTTTTTTGTTTGTTTGTTTTTTGTTTTGTTTTTTTGGGTTTTTTTTTTAGATAAACAAGGACTTATATTACTGAAAGAATTGATGAATACTAACGGCCTTCTTACTCCATTTACTGGCATGTATTCCATGTGCTGAACAAATTCCATAGCAGGTGTTTCTTCTTCGTTCATTTTATAACTTGTGCATAAAATCAGGTAACAGCTTGGACAAAACCTTGTTCTATTATTTGCATGGCTTCCAAAACACCTGAAGAAGTAAACAGGGGAAAATTTCAGTTTCAGATACAGGAATTTGTAACATAAGATGAAAAATTCAGTGCCATAAAGTTTCTAAAAGGGTTAGTTTCTGTAAATGGATTTATCTCTGCTCATCCTTATTTTATTCTATTGAGTGGAAAGACAGATTTTTTTAAACTGTGAAGATCCTAAAGCAGGTTTTTCAGTTTACTCAAGTCAGAGTGGTTTGCTGTAATGATGTTTGCCATTTAAAAAGCTGAATAATAAGTCTTCTAAATGATAGAAGCTGACAACAAAGGCAAAATAAGCCTTATGTTGGCATGTCAGTTTAACTGTGGGTGGATTTTCAGAATTTTTAACTCTTTAGCTATTAATAACCCACTCTTTGCAGAGAAATCTAATCTGGTAATTTCAAAATTAATTATCACGCTTTCAACCACTTGATAGTCATGAGTAACTCTTGAAGAAAAATCCACCCAAACCAACAAAATCCAAAACTTCAAAAGGATATGTACTCCCATTACTAGTAAAGAAAATTGACTTGTCTGGAATACCTTAAGGCAAACATAGTACTTTTGAAGAAGATGCACCTTTCCAAGTCAAATACATAAACGCATAAGAGGGGGTGGAACTAGCTGCACTAATGACTTTATTGCCCAGAGCAAGGGATGTTCCAGTGTTCTTAAATAAATGCAGTCTCTGATGCTACAAAATAGAGGCTCATACACCACTGCTGAGGGATAAAGTGACTGGTTAAAGATTCATTTGTCCTTAATTAAATGACCTTAAATTTCTTCGCATGGTGGCTACTGGAGGATATAATTGGAGGCACCTGACACTTACTCACTAACTTTAGTTCAAGATTTTACTCTTGTAAGAGATGTTTCAGTAGATAAATTCAGAATGATTTATCCCTTTAATGCTCTAGCTTTAATAACCATAAGCTATTTCCTTAATGATTTAGAATTGTGTGATGTAGGAGATAGTTAAGCTTACTCTCCAGGAGATTAATTTCCTGCTTTTGCACTGGCACTGACTTTTTTTTTTTTTTTTAGCAGGAATATTATGGATTTCAGTCATGTTTATGGATTTCAGTCAATATACTATAATTTATAAAGCATTGTCTGTCACTCTCTTATGTGCTTTGGTGACAGGGACATTTTGTGGATTGCATTCTGAGGAAGGTGATGCATTGCTTTCAGACAGTGGAGAAAAGAATTTACCTGGCAGTCCTGTGGCCAGCTGTGCTGCCAGGTGACTTGCAAGGAAACTGCTTCTGCCCAAGGAAGACAACTAAGTCTGTGGCCAGATAAAGACTGTTAGTTTGGCACTGGTGAGAGAAGGAGTAGTCCTTGCCTTCCTCTCTACTGATTTTGTTATCTTTCTTTGTGGTGGTGCAGTTGGCTGTGTGGTGAGGACAGCACAGAGCTGATCAAAACAAAAAATAACCTGTAAAAAAGAAATTTCTTTTCAGTTTCATTAGTATTTGTCCTGATTGTAATGAGGATGTATAGGCAGCTGTGCTGGAATAATGGAGAGAATGGGAATGAAATGTAAAGGAGAATAAGACTTCCCTTTGCAGTAGAAGACCCTGTATACAATCTATGTTTATATTACAGCTTTGTCTGATGGTGTTATAAAGGGCCTGCTAGGCCAGGCCTGCTCTTAACACCATTGAACTTCTCTTCCTCAGAAAACAATTTATATATAAATTCAGAGCTCTTGTTTACAATTGTAGCATAAGCTATCAACAGCTTGTTGAATTCGTCTTGTCTGGCTTTAACTGCATGTGGAAGAGTGGGAGTCAAAGCACAAAGATGACTCATTTATTGGCTCATATAACATTTTCCTGAAAACATCCTGGTTGCAGGTATTTCTAGTGTTTTCCTGAATTTTCCATGTAAAAAGTGTTATGGATGCCTACCTGGCAGATATACAGATATTAAATCCTCTATGGTATAGGTCCTGGCATTTTTTCAGTTTATTGTTCTTCTGTTCATCCCAAAGTTGTCAGAATATTTTTTTCTATTTTTTCCAAAAGCTCACTGGTACTACAGCCAATGAAGTAGCTTTATTCTTTTTCTTAACTCTCTGATGTACATTATAATTTGCTATACATACAGAAAAGAGTTTGAACAAAACTGTGCATGTTTTATTCAGACCATAGATGTAATGAAGTTGCTTTGACAAGCAACTTTAATATATTTCTGCCCTTCTCAAACTGTGAAAAAGGCTCTAGGGGAACCAAGAATGTTTGCCAAAACTGCTTAGCCAAGTGCCTAAACATATCCTCCAACCACACTCAGAGTGCTTGAGTACAGCAGACTCAGACTGAGTCACTGATATTGTTTCTAGAATAATTCTGTTTCAGATGTTAAAATTAGTGGATGGATAATGAAAGCACCTCTGCTGACTGGAAGTGCATTAGAATAACAGAGCAAAACACACCACTGCAGACAGTCAGGAGACTGACATTAATCAAGGTGTTCACCTGTATTTTGTATTGAAGGTTCCCAAAACAAACAAAACCACTGAAAACATCGTTCAGGCTATTACCAGTGGTTCCTTAGTCTTGACAGTAACCAGCTTAGCCTGAGGATTCTTTCTCTTTACTAAGTAGTGCTATCTCTAGCACTCATCTTCTGAACATGTCCACTTGTATTAAAGTGTCTTCGTGTGGCAATACTTGAAAGCCCTCCTTCAGAATTTGTTGTGCCCTGTGTTTTAACTGAGCAGTTTATATTAAAACCATTGCTGCTTCCCTTGCCTATTCTCTTCTTCCCCTCTTCTCCACCCTTCTTTTTCCTGAGTAACTGTAGGGTGAGAAAAGAAGCAGTTTTGCATTTCAGTACACTTAATGTAGCCAAGAGGTTTGTTCATTGCTGCTTTGTACTTTCAGGCAAATGAGAAAATTTAGATTAATAGGTTGTTTATTCTTTTGCATGTTCCTCAAATCAAAGGCACTGGATTGCATTATTAAAGCAGTTTTGTGTGGCAGGCTTGGAACTGTCCTCACTGAGCTGTACATGAAGAAAAACTATTGCTTTTCATCCCCCACTCATTATGCAGATTGGCACAGGAACCCTGTTAAATGTGGTATCATGTACTATCACTTAAAGACCTTCCTTCTGTACAGCTAAGTTGGGTTCCAATTTCCAATTTCACAGGATGATCTTGGAACAGACAAAGAAAACCCTAGAAATAGAAACATGTATGTCCTTAAATTTTAAAAATTTAAATACTAACCAGTTCAATAACAGTTTGTTTGTTTTTTTTTTTTCAGAACACTAGTGACTGTCTGCTTTGCTGTGCTTTTAAATCTCTTCATTGATTATTCAGTTAATTTGTTTCTCATCTGTTCTGTTAGCAATAATGCTTAATTTAGGCTTTCAGCAATAATCTACCCAGCCACATTAATGAAGAAAATTTTCAGCATTTTGAGTCCAGACCCATAATGGAAGGATCTAGCTAGTGTTGGGTAGCTGACTTAAATGTATGACTCTGTCCTGTGGATGTTCTATACTGAACAGGCAGCAGTGTATCTCTGGGTCTCTGAACACATTAGGTACTCTAATTCCTTTTTCATTCTGTGACAGCAGAATCTCTCCTGACCCAAGGCCTCCTGCTTTCAAAGTCAGAAGTCTGGGGGACATAGTTTAAGAAGAGTAGAGAAGGCAATTGTGCCTCTCTTAAGTAAATAGGAGGAAACAAGTTTCTTTGCTTTATTGCTCTACTTCAGCTCTAGCTAATGTTCAGAGCAAGACAGCACTACATCCATCATCTTATGAAATGGCAAGGCTTCTACTGTGTGCAACACACAGGGATGGCCGGGTGCACAGTGGGAAATAAGCAGTGTCACAGTTACCAGACTGGCTGGACCTCTGACCCTTCCTTGTGTAATACCAGGTATTCTTCTTCAGTGTCAGACCTGATGCAGGATGAAGCAATTAGGATTTTTCTTGTTGTCTGCTGCATTCCTGATTCTGCAGGCCCTTTTCCTAAATCAGAATCCTCTAGCTGATGTGACGGAAATGTACATTCTCTTTGAGATACCAGTGCTAGGTTCTCCAAGTCTCCCTAGAGAACAGTGTTGAAATCGAACATTATGTAGGCTTGTTTATAAGGTACACTTTCATCTTCCACCTGAGGATCATGTAGAATTTCTCCACCACTTTCTTATTTCACTTTGCTGTGTTAGTTAGTATTTGTATCGCAGATCACTGGGTTTTCCCTGTCAGGTAGCCATTTTCTTTCTCCAAGGGATTTCTAGCTTTTTGAGGAGTTGAAAGTGCCAGTACTTTGGGGTTTTTTGGGATTGGTTTGTTTGTTTTCTACCTCTGCATAGAAAAGTGATGTGGCTTTTCTAGCTAAAACATGTGAATGCACTAGTGTCTTGTAACTGCTATAGACACTGGGAGTAGTATCAGTTTTGGTCCTTTTATAACTTTTCAATTCTCTACATTGCTCATTCATGCCATGTTTTCTATTCCCTTCAATGCTGGTAGGCCATGATAGCCAAGTTTGTAAAAGAATTGCAGATCCCTATTTATAATGTTACATATTAACTTTTAACCTGTTATAAAATGCCTAAACATGAATAATTAGACCACTACGTTCTTCTCCTGTGTTCCTGCGTAGGGAAGAAAATGTGACTAGATCCCAAATATCCTATGTGCAGCTATGTGTTTCATCTGTGACAAATATCATAAATACTTTTTCTGCTTAAACATTCTAGATACTATTTTGCCTGCTTAAATTTACTCCTTAATTCAATTTTTTTTTCCTTATAGCTTTTGAACATTTTCAAATCAGACATCACTGTTTGGTGATATATCATTATCATTAATCTTGTGTTGGTGACCAGTAGTATTCACACTTAGAAATACTAAAATACTGAAAAGAAGAAGAATATGTTATACTTACTTCATCTAGTCAAAACTCTTCTGTCCCTATTCCTATTTTGTATCTGAAGGCACATTACTGCAGCAACAAATTTGCTCCTGCATCTCTACATATTCCTGCTATAGCAGGACATATAAAGACACTTCTAGCAGTTGGATGGTTTTCCTTTTGTTTCCTAAATGGTATAATAGAAAGTATTTTCAGTGCTTCCTTTTTAATATCTGCAATAGTTAACATGTTTTACTCAGACATTGAAATTAGAATCTAATCTGTCCAACTCTAGAAGCTTTCAACTCCACATTGTATTCATGGAAAGACTTTAGAGTGATACAGCAGTTCAAAAAGAAAAGGAACTCAAAGAAAAGCTAGTTAAATTTCCAAATAATTAATGGATTTGTTATTTCAAACCTTAACTGCAAAGCAAGTAATGATCATTTTCCTTTTGCTGTGGCAGTGGCTGCAGAACTGTGTGTCCCTCATTCAGCAAAAGTCTGTTCTGATCACAGCTGTGTATACAAAGCTGCAAGTGAAAATGAGATGTACACATAAAGGCTCTCAGTCTATTTCCCTCTGTGGCACTCATCTGTTTGTTCTTTACCAAACCCCAGAAAACATCCTCCTAAAAGGAAAGCACAAAAGTAAATAGTGAGAAGATTTGTTTTTTCCCTTGATAAACATGTCATGCAAAGTGACTTTCCAAACATATCCCATTTAGTGGAGATAATTTAGAAACCTTGAACTTCATCATTGTTTGTTGCCTACAAGCAGGAATCCTAAAGGCCTCTATTCTTCCTGTTTCCAATTCCAGGATCAGTTAAGTCTTGTTTTGGCACATGGACCCATGTTCTCCAATCCAAATAGTCACTTTATTTTTTCTAATAACTGAGGAACTGTCTCTTGTATTTGTCTGCTGAACATCTCTAAGGATTGTTAGAGATGGGGTATTTTTTGCTTTCCTTTTGGATCCCCTATGTGTTAATAATTTCATTTAATCTTGAATCTCTTAAGAGCCAGCACTACTAGTTTTTGAGTCCTTAGTACTGCATGTAGGCAGAGACTTGGCACAGCAAAGCCTGAAACAGATCCAGACAGAAGATAACTCATGTGAAAAACAACTGAAAGGATGGATGTTACCTTTAAAAGTGGCATGAAAGTGAGAGGAGTACGAATTAATACATTAGTATAGAATCCCCCTTTTTACCATCCACTTCACATAAAGTACTACTAAAATACAGCTACATCTGATGCAGTGAATTGAGATAGAGTTCTTTTGCCAGAAACACCAGGAAGCAATTTTTTTCCCATCAGGGCAGTATTAAGAAATATTTCTAATTGCAGTGAGCGAATAGGACCTCTGCTTTCAAGCTTTGCTTTGAAAGATGCAGCACATTTCCTTTGAGTCAAGAACACATGCTGAAATACATTCTATTTAAGTGCTTCTTACAGCTATATTGCTGTACGATTTGTGCCATCTGATTTTCAGACTTGCTCCATAAGTCTTAAGATCGAATGGGAAAAAAAGGGCAGATATTGCAGGAAATAAAAGGAACATGTGTGTTCTAAGTCTTCAGTGGCTGGAGATGCTTAAAGAGCAGCTTTCATCTCACTCCTCCTCTGAGGGTTTACCATACTTGCATTTCCATGATGGTTTTTTTGCTGAACAGTCAGGATATTGTTGCATGGCAGATGAAAAAATGTAAGTGAAACCACAAAGAGTACAGTTGTGTTAGAGCAATGTAGCTGAGGTCCCAGCTGCTAGTAGAGGTTAATACTGTGTTACTCACTGTGGATGGCCCATCTCACTGACTGTTGCTGTTAATGGGTTAGTCAGCAGTAACTGTGGGGTTTTAGTACTCCTGCCATCTTCTGTTCCAAATAAGGTCAGTCCTACATCTTTTAGAGATGGTGTTTTGTTTCTCTTTTTTTTTTTTTTTTTTTTTTTTTTTTTTTTTTTTGTATGCCCCCCGTTTTTTTTTTTTTTTTTTTTTTTTTTTTTTTTGGTTGCTGTCTTCTTAGTAGCCTGCATCACACCAGCAATCCATCCAAGATTCTACAGAAAACTGATCATGCTTCCTTTAGGAGAAATCACTTGCATATCATATCTAGTAAAAATCATTTGCTCACTATGCTAAGTTATCATCCCACAACTAATCAGTTAAGTGATATTCCTTTTTATTGCTCCTGCTAGAAAGATCCTTACAAAGATCTTGAAGAGTCTGACCTCATTATGAGGCTGAAAAAGATTACACAACTGAATTCTGTTTTCAATTTTAACAAGCCAGGATTACAGTATGGATTCCTCTCTACACTTGTCTTCCAGTAGATGGCCTTTTATTCCCCTCTAGAAAGCACTGTACAACAAGAAGAAAGTGTCCTTTTCTCTTTCTGCAACAACTTGCTCTTTTGTCTAGTTTCTTACACTTATCTGATTACCATAATATATGCATAGCATCAGTGTTAGGGCATAATGCTTGAATATTTAGGACATTTTCCTGAACTTTCTTCCAGCAAAATATTCTTAACTTGTGGTTCGTGGTACATGGTCCAAGGAAGTTTATTTAGCTGTAAAATAGGTGGCATTTAAGTTAAACTTTGACAAAGATGCATTATGTCCATAACAAACTTTCAGGATTAATGGAAAAGTTTAGAACTTTCTTAAAGAAACATTAAAAAAAGAAAATTGTTGGTTTGATTTTTTTAGAAATTAATATCTATGTTAAATTTTTATTAACTAAAAGTATTTCTCCATGTGAAATACAGAGAAAACTAACATTCTCTCTCTTTTCAATCTTAAAAAAACAACTTTTTTTTTTTTTGACACATAGCTCACTAGAGTATTGTAAGAGTTAAAATCAAGGGACATTACAGAATCTTAGCCAAAAGCATACCCTTAAAAGGGGCAGTTGGATGCCTTGTTTCAGGTTTCTCTTAGTGCATTCATTCTGTTCTGTATTCAGACCAGTTCTGTAGTGGTGGTCATTTACAATCATTAATCTAGCTCATTGATATTGTAATGGGCTCCAAGTATTCTCTGTGAAGTTTACATGCTCCACTGCATTTCCTTCTGAATAACTCATGATGACTTCTTCAGTCTTGTCATTAACCAGATTACCTTTCTCCAGCCCGTTGTCTTATAGATGTGCTTTGTTTGAGGTTCATTTTCTTTTTAAGTTTTCACACTCATAAAAGAGACTCAATATTGGTGTGTTTAAGAGCATTTTACATGACTGAACAACACTGCCCAAGCATAGGTCCAGATACCATACTTATTTTTATGAATAGAGACTTCAGCTGTTGACTTGGAGGCTCCTAAAAACAATGCCCTTTCCTTTCAGACTGTTGTTTTAGGCACTGTAATTTGTGAAAGTAAATTGGAGAAAACTAGCCCACAGTCTGGGTACTTGGGATTATACTGCATAGCCTGTGGGTAAACCTCTAGTAAATATACTGGGCAGTAAAGTCAAAGAATGGCCAGACCTGCTGGTGGCTTTCAGTTCTTGGAAGAAGCGTGTTTATCTCAGGTAGTCATATGGTTCCAGGTGAACACAAGTGCACAGAGAAAGATGTTCTAGATCCCTCAGTGCTTAGTGGATCACAACCAGGTTCTTGAGTTTCAACCACAGTGAGGTGACTGCTTTGTGTAGTTGCACACTAGTGTCACCCTTGGTGGCACGTGGAGTGCTCCATTCTTCTCATGCCTGAACTTGTCTCCTTCACGGCTGGGCTCATGATGGATGTGTATCAGAGAAGCAGTGTCAGAGTGCCTGCTGTGATGACAGCTCTTGGTGCAGGTGCAGTTAACTGTTCAAAACTTTGCAGTGGATTAGCTAAGAGTTGATGTGGAGCAGGGTCAGGAAGACAAACAAGGCTATCCCTAGTCATGATACAAATTATGCTGAAGTTATTTGTCTCTCTTCCATTGGGTGCTTGTAGCAACTGTGCTGTTCTTTGAATGCTTCTTCCAAAGAAGTCACTAAAAGAGGAAAGTCCAAAACATTTCTATTTTATTCATTATTCTGAGAAAATGGTTGACTGTTGCACCTCATGCTTTTACCTGCCACCTTGTACTATATGAACACATATTTGAAAATACCTGATTCTACCAGAACTGGTTCATTGGAACCTTTCACTGATGTTTCCTGGAAAAGTTGTCTAGAAAGAAGCTGGAAATCAAGGAAATCTTTGATCTTACATTGCTACAGCAATCTTCAGCATTTCCACAGTTCATTGTGTGTCCTCCTTGGACACACAAACCCTGCCTCCTCTTTTAGGTCAATGTCATAGCTTTCTTCTGCTCTCTGACCCTGTGTGCATGACACAGATGAGCTGTCTGCCAGCTAACTGTATTTCTAAAGCAGAAAGGAAATACCAAACACTAATTGAAGACTGGCCATATTGTCACTAGTCCTAGTACACATCCGAGGGAGGATATGTAAGGTCCTGCATTGAATGAAATACAGCTGCATACCACCTGCCCATTTACTCTGCCCATCTCGTGATGTGTAGCCATGAATTCTTCAGTTGTTTTGAAGATCTTAAGCTTAATGACAACTTGTTTTCTTGAGTAGAGGCTGATCCACATCTTGTCTAAAGATTACTGCTGCTGTTTAAGAGCTTGGGGAAATGTTGATGGTCCCTTTCAGTGAAGTGTTGCCGGCATTCCTGTACTTCACTATTAAGAGTGCTGTGGGTCCTGTTTCAAGTGGTTGAGCAGTCTGCCCCCCAGATGGCCAGAACTTCAACAGGAGTGTTTTCTCCTTATTGTTTACAAGACCAATTAGCTCTGGCATTGGATAGATTATTTTCTACACAAGTGACTGAAAACTTCTCAGAGTGAGGAAAAGTCAGCTGTTGAACAAGATAAAAGCAGGCTAAATCGCCTATAGCTGGGAGATCTGCTAGTTATGTCTTTAGTAACATTAAAGTGGAAGGAAAAAATAATTTCTTAGTGGACACATACAAAAAAAGTCAAATGTTATGGCTTTTCAGTTATAAGTTATTTTCACTCTGAAATGGTACCTTACTTCTAGTTTTCTAGTTTAGCTGCCTTAAAAGCCATTTATCTTTCTTGTGTTGTTTTGGTCTGGGTTTGCTATGCCCCTGCAACATGATACATTCTCATACTGTAGTCCACAAAACTAGGCCTGTATCCTTTAGAGAAAGCTAAATGTCATCAGAGATCATACTCAATGAGCTGAACATATCTTTAGGATTATATGTGCTTTGGAATATGCATAGATTTATCTTTGTAAATGTTAAAGAACATTGCATGGAGAAAATTGGGTGTCCATTTAAGTCACCATCTGGTTCCTGTATTCAGCTATGTACTGGAAAATTTAAACCAGACTCTTTTGTTTGTCATCTTCTATCTTCTTTTTCTGCTTCTGGAAATATTGCCAGAAGTTGTGGCTGCTTCTCCTTTCTTATTGTTTGCTGTTCTTGCACTTTAGGAACTCTGAATTCTTTAAGCCCAAACTACATTCAAAGTCCTACTCTAGACTTAGAACAAGAAATTAAAGAGTTAACATTGTCTTTAGTGTTGGATTAGGTATAGTGTTTAGGTTCCTAAAGGGAAAAGTTTCAGATCTTTTGTGGGTTCAGGAACATCGCACTGTATCAGTTAAACTCTTTGAGTATTGGAATGTTTTTTCTACAACCATGAGGGCTGAAAACTTTCTCTATGTTTCTAATGAAAGTTTGAACTTTTCAGTTTGTGGATGTGCCATGTTAGCCACATAAGCACGCCAAATGATAGCCTTGGACTGTACCTTTGGCACAGCTCATGGTGCCCTGAGTAGCAGTCACTCCAAGCTGAAGTAATGCTGCCACATGAAACACTTCATACTAAAGGGTAATTATGGGGCATTTGAAAGAGACTAGAGGATGATTAACATTTGTGTAAACAGAAAGAATCTGGATTCTGGGGATAGAATTGGAGCAGTTCTGTATAAATTCATTTTCTGTTTTTGTTAATCTGGTGAGTGGTTTATTGATAAAAGGGCTCAAGATCAAAGTGCAGGAAATCAATCACACCATCTAGAAGATTTAACTCTTTTAAAAACCTTTAGCTTGCTCAAAGTAGGGCACTACAAGCTCTGCCCATAATGGACCCATTTCTCTGTTCATATGAACTGTCTGGGCTACCTCCAGTACAAGTGACTTCATTCTTCATATCAGCTGCAGCTGAATCTTTTCCTTCTTACCCAAGTACTTCAAAACTGGCTTTCTGCTCAATCACAATGCTAATCCTTTTCCTTGTTCTCTCTTGCAGCACTCCCCCAACAAATCTTTTTAGGTCAGTCTGCTTAGCTCTCCACTATATTCGTCCTGAGTCAGACATAGGTTGTTCCAGGCAAATCTCACTAATTCTCTTTCATTCTTTGTTTTTTCACATCATAAACTGGCTGTTTTTATCTGTTGTCAACAGGAGTCACCTAAGTCTGCTGTTTGCAGTCATGTGCCTTTGTAGAGTGCAAAACATCTTGTTTGTGAAGATTGCTCACCTGCAGCAGCTCTCTTCCCTCATGTCTGGCAGGATTTTGCTCATATTCTCACAGATTAGGAGAGGCAATCCAGGGTGCAGCCAGTTGCTGAAGGTACCTTTCTATCTGAGCCAAACTGTAGTTATTCTGTGCATTCTTCAGTTACCCTGCCTGCTTCTGCTGTCATGTCATGTCAAACACAAAGGCTTCTGGAGTGTTTTCCTGAGCACCCATATGGGATCCCATATGGGAGGACCTAAACAATATCAGTGGAAAGAGTAGGTTTGAGTAAGCTGAATTCATCTGCCTGCTTGTTTAGTAAGGATGCAAAAAGTTCTGTCTTAAATGTGTCTGATACCAGAGTGTTCAGAAACCATCACAGCAGGCAGGGTGCGAGTACAGCAGGTAAAGCTGAATCTGTTTTTGATTAGGAGGATCACTATTCTTAGGACATTGCCTTGCATACATCTTGAACTTTAAGGATTAACACGTCTTAAACAGGGAACTACTTAAGCCTATCTAGCAGTTTTTCTCTGCTGAGGAGGAGTGAATCTGCTGCCCTTATGCACCTCCTTCCCTCCTCCCTGCACCTGGCTGTGCTGTTCCACAGCTTGCTGTGCATGAGCTTTCATCACGTATTTCTGAGAGCCAGTGCAATTCACTAGCCCAGGGGAAAAGTTGAATTTTCTCAGCAAGAGTCCTGCTGAGTGGCAGAGCTGGTATGAGGGGTGCTTCAGAGCCATGTGGCCACCAGCAAGTGATGCCTGTCCCTTTCAGCAGGAGTAAAAGTTTAGTTGGCTTAGGTGCATGTTGAACTTCATCATCAGGAAGACAGAGTTAATGCATCCAGTTGTTAAAATAAGAAAATACATGCTAGTAATTTATAAAATGTAGAGAATATAGAAATAATATATGCTAGTATATAATGAGATTGAGCCAGACCTTGGTATAAAGCCACAGTATTAAAAGCTACTTATGCCCAAGACTCCATGTAAGGAACAGGTTTTTATGTTGATCCATGGTACAAATTTTACCATTTTTCCTCTTTAAACTATTCATTAGAAAATCTTCCTTTAAAAACATAAATTGTTTTTTATCTAACCTGGCATCAATCTTTGGCTTTTAGAGCATTTTCCTATTGCTTAGAAGTAACAAGTGGGTCTCTCTCAGTTTTCTTCTGATTTTCCTACACTCTTTGGACTATGATTTAATGATTGTAGAAACTGTCCATACACTTCAAGAGCAAAATGAATCCTGTGCACGTCTTACAAGAATATGCTCAGTCCTATCCAAGGATTAATTTCCTTAGAATTCTTGGCTTTTTGGTTGTTATTAGCATGGAGGAAATAAGGCCATAGGTATCCTGTGAACAAGGCATGTGCAGATTTAGCCTACTAGCCAGATGATACTTGTGAAGTTGCAGTATTATCAATGCTCATGTTTATGTTCACTTTTTTGTAAAATTGTAGTTCTTGTAGGCAGCATGAGAACACGTAGACTTTTATTTTGGGGGGCTTTTGGGTTTTTCGTTGTTTTCTACAAGGTTGCAATCCTTCATGGATATAGAGAGAATCCTAAATATGTGGTACTTACACCAGAAACACTAAAAAACTAAAGGCCAGCAAAGACTCTTCCAACTCTTTGGGAAAAAAAATTAGGCTGTTCTCTGTTGTATTTGCAGGAGACTGATTTACTGCTCTATGCCTTTATGACTCTAGAATGACTTCATGACTGTGGTAGAAAAACAACCTGTGGAAATTGTGTGTCCTACCATAATTCAAAGGGGACAGCTACATTGCTCATGGCTCCAGTCTGCTTGGGTACTGGTTGTACATAAAAAATTGTGGGAATAGGGAACTTTAATGTATATTCATCAAGGCAATCCTTGTGTTTCTGGGAAGCTAATAATGTGACTTTTTGGGGCAGATTTCATACACCAGCTGCAGTAAGTATTCTCCTACTGCTTTGGGCATTTTTATAGCTGTCACAATGTTGTGACAACGTTGTAGATAGCTACTTCTTGTGTTGAAAGCAGCCTAGATACAGCAGCAATGACTGCAATTCAGGCTAAGTCCTAAATATTTATTGGCTTCCTGGGTAGATTTTACAGCCTTCACTGAGCCACAGGCTTCTATGTCTAGGCTGCTGTCACTATGGAAGATAACTGGTTTTAAGATAATTCAGGTGTGTCTACACTTCACACACAACACTGACAGCAGCATTAACACATCATTTAGTATTCCTGGAGTTTGCATCACTCCAGGTTGTGTGCCATCTGTTAGCCACATACAAACCAGAAACAGCTTTAATATGTGCTTTAAAAGCCAGGGAAGTACAAAGCAGCTGCCTCCATGTTTCTCAAGGTAGACCATTTTTATCCAGAAAATGGTACCTCCTTAGACTGTACCACATGGACAAAATTCTTTCTCCTCTATATCTCTGCAACATGAGAAACAGTCTACCTCAAGCATTACAAGACAATAAACTGCTCACAGTACAATCCAATCTGTAGGAAAGGGGATTTTGCTAGTGGCATGGTCTCAGTAGCAGTACAAGCTAGGCAAGAATTATGCTGAATGGTCAAAGTACTTCCTGTTAAGCTCCTTCTTAGTGACCTGTTGTTTCAAAATGACTTTGGAATTTGTTATTGGCTCTTTTTTAGTAGAAGAGTGAAGTGTTAGTTCAGCTGTAAATGAACGTGATTAACATGGAGACTGCAACCTCCATCCTTATGCGTGTGGTTATGAGCAAGTTTGTTCCACTGCAAGGGCATGGTAGAGTGTGTATATCTCACTGCCCTGTGCTGTGGGGTCAGATTTAAACACTCCATGATTTGCTTCATTTGTTACTGGAACTTGAGATGCAGTAATTTGTGGTAGCAACCAAAGTGGCAGTTGTGGATTCCAGTTTTCACTCATTCTGACTGGTACCTTCATTCTTTTCTTTCTTTCTTCATCATGCAACATTGAACTCTATTTACTCAGCTGTGGCCTGGAGACAGGAAGGAGCAACGTGGTCATGCACCAAAACTGCCCTTGTTTATTCCCAGCAGCTCTTGGCAGACAATGTGGTACATGGGCAAATGTAATTTTCTGCATGGTCTTCACTGACCTTGCTGTAGGGCATAGCAAAACAGTGATCACAGCAAACTGAAGATACCTCCTAAGGTCTGTGGTGATCCCACTTCCTGTGTAAAAGGTACCCAACTATAGTCTGAAAAATTGGTATGATTTGTTGGTCAGGCGCCTGGGGTGTCTACAGGCTGAGTTGTGTTACAGCCTAAAAAAGTCTCCCTGTGTGCTTCACTGAATAATTTGGTGCCGTTTCCCCAGGCATTAGAAACAAAGTGTTTCTTTAGAGCAGGAACTTCTCTGTGCCACTTCAACTTTATGGGGAGTTTGTAGTCTAAATGGACCATTTGCCCAAAGATTGAAACTGTAATTAATTCCACTTTTACTGACAACAAACTTCATTTTCTAATGTGCTGGTTTGGAGTGGATCTCTGCCACCCTTTCCCAAATTCTTTCTGATCAGACTTCTGCTTTTATTCTACATTGTTTTGTTGTTTTATGGTAGAGGTGAAAGGATGATGCTGTGGTTTGGTAAGAAGGCAGAGAAGAAAAAGACAGCATGAATTATTATAAGTTTTTGGACTATGTTATTTCTGCCAAGTGAGAGATCTCTATTTATGCCTCAAAACTAATACTCTCTTAGGGCCCAGTTACCTTCTCAAGCTGCTTTTGTCTATCAATCAGACAGGGACTGCGAAAAAAGTGCAACTTTCTTTGGAAACCTCATTCTTAAAAAAAAACAACCTCAAACTCCTTTACCTTCAGGAGAAAAGAGACTAAAAACCTAAATTATTGAAAAAGGTTATAGCTGATTAAAGCAGGCAGATTATCCTCCTAGAGCCTGTCTGTTCTGAATGCAGGAAGGATGCTTTGTATATTGCTGGACACCACACTGTGGAAATCTAAAAAGGATCAAGGCAGAGGAACAGATGTAACTGGGCTAAGTAGGGAAAGAAGTAGAGGGTAAGGTAAACAGATTTAACTTTAGATAAATGTAGTTGTCTGTTAAGTAGATTGAATAAGATACAGTATGAAGAAATGGTTATTATGATGGTCTGTTGACAAATGAAAGAAAAAATAACAAGCAAAAGGTGTAAGGATGCATAAATAGGAATTTTAATTTAAGCAAATAAAAAATGGAAATTGAGTATTGCATAAAGTTTCCAATTGGTGTGATTCCTTCAGACCAACATCTAGACTTTTTAGCAAAGATCAGAAATTTATTGCCCAGCATTATTCAAAGCTAGATTTAGAAATCCTTGAAGAGTAAGAGGTCCATACTATCTGTTCACTTGTGAGAAAGTATCTGTTACAATGATATGCCCAAGTTCTCTGTTTTCATGTAACCTGCTTCCTATGCTGGGCCTGTGGAAAATCACAGAATGGGTAATTGACCACAGTGGGTCATTTGGTCCAACCTTCCTTCCTGCTCTGTCAAGTTCATCCTAGAGCACATGACACAGAATTACATCCAGATGGTTCTTGAGTATCTCCAGTGAGAGAGACTCCTCAACCTTGTTGGACAACCTAGTGTATGGTCACTCCCACAGTAAAGAAGTTCGTCCTCATATCCATGTGGAAATTCCTATGCATCTGTTTCCGCCTATTGCTTCTGGTCCTATTGCTTGGCACCATCAAAAAGAGCCTGGCTCCATCCTCTTGACACCCTCCGTTCAGATACTGATAGACATTGATGAGGTTCCCTCTCAGCTGTCTCTTCTCAAGGTGAGCAGGCCCAAGTCACTCAGCCTGTGCTTGTAAGAGATATTCTGCAGACCCTTAATAACCTTTGTAACACTCCACTGGACCTGCTTCAGGAGCTCCATGTCTCTCTTATCCTGAGGATCTCAGAACTGGACACAGTGCTCCTCATGTGGCCTCACCAGGGCTGAGTAGAGGGGCAGGATCACCTCCCTGGACCTGCTGGCAATGCTCTTCCCCAGGATACCATTGGCCTTCTTGGCCACAAGGGCACTGCTGGCTCAGGGACAGCTTGTTGTCCATCAGGACCCCCAGGTCCTTCTCCACAGAGTTGCTTTCCAGCAGATCAGCCCCTCAGCTTGTGCTGGTGCATAGGGTTGTTCTTTCCCAGGTGCAGGACCCTACACTTGCCTTTGTTAAATTTCAGTTGGTTCCTCTCTGCCCATCTCTTCCACCTGTTGAAGTCTTTGTGAATGGCAGCCCAGGTGGCCAAGAAGGCCAATGGCATCCTGGCCTGTATCAGCAGTAGTGTGGCCAGCAGGACCAGGGCAGTGATTGTCCCCCTGTGCTCAGCAGTGGTGAGGCCACCTTGAACTCTGCATCCAGTTTTGGGCCCCTCACTGCAAGAAAGACATTGAGGTGCTGGAGTGTGTCCAGACAAGGGCAATGGAGCTGGTGAAGGCTCTGGAGCATGAGTCTTAGGAGAAATAGCTGAGGGAGCTGGGGTTGTTTAGCCTGGAGAAAAGGAGGCTCAGGGGAAACATTACTGCTCTCTACATTTACCTGAAAAGAGGTTGTAGAGAGATGGGGGTCAGTCTCTCCTTCCAAGTTACGCAGTTAGAGAAAACAGCCTCCAGTTGCACCAGGAAAAATTTAGATTGGATATTAGGAAAAATTTCTTCCCAAAAAGTGTGGTCAAGCATTGCAATGCCTCCCCCCACCCCGCTTCCCCCCGAGGGAAGTGATGGAATCACCATCCTTGGGAGTGTTCAAAAAACATGTAGATGTGATGCCTAGGGGTGTGGTTCAATGGTGGACTAGGCAGTGTTGGTTAATGGTTGGACCTTGCTGATTCTGTGATTCTAAGTTGTGGCTGTCATCTGAAACAAGGTTAATTATTTGGATAAGAGCCTAATAAAGGCTAATGTGTTTGTGGCAAAAGAACTTACGCTCTGTACCTCAGTCCTGCTGCCAGTGCCCTTGAGATCCCCTCCCTGACTACTGCTTGGCTCTATTTCCACCTCTGGCTCTTTCTTCCATACTTTGCATTCTTCTGTATATAGAAGTACTGCAAAATTGCTGCTGTTCAGCTAGTCTTCTTCTTAACTCCAGTCCACAGCCTTTTGGACTGTGAACATGCAATCATGTAGGGCTTTTTGACATCAGGATGTTTCCATTCCCTTGGGATCCCTAAACTTCCCTAAGAGTCACCTCTTTTAGACTCCTTCTGCTGAGCCACAGAGCTCCTTCTTGACCAGTCTTTCACAAAGCTGCTCTCTAAAACATGAATCATTTGATTGGTTTTCTTGTGTTTTTTGGATCTTTGTTCTATGCTTCCTATAATACAGTGACCAGATTTGTACACATTATTCCAAAAGAGACCATCCAGCTGCCTTACTGAATGCCAAAGTAATAACGTCTGTGGTTTATACTCTGCAGCCTTCCATACACAACCCAAAAACCTTGTTTGCCTTTGTTACTGCTGCCAGATGTTCTGTGGATGATTTTCAAGTGTATTGTGGGGAATGTCACTATGCCAGTGAATTTCAGCAAATTTAAGCAACTTTGAAATTATTCCTTTTTCCACATGGTTATATTCAAGTCAAACCAAACTCTGTTCTCACTTGAAACTGCCCTGTTTTGGTTACCCCTTTTTCACACTGAATCACTCACTACCTGTTACCAGTTTCTCTGCAGGAGCCTGTATAATAGGATTTCCCCTCCATCAGGCCTCTTTCAGATGGTGCTGGAAACTCCATCTAAAGAACCCAGCTCTGAAAGTCTAGGGAACAGTTATATTGTCTTTAATACTCAGACTAATGAATTGGGAGTAAAGGGAATATGAGACTTTTTTCCTAGAGAGGAAGCAAGGGGAGGGAACAGTCTATAAAAGAATTACAATGTTCTCACCTCTCTTTTCCGGCAGATTTGCTGACAGCACAGGAATACCACTGCCTGCTGCAGTTGCTCTGCCCTGACTTCCCAATGGAACTCACTCAGAAAGCAGCAAGGTGGGTCCTTATTCTCTCTTTAAAGGCAAGATTAGTCCTGCATGCTTGGACTTAGGAGCTAGACCTGTGGGTAAAGGTAGGAACAGGGATTTTAAGGTTTTGGGGAAAAGAGTCTCCATCTTCTGATGTTAAGAACAGGGCGTTTCTCTAGCAGTGGGAAAGAGTATATATTTAAGATATACAAAGACTGAAATATCAATGCAGAATGCTGCTGTTGGCTCTATGTTTAGATGAGTTGCAGATAAAAGAATGTTAGCCAATATGTTTTTAACTGACATGTTTTTTAAACTCAATTCCAAATACTGTTTACCATTCTAAAATGTGTTCCCCCTTGACCCAGCTTCTATGGCTGATCACATTTAAAACACACTAACCTCTGAAAGATTGCCAGTGTTCTAAAGTATGTTTGGTAAGAACATGGCAGCTAATGTGTTTGAAATTTTATTTTAATCTAGACAAGGCAAAAAGCAGATAATTGGCTCAGGGCATTGATAATGTGATATGGAGTATTTTACTGATTGTGCTTGCTGATTCCAGTCCAGCCCAGGCAGCTGATTATTAACCATCTGATATGGAAAATGTAATAAGGTACACACATCTGTTCAGTTGCTTGTCCCCCAGTGCCAGACTAAGAAAGAACACTAGCCCTGTAGCAGAGATATATCTGCCACTTCCTTTCATGGAGGTACACAAGCACCAGTCCCATGTGCTGGTGTGTATTTCATAGGGCTCAAGCTGAACTGAGCAGGAATTTGTGATGGTGCATGCAATGAAGGAGACTTCAGCATATCTACACATGTTGTGATGTTTGTGTCAAGGAATTTAGTCCACAAGGCTGCTGTAAACTAGAGGCCCCATTCAGGGGCCTGCTGCACTGTTGTGCATGTGTTGTAGAGACAGACAAGCTGGCTTTGGGAGCAGGTGTTGGAGAGATATGAGATCTCTGTCAGAGGCTCAGGTGGGGGTGACCTCACTCCTACTTTTGGCTGGCTAGAGATTTACTTGCACATTGCTAGCTCTGTAACAAGCTAATCTAATTGAACAATTTTAATAAAACTTGTCATATTTCTAAACCATTTTTCTCTTTGCTTACGACTGTTGCTCACTCTCTTGTCCTTTTTTGGGTCTACACTTCCCATTGTCCTCCTTGCTCTCTGCCTGTTAGAAGGGTGAGCTCTGCAGACTTTCTTACAGCACCAGCTGACCTAGTGTTTGCAAAACATGAGTGTCACATGCAAACCTAGAAACATTGTTCCTTCTTCAGTCTGCAGGCCCCCAACGGTTTTGTTGCTAATTTTTTTCAGAAAATAATTAAATGAAGTAGCAGCAGGAGTAGCCATTACATTCAGTGTTGCAACCAGGACCTGCATTGGTTCTGTAGGGAACAGGGCAGTCAGAGCTGTAGCCTCAGTGCTGCATGACTGAGATGATCTCACAGCACAGTGCAGTCCATTCATGCAGGAGCTGTTGCTATGCTCTGATAACAAACAGTGGGACTAAGATCAGGATATGTCAGAACATTAGAATGGAGGCTACAACAATATAGGTTTTATTCACGTGACATCAGAGAGCTCTATTTTCCTATTCCTGCTGCAGAAGTCATACCCAAAAAATGAACTAGGATATCTGTGTCTGTGAGATTTCTTGGATTTTTTTTTTCAAATGGTTATGGCCATTAGCAGATTAAAGACTTTAATCTACAGAGATACCTTTGATCTTCAGAGACACCTTTTGGCTTTCTGAGTCTTGAAATTGCAGGACAGAAAATTAAGGAATTTTTTTCTGGTTTGATGCCATGATTTTAAGATCTGTACCTGAGCACTGATTTTTCTGTTTTAAAAGAAACACAAGGAACTCACTGCCCACATTTGAGTAGTGACAGACCAGTAGTTCACAGCTCCTGTGCTATGTGTTTTATTTTGTATGTGAGCTCATGTTGCACTGATCAGTACTAATGGAACTAGGGCTTGCAGTTCAGTTCTCGTGTTAAAAGACTGCCTAAGAGTGCAGTCTGTTTTGTATGTTTTGCTTATTTTTGCCTCCATGTCTCAGTAAATAAACCAAGTCTCTGAAAACTCGTTTGAGCCAGTCTGGCTTTAAGATAGATTGTGTCTTCAATGGTAGCAGAAAATGGTAAAAGTCTTTGCAACTTGCCTGGTCTAGAGTTTGTCCTGGGAACATCCTGTCTAGTCTGGATTTCTGAGATTTTAACCACAATCAGGAGACCATAAAGTGTCCCCATTGGCACAATAGTAAGGCTTTTCTGCCAACTAAATCCACTTGAACCCTGAAAAACCACCATACTGTCTACCAGAATGCCTCAAGTGTAGGCATTTTTTTCAGTCCTTTCCAAAGTTCCTCCTTGATTTTCATTATTCACTGAGTGCCATCTACTAACTTCTTAAATACATCTGTGGCCTCAGGATTTAAAGTCTAATTTGGACAAGAAAAAAATATCCCTTGAAATATGAGATACCTTATGAGATACCTGATGAACTCTTTTGAGTTTCAGTTCATACTTTCAGATTTTGTCCTCAATTTTGGTCCTGCTGTCTAGTTTACAGTCCATAGCTAGTTTTCCTTCTTGCCAGATATTTCAAGAAAGAGGTGCAGATATGTTGCATATGATGCTCTCTCAGCTTCTTTGAGTGCTTAGTCAGCTGGCTATGTGCGGGAATTGCCAGCTGCAGTCAGTCTCCTCATAAATGATTGTATTGGATTTAAAGACTTCTCAACATTTCCGGCGGGCAAACCCCTGGGCCAAGTAGAGTCAGTAACCCAGCACCAGAGTGCACCTGCTTCTGTTTAGATGCTCCTCCATCACATATGTGCTGTACAGGCTTCCTCAGAGGCTCCTTGCTGTCTTTAACAGCAAAAAACTGTCCAGCAAATTCTCATACTTCTGCATACTTTCTCATGCTCTCCTCTAAGTAAGAGGCTGGAACTTGGTGCTGCAGAGCACTGCCGTTGACCAGAGTTTTAGATTTAACAAGTGAAATGGGTTTCTTGTTAGGAAGGTGATATAATATTGTCTCTCTGCATAACAAATATGTAAAACCACTCCCCACTGTTGTTTTCCTGTGTCTTTGAGACGAAAGCTTTGGTGCTTTGAAGGTATCAGGGAGACAGACCATCATTTCAAAGGAGGGAGTGCAGCTCATCAGTGATGTGGCCAATTGCATTTCCAGTGCTTAAATAGTGGTTGGAAATGCCAGTGGCTGAGCAGTTTTGCCTGAGATGAAGATGCTCTGCCTGCCAGCTTCAAAGCCATTTCCTTGATGTGGCCACTGACAATCTCAGTAACATGCTTATTAGTGAGAATTAAGAACTGAAGCTACTGCTTCTTTAGACAGGAGGAGAGGAGGCTTCTGGAATGTAATAAATAAATCAGAAGCACTTTGACATCTTCAAAGGGTTTTGTTTTAAATACTGGCTTTTCTCCTGGGGACCCTCTTAGCCCCAGTCTTTCTTCTTTGAGATAATTAATTCAAGCTGCTCTACATGTTTGATTTTGCCACAGTGAACAGAACTGGTCTGAGTGGCAGGGAAGTCTTGCAAGATCCTATGTTCTTCTAGGTCAGCCTCCCACACAGCTCCCTGAAGTCTTTTGCATAAGACAGAACAGTATTTCTCCAGCAATGTGTTGAGACAATTGATGTTGCAGGAGTTGGTGTGCAGATTGTATCTGGCCCTGTGTTGAAAAGGGTCCTATTGGATGACCCATACTTTGGCTGTAATGAGCTGACAATCCCCATATGGCACAGTATGCCAGATGCTGACTAAACAGGTTCAGTAGACCTAGATGCAGTTGAAAAGAAATACCAATTGCCTTTCTTTAGCATTGCCTTAATACTCTGGGTTTTTTCCCATCAAATTTGAGTATTTTCTTCTGTTTTACAGTCTAAGCTGTCATTGATTAGATGAGTTTGATTTTCCCACTTCAGAGACTGACCTTTTTATCCTTAAGTAGTGGTGGCAGTGACCAGAGTATTGTTTTTGTTTTCATTTTTGCCCTGAAATCCGCACATGTTTTCCCTGAAAGGAAGAGCTGGACTTCGCTATCACTTATATTTCATGTTTATGGCCTGTAGCTGGTATTTTCCATATTTAAGAAATATGCTTCAAAATAGGGATGCATGTAGCTCCCTACATGCACCTACAACTTAGCAGGGACAAAGAAGACTGACCCTGGCCCAAGAAGTCTTCAGTTGCCATGAAATTTGACTTGATAGTCAAATAACAGACCTAATATGAAAAGAGACAGATTCTTTCATTGGGAAAGGAGGATAGGATGTTCACAAAGTGCAGTTAGGAAGCTGAATGTTGGTGCAATGTTATTTCCTCTGTAATCAAGTAGAGTTTGAGTATAGATAGTGAGTTGCAACTGTTGTGACCTTTATGAATCTGAAATATGTGCCAGTTTGATGAAGTCTGATATGCAGAGGAATAGCATGAGTCTCATTCTGCTTACTCCAGTTACTACTTGTGTAACTGTCCTGTCTGTAGTCATATTTTGTCAGAAGCTGGACTTTGATGATCCTTGTTGATCTCTTCTAACTCAGAATATTCTACAATTCTGTATAACCCTGTGAACCAGCCTCGCAGTTTTTGTACCAGTGTTTGTTCCATCATGTCAACCAGGCTGTGAATGTCACACTGCCCTGTTCACACTGTAGCTGAAGTGTGTGACTGACATTCAGGATCTTCTCCTTGCTTCAGGTTCTTAAGCTGCCTTCAGTTGATATTAGGGCATCCACATCCATGCAGCAAGGGGTGTTCCCATTTCTCTCTGCAACTTCTTATACTGGGCCACTAGCAATCCTCAGTTGCCCATAGTTCCTTAGCTGCACTTTCTTGAGGTCTGGGGTTCCTGGTTACAGACTTCAGGTTTTTTGTAAATGCTAAACTGTTTCTCTCATCTTATCATAGGATTGTGCTGATGGATGATGCAATGGACTGCCTGATGTCTTTTTCTGATTTCCTCTTTGCTTTCCAGATCCAGTTCTACTACTCAGGTAAATTCCAGGAAGCTGTTGACTTCTCCCACTTGTAGCATTACAACTTTACAGCTTCCCAATCTTTACACTTTTTGAAACTTGAAAGGATATGTTTTTTTCACAGAAAATATATAGCTAATGGACTCTACTGATGAAAAGTATCACAGATGTCAAGATATTAGGAGATTTAATGAGGAGATTCCAAATTGTTGTGAATAACGACACACCCGCAACTGCTGTCTGATGAATTTATTTGTCTTGGCCTTGAGACATGAATTTCCAGCTTTATCTAGACTATGTTAACAGCTAACAATTAGCTTTTACTAGGAATATTTTTTCCCTTTCTTTAAGGAAATTATTCAATTCTGCTGGATACAGCATAGGAAAAGTCCACCAGCTGGTGCCTTTAAAGGAAAAGCAGCTGGACAAATTGATATAATTCTTCCCCTTAATATTTGCTCAACTATGAGCTGGTTTCAGCTCAGAGAGTTTCTGAACTGGGTATGATTCCCATGGGTTTAGGAACCCTCAGTGGACTCCACTCCCAAGAACTTCTCTAGCCTCGCCTTGAAATCACATACGTGTAACCTCCATAACTTTTGGTGAAGAATTGCACAGGTTTGGCACCTGTCCTGTGAAGAACCACCTCTTTTGTTTGATTTGAGACCCCCTAGTTGGAAAGCAAAAGGAACAGATAATTCATATGAGCAGTCTTCATATTGTTGGTCATTTATTGTATTCTATCCCACTTCCTCAGTCTGAGTTTTAACTAGATAGGATACTCCTGAAATTCTTGGCAGGAAAAGTACAAATCAAACAATATTGGTTTGTTTGTGTGTATTTCCTCATGCTCACCCACACATATACATCTGTAAAATCCCCAGGTATTTTTAAACTTCATGAGACAAGGTGGAGAAACTTGGATGAGCATTCAGGTGCTTGTCCTCTATGGGGAGACTGCTTTAAAATACATTGTCCTGTTGCCCTAGCCCCTCTAAATTGTGATTGAGGAATGAGAATCTCATTCAGGACAGAAAGAGGGTGAATAGATATTAGATATGCTCCCAAGCACTGGCTAGCGTGCCACTTTCTCATCTCCTGGCACACAGCACCTTCTAACATAAAGCTCATGGATTTCTGTCACTCACACTGAAATGGCTCCCTCTGATGGACGTAGCTCACAATTGGCCTCGACCAGGCAAAACAGGCCATGTTTGGATACACAGAAACACTGGCCAGAAGCTGTTGCGAGCATAGTCTGTGGTCAGAGAGTCAACTTGGGTGGCCTTCTGATCTGATCCAACCTGCGAGTTCCCATCTTTCTAGCAGTTAGGAGTCTGCTGCTATCCCTAATACAGAAATCTCTTTTTCTCAATACTTCTCTGTATATACTTCCCTTGTAACTCTGCTGTACATATCACAACTTTTTCCATGACACATTATTCTAAAAAAACAGTTCAAAATGGTGATTTTGAATTGGGCAGAACCAGGCTTGTAATGCCTTTATTCAGGGACAGAAAATGTGTTTGGAAAGTTTTCTCTGATATAACAAAATATTTCCATGGAGCTGTAGAACCTCAGCACAGCCTCAGGGCCTGCTGACATCCTGACTTTCCTCTCCACCCACCACATGCACAGCATTGCACTTCCATTCACTTGGAACTTAAATGCCACTGGAGTCCTGGCAAGCTCATTCTTGTGTACACACACTGAGAGATCCCATTCCTGTCCTGTTCACCCAGGCACAGTGCACACACGCAGCCTGTCATACACTCTCCCACCAACCCACACACATGCAAACCACTCCAAATGGAATCTAGATTTGTAAACTGCTGACCACATCCATAAACAAACTTGTTTAAAATTAGACTCCTGCAGTAAACAGTGGGTAGTATGAGGAGCCTGGGGAGAGGCTTTCTGCCAACTCTAGCCCTGACCTGCCCTGGCCCTTCTTCTAGATCCTGTGTTATATTTACTTTGGAGCAGCATGGAGGCAAGCTGATATACAGCCTGGAGCCCTAATTAACATGCTCCCTTTTCTCCTGTTGCAGTTCAATGTAGTTTGCTCCCAACTTGGATGAGTTCTAAATCAGTGGCAAGAGGTGGAGAAAGAAAACATTTTAGACTTCACAAACTATCTTTATGTATTACATTAGCTTTCATGCTTCACTGTTTTATTAGTGTGCTAGCTAGCCTTTGCTCCCTTGAGATGAATCTTCTCAACAGAGTGAGTGACATCTCATAATCATCCTAATAAGAAGAAGATAGCAACTTCTATGGAAATGGCTGTATGGGCATACATAATATCTGTTCTGAATATGCAGGATGCTGTAGAGTTGTGTTTATTTTCAGTTAGTGCTATGTACAACACAGAGCAACACTTTAAGCCGCAGTCTGGTAGGTGAGGAGGATGCTTTGCTGGTTACAGCGCTGAGTTTTAAACAGCTTTCTGTTCTTTTAGAGTTCCTGGAAAGTGTGGCTGCCATTTATCAAGATCTGCTGGCTGGTAAGAATCCAAATACTGTGATTGTGCCAACATCATCCTCTGGGCAACATCGGCAGCGCCAGCCCCCAAATGACTGCAACCCACTCGAAGGAGTAGAGGCATCTCTCTTCTACCAGTGCCTGGAGTCCTTGTGTGACAGATCAAAATACAGGTATGAATGGAGTCTAAAATACAAATTTAAAGTCTCTGTCTCTGGAGACCCTTTGTAAGGTTGGAGCTGTGAAGAAGGAGAGGCCTTTGAACAAGCTGATATTCCCACATGGCTCTCACTGAAGAAGCACAAAGGGAAACATCATAGCTGAACAGCTTTAACTGAATGAGAGAAACAATTTCATGGGCCAAAGAAATGTAGGGTTTGAACTGATTCTTCAAGTAATAGATGGATTTGGGTCTCTGCTCTCCATCTCATTTCTGCATTGACACTTTCATCAAGGAGAGATCCATCATGAGTTTGCTAGAGGGGATAAACAAGTGCAGTTGCATACTTGGGAGTTGAAAGAGCCCACTGGGTGGATGGAGTATGAAGCCTTAGTACCTAGGTGAGTTCACACAGTCATCTGTACCCAAGCCTATGTTGGAGCTGGTTTCCAGCTACAGATCCAGGCACAAAACTAGCTAGTTCAGCAGAGGATGGAGCAACTCCAGACTTTACTGTATAGCTTTGACAGACACTTTGATCATATTTTCACTATCTGCAAGAAACTTCGCCCTCCTAGAAGGTCATGGTCTAGAAACACAAAATAACTCAGGAAAATAACTCATAACAAATTCCACCTGATTCCTACTTTGGGTTTCAAAATCCAGATTTGTGATCCACAGAATTACTGCTGAACTGCTGTCCAGTGCTATAGATATCTAAGCATGGAGTTGATGGGTTTTTTTTGTTCTTTTAAACAACAAAAGCTCTACATTCCCTGTATGTCCTGAGAACTTCAGATGGGAAGAGTACTGTGGGACCACCTGGTAGGTCAGGCTTTGCACAGCACTATGAGGGGAGCCATTCCCAACCTTTCATGCAGTAGCTCAATACTCAGGCTTTGGTAACCACTGCTGCCTGAGAGATTACTAGCCCACCCCCACATCTCCCAGGGGTACCACTACACCACTGACTGTTCAACACTTCCTCTTGATGAGGCAGTTTGATTTTGCATTAAATCCTTCAAGGAGTATTGGTCAAGAGCAAGCATCACCATGAAGATACCGCTTAGAACTCAGGACCAGGGGTTAAGATGAGTGTAGAAGAAGGGGATATGCTAATTTAGTCCTCACCTAAATAGTGTTCTCTGACACATTTAGGCTATCACTGGAGAGGTTTTCTTGCTCCTTGGATGACCATCACTGATAATAATGTGATAACAGCATTACTGAAAGTGTTCAAAAATGTGTAGATGTGGCAGTTAGGAACGTGGTTTAGTGGTGAACACAGCAGTGCTTCATTAACCAATGGACTCAGTGGTCTTAGTTTTCCAAACTTAATGCTTCTATGAAATTTTATTGACTTTTTAAAGCAAGCATTTCCCAGAGGATTTTTCCCAGAGGAAAAAACATACTAAGAGTTGGAATGTGTATGCTTCTGAGTGAATCTAGGCTTTTCTTACTGTCCTTGGAATGGAGACAGGTAAGACTGCTCCCAGGAATGTCCCCCAGCTCAAAGATCTTACTTAGCAAATGGGGAGCAGATCCAGTGCTCAATAAGCAAGCGGGTGGCTCTTCATTTTAAACTGAGTCAGGGCAACCTTACAGTGTTAGAACAGGTGAAAGGGTTTATTTCTCAATCTGAAGCTGAGTCTCAGAAAAAAAGGTTATAATTTAGAAGACAAGATGATCTCTGTTTCTCTTTTCCTAGCTGTCCGCCTTCTGCTCTTGTGAAGGAAATGCTGAGCAGTGTGCAGAGAATGACATTCTATGAATTCCTTATGGCTCTTGCAAAGGATCAGGGCATCAATCGAGCCCTAGGTAAGACTTCTCTAAATGACACAGCTCTTGATTTTCAGTCATTCTGTATTTCTGTGGAATTTCATTTGTATTTATAATGCACATTTTACACTGTCAGGAAGAGAGTGAGGTGAAGTTTTTAGTCTTTTTGTTGATGGATTAACTTTAAAAATAACACTGTGCCTTACTGTCTGCCTGAAGCTGTGGAGCTTCCTCAAGGCTTACTGAGTTGAGGTGCCATCCTATGTTTTAGCCCTTTGTGCTCATGCAGATTTTAAATGGCTGCTCTTATCTGTAAGCAAAGAAGGTACACCTAATGGAAAACCTCTGCTGTCTCCTTGGCTGAAAGGTTGAAAGCCCAATGCTTCCCAGCTCTTCCCCATCTTCCCTCAAGGTGGTGTGATCTTGCTAGTAGCTATCTGTGGCCTGCTGAAAATCCGATCATAAAACATAAACTGCTACAAAAATCTGTACCACGCTGCTGTGGGAACCACAGGGCTTAGCACCCAGTATCTCACTGCTTGTGTCTATGTTGTGCTGGTTTGGAGCAGGGAAGCAGTGTTACATTGGCTAAGGACAGTATGTAATCCATCCATAATTCACCCACAGTTTCATATTTCCCCCATCTGCCTTGCTTGTGCTCTTCCTCCTCCTACAAAGATGAACAGAAATGGCTTTTTTGTTTGACAAGATGGTATCCAGGAGATAAATTTAAATGGCAGGAGCAGGGAGGGAGGGCTGTGTGGGGGGGTGTTCCCAAACACTCATCTCCATTCAGCAAATCACTTGGCCATTAAGGGTAGATGACTGTCTCTGTCTTTGGGTAAGTGTCCTCTTCCTCTTCTGGGTCTGAGTATCTGCCAGTTCCTAATTGCAAAGACAAAACTCAGTGAAAAGGTGTACCTTGCCTGAGGGCTCCTTCTTTTGCACAGGTGTGTGTCATAGTACAGTAAAAGTGTGTCTTCCCTGGCCGAGCCCCTTCTTACAGCAAACCATTTAAGCTGCAAATGTTCCTCTGGGGCAGGGCAGATTATGTATCAAAGGTGCATGAATACACCCCTGCAATCCCCTCTGAAAACAGGCTTAGAAAGCAGTGTATTCACTGGGAGGAAGGTGATGCCTGGATGGCAGCAAGAAAAATCTTTTTTTTTCTTTGCCCTATGAAATCTACTTCTAGTCAAGCATAAAGCAAACAGATGAAAAGAAAAAAAAATCCTGCCCACAGCTTCCATTGTGCCATCTACAAAGTGAGTGGGTTTTTGTTTCCATTAATGTAGGCCTGTCCTCTGGCCCTCTGCCAGCCTCCTGCTGAGGCCTCTCTCAGAGGAGGGGCAGCAACCACAAGTCTGACAGGTGCTAGCATTTTTGGCAAGGAAAGGAGGATTCTTTTCCTGGTGTCTTTTAATCTCTCCTGAAGAGTGATTTCAATAGTCTTTGGTCTGTAGGGGATCACAAGCTCCCCCAAACCCTTCAGCGAGAGCAGTTTCAGGCAAAGGAGGTTTTGGTCTCACAAAGCCAGCAGCTCCTCTTGAGGGATGGGGATAGAATTAAAGCAGCTTGTTCAGGCTGGGACAGTGCCATTGAGTGTGCCAGGCAGACTGGAATCTGCAGTATATCTCCAATGTCAATGTTGATTTGTGAATTCTTCAAGTGCCATTTATCAACTCTCCCAAGTAAATCTGGTGCCCTAAAGATTTCCCTGTGGACTCTGCAACTACAGAAATAAGTTAAGCTTTAGTTGTTTATTCTTTTAATTGAGTACACAAAAAGCAGCAGACTGGGACACTTCTGTGAATCTCCTGACACTGTTTTGCAGTGCCAGACTTTCCTCCTCATTTACAGGAGGAGTAGACCAGAACCCAAATAAATGGGGGAATTGGTTCTGGTCTAAACTTACTCTAGTTTTCAGGAACTCATTGCTACATTTTTGATGACTGCTGCCAGCCTGCCTCTGTGGGACAGGGCTCTCCAGCCTCTCCTCCAAGAGCAAGGTTACAGAGCCAGCAAACATACTTGTGTTCCCACAAGGAATTCAAAGCCCCTTCCCAAAGGTATTGAGTGTAGCATCCAGGTCTCCTGAAAAACCTTAGAAAGAGCATTCCTCACTGTACTGTTGGTATAGATTATCAAATAGGTTTTTTGTCCTGGTGTGCAGTGGTACTCTCAATCAGGCTCTGGTAGACAATCTCTGTGCTGTTCTCTGTTATTTCTGTGCTGGCTGATCACACTCTCCCATGACCCCTATACCAGGTGGAGTTTGTTAAAGAATTAGGAAGGAGGGCTTTCCTAAGAGCCCCATCTTCCTTTCTGGCTCTGCTAAGGTCCCAGTGTTTTCTGAGAAGAGCAAGGATTATCAGTCAGCTCTTCCAGTCCTGAACTATATCATGTCCTTCATCTGGAGTAGGGTTTCTAAAGTGAAAAGGAGCATGTTGATCTTACACTGAGAGGGTACCCAAGCACTGGCCCAGACTTTCATGCTCACACCCAGACAGCAAGCAATGCTGGAGCACAGTTCATCCGCATTTAACTCCTGCAGGCAATGTGCAAGAGTCAGGCCTGACTTTCCTGAGTTGCAAGGAAAGCAAAAGCCTTAAATCTGTGGAATATTTTGAACATTCAAGATCAGTACACCACAAGAAAGGCAGGCGGCACAAAAACATAAATAACCCAGGGTGGTATAGTGCATGTTTCAGGATGTGGCACTGACAACACCACATATATTACATCTGGTACTGGTGACTATACTGGGCAATGAATAGAGGCCCAAAGTTGACAGACTTCCATCTTCCTGACAGTCAGTTATCTAATTTTGTACAGTGAATGAAAACTGCCAATCCTCAGGGCTGTAGTGGGGCTACTGAAGCTGCCTCCAATTTAGTCTGAGCTCAGCTATAGCATGTATGAAAGACACAGAAAATAGATCATCATTCTTTATGTGTCTGTGATCCTCAGCATTGTGTCCATCTCTCTGAGAGGTATAGGGAAACGTGTTTCCTGTCTTGCAGGCCAGATTTTGGATGCTGCTATAGCTTGAACACTTCTCTTGAAGAATGAATAGCCTAACTCTAATGCTTTCATTGGTTGTTTTTTTGTTCCCCAGGGGCTCTGCCGGATAAAGGAGACTTGTTTCTGGACCCTGCCATGGATGAGGAAATTGAGAAATTGTAAGTGGAATTACCTAAACTAGGAGGTAAATCAACACATTAAAGGTAGCATGCTAAAGAAGAGTGGAATAAAGTACTGTCCTATTCCTCTGCTCTACTACAAAACAAGAGGAGCTAAAGGAGCAACCTGAACAGGAAGAGCTTCTTTCTTTGTGGTGCCTCAGTGCAGTTAACAAAATCCTTACAAAAGTCTTCAGAAGTAGAGGGGAAGAGTGTGACTCAAAGAGGGATCTAGAGGAAGCAGCAATCTCTAACGAACAGGGAAATTTTGTTTGGATGGTGAAAAGTAGGAGTGTTGGAAGGAACGAGATCAGCCCAGAAGATATGTTTAAATAGAAGATTCACATAGTGAGTCTGGGAGGTACAGTATGTTCCCCTTCTAGGCCATGAACATCTTTCCATCCCTATGCTAGTTTCAAGTCTTTCTCCCAGGTTCACTCCAAGAGTGCTGCAGTAGAAGTTTCTGCAACATGCTGCCTAGCTTATTTCTTTTCTCTTTCAGGGTAGCGCAGGTTTCGGGGCTTTCTGTCTCTGGTCCTGCCAGCTCCAGTGCAGACACAGCAAATATGTCCGTTCGTAACTCACCCAGGATTAGCTCACCTTGGAAACCTCTACATCATCGTCGAAAAATGGATGCTGAGAGTGAAGGCTCCAATGAAGAGACAGACTCCTCTGAAAACTGAAGGTTGTGAGGGTGGGGACCATTCCCATCTTGGGCTTCTCCAGAACCCACTGGAGGAACAGCACCTCCTCCCAGAGCATCTGCTCTAACAGTGGGTTCTGTCTACGTCAGCAGTGTGTGTGTGGCTGTGCTAATCCCCAGATGGGTTCACCCATCTTTTCCCAGAAACAACTTGCCTTTTTCTTAGCTCTTAGCTCCAAATCCGTGCAGGAATAGCGCCTCTGCAGAAGCTATTTTACAGCTAGTATGCTTCCCTCTGCTGGCAGGCAAGACAAGCCAGTGGCCGCCAGCTCTGCCACCGCTTGGAACCAGCCGGGTATGCTCTCACCGGGGCTCCCTCCCAGTTCCAGTTCAGCAGGTGCTGAAGCGGCAGGAGCGCTAGTACAGGCTGCTTGCCAGTGATTTGTTGTGTAGCTCTGCTCAGATTTGGCCCAGATAACAGAGTGATTAAATCACCAGCAGCAGCTCTGTACTTGTGTTCCATTATTATTCCCAGTAAAGCTGCATCTGCATATGATCAAAGGTAAGGAAATTCCTAAAGTTCCTAAAAAAGGGAAGCTTAGATATTGCCGTGCAACCAGTCTCTGCTTTGTGCTTTCTCCTCCATGTGTCCAAGACTTGCCAAAGCAAATACAGCAAATAAGCTAGATTGCAGTAAGTACTGCATGGTGCTGTCTGGCTTCACTGCTGTACTAAGTGCCCTTCTGTGAGGTCTCCCCATCCCTCCAACAGCATATTATGGTAATTTAGAAAAGTGAATGTCAGAAGATTTGGAAAAGAGGGATAGGGTTGTTAAATTCCTTGGCTACAGGTCATATGGCTTGCAAGAATATAGAGCACCTACTGGGGCTAGGGGGGCAGAAGCTCTAAGGGAAACGGAAGCAGTCATCAAATGAGATCAAGCTGGGGTGTTTTGTAAATATTGGTACTGTTGGAGCAGCAGTGTAGCCCTTAAAACTACAAAAATAAGTAGCATCACACTGCATTAATGGCAACCAACTCAGCAGTTTAAGTCTCCACAGACCCAAAGGCTTTGTCTAGCCCAGCTCCTGCGCCCCAGCTTGCATAGACTAGTTATTTCAGGGGAAACTTCAGTTTCTCATGCTTTTTTGGAGCCTCCTCGCTCCTCCTGGTCATAAAGTGCTACAGCACGGGCCACCAGGAGCTGGTAACCCAAAGCTTGTAGTAGGGTGCCAGCAGGGTTATTTATTTATTGTAAGTTAAATTATTTATTATCTGTGCATTCTCTCCCAGCTTGGTGAGTGGCTGTGACAGCCTGGCAATAAAGCACGCTGTGTCAGGCCTCTGCTGCATCTGGGTTCTCGGGTCTTCTGGGCTGCCCCAGCCCCTCCTCAGGGGGCGGTAGCTGGTGGGCAGGACCAGTGCATCTTCCAGGGCCCCAGGAACCCCTCCCCTCAGCAGGGGAAGGTGCCGGCCCCACCCCTGAGTGCCTGGACTGCCACCACCCTGCAGCCGAGGCAGCCACACCACTGCTCCCTGCAGCCCCAGCCTGCTGTGGGTATTGTGACATTGACACAACTGCGTCAGAGCACAGAGACAAAGAAGAACAAGACCCGACTTTTCCCCCCTCATGCCCCACCAAAGTGAAACATCAGCACAGAGCAGCTGAGTAGCTGCCACAGCCCCATAGCTGGTCAAGAGAGGTGAAACCCATGCAAGCCTCTTCCCAGTCGCAGGCAGAAAGCTCCAGAACAAACAGCCCCAGCCTCTCCTTTGCTAACAGTGTGCAAATAGCCCTTTCCCACCCTTCTTCTTACTACCTAGTCCTCACCACCACAGTCCAAGGAAGAGAAAAGCACTCTTGTTAAAACCAGAGACTAAGCTGAACAGGACTACAAGTCCTCACAGCTGCACCTCATGGTTAAGTCAGAGGCTCAGTACTTTGATCTGATCCAAACCTGGGCAACAAAATAAACCAGGGATCCAGTGAATTTCTTTACTTCTTTACCTGGGCCATTTTTGCTGATGACGTAGTTAGAAGCTAAAAAAATAATCTTTGATTTGATTTTTTTTTCTCCCGCATTCATATATGTTGGTTTAGAAGACAGTAAAAAGGACTAGATCACGGTAAAAGGCAAACCCTGCAAATACAGAGGACTCCACAGCACCATGGATTGGGAGCAGTGATCAGAACAAAAAACAGTCATGTCACACGATGTTCAGAAAAATAGCATTCCCCTTTTCTCTGTTACTTGGTGAGCTAAGGTATGGGCCAAAGAAGGACAGGAGCACTGATGAGGGCAGCCCAGGAGTTCCTGTCATATCTTTTACAGCAATGAGGTTAACCCTGTAAGAAGGCCTGTCTCCACTGGCTAGTAGATAGCAGTGGGTATGAGGGCACACTGAATTTTAATAGAGTGGAATCCAGAGATATTCAGAAAGCATCCTGGGCACAGCCATGTCCTGACCCCCTCCGCTTACCTTCTCCCCTCCCCACCCAACCCAGACAAATAAGACAATCCTGTGGAGTTTACTCCAGGCAAAGGTGGCATCAGTGCCTCTTGCTGGCTTCCCCTTGCAGTCCCTGGGTCATCAATATGAACCATAACGATCCTAAGGAGGAAACAGACAGAGACACCTTGCTACAACACCTTTGTGCAAAATCCAGAGACAGATAACAAGAAACTGGGAGGTTTGGTATTTTAATGCAGTGTGAATTTATCTAGACAGGACACTGTACAAAGGCAGAAGGTAAAATGACCTTGAATTCTAAAATTCTGCCTGGAATTTGTGAGAGAAGGTATATCTGACATGACAAGGTGTCCTGTGCAGCAGGAGGGTAAGGCTGGCCAAGTAGAGTTCACTGGCCCCCTGCAATTGCTCAGCTATTGTACTGAAGTCAACAGCTACAAAAGACAGGGACTTGCCACATAATTTGGGTAGATAGTGATAATTCCAATGGAAGCCAGGTTATGGTGAAAGTCCCTGAACATAACAACAGTCTTTCTCAAGTTGCCATAATGTAAACTCACCTGAAGGGAGTTCATCACCCCATTGGCCAGGACAGCCATCTTGCCAGCAACTGATTTCACTCCTTGCTTGAATTGTGCAATGTCAGCTGCAGGCAGGACATTTCCAATAGACACACCACCTACAAGAACCAGGATGAGTTAGCCCAGAGTCCCTCAGCTCCAGAAAGCATCCCCTCCAGTTTAGGTCTTCCAAAGCTGCCCCCTTCCTCAACCCAGTGAGTGCTAACAAACCTGAGTGCACATTGTCAGCCTCTCCAAACAGGTCTGCAGAGCTGATAGCACTGCTGCCTGAGAGCTGCTGCAGCCGGGATCTGGCTTCATACTGCAGCAGAAAACAAAACAAAAAGGTTATACAGGAAGGGAACAAAGCAGGCCCTGAGCAAACAGGAGGAGGTAAAGCCAGAGCTGTACCAGTGTAAGCACTGCAGAATGCATCTACCTCAGCATCTGCCTCCCGCCCGAAAAACATATCTGAAGAGATGGCTTTAGCCCCAGCAAACTTCTGCCGAGCTTCATTGGATTCCACCATGGATGGCCTGTTCTCAATCTCCCGCCTACTGGTGGGTCTGAGGAAACAAGGAGACATCTCAGATTAAGCTCACCAACACAGTAAAGAATCAAGACTTCTGTCTCAGACCCCATCTAATCAAAGGCAAGTAGGTCATCCTTAAGTGTTAGTTGAATTGCAGCTCTCCTCTCCCCATCTCAGGACAGTCAGCACTCAGTGACCACAAAGGCTGCATAAACTTAGAGATATGAAAGGCAAAGAAGTATCCAAGGCCCTTTCACTCGAGGCCCTTTTTCTTGGGCTTGTCTGTGCCTGTGCAAGTCATTTTCTGCAGCACAAGGCTCCTGCTACAGCAGCATCAGTGCCACAGCTCCCACACTTATGCTCTGTCCCCTACGCAAGGGCACAAGGTACACTAGCAGTGGCAAGCACTTTACCTCTCTGAAACCGGCCGAATGCTGGAAACAGTCACCTCCGGTTCCTCCTCTCTGTCCACACCCCATGAAGAGTCCGTTTCCCATCGTGAGCCAAATGCGTCTTCGAATGAGAAGGGACTGTATTTGTACCTAGGTACCAAAAGTAGGTAATTTACACCAGGCATAAAATTCAGGAATAAGCAAAAACTACACTAAAGCTAAGTCTTACTTGGGGGGTCCAGATGTGAAGCTTCCACCGTCTTCCAACAAGTCCAATTGGGAGCGGGAAGATTTTGCTACCAGCGGTGTCTCTTGCTCAATTACTTGCATCTCAGACATCACCGAGTGTGAAACAGAACTAGCACAACAAACAGGCACAGTCAGCGCTGATGGGTCTGACAGCATCCAGTCCCTACAACCAGTCTGCCTCAAAACTGAATCTGGCTTTCACGGGCAGGGCAGGTGACACAAGTTTTAAGGGAGAGTTGGGGGAAGTCAGCCCTCTTCATCACTTATCTATGCTCCTTCAGAAGTCTTGAGCTACCTTTGTAAAGCAAGGATTCTGCAGGGGGACACCTTTCAAGCAGCTGGGCTCTAGTGCTAGACACTGACAGGCCACACATATCTGTGGAACAGCTCAAATGAGAGCTAGAACCTTTGAACTGAGTCCCTATTCCTTCCGGGGCCCGAAGCATTTTCAGTCAGAGAACAGCATATGAGCACTTTAACTCATCTCCTTATCTAATACAAGAGCAAACTACTGCCTTCAAGAAACTTCTCCAGAGCAGGGTACTTCCAAGACACCTGTATATACTATGCCATCTACAGCCAAGTACCTTCTGGACACCAATCCCATGCCCAGCCTCTCTGCTTGTTCTCGTTTCTTCCCTTCAAGGTTCTGGAGTTTCTTCTCTTCCTTCTTCCGATCAAGCTGCAGTTCCTGATAAGCCAGTCGCATTGAGGTGACTCTGAGGGAAAGAGCCATGGTGAGTGCCAGCACATTACCCTCCCTCGCTGCCCATGTTGTAGAAGAACAAGTGATTAAGTAACCCCAACCAGCCTTCAAAACAGCCACTTTCACAAGAGCTCTGCCAAAAATCCTTGCACAAAAGCTATTGCTTGTTTTGCCATCTCCTCCACTGGGATTCAATTATTCTTTGGCTAACCATTATTTCCTTACTGTAAGCATGACAATGTCTATCTTCTCGCTACCTCTGCACTCAGAATGATTCATCCAGTTCAGCTTTTGGCTTTTCTAGTCATGTCCAAAGGTGAATGGAAAAACACAATACAGAAGTATCTGCTCCCTACACTCTTCCAGGAATGCTAATTTGTATAAAATACAGCAGTATAACTTGTGCCCTGCTGCAAGGACCATAGTGGCATATAGCTACTGCTCTTCCTCTCATGCAGTATGTTCTGCAGTCACATTTGGTGGTCCCAGGGTGAACAGCATTAACCTCACTCTACTTCTGCATTAGGTGTGCAAGGTACTCATCCCAAACAGGGCACTTACATGGATTCCTCAGCTTGTTTCCTGGACTCCACTGCCTGCTGCTCCCTCAGCTGTTCTGCCACCTGGGCTTGCCGCTCAATCTCACTGAAGCTCTGGCTGCTGACCTTCTGGGCTCCAAGACCTTTCTTTGCACCCAGCTTAAAAACAAGAACAAAATCCTGTGAATTCTTCATCCTAGATTGTTCATCGTAGAAGAAAACCTGAATCCTACTTCTTGCTTCACCAATGAGGCCTTCAGTTTCCCTGTGTAGTCACAGCCTACAGACCCAAAAGAGTATGCAACACAGTATGGAAGAACATCCAAGAGTTAATCCATCAGTGGCCAACACTTAGAGATCAATCACATACGCTTCAGACCACAACCAGTAATGACAGGGTTTTTTTGCAATAATATACAGGCTGCTTAAGGTCTCCTCTCCCCAAAGCAGATCTCTACAGCTTTGTTAAGCAGAAAGCAAGAATCTGGGAAAGGACAGCAGAAATGCAAGACCTTCCCTCCATAAAAGAGCTCAGACATACCCCTTTCTTGGCAGCTCCTGGCTTCTTCTTTCCAATGAGGGAGGATTTAAGTTCTGCAAAAGAAGGGAAGCAGCAAATAAGCAGAAGGGAATTAATTTAAGAGGCAAAAATTAGACAGCAACCCACACGAACATCCACCACAGTCCAGCTGCAGTAGCGCCCAGGGCACACCATGCATCTTCACATCAAAAGCCTGGGTGGGTAATTTCACCCAGGCAAGAAAGATACACGTAGAAGCTCCACAGCTGAAGAATGGTAGCCTAAAGAAGCATGTCCATTTCTGGAGCAACTTATAATTGAATTAAGAACTGTGAATAACTCCTCTGAGTGTTATGCAGCAGGTATCAGGGTAGTTAGAGAAAGACTAGGTTTATCCCATACACAAATTCAAGAAAATGCAGCTTCAGAGGCATGTGAAGGTCAGAGCCTCATCAATGCCTTAAGGACAAAGCAGCAAGAACTCTGAAGTTGTGTTTACATGAACATACAAAAACAAATGGACCTAAAGTGCAGCAAGCTATAAAAGCAACAGGTCCCCCAACACCTTGCACTTGTCCCTCTTGAGGGCATGCCACACTTGTAAAACCAGACAAGGGCCAGCCAAGCAGCAGATGTCTGGGGAAAAGTCTAAGAACAAAGCAGAGAGGGACTACCCAAAACATTTTTCAGCTTCCTATAGTTAAATCCAAAATCTTTTACTGCCCTTTTTGGGCTTTTCTTTTGCATGTGTGTGTGTCTCCTGACTTTCTACAGCCACATGACTTTTGTTAGCCCATAAATTATTCTTGAGACATTTTCTTTTATCTTTTCTAGTCTTATGACAAGTCTTTTTAAAAAAGGGGATTCAAAACATTCACACTATCTGAAACTGTTTTCCGCTCGCTGTTCCTAACACTTGATTCGAGGTTGTTTGGGTTTATGTTTGGAGATTTTTATATTTCAGGAAACATTTAACAGCAACGTTAATATGGTCTCTTTACAGATACAACATATCTGGTTTAGATCTTAATACAACAATATAAGCTTTGTCTTGTTCTCTCCCTCTGAGCACAGGAAGCTAAAGTTAGAACTGAAGGCAGAATCTCAGGAGGGGCAAGCAGAGCTGTCACAAGCAGCCAGCGCAGGCCAGCTGTTAGCCAGTTACCTCCAGCAGGAGCGGCCCCTTGTGTTGACAGATACATGGACATGTCTGAGGAAGAGACGTAAAACATGGGGAATGAACAGACACTTGAGGACACAGGCTTTCCACCCAGAATGAACCCACTGTGGGCTAGGAGCACGCTCTCAGTAAGGGAAGAAGCTCTAGCTAGATGTTCTGTGTGCAGCCAGGACAGTAATGGCACGGGAGAATCAGATAGAAATCCCTATTATTCTGAAAGCTAAAAATTCATTTGCCTCCAAAGGTTCTGTGGGGAAACAAACAAACAAAAAAAACAGACACGTGGCCCTGATCACCCAAGTTCTAGATATGTAAATGCCAAGTTTTGTCCAAATCTCAAAACCAGGAAAACATGCTGTTGGGAGAGCAACAGCTTTGAACTCAATTATCCAAACGAGGAGGAAACCTCCAGAAAGCTGTGACTTGGTTTTGGGTTTCAGGAACATCCTAAGTACTGGCTCTACAGGGAGATAAGCTTGTTTAGACATTCTTGAAACTGGCTCATTGCTTCCAGCCTCACTGAGCTTACTCCTAAAGCAGTAGGTATAAGAGCAAGACTGATCTGAGATTGAAGAGTCTTACCTAGAGGAGCCTTAGGAGATGTGCTCAACAAGTCAATAGATGGACCTTGGCTGGGATCTGCGGGCAGAAAACCAGAAAAGAACACTCAGCAGATTGATTCTCAACCCTCTTCTTTTCAGTATGTTCACACTTCCACTACATCTCTCCTAGCTCCTCTGCCCCCACAAATAAATCCAGTTACAGCTTGAAATATGCAATTTCCCAAGCAAAACAACTTTATGTCTCCACAGAGCAAATTATTCCTTCTGCAGTGTTCTTAACACAGTACAAGAAAGTAAACACTCTGCAGGGAAATATACAAAGCTGTTTCAAATTACAGTTGTGCCCCCAGGTTCTTGGTTTCCTTGTCCTTCACCGTAGAAATTTTTCTGTCCTATGTAATTTTCAGACCCACCAAATTCAAGGGGTAGAGAAGACTGTTTAGACAAATAATGTCTGAAAGCAGGAAAATGGGGCAGCTAATCCCCAAAACAGTTTTGTGTACATTTCAGGAAAAGTGAAGAACTGAGCCAAACTGAACAGTGTTTTTAGAAGTCTCCACTAATTGAACTAAACATCATAAGAGTGTGCAGAACTTCCACTCCTTCAGGCCTGAACCAAAGGATAAGTTCAGCCCTTCCAACAGTGGTACAGAACTGTATTCTCCTGGAAATGAAGGCAAGTTCTTGGAAAAATTATTCAGTAAGAACTCGAAACTTCACTACCTTCTGATGACTTTGCTGCTTTTTCCATCTCTGGAGAAGACTGTGCAGGATTCTGGCTGGCATCTGCTACATCCCAGGTACTGGAAGACTGCAAGGAGATACTAATTCCAGTTATTTCCAGAAGATGAATGAACCAAACAATCCTGAATTTACTACAGGTTTAGTGATCTGTATTCAATTTTAGGCCAAAGGAAACTTATTCCAAACTTCAGACTATGCCTTCCTTGAACATAACACATGGACAAATCCACATTCCCTTAGCAGGACAAAAATGAAAAAAATAAAAAGGAAGCTAAGCTGAATATAAGGCCAGGAGGAATGACAGAATCATTTGACAAGCTCGCTAATGTGAGGACTTCCCAGGTGAAAGAAAATTAGTTTAAATCTGGGAGAAAGTGTGAATGAGTTTTCCTGGAAAAAATTAATCTCCACTTCCACTGTCTCTATTTGCCATACAGACAATTCTTGCATTACCTGAGAAAGTCTGCCTGGCATGGTGCAGTTGCCCAAATCCAGTTTAGCAGGGTCTATGCACTGAAAAGTTTCTTCTAAACCAGAAGTTCAAAGTAATAGCTAGTCCTTGCTTTAACTGTACAAAGAAACTAAGCATTAACACAGCACACAAAGCATCTTCCAGGGCACAGGTGGTAGCTTTGAGTTCTTGAAGCTAAAGATGGTTTCAAAAACAAAGGACATGGATATGACAGGGACTGTTCAGACCTGTGACTGTGTCCCAGGCAGATGACTGAATGTGACTTCCTCCACATTCCTACTGATTAATTATACAATTCAGAGTCCTTCTAAGCTAAGTGGGACTGCTCCTGGCTGAACATCTGGCTATTGGAGAGCTATTAAGGCTGCCTGGTTTAGGCAGCTCTTCTCACCTGTGTGTGCTCCATGAAGAAATCAGCATCACTCTTCTCAGGGGAGTGCCCAGGGGCTCCACTCAGTCCATCTATAAGCAACTAAAGAGAGGAGAAGGAAAAAAGAAGGCATCCTACAAGACTCAGCATCCAGCACTATCCATCTAGCACTGCAGAGCTCTCAGACTTACCTCAGTGCCATACTTGGCCATGGCAGCACTTGCCAGCTGCCGGATCTTCTCCCTGTACATCTGGGCAGCTCGACTGTTATATTTAGCATTGGCATCTGTGGTGGTGCAGCCATGCTGGCGGAAGAAAGCAGTCTGAAAAGAGAGGAATATTCAGTCTCCTGACTGCTAGATCATACTCAAGGAAGCACTAGACAAACTAAACAGAAAAAGAAAACTTCCCAGAGACAGAGGATGAAAAGCTGAGAACACAGCATAAGCCAACCATTCACTGATCAGCTTTCTACAGAAGTCTCATTCCAGGGGCCTATGAAAATCATCTGCCTTCTCTACAGAGAGATGATTCCGAGTCACAAAGCTGAGCATGAGCTTTCAAACTGATCAGTGTTATTAACTTATATCATTTAAGAAGGCTATGCCTCTCATTTAAATGAGGTGCAAAAAAAGAGAGACCTGAACATCAGAAAAGAACACATGCAAAGGTCACAGTCTGACTTCCAAGCACACTTGACAAAGTCCCCCGTTTATTACACATTCCGGTCAGACTGGTACCAAGAAAGCCACACAAAGGAAAAAAAAGAAAAAAAAAAAAAAAGAAAGAGAGGATGTGGATTAGCAAGAGGGAAAGCAAGCAAAATGCCTACAGAGGCTCCTCACCGCGTTGGCATTGCTGCCCACTTGCATACACCTCAGCTGGAACCAGTTCCAGTTAGAATCCAACTCTGTGGACCTGTATGAGAACCAATAATTTCTATTAATAAAGACCAGGCAAACCAAATGCAAAACCAAGCTCTGGCCTAAAATGCTGAGATATCTCACTACTGTTCCAAAGTGTAGGAGACAAAGGTGGAAAGAATACGTTGGGAATTTCTTTGCTCCTCTAAAAAATTAATTTCAACTTTTATTAAAGTGAGGAAAAATACCAGCTTTTATCCAAATTTTGAGGATCTCCCCCTTGTACTGCTTGTTTGGAGGGCAGAGCTTGAGCTAGGACAGCACAGCCAAGAACTTTCGTTCTACATGTGATCTCGCCACAACATGAGAGACTCATATTCAGCCCGTCCCACAGGTTAGGCCAAAACACGTGACAAAGCAACTGAGAATACATCCAAGTAAAGCTAAGGGACACAGAGTGTCTCATACCAGTTACTCAATTTCTCTCATAACAAGTAAAGGTCACAGTTCTCTTAACTTAAAATGCTAATTTTCACAAGCACTGAAAACAAGAAGTAGGCTGAAAAGCCAATACCATCTTCCCCATTAGGCTGATACCAAAAAGACTGAACAATATTCCTCTTTTTGCCTTGCTCAGCATTACAAAAAATTACGTACACCACACTGCTGCCTTACTGGCAAGATTCACACACCACGCTCTCGTCTCTTCCTACAATGCCAACTCCAGATAGCGTTTCTGCAAGGTTAGCGACAGCAACATGTCGACGTTCCACCTGAGGTGCTTTGGAAACCCCATTCTGGAAGTGCTGAGTGGCCCAGACCCTCCTGCGAGCAAGCCTCATGACCCCGAGGAGATGGCTCGGCGGGGAGCCTTCCCTCCCAGTCCCTGCGCGCTCGCACCCAAGGCGGGCTGGCTGCTCCAGGCCTGCCGCGCCGCGCTCCCCACGCACCTGATGAAGCTGAGGTGTACGCCCAGGGACCGGTGCACGCCGGAGCAGTCGATGCACAGGAAGACCCCGTAGGTGATACTGGCCCAGCTCGGGTTCTTGGCGCCGCAGTCGAAGCACGACTAAAGCGAAGGCAGAGGGACAGCCAGGTTGAAGCGACGGCTCTGCCGCTCCGTCACGCCCTGCCACAGCTCGGCGGCCCCGCCGCTCTGCCCAGGCGCTCCCCAAGGGCCCCTGCCCGGCCGCCCCAACAGCCGCCGCAGCGCGGCCCGGAGCCCACCGGGGCCCAGTCGGAGCGCAGGCCGCGGCTGCGGAGCGACAGCCCGGCACGGACAGTCCGGCGGACCCCGGCCGCTCCCCGCTACCTTGTTGGCCGGCGCTGCCCGAAGCCGCTTGAAGAGGGTCTGGATCTCCGTCTTGCTCGGCTCCGCCGCCATGATCTCTCCTTCCCAGACACCCCCGCGGGGACGGCAGCCGGCCGGGCCCAATCGGCGCCGCGGCCGCGATAGAGCCGCGCTGGGCCGGCCCTCCCTGCCGCGTCCGTGGGTGTGGAGGGTGAGAAGCGAGCCAGGTCCCTCTTTCCCTCCGGTGCCGGGATGTGGGGCAGCGTTAGATCCGGGTCACCTCGGCCACTGCGCCGGCTGTCGGCCGGACGCCTCGTGGGGGTCGCGGCATCGCCCTGCGCACATCGGACGTTGCACGCCCGGGACCCCCGTGAGCTCGGAGCGCTTCCCTCAGTCCCAGCGCTGCTGGGGAGCCCTGCTGGCTGTGCCGCAGGGCTCTGCTTTTGGGGCCGCTGCGGGCCGGACCGACAGAAGGGAGCTTTAGAATAGCAACGGGGCAGTGCCTGCCCTGGGCCATCTGCTAGCGGGGAAAAAGCCCAGAGCAGCGTTTACGGGCTCCAGCAGCCAGCCTCGGGGCGCCCGGCCTGGTACACTGGCACAAACGATCGGTGGTTTGGAAATGATCTACAGAACCACAGAATGCCCTGAGCTGGAAGGCACCCACACAGATCATCGAGTCCAGCTCTTGGCCCTGCACAGGATATCTCTAAGAGTCACGCCATGTGCCTGAGAACATTGTCATAACACTTCTTGAGCTCTGCCAAGCTTGTGCTGTGACCGCTTCCCTGGGCAGCCTGTTCCAGTGCCCAAACACCCTCTGGGTGATGAACTCTTCTCTAATATCAAACCTAAATCGCCACTGACAACCCTAGGCCTGATTGGTCATTAAAAAGAAGAGGTCAGTAACTGCCCCTATGCTTTCCCTAGTGAGGGTATTGAAGACCATGATCAGGGATGAGGTCCCTTCAGTTTCCTGCAGGCTGGAAGACCGAATGACTTCATCCACACCTGGTATGGCTTCCCCTTCAGACTCTTCTCCATCTTCATAGCCCTGATTTAATCAGGGGAGACCTCTCAAGCTATTACTTGACTGTGCAGTAATCAAGGCATCATGGCATCATGAGGCAGTAATCAAGGTAGGGAAGTTGTTATTTCAGAGCAAAAATTATGTCAGGGCCCTTAATACTGCTTTGTTACCTGCCTAGAAACAGTGGGGTATTGGCTAGAAAGTCATTCAGTTACAATGCAAGAAAAATAGAAAAATATGGTTGTGCTGTGAACTAGAAGTCAATGGCATATAGTCCACTTCATGCTTTAGCCAAATTAAAAAAAAAAAAAAAACCCCAAACAAACAAAAACACAAACCCCCCCCCCCCCCAACCAAAAAAAAAAAACAACAAAAAAAAAAAAACAAAAAAAAAAAACCACACACAAAAAAAACACACAAAAAACCAAAACAAAACAAAAAACCCCAAACAAAAAAAAACACAAACCCCCCCCCCCCCAAACTAAACAACAAAAACACTTCAGGACGATGAGAACAACAACAAAAGGCAATCAGTAGCATGGTACTACAGAGATGGAATGCATTGGGATTTCTTTACCTCTGAAAAAGGTTGTTCTGCAGCACCATCTTGTCACTAAAAGAAACTCTTAAATGTACTCATATCTGGACAAGACAACTTTCAGTTTAAACTTAAAGGCTTTCTTCAATCATTTCCACAGATGTTAAGGTAGACAATAGAATCCCTTGCAATGGGAACCTAGGACCCATGGTCTTAGGAAGATTCATAAAGTATTGGGACATAGAGATGCAATCAGGAGCAACAGAGTTTTCAAGGGGGGAAAAAAAAGCCCTGCAGAAAAACCCTTGCAGGGTCTGGTGTTCTGGGAATCAGCAAAGCTCCAACTGTATGATCACAGTGAGACCTGATACGGTAGGCATATGCAGTAAGATGAGAGGCTTCTGGCTGACACATCTGATTGAAGCTGCTGTGAGATGAGTTTCTGAGCTGGATAGTGAAGCCTGATCTAGCCTGACAGAGCTCATTCTTGGCAGCAGTCTTCAGTACTCCCTGGTTTCTGTTGCTTTTATTCTATTACCTTAATTGTGCCTATATGAAATTTCTGGGATTACACACACATGTGCTGGGGAAGCAATGCAGGTAAAAGTAACTGATGGCATTTTCCTCACAGCTATTTTTAAACAGGTTGAGTTCCCTGATGCCATTCATGGTGCAGCTGTCCTGGCAGTCATACCAGGAGAGCTGATGTCAGGGTGCAGTAAGGGCTGGCTGCACACTAGGACAAGGAGAGCTGTGAGGGGCTGTTCCTGAGGCCAGCAGCCAGGGCCCTCATGGGGCATGGCCCATTCCCACAGTACCTGACCACAGAGAGCCGGGCAGGCCTGGCATAGCATCTGGATTTGACCCAGAACTGAGATAGCTGGACAAGCTCATGGTGATGAGGTTGCTTGCAGTCAGACTGGGTCAGGATCAGGCCCAGTGGCTGCCAGGTGTGTTTGTGGTGGCAAGCCTGAGGTCAGGCTGATGAACCAGCCTACAGGTAAAGATCAACAAAGCACAGCCAGAGAGCACTCCTCTAACATAGCTCAGACAGGGCCTGGGAACTCTGGGCTGAGCTTAAATGCAAACATACCCTCCCCAAGCCCCATGGGCAGGGGGCTTTGGGCAGAGCCACAGGTGAGGCTGCTTTGGACAGTGAAGGTCTGTTAGTGCAGTCAGGGCCCTGACAGGTGAAGCTACAGAAGGGCAGGAGAGGGAGTCTCTGGTGCCAGCTTGTGTAAGCTGCATCTTGGGTAGAGGAGGAAGTTCAGATGATGAGAGTGCATTGGGAGTGTTTGTGTTCATGTTGGCTGGAGTTGCCTCAGCCTGAGCTGTTTGCTCCTGCCCTGTCATCATCAGTTATGTGGTGCTGCTCCTCTTCTCTTCTCTGTTTCTTTCTTGTGTTTGAGAATGGGATGGGCATCAGTCAGCAGGCAGTGAGCAACTGTATTGTGCATCACTTGTTCTTCTTGGGTTTAATTCCTTTTTCCTATTATTATTATATGTTACTTTATTTCATGTATTAAACTGTTCTTATCTCCACCCACCAATTTTATCTTTTTCCAATTCCCTTCCCCATCCCAGTGGGTGGTGTGGGGTGGGTGGAGTGAGCTGTGTAATGCTTGGATGAAGGGTTAAATCATGACAGGGAGAAATGGCACATGCTCAGGAGGAGCCAAGGCAGCCTCAGAGGCCAGTAGGTCAGTGTCACACTTTGTCTCTGGTGGTCTGTGCTAGGAGACATGGGGAGCTACAGTGCCAGCTCCTCTCCTCCATGGAGGAAGCAGGGTTTCTGTTCACTGTATTGTGTCCTTGGAATGCTTGCTACAGCAGGGTTGCTTCAGCTTCTCTACCTCAGCATGGTCCCTTGCAGGCCTTCAAACCCATGCTGGTTGCTCCAGATCCTGGCAAGGCTGCTGATCCTGTCCATCAGTTTTGCATAAAAACAGCAGGGAAAGCATGCTGCTGGTCTGAGAAGTAATCAGTTTTTTGTTGCCTTTGTTAGTACAGGAAAGACCTCCTGCTGCTGCCTGTTCCCTGTGAATGAGTGCTGTCACTGCACTGTTCTTGCTATTTCCTGCATCTGTTTCTTTTGCATCTCATGTGCTTTAGTGCTGAATTTCTGAGCGCCAAGCTGGCAGCCTGCTCTTTGGCTCTCAGCTTCCCTATCCATCTACATCCCAACTGACATTTACCTCTTTCCTCCTGGCTGCTGTGACACCAGACCCTGATGTAGCCTTCTAATCAGAGATCACCCTCTGTTATCTACATTTGCCAGTAAAAGATAGTTCCCAGCATTATCCAAGACAGCAAAGGAAAGCAAATGATGATGGCCAGGCATGATCTTGGGAGTCTGCCATACCACCAGGGACACATTTTCAATGCAGAAGTCTGGTTATCTGAGAGCATGATTTACTGTGAAAGAGCTGGAGAGATTCAGGAGGGAAGTGCTGTGATGGGGATAAAACGTGCCCTGGACTTTCAGATCTGAGCCAAAGGTAAAAGTGCTTCTCTGTGAGTCTGTCCAAAAGCAGGGTGGTAGAGGGAAAAAGGGACCTTGCTCTTTTCTCACTGCCCAGCAAAGAACATGGGTGATAGGACTGTGCAGGAGAGACATGAGGTGGCTGAGTCTTCCTCTCCTATTCAGACCCATTGGCCTCTCACACTTGCTGAATGAGAAGTTTTGGGAAAGGAGCTGGCAAATTCAGTAAACTACCCAATAAGTAACAGGGGGATATAGTTTCTCATGGCTCAGTGTTGAGTGGTGGGGTACCAGAAATCTACAATGATGCCTTGGGCAAACCAGCAATTCCTAACAAAAATGGTTTTTTAAAATTTTTTTTCCTCCTCTCTTACTAAGCAGTTCACAGACACTAACCAATCTACATGATTTCCCTTGTGGATAGCCAGTAACTCTGGGAGAAATCTCTGCTCAGTATTTCAGGGCAGCCTGGCTATTTTCAGTAGTGGAAGGAGCAAACATAGCCATGAATGGAGGAGAGGAAAATTGAGTAGAAAGCATTCTCCTTCTCACTACAACAAGGGACAGGTTCTCAGCAGGTATGCTCCTTCCCAGCTAAAAGGGACAGTAAGAGGATGCTCCTAATTGTCTGTGGTTTCAGGGATCATATGGAAAACTTATCCTTGGATTAGGTTAGGTTTCTGTCAAGTCAGCAAAGTGCCCTGCCATGTATTCACTTGGATTGATGCAAGGGAAGCAGCTGGCTGAGGGCTGTGGCTGACCAGGCTGCCAGTGTGCTGGACTGGGTGTAATTAGTAGCTGCCTTCCTAGGAAAAAGTATAGCACCAAGACAGGCAGTCATGTCACTCACTGGCTCCGTGCAATGCTTCCAGCAAGATCTAAGATAAGGAGCTAATACAGTATGTGTACAGTGAATAAAGTTTACAACTTACACAATTTTACTGCAGTCTTGCAAATGTTGAGGTTTGGAGAAAAGCCAGCAAAGGTTGAAGGAACACAACTTAAGGAACACTGAGAAGTGTAGTCATGGATGGCTTGCTCTGATTTGGGGTTATGTTGCAGCACGTGCTGTCACTTGCACCCACTCTGGGAAGTGGCAGCTGTGGGCTGAGTTGTATCCCAAGCCGTGCTCAAACAGCACTTCTCATTGCATTGCTGAGCTCATTTTGGGCTTGTGCAAGTGCTGAATAAGTAAGGCAAGGGCTAGGAAGTCTAGGCTAGGAGAAGAGAGGACTGTCCCTTTCAGCTGTGCCAGACAGCCTTGCTGGGCTGCCAGACAAAACTGCTGCAGTTTGATGGAAAGGCTGATGGGAGTGTAGAGCCAGGGCAGGAGTGTGCTGCTTCTGAGTAGTTGTTAAGTGAATGTCTGTATGTATATACATGTGTATCTTCAGGGTTTTGTTACTCCATTTCCAATATTACAATTAAATGTTGATTTACAAATGTCTGGTAATATTACCTCTGGCCTGGCAGGTGGTTTGGACCTGGGAAGCTTTAGATATACCCCAAAGTAGAGGTATGCCAACTGATGTGGTGTGGTGTTTCCTGGATCTGAGGACTAATTTTAGATCTTGCTGTGATGGTCTGTTTGGAGATGTTAGAGGTGTCCCTGCTGGAAGCAGGCTGTTTGGCAGGGGACAATCACTCAAGTGAGGGAAGACATACACATCACACCACATAGAAGCAAGGTGAAAAAGTGAGAAATGAGTAGATCCTGAGCTCCCTTCTTTCAGGGGCACTTGCCTGAGGTCAGAACCAGCAGGGCTGTCCACCCATCAGACATGACTCTTCCAAATTTTCCAGTAGGTGTGTAATCTCCCTTCCCTGCAGATCACCCACTCAGGAGTTTTCTAAATAAACTGAATCCCTCTAGTACAGGAATTAGTTGCCTGCAGCCCCTATGAGCATTGGGAGTGTGCCTTAAGCACAAGATAGTGACCCATGAAAGAAAGGCAGGCAGAGCTGACCAGAAGACAAGGTAATAAGCAAGGCAAAATGAGAAAGCTCTTTTGAAAACAAAGAATTCTCAGAGCAGAATCACCACTAACAGGTCACTAGGAGTGAAGGATTTGGGTGCAGGAGGAGTAGGTAGCAGTACTTCAACTCCATAGGGGGCTGCAATGTTTAGAGGGGATGCAGAGCCACTGGTGAAACAAACATCCATATAATTATGGACACAGCATTCCTTAGGAACTGTCTGGCACCTGTGATGAAGCCCTGAAGAGAATTTGAGAAAAAGGGCTACTGTGGTTACAGCTGGGGGCAGTGACTGTGTTTGGGTGTCAGCCTCCTGCTGGAAGCAGGAACAATAGACTCAGGAAGGAGGCAGTGAAGTCCAAGGGGGAGAGTGGAGGACCTGGAAGAAGACTTCCAACTGCTTGGACAGAAAGGAAATGCAGGGAGGAAGGGACCACAGGATGTGTAATTAGGACCCAGTGAAAGTGCTGAAACTGAAGAGGAGAGGAGAGCTTATGGACTCCCTCACTAAGGGGGTAGAAGTGTTGAGTAGCACTACACTGCCTGTTGAGGTGTCTCAAGCTGCAGCTGTAATTGTCTTAAGCTGAGAGACTGACAAACCAGAAAACAGGGTTACTGAATGATGAAAAACAGGAGGACATGGCCAAAAAATGGATGTGGTGAAAGCAGCTGAGGTGATTTGGCTTGAAATTTCGTTTGGAAAAGTTCACTGGAGCCATGTTGCTAAGTCAAGATGTTCTAAAGATAACTAACCAGTTTCTTCCAGTTACAGAACCTACTTCACCCACCACCCCCTTCCCCTCCCTTTCAGCAAGGATTTGTTCATCATCTCATATTAATCCTCTTTGATCTGCTAAGAACCTAGATAGCTTGGTAAAGTCTCACTCCCTCGCAGCCCCGAGTTTGTCAGCTCCTTGTAGCCTGGCCCTGGGCAGTGCTTCATCACATGGTTACAAGTTTTTTTGTTCTTATTTTTTGGTTTTGGTGCAAGGTGCCTTTGAAGACACTTTGCCTTGTATCATGCTGCCTTACTATTGCTTATTTTGCACAGCCTTTGCTGCCAGCCTGCAGTGGGTATTTCCCAAACACATTTCCATGGGTCAAGATGGGGTTTGTGGCATTGGCTTTGTCTAACGTTCAGCCCCATGATCTGTCAGCAGCTGGCCTCAGTGCAGTTACCCTAGAAATTATCACCTACGGGTCTAAGTGGAGTGTTCAAGCCCATTTTGACTGCAACATCAGCTTTCTTCACAAGCAGAAGGGATTTCAGCAGCCTGTGTCCCTAAGCATAATGCCAGCAGCTCACAAATGCAACCAAGGCAGCTCCAGTTCACACAGAGCCTGCAGGCGGGGGATGACAGAGCTGAGCTGCACAGCCTCACTGTGGCCTTGGGCTGGACCTGCAAACAGAGCAGGAGCAGCAGGACAGTTTTTAACAACACTGACAGGTCTCTCTGCAGGATTGCCACACACTTGCACCTGCCTCAGTGCTTAGTGCCAAGCAAAACAGCCACAAGGACACAGGGGAGGGGAAGTGGGATGGAAAGTAAACTGAAGCAGCAATGGCCCCAAGCTCCAGGCAGGGCTGTGGGAGTGTCACCCAGAGCTAGAGGCTAACCACAACTCAGCTGCCATCCCACAGCACAGCTGGCCCGTGGGCTCTGTGACCCAGATTTTGCCTACAGGGCAAAACCATTATTGAAGTTAGGCAAGCTCAGCTGCTACTTTGGGGAAATGGGTGTGATCTGTCATAGATAATCTTTAACTTCCTCTTCCTACAAAATTCATCAACAGGAAATCCAAGCTTTGCATGATAGTTCCAAAATTCTTTTCCAGGAAGATACCAAAACCAAATGAATTATCTGCTAACCACAGGTGTACAGGCTTTCCACAAGGAATGGCTTTATTAAAAAATAAAATATGACTAGATAATTATTCACTGTGTTGCCCATCAGGCACAGAGGTGCATTTGTATTTTTTTACAAAAACCATGGGAAAAGAACAGGCTTCACTGGCCTTCTGGAATTCAGGCACAGCAATTAGTTTCTGTGTACATGTCTGTTCACACACAAAACTTTTGGCATGGCATGGAAGTTTCAACTAGAACCTTTGTGGTTAACAAAACCTCATTTGCTTCTGTGGAAAACCAAGTATCCAGGCAGAGCTATTACTTTAATACAAGATCATTAGATGTGGGTTGGTGTGGGGTTGTTTTTTCCTCCTTCCCTCCAGCTAGATCTTTACTACACAGGCTCTTTTACTAATCCAGATGGTTTTGGGTAGCCAGGACTAAGTGCCATGCATGTTTCTGAGCTATAGTCCAGCCAAACAATTTTTCATTCTCAATGTATTGTCTGCTGTCCATTGCTTCAACTCTTGGCAGGAATTTCTGATGTGCAAACAGTCCTTAGAGAACTTGGTCACATAAGATACAGTATGTCACAAATTCTGGAAACCTTCAAGCAGCCCACTATAATCAGGTGGTCATGTTTTCCTAGGACAAACAAGTCTGTTCAGACTTTGTCCTGTGGAATTTCAGGTTGTTTGTACTGTAACCAGAGGTTCTGTTCACTGGACATTTCTGTCCTTTAGCACGTTATGGCCACACCTACCTCCATCCCTAATTACAGCCAGACTAGAATTCAAATAGGAGTTGAAAGTCAGTTTTCCATGTCATCCTCTGTAGCTCCATTCTACCATTTTTTGACCTTACATGAAAGTCTATCATCAGGGTTTGAAATATGCAGGTCAATCAGGGAAACTTCAATATTGTTTATAGGACATCTCAGGTCATTTTTGCGCTGTTTTAATCTCAGTTCTCTCAGAAGCCTGACAGGCACAGCTCTCTTCACATTCATGTGTGCTAGGACAAAGGAGCAACAAATCATTCCATTGTGGGTCAGCAAGGGAACACTTGCAATTACTGCACAAGACTAATTATATTTTTACCTGGGACACAGAACTGAAAGCAGACTGGATCTTTAAATAAGTCCAAGTGCTTATACACCAACACCTCTAATTACACGGCATCATCTTAGAGGCATCTTCAGATACTGAACCTAGAATACTAATTAAACTCCTAGCTAAATCCAGGCATTTTTAATGTCTGTTGCTTAGATATTTAATTGCCTTTTGGAAATACTTTCTCTTTTATTGAGAAATGACATAATAGACTCTGAGCAAAATGCTTTAGACTTTTTCTTTTGGTTTGCACCCCTCTTCCCCATTCATGAACTACATTGATAGGGGTATTTAAAGCAAAACCTTCCAACTGTAAGTTTCTGTGGTCTCACAAAAGCACTAAATAACATTAGTCTCCCATCTCTTTGTCCGTGGCAGACTACATTTCAAGGCATCCAGTATGCTGTAAAATGTTTAATTTCTGTTGCAGTGAGATATTTGTGATACTTTAATCTTCATAAATTAACAGTGTTTGAATATGTCTGTTCCCTCCTCTGTTTCAGTCTACATTTTGGTTTACTAGTTGCTGTTAACACAATACTGGCCATTTAATCCCGATGTTCCCCCATGACTTCAGCCTTTCTTATGTGTGCAGCACCCTTTTTCCAAGCAGCTCTGAAGCAGTTCACCCCAAGTGGTTGGTGGAGGCTTGACTGAGTTTTGTGAGTCTGACTGAGCCAGGTCACTCACACTTGCTAGGCCAGAATAAGAATGTGACTACAGAAGGTTACAACAAAACTCAAAATTATTTCAACAGCAGTTTCAAGCAGATGTACTAAGTAAGCCATTTTTAATCAACTGCTTGTTTGCCTTTTTTCCTCTGACAATGGGAGCTTTTTCCAGTTTTTTGTTCCCTCAAGCTCTTGGGCTAATCAGTCCCCATGTTGGAATATGCAGAGCACTAGGATCTGGATGTCAGGTCTTCCCAGCAGCCTCACAGGCTTTCAAAGGCATGAGGACAGGTGATAAAGATGTTGGATACATCCTCCCTGCTGAATGGCACTTAACAACTGGGCATAAGTGCACTTGCAGCAATTCAGGACAAAAAGGGGGGTTACCCCTCTATAAGTAATTTGTGCTAGCCAGCAGGCAACCCTCATCACAGTGCAGGGGTCTTTGGCAAAGCAGGGAGTGCACTTATTGCCCTGTGTAAGTCAAGAAGATATTGAAAAGGAAAAAAAGAGGATCTCTGCTGTGCACTAAGTACTCTTGGACAGAGGTGAAGCCAAAATAATCTAGATGCATTAAAATCCCCAACATACACAAGTGAATTTAGGAATCCTAAGCAGAACAGCACTGGAACATGGCTGTCATTTTGTTAAAACCAGCCTTCAGCATGTGTGAAAGTCCATTTTAGCTCAGGGAGCATTCAGTCAACTCCAACTTGCTGCACAACATGTCTGTTCAGAACTCATTAGCCTGAACAGCCACACCATGCAAGACAGAAGCTTCTTTCTCCTGTGCCTCAGCTATACTATCATGCATTCCTGGGGTTATCCCAATAAAAATGAGGGCAGTGAAAAGGGGTGTTCAGGTTGTAGCTGTGTAACTTTTACCAGCTGCCATATCAGGGAAGCCAACAAGCTTGCCGGTGAGGGATACTGAAAACTTGTAAAATACACAGGAGAATAAAGAGCTTTCTGCCAGTCAGCCTGATGCAGCTAAAAAGGGGAAACAATAGTAGAAGTTCCCTATTACCCTGCATATCAAAAATTCATTGAACTGGAAGCCTGGAGGCAGGGCAGACCTCAACACCCAATGTACTATGGATGCATGTGCACTGAAGTCAAGGAAGTATGCTTTCTCTTTTTTATAGAGCTCCCTGAAAACACCTACCTCCTTTCACTGAGTGCAAGTCAAAAGGATCTGTTTCTTTCCGCACTCCTACACTACTGTAGTGCTCAGAAAAGTCTTTATTCGTCCTTGTTTATTTTTTAGAAAATCCCTACAGAGCTAGATGTTTAAAATGATGCATTAGTTACATGGAATATGTGCCTTTAAAGTCCAGAAGCTGCTGGATATACTGCAAAGGTGGGTTGGGGCCAGGAGTGACCCAATGACCTCTGCAGGAGATGCTGGTATGGCTGTGAGGCACTGGTGGGGCAGCAGCAATCATGATCCAACCTTCTCAACGTAATTAGCAGGATACAGTCCAACTTGACCAGTGAGAAGTCGGCCCTTGCACCAGCCCTGCTCATCTTCCTCACTAATCTTCATTAGTTCTTCACCTAAAAGTAAGAACAGTCAGTAGGAGGCAGCCTTGAGAAAGGTAGCATGGCATTTTATCCACCTAGGATGACTTGATAAAAAACAAGACTATTAGTCTCAATCATGACACTCTTCTCCCCTTATCAACACCCTAATCATAGTGCAGTTTAATCAAAGCCAGAATCACTGATCTCTTCAGTATTTATACTCAGTATTATCACCTCAGCCAAAGAACTTAAACAGACCATTGCTTTTTCTATTCAGTATCAGAAATCTTTTGTGCCCTGTAGTTCTGCCTGCTTTTCTCTCCCTAAGGAATATTCTTACAAACCAAGGTGATCAGACAGATCTGTGACACTTTTTTCTTAGTGGCTCCTCTGACAGGCAAGTGGGAAGGAAATACAAGAAGTTGCTAAGCTCTGGCTGTTAGGACCCAAAATGCCTATTCCATGATGAAGTGTCTTGGTTTGGCCAGTAAGGCATGAGATCAACTGATTTTTCACACTGTGACCAGTAAAGACTTTTAACATCCCCACATCTACTTTGGGAAGGGGCAGAAAGATCCCCTCCTCGACCAGTAGAAGGTCATCCTTCTGGCCAGAGAGGGAGGTCTGACTGTATCAATAGGCACATCCCACATTGGCAGAGGCTAAGAAAGACACTGCTGTTAAGCTGTAGCCTTAATGGTATGTGTTGCTCAGAGCAGATTCAAAAAGGAGATGACTACAGCTAACATGTCATACCCCATTTCATCTGCTGAGTGGAAAGAAAGAACAAAGTCAAGTCTAGAGCACCCATATTGCAGGATATTTTAAAGCAAGTTAGTGTTAGGAAGTTTACTAGTATGGTAACACTGCAGCACAGATATTGGCCTCAGGCAGAAGGCCCTGCTACTGAAGGACTTCAGTGACTTCCAATGGGTGTGTTTTGGAGAGCTATAACACAGAAATACCATGTAAAACTCAAAACAAGCAAGATAGAGACACTCCCAAGATCAAAATGTCCACTTGAAGATAAGAGGAGGGCACATGCAAACTTAAATTTAACTAAAGGAAGAAAAGGGGACAGGTCTGTTTGCTCCAGTGCTCAGTCCTCTGCCGCAAGCCAGGCCCTTTTGAGCAACAGTTTGCATAGCTGTTTTTTGCCAGCTGACTTCTGCCTTCAGTAGTACATGTCAGTTAGGTGAGCTTCTCCCAGAATATCTACACATTATTTGAAAAGACAATCCAGAACACCCATGTAATTTTTATATCAATAGTGCAAAGGAGGGAGAAACATCTAACATTCAAGACACAATTCAGCATAAATGCCCTAAGAAGAGGCAGGGGTCTGCTCTCCCTGCACTCTGACCAAGGCCTAGACAGTCTCTTGCCATGCAGCATCACTACCTTTTGGTCTAGAAAAAACTGAATTTCCCACTGGGTCATCCACCTCGAAGGAGCTGGCAGTGGTCAGACCAAGGGAAGAATAAAGGTCAGTTTTCAAGTGGACATCCAATTCTTACAGAGTGTTTCAATCATTCAGTGAGCCAAAGTGAGGACAGTGGAAGGTTAGTAAGAGATTAGTGCTTCTGTACTGTAGCCATGATATTATGGAAAATCCTTGCTGGGATTTTTCCTCTCCTGAGAAGCTGAGGAGCCTCAGGAGAGAAATGTAAACAATTACTATCTGCTGCTGTGGAATGCAACAGGTGCATCCATGATCGGTCCATGTGGATTGTTTTCCATTGATGACCAATCACAGCCACCTGTGCCAAGGCTGTGAGCAGTCACAGGATTTTTGTTATTCTATTCTGTTCTGTTCTCGTTGTAGCCTTCTGATCTCTCTGTTCTTTTAGTATAGTCTTAATATAGCATTTTAATATAATATTTAACATAATAAATCAGCCTTCTGAAATGGAGTCAAGCTTCGTGTCCCCGCCACACGTGGAGAATCATCAACACTGTACCTGCTTTAAAGCTCAGCTCGTCAGCCTCCTGTCCTGTGTAATCGTAGAGTGCTCGTACCCGTACACCTGGTACCTTTAGGTCTTCCTCATGCCCATTGGCATCCAGGCACTTCTTGGGAGTGTCCTCATCTGACCACTCCGAAATGTCTTCCTTCCCTCCGCTGTGTGCGTGGAAGGTGAGAGGGGACAAGATGGTTGTTAATAGATTGATCTTTCACCAACCTCCTCCTGAATCATGCACCACCCTGACTCCCCCTGAGACTGCTCTGCTATAGGACAGGGTGCAAGAGGCCCCAAAAGTCAAGCGAGGGTGAACAGGGAAGAGAGATCCCAGGGGATACCAGATTTTGTTGAAAGCACCCTAGCATTGGAACCCTGAGGGCCAGGAGGATAACTCACTGTCTTAAGTATTTTTACACACACACTCTTCATGACCTCCTCCTACTCCAGCAGACCTTCTCATACAAGGAAGGCCAGTCCTAACTGCAGAGCCCATCTGCATCCAGAGTTATTCCAGCCAAGAATAAGACAGAGAGGAAAAGCTGTGTTTTGCATCCTGAAGAGATGTCTGGAATTATGTTTTCCAAGTCAGGGACAAGAGCAGAGGGGAAGAGCAGCAGAGGACAGACACCTGGAACCCAAAAAGCCCTGCAAAGGCTATGTTCCATACTAACTTCACATGGGTTGGTGCCTTCAGGGTGTCATAGAAGAGGCTGTTCTGCTCCTCTTGATAGGAAAACCTGTAGATTGGTAAATAGGGCCCTTGAATCCAATTGACTGTGAAATACAGTAGTGGCCTTGAAAAATCTCTAGGATCCCCATTTTTCTCTGCTCAGTTCACTTTGGCCAGCATCTACCTTTTAAAGCAGGACAGCTACTGCAACAGTAGAATGAGTCTGTTCTGCTTCTCCCTATTCTCCAGGCTTGCCTCCTGGCAAGGGAGGCAGCTATACTCAAACTTGTCAGGTGCTGCTCAGCACCATACCAGGGAAAAGCAGTAAGAATTTGTTACCTTCATTTAAGAAACCACACAGCCCCCAACTTCTCTCACCCTGTCTGGGAGAAGAACTGGGGAAATGCATGCCAGAATTAGACAGCAATAGTCAGACTGGGCTAAATCTTGTCATTAGAAGGCTCTCTACCAGGAAAGCACTTTGTGAAGCAGAATGTGCTAGACAAAAAAAAAAACAAAACAAAAAACCAAAAAAACCAACAAAACAAACCCAAAACCAAACAGCTACCCTAAACAGCATTTTCTACATGGCCTTTTCCAGAGTGCCACAGGTAAGGCCATGGGCAAGAGACAGGAAATTAAGGAAGAGATTACTCTTATTAATCCAACTCATTCATGGCCCTGGGCAGGACTGTACTTTTCCTAACATGATGTATCCCAGAATTCAGCCTTTACCTTGTCTGCAGAGGGGTTTGTGAGACAACACCATCTCGTGTAGGCAAAATGCTGGTCAGTGTGACATCATCAGCCATCTTTCCACTCTTCTCCTTCTTGGTGATTTGCCTCTGTGTTTCAAGAGACCATTCCTGTGCAGGGAAAACCAGTAATACCATCACAGCCACTCAGAAATGCTCCATGTATCTTTTCTGCCCAACACAGAACAACAGAAGACCAGGTTGTACTTCAGTAGCAGCTGAAGTGGTCAGCTCAATAGCCTTGCTGGTATAGCAGGCTCATTTCTGTAGAATCCCAAGGTGCAACAAGAGAGGCTGTGAGAAAATCATCACAGAAAGCTGTCCCACAGCCCTGAGCACCACCTCCCATTCTCTGACCTTGCAGCTGGCTGGCTTATAGCCTATGTGTGCCCCTTTGTGCAGCAGACAGCTTGCAACACAACAATTTCAGAAGATGCCAATATCCCGAGCCTGCTGAGCAAAGACATGGTCTTTCCAGCACCAGACTAGTAATGGCCAGTTTCAGCTGAGCAGTTAATAGTTTGGAAATAGCATTAACACACCCTAGAATGCTACCCCACCTCAAACTGAGGCCAATTCATCGCCATGCCCGGTCCATGAGTGTTGCGCCACCACTTCAGGTCCTCCTGGTTGTCTGCAGCCATGATGACTTGGTGGAGATCCCGATACAACGCATGAAAGCTACAACCAGAACAGACAGAACCAGCAGTAATCAAATCCCTCAGCAGTCTCCCAAAAGCCAAGTAGGAAGGAAGAGATTAACCTCATGCACAATTACACAGCATCCTCAATCCCACAGGATTAAGGATGCTAGAGCAGCACCTATTCAGCCCTAGGAAAACACAGCCTCCCTTACTGGAGAGTAGCCTGGCAAACGGGACAGGCTTGTTTGGTGTGGCAGTGCCTAACAAGTGCCAGCACAGCTCATTAAGTGAGCACTGAAATAACTCGGCACATTCTTGCACATGGACAGGGAGGTGGCTCAGGTTTGTTGTCTCTACCATAAAAGGGGCACAGAAGATTTTTGGCTGTGCCTGTTACCCCTGTGTAACCCCTGCTTAGGGCAACTCATGGGCTTACAGGCATTACTTCACAAAAGGTCTCTCTACTAAGGGCAAAATAGGTGGAATAACCATCAATACTAGAAGGCAGCAGAGCTACTACATTCCTTAGCCTGAGATTACATATAGCAATATGAGGCTTTTCATAGGATAGAAGTGCACATACAGGACCATACTGGAGAGTGGCGAAAAAGGAAGGATTCAAAGGCAGAAAATCCCCTCTGGGGAGCCTGGCACTGCCTACAATCACAGACCCCCACCACTGGTCACTCTGAAGAGACCAAATGCCAGTTCTCATATACACTTGAAAGGGGAATAAGTGAGATCTGGCTGATGCAAGCAGCTTCCAGAGACACCAGAATTGGCACCCCTCACCAGAGCCTATGCACTCCAGGCTGGCAGAATTCCCCTCTGCATCAGGGCCAGTACCTTTCACTGGTGGAGAGGTTGAGATGCTGGTGCAGATTCAGAAGCATCTCTTTAAAGAAGCACAATCGCTTGCGCTCTGCCTCCTGACAGCCCTCAAACACTTGCTCCATGTCCTCCATGTAGCGGGGATTGTAGCGATTCAATTCTTCCAACATCTTCTCATACTGATCCTTGCACTGTAGTAGGAACACAGCAATGGTGAGATGTGTTGCCCTGATGGCAAAAAATTAACAACCCTCCTACTCTGGCTTGGGACTGATAAGTTTTTTCCCCCCCTGCACTGTTGAACAAATGCACCAAAGAAATAAGAAATCCCACAGCTGATGTCTCAGTCCACTGCTCTCCTAATATTCTTGCAAGTTTCCTGTTCTTCCTTACTACTCTCTTTCATACAGGACCTTCCACACTTTCCCTGTTGTGGACAGACAAATCAGCTATTTTTGGTAGCCAAGTCTTCAGCTCTACAGGTTCCACTCCCTGCACCAAATCCCCTACACTTTTTTCCTTTCTTATTTTAAATTTATTATAAATTAGGATCTTGCCTAACTCCAAGCACCAAGATCTTAGTTACTGAAGTCTAGCTCACTAAAACCTCAGATGATGGGAATTCACATCTTCTTACAGGCTTCAGCTGAGTCATTTCACCGAGGAACATTACTACCAATGCTTTTTCCTTGAAAGGAGTATCCTTGTGACCCCCATCCATACAACACACACACACACACCTTCTCAGCCTCCTGAGTGCACTTCTCTACGCGCTCCTGCAACTTGCGCATCTGCTCCTGTGAGACAGACGAGTCTGCCTTGGCATGGTTCTCCCTTGTATGGGCCGTTTTCTCCTCCTTCCGGGCTGCATGATAGTTTTTCTTAGAAGTCTCCACCTGCAGGAGAAGGGATGCAGAAAAAGCTATGATCCTGCCCACAACGATCCTCCAATACTCAGAGGAGGCATGTTAACATTTCTTAGAGTCTGCAGCAATGTAACAGGAATGCCATTTAGTAAACAATGCTTCAGTGGGAAGCTTCAAATGATCTCTTTTTCAGTGCTCACCTGCTGTGCAGGAATACAAAACCTGTTACCAAAGTCTTCCCATATGGGAAGGAAGTTATAAAACCACAACATGAGATCCTCGAGAGATCCATCCCTCTCTGGGAATTCTCTGCTACTCTGGCTAACCTAGTTTGTTTGCCAGTGGCTCTTGAAATCATGCAGCCAGCTCAACTACCCTTATCTCTCTTCCCCCATTCACACTTTGCTTACATCCTTCATCTTCTTCACCCAGGGTTTCTGGGCCTTTCGGAACCCATCCTCTGCGTCCTTTGTTTCCTTGAAGCCTCCAATCATCTGCTTGTGGTAGGCCTCCTTCTGCCAGGCCTTGATCTTATCAGAATCTTCACCAGCCAGGTGGTTCCGGACAGCCAAGTGAATTTCACTCAGTTTGTCTGCAGCTGTCAGGAATGCATGCCAGGCCTTTTCCAGAGTACCATACTGCGGACCTAGAGGAACAAGCACCAGAGAGGCTCTTATACCTACTGCCCACTGAAGAGAATACAGATTCTTTTCCTCTTACATACATCTACCAGTATGGAGTCACTTCCCTAACTCTACCCCATCAAACAAGTCAGCACTGACTGGTCTCCACAGTTCCACCAGGCAGCATCTAGACTGGCTGCTAGAGCTGGATGAGATGGGCATTTCTTTGGGCAGCTTCAACTGTCCCAGATGGTGCCTGCTAGGAGAAGGTTTCTATAGGAAATTCTCTTCCCAAATCTGGCTTAGGCTTCACAGCAGAGAGCAACATTAATTCGTGACTAAGGCTAGGCTTCTGTTCCACAGACCAGCAGGTCCTTTGGGACATCTGTCCCATTGTTTCCAGTCACTTTGTGAGACACTATCAGTTTGAGCACACTGCCACTAAATCACACCATTAGTAGTTATTCTCAGACTGGAGGAGAAGACACTAAGCCGTTCTTAAAGGGGGGGTATCTCCAGCTTGAGATAAGACATGGACTGCCCAAGGACTTGCCAAACTAAGCACAAAGATGTTTTTTTTAAATAACCATGCACATGAGAAGAGAACACATCTCCAAGTGAATCAGAAGACTGACTACAAAAACAGGCAAATACACAAAATAGACACACAAGAAAGTTACCCCCATCCTGGGGAGGGGAAGCCTGTTCCTCAAGGAAACAGTGTCACCTCAGGAAGAGAGCACACAAAGAGGGGAGTGCAATGATTGCTTCCTGTTCCCAGTCTGATAAGCCAACTTTACCTCTCTCCACATTGGTCCTCCACTTACGGGACCATTCTGTTAGCTGCTGGGCATAGTTCTTCTCTATCTTGGCTCGCTCCTGGAAGCAGGAGATAAGGTCATTGCAGAGCCGGTAGCCATCATCCACACGTTTCACTGTCCGCTTGTAGTTTCCAGCCTGAAATGTCACACAGCATTGTTTATACCGTACTGACTTTCACATTCCTACAGTACACACAAGAGCAGGTCCATCATTGCACAGGGAGGGAACATGGGCCCTTCTGAAGGCAGCATCTGGGTTCACACCCTCCTCTGGCAGTCTCAGACAGACACAGTACTGGAGGGAAGAAGCTGAGATGCTTTGCTTGCTTCTCTCACAGCTCAGATCAATGTCAGCTGAACAAGGAACTCTCATTCCACAGTATCTATGGAAGACTCACTGCTCCCTGCAGTAACACACAGCATGACACTGAACCTTCCCACAGCTCCTCCCTTCCACTCCTCAAGGGCAACATGTCACCACAGACCTGGAACTCAACCCAATTCCACCAGTGCGTGGTAAGATGACACTCCTACCTCCCTCACACTCCAATTATCCTTTCTTACCTCCCAGAAACTGCCCCCAGGAGCCTCCCCACCAGCATCATCTTCTGATGACATCACCCTCTTTTTCTTGCAGCAGAGAATGTTTGCAGATTTCAGTTAACCTGAGAAGAGAGAAAAGTGATTTCCATCATAGCACTGGCTGAGCCTTTGCAGACAGCATAATTCTCCATTACTCTTGGAGCTGGAGGAGCCCAACTTGCTGTTCTGCAGTCAAGTACTGTCATCAGTGCCCCTCTAGCTGCAGATGGCAAGGTCCAGCAGAGATGCCCAGGGCTGAACTGGCCTTCTCCCTCCCTGCAGACAAGAGGCCTCCTTGGCAGGCCTGTAACACATTAGGAAAAAATGTTGTAGAAGACAATCTTGCCAAACCTTGGCTGTGCAGATATCAGACATGCTATGAATCCAACACTCTTCAGCAGCACCAAATACTTCTGCAGAGATTCTGTTCTTAACCAAAGCCCTCGAGAGGGTAAGAGAAACAGAGGTAGCTAAAGCTATTTAAAATCTGCCTTGAAAGACTTTATTTAAAGTCTTGTGTCAATGGAGATGACTCCAGCTTCCCAGTATGACTCAGGATTACAGGATTACAACAACTGACTGGGGAAAACAAGGCTGAGCAGTCAGCAGGCAGGCATGTCTTGAATGGGGAGGAGCCCTATAAGCTGCCCACCAGCTGAACTGGACTTGAGCAGAAGTACAGAAATGTGCTGGGGCATACCCAGCCAAACGGCAGCGCAGCACACGTACCTGTTACCCAGCAGCACTGCTTGCCTAGAAACATCCCTGCACTGCTACTTTTCACTACACTCACTGCATTAGGCTCCAAATCTAGGCTGGAAGGTAAAAGGCTCCTCTCATTCTCTGCTGTCCAGAAGTTTTGCCCATTCCCTTGTGCTAGCCTGCACTGCCAGTTTGCTCCTGATGTGGTATTAAGCCATGAATTCCCTGGGGAGAGGTTCAGGGTTGTTCTTGTGCAAGAATGAGAGAAGGAGTAACAGGACCCAAGCCCAGTCACTTGCTGACAAACCCAGTTCTTTTCAGACAAGCCCAGGTTAATGCACCATGCATGGCCTTTGCTGCCACTTCTCCTCTTGCACATTCCTGGTTATAAAAAGCTTCCCTCACACCCCAGAGAGGTATCTGCTCATTCTGCCAGCCCACAGAGCACACAGCAGAGAAGAAGATCAGGTCAAGAGTCCACATCTCCCACCTCATGCAAATCCTTCTTGGTGGCATGAGCTGTACAGTGAAGCGCCCCAACCCAGACTTCAGGAATTTCTGACATTTGGCTATGTTTGCCCAGTGTCATCCCATGGAGTGTCAGAAGTATATTAGTGCTGTTCCTCTGGCCTTCTTCAGAAGGCTGGAAATGCTGAATTCCAGTCACTGAAGCGAGTTGTTAAATGGGTATGACATTCAGGTACACAAACCTTGAAAAATTAATTTCTCCACCATGCCACCAGCTGTCCCTGTCCTCCCTCCTCACCATTTGTCATCTGACTGCAAACCATCTTACAGCCTCCAGGGCATGCAACTCTACTCCTGGCCCCAGTAACTACATACCTGAAAGCTGAAAGTGAGATGCCGCAGGGAGAGCACTGGGAAGCTCGCAAGTGAATCTCAAGCTCTTCAGACTCTGAAAAAAGACTGGAGGAGACAGAGATGGACACGGTCAGACACTCCTTTGCAGGGATGATGCCTGTTCTGATGCACACAAAGTGCTGTCCCTTTTCTACCAGTACTTAGGAGGGGCACCCTCTGATATAGCAGCTGCACCCACTGTGCCTCCCGAGATGCCATGTTCCAGCACGTAGGAGAGATGCCAAATCCTTGTGTCACAAGATCTAACCCCAGAGAGAGTTAAAATAGAAACACTGGGGTGGCTGACAGCACTGTGCAGGAAAGGTAGCATCACAACAGCTGAGCACAGGGAACGGCTTGGGCCAGAAAGGCCTAAAATAAGCACCCAGGCACCCCACATGGGGCCTGGTCCCCCTCACTGGACAGTGTCCAGTTTAGCAAACCCCAGTGCCTCCATGCCCTTACTTTTACACATAGCGGCCTTTGGGAGAATGAGAGAAGGACACACACATACCTTCTCCAGTCTCTTTTAACTAAAGATGAAGATTTATACACAAGACAAAGAACTTGATAACTCTAACATAAAGAAAAAAAGAAAAAGCCACCAAAACTCACCAGAATGCATATTCTGGTCTACAGTCCCTTTAGTACAAGAGCACCTAGCACTGCACTGGTAGGATGTGGCCATCTAGCAGGGGAGCTTTTTTGTTCCTTGTTTCCAGTAAGTTGTTCCCATCACATTCTCAGAAATACTTTATTTTGCTATAGGGTACAGGTAATGGTGATCAGCTTTCCACAGAGCAAAGAGAAGTAAAAGGTCTGCAAAGGCTAAGGAAAGCCAGGGCAGAACAAGACATTTTTGTTTATCTCACATTTACATCCCTGGGGATTTACCTCAATCTAAAATGTTAATTTATTTAAAAAAAAAAACAAACCCATACAAAAATAACAAAACCCCCTCAACTAGAGACAAGCAAAAAAAATCCCACCAATATGCACTCAGCTGAGGCTGGAAGATTGGGGCAGCTGAGAGTAGAAACTGCAAAATATGGAAGTGGGATTATTAGTCAGATGGTAAGACCATTTTTGAGAAGAAATGAAAGAAGGTAGGGAAACAGAAGGAAGGAAAGAAAAGCAGACTAGGTTATTGCAAACCAATGACTTTTGGTGAAGAAGGGGAAGGCAAGAGGTTGAGGGGGAAGAGTTGTGACTCTGAATTGTCCAGGTCACTGGATAAAAGGTTAAGGCTTCTGAGTAGTCCCCGATAAAACCAGACTAAACATTCCTGAAATTGCTATGATTAAAAAAAAATGTGTGAAGGTATGTAAAGATGTATTTCAAACCCATCCTTTCTTTCTTTCTTTCTCCTGATGAAGACATAGATCAATGATACATGGCACATGAATGCTGTGTCACTTTTTCCACGCTACTCCCCCATCCCCGCTTTATCAGGAAGCAATGAATCACAAACATGTCTTCCATCTCTAGTGTCCAATTTAGGCTGACTACACGGTACTAGACTTTGAGGGGTAAATGTGGAAAGCTGTTGTATGGCAGTATATGCTTGTTCATTTGAGGGACAGTCAGGCTAAGCAAACATCCCAAACCCTGAATCCATTCTTTCTGCAGTTTCCATGTTAGATTTTGAGTCACATCTGCTTGCTTTCTCAGGAGTCATCAACTCAAATAACCAGATTTACAATCACTAACAGGCTCTAAATATACTAGTAGCTGTGCTGGATCAGACTAAGGTTTATTATGGCCTCATAGCCTTTCTAGTCAGCAGCCAAAAGGAGATACGTTCCCTCACTTTGATTACAGAGCAAGAATACATGATGCCTCCCTGCATGCTCTCTAAGCCTCTAACCACTTGCTGACAGGAACTTCCCTGAGCTGGATGTGCCACCTATGAAAGAGCTCAACAGATTTCTCTTCCATTAATTTCTTCAACCTGCTTTTGAATTCATATGTTTTTTCTGCATCTGTGATTTCATGTATGCCACAGCTTAAGGCTTTACTGTAGTCATCAGCACAACAGCTGGGGGGAAAATACAATGAAGTGGTAGAGTATTTCTGCAGGCTAATTTCCCTGACCTGAGTAGGCAGTCAGTTGAGTAGGTATTTCCATAGCAGTTGTACAGCCTTTATAAAAATCTAGAAAAATCCAGCTTGGTAGAAGCAAAAAGTCAAAGAACAAGAACGACCCTTTCCTGCTGGGCTTTTTCTGGACTTTACATACTTCATGAGCCCATGTCAGTCAGCAGATCAAACTGGATCTGCATGCAGACATAGGGAAGGTACTTAGTACTGCACAGAGGGGCTGAAAAGAACAGCTGCTGCTGTCACCCTGAGTGAGCCCTGGATGAGCAAGTAGATTGCCAGCCCACCCCTTCATGCCAGTCTATTCCTGAAATACCACATGGTGTGAGCCACTCAGTGTTTGAGACCAGGGAAAACACAAGTTTGACGGGAAAAGTAAATATATGTGCCAAAGCCTGGACGTTGTTTTACAGCAAAGATGACAGGGATACCTCATGGACAGCCTGATTTAGCAAAAGCCACCAAATGATTCAGGAGGGCTGGCAGAGCCTGTACAGTATGAGCAACGTAGCTGGAGTTATATTGGATCAACTGGAGTTTTATGTGGGCCAGTACCACATACAAGACTCCTGATGCCACTGCCACCTCTGCTAAGAGGAGGCTATCTAGCAAATCATATTTGCAAGGCAAAGGAATGTTCATGCCTACCTTCCCACCTTTATTTATCAGCTCTCACAGTTAAGAGCTACTTAAGACCTCACAGCAGCTCCTGCAAGAGGAGGTCTCTGAAGAAGAGGGAAAGAGTGATTACACTGCTGTTCATTTCACACCTGCAGAGGATTAGGGATAAAGGCATCACAGACACCACTACAACCAGCAACATCAGGCAAACTGAACCGTGCAAATGACAGCTACAACTATTTCTGCTTGCTGTGTTAGAAAAGATACCTCCCTTCTTCTCCCACATACCTGCTCTCACTTAGGAGCCAACATAATTATTAGGCCACACCTGCTATCAGCTCCCTATTAAGTTATCAAAAAATGCTTCTTGCTCTTTAGCTGCAGAAAGATGGAATGGCTCATGACTGTCTCACTGATCCACTCAGGAAAATACCTGAGGGCTCATTGTGATAGAGCTGTTTCTACCTTTAAGCTATGTTGTTATTCTCACTTGTGATCCAGTCAGGGACGTGTCTGAGACCACAGATCCCTGCCCTCAGACCAAGGTGTTAGGCTAAAACATTCCCTTTCAAAAACATGTGAAACCCACTACACATTGTAGGGTGTGCCTTGTTGCTTCATGCTTTCACAGCATCTGTGCAACAGGGTCCTCATCCACAAAGAAAACTTCTAGATCCAAAAGTAATAATAGCTCTTGTCCATTGAAAGCTTTCCCTCAGGCAGGTAAACCACAGAAATTCTCTTCCATCTATACCACATTCCAGTACTTCCAGACTCCAAATGCCCAAGGCACCACTTCTATGCATTGCTTGACTGCCTCCTGAGAATGCTTATGAGCAACTGTTTTCCTAAGTTACCCAAAATCAAACCTCTGAACTCTACAAAGGCTCAGAGGGCTGCAGCCCCACAGGAATTCATCCACACAAAACTTGTAAATTGCACCAGACAAGGGTTTCTGCCCAACTCCTCTTCCCTTTCCCACAGGGCTGCAGCCCCGCAGGAATTCATCCACACAAAAAAAAAACTTGTAAATTGCACCAGACAAGGGTTTCTGCCCAACTCCTCTTCCCTTTCCCAACTACAGCAGCAAATGCTGCATACAGACACATGTAGGAAAAAATTGAGTTACATTTATCTAGTAAGTGAGGCTTTGGTGAAGACACATTTTTATTGTGGATCATTTTCTATATAGGTGCTAAAGCCAAGCTAAGCAAAACTTGTAATCAGTAATAGGTTGATACTAACTAATTTTCACCTCAAGACAACTACCACCAGAAAGCAGGAATTTGATTCTGTCTGCAACCAATTTGTTTGATTCCCTGGTCATTTTTCTGTAGAGCACTCAGTGGTCAAGGCATTCTTTTCCCTCCAAAAACACTGGCACTCTAGTATAGGTTGCAGATAAACGTTTCAATCTGAACAATCCAATTACACAAAAAGATAGCAGCCTCCCTTCCCTTACAGAATGACAAGCATGAAATCCCTTTTTTTTTTCTTTTTAACTTGTCAGAATGAAACTAGAGAGCTCAAGCCAGGAGGTTCCACATCACTCTAGCAGTGTAACAAACTCGATTGCTGTTGGTACAGCAGAGCTAGGAAGGTCCCCAACAGAGAGAATGAAATGGGGCATGGGACAGGGTGTCCTTTCCAGACTCCCCAGCTCTGGAACTGCACATCCAGTAGCTCTGCAGCAGTAACTGGGATGATGTCCAGTAATGTCCTCTCCACTGCCTTTATGAAGGAGTTCTGGTATTTATAGGCATACTCACCTTTCTGAAGAGGAGACAGTTCTTGTCTACTGCTAGAAAGAATGCCAAGTAACACAAAGATCCCCCAAAACTTCCCTTAGAGGTATTTATCTTATTGCAGTGTCACGCCCTCAGCAGTCACCTGACTGGGAAAGGGACTAAGGCAGTGTTTCCCAGCTTCTCCCTAAGGACTGAAGCCTGCCAGGGCTGTCTAATACAGTTTCAAGCAAGATTTCAGCTCATTTCTCCAGCCAGGGAAAGGTCAGAGAGACACCAGGCAGAACAGTAACTACACACAGAGGTCACTTCAGCTCTGCACAAGCCTGTAACAGAAGCCCATCTCCCAGCCCATGATTCTCTAGAGATCATGTGGCTGTCCACTAGCAAAATTCTCAATGATTGTACCAAAGTACTAAAACACAGACAAGATTGAAGGGCTGACCCCCTGAGTCCAGACCACAGCTTCTTTAGCTTAGTCTTCACATTCAGATCAAGTTAATGTACTGATGACATTCTCCATGTGCCACCCCAAGCTGTTTTCAAAGGCTTCATGCAGAACTCAATCCTTTCTACTATTAGCTATTCCCTGTCAGCAGCCAAAGCTACAGGACAGGCTTCTACTAATACACTGCTGCTGATCTAGGGGTTAAGATTCCTGGCTGACATAGCTTTACCAGACAGAAACTGTTTTACCAAGAAAAGGAAAAATATCTGCTTGTATTTCCAATATGACTTAGTGGATCTTTAATATTACAGGAACACAGATCTATTTTGGTTAACATGACAGTATGAGACAATGTTAATGAAGGAATGTAGTGAGCCATCATGATATGTGTTAAGTTTTTTTTTTTTTTTTCCCAGTTGTTTTTTTAATTAAAAAAAAATTATCATCTCAAATACAGAGCTGAAGGAAAAAGCCAGCACCAAACCATTGTGTACCATACTCAAACAGGGTGATAGGCTATGTTCATTTTTATTCCAAATGGTTGTTGGAATAATTTAAACATGTATGTTGTGTCTATGTGTTTAGCAGCTGCAGCTGACAGCTTAGTAAGAAGCCACACATACAAGTTACCAGAAACAGCACTACTCTAGCTGCTTTCTTAGACCTGTTAACAGCATAATTCCTGTTTCACTCCTTAGTCACAGCATGCCCACTTTCCAGCTCTCACACTCCCTGTCTTACCACAGTCTCAGGGCAAGGTTTTAACCCAGGCAGATATGGAGAACCTGAAATTGCTACTCTCCCACTCCCTAGCCTCTTCACTTGGTTGCTTCTATGCTGGATATTTCCCAGGGTACTTCCCACCCAGCTGCATCAGCCTCTGCAAGCAAACACCAAACCCATGCACTTCCCTTTTCATCAGATGGGACCCCAAACGACTGAAAGTTCTTTCTTCCTAAATCACTGATAAACAGGTGTTTAAAGCTCTAGTCAAAGCTAGTATATCCCTCCTCAGCAGTATCAATCCACATTGAATGCAAACATTTTCCAGGATTTAATCTACATCTTACCTGGTAATGTTCTTTTCTGCACTTATTAACTGGTAAGATCAATAGTCCATTCTGTAACACAGTTGCCTGGAACTTAGTAAAGGTAAGTTATTGTAGCAGCAGGTTGGACCAGTCTGTCCTCTCCAGCTAGGTTTGGAGTAAGGAGTTTGATTTGTTTGGATCTTTACATGAACAACACTGATCCAAACAGAATAAAATGCCCTGGACTCATCTAACCCTGAATCAAGAAGGCACAAGTAATGGGAAGTGCTGATCAGGAGTGTTTCCTGTAGTTGTGGATGGGGAGTGGGTAGGGGAGCAAACTCCAGTAAGTTCCTGCCACTGGAATATTCTCCTGTGATTGAATCACCTTGCAATGCCAAGAGCAGGGATCAAGTTTACATGAATGCATTAGGAAGTCTTAAGGAAGCAGACTGCACTCACTGTAATCAAACTTTGTGGGAGCCACAAGCCAGTTAGCTCCATTCTGACACTGTGCTTCTGGTGCTTTCTTGCTTCATTAGACTTCACAGCAGTCAGAAGTCTCCAGCCTTCTCTGCTCCCTTCTCCCACTTGGAAGCCACAGTGACTTTTTAACTCATCTGCAGTTCTGCAGCTTCTAGGTTTCCTTTACCAACAATTATCTTTCCCACTGGCTGCTTTTTGAGAAAGGGGAATAGGAGATAAGAGTTGGAAGAAATTTATCCTTCAGATCAAGTGTATGACAATCATACAGCAAATTATTTTAAAGTACTGCATTTCTTTATCTATGGTTGCATCAAATAGGTTTCTGGTTTTACATGGTAAAAGCTGATTTACTAAAACTGCTTATTATGTGAATACTTTCCTTCCAAATATTCATATAATGGAGACAAAAACATTAAAGATCATCCTCAAGGCATTTCTGAAGTTCATCCAGTTCCCTGTAGAGTTTCAAGTCCCAAACAGTCAGTAGAAGGGAGTGCAACCAACTCCTTGACTTGAGAGCTGAATAAGATAAAACTAATGCTAGGGCATCTCTCATGGTAAAGAAGAATGAGGTTAAAGCATCACACCCATTGTTCTGTTCCAGGTGTGACCAGTTCCTCCACTTTGACAGCAAGGCTCTTTTTTTCACCTTTTGTTACCAGAACTAGGTTTATTCTGCAGGAATATCTAAACAGCATAAAAACAACTGCAACTTTAAGGCAGATTTCAATACCATATGAAATGGAAGGACTGTAGATTAGCTTTTATACAGAATCATTTTGCATATTTTTTTATGGGACCAGGTGTGAAAAGAAAGCATAATTTGCTCTGTGGACTGGAGAGAACTTCTATTCCCTTTGTAGCATCTCCTGGTTCAAGAACAGTTTGGCAGATCAGCCACTTTGGAGGTATTCCACTTCTAAACACATTCATACACCTTTCTGACAGATTTCCCAGAGATACACACAGGTAACAAGGTTGAAATAGGAAAGCCATTAGGAACTGGCCTGATTCATACTTCATTGAATCATAGAAGGGTTTGGGTTGGAAGGGACCACAAAGATCATCTAGTTCCATGGCCATCTCCATGGGCTTGGATGCCACCCTTTAGACCAGGTTGTTCAAAACTCCATCCAAACTGGCCTTGAACACTACCAGGGATGGGGCATCCACAACTTCTCTGGGCAACCTGTTCTAGCAACCCTTTACTTAAAGAATTTCTTCATAACATCTAATCTAAATCTCTCCTCTAGTTTAAAAGCATTCCCCGTTGTCTGATCACCATCTGCCCATGCAAGAAGTTGCTCTCTCTCTTTATATAAGCTCCTTTTAAGTACTGAAAGGCTGAAATTCTTCTACTGAAAGGCCACAGATACTTCACACATTCTTCTTAAAGTTCATTGCCCTGCATGTCATGGAGCAACTTTTATCTGCTTTCATAGTATCTGCACAGAATCCGCTCCTTAGTATCAGTAGTGCCTCTTAAAATAAGCTTTTGGATCTCAGGCTGAAAAACAGAACTATTAACACTTCATAGCCTAAATTTTATTCAAAATACTTTAGGAGAACACAGGCAAACAGGGCAGTCAGCCCAAAGTGCACACGTGACAGGATAGATTTTAATGTTGAGCATCACTGGAATGTCATTTGCTTTCTCAGTCCACTGCCCAAAGGAATGATTTCAGTTTCTGGTCCTCAGGATTCAACCTAACATGTGAGGAAAGAACACTGGAAGGCTTTAAAAAAAAAAACCACAAGCACAACAAAGCAATCCAGTGGCTTTATTTCCTGCGATGCTTCCTGAAGCAGCTCAAAACCCTATTTGTTTGCTTGCACTGGAGTAGAAGCCTGCTGGAGTCAACAGCAAGGTTTCCAATGGGTTACACAGCTCACCAGTCCTCATCCAAGGCAGAGCTGACTGAAAACCTCAAGAAGCAGAAGTAAATACCTGTAATCATTCAAGAAGTGAAATATGCTACATCTTCTCTCAATCCTCCATGAAAGCTTCTTGCCCTTGTCAGAAAAGGCAGCAAGGCCACTTCAGAGCTCTGCACAGCAGTACTGCAGCTGGTGTGGCTCAACACCCTCAGGAGTGGGAGAGGTTTGGCTCAGCAGCAGGGGTACTGTACTAAGGGATGCCAGGAAGTTACTACCAACAACAAATCACCTCTAGGTGACTGAAAGAACTAGGTCCCTGAGAGCAGGAGGCAAGTACTGTATCTTCCTGCAGACAGGAGAGACACAGCTTGGGCAAGCTCACAGTAGGGACAGGACTGAGGAGGCTGAAGGCTTGCCAGCACTGTTAGTTATGGGTTGCCTGCAGCAATTCTAACTCCTCTAGCCTGGAAAAACGTAGTTGCAATAAGCAGAGTCCTACCACAGTCACCTATTAAGAGAGCAGAAAATCCCATACAAACCTAACGCCTCTGGATCCAGGCCCCCGGTACCATGGAGATCCCTCACATGCCTTTTCAACAAACTACTGTGCCCAGTGACAATCACTACAAATTCCAACTATCCCAAGCCTGAAAGGCTCATTCCCATCGTCCCATTCACAGCAAGGAGAAACCAGTGAAGGCTCAAATGTGATTTGGATGCCAGTCACATTTACTGCCTTATAGCAGTGCCCAGCTTCAGCCCACATTTCAGCATGAAGGAACTGGAGACTGATGTACTGGTCATTAAAACAAAGCTGGATGATTACAGCAGAGGATGCACCAGGTTCTTTGCACAACATTTTCCTTTGTGCTGCTGGAAAAACTTGTGCCCAAACAGTCAAGAGTACATTTTGATGCTAAATTACAGTGATGACTGTGCTGCAGGGTAGTGGCAAAAAGCTACCACTTGAACAGCTTCTTAACTGCTTCAAGGATGCCAAGTTCTTTTGTAATTCTTCAAAGAGCAAAATCCTAAATTCTTCATGAAAACTTCCAGATACAGTAGTCACTGTTTTCTGACCATCCACTGAAGTCTTAGACTAAAATATTAAGGCTTTTTTAAAATCTATCTGTCACCGTTGCCTCTCACAGAGTACCCTCTACACCCATCACACTAACTAGCGATAAAACAGCTTGCCTGATCACAAAGTCTGTTTTAAAAAGATAAGAGCTCCTTAAAGGGCTTAAACAGCTCTCATATTGTTCAGGCATTTCCCCATGAACTTTCAAGAGCAGCCCAAATTCACAGATCACTGATCAGCTGATGGCAAAAATAGAGGCAGTTTATTAATGCTCGCTGATCAAGAGTATAGCTTTTTCCACTAAGGCTACAAGCAGATACTTTTAGCTTTTGAGGTCCCCAGTTCAATCCCTGGATGCTAGCCATGACACAGACCAAATGGTTCAAACAACTGAATAATCTCCAGCCCTTGAGATGGCCAGAATAAAGAACATACAGTATTTGCCACGCTTGCTGATAGCATGAGTTCTGACAGAAGCTCACATCACCCCGTTGTGGTGGTAAAGGCATTCTGACAGCTTTGCATCTCCTAAGAAGTCCCATTATTGTATTACTGTATATGTATATTGTATTACGTTATCGTAGTATGTATGTATATATATACACATTATATATGTATATATATTATTGTATTATATATATATGCATGCATGTGTGTAAATATACATTGATTCTCTGATACATATTTATTTTTTTTTTTGTTGGAAATTCATGATCATCCAGGGAAAGCCCAGAAGATTCAGGCTAGGTCTTGTAAAATCCACAAAAACCTAAAATGACTAAAAGCACCAGTCATTATCCTGTGAAGAAATTAATTTGGGTCCATAAAATTGTCACGCTTTTATGACTTGATTACAGTCTGCCAGTGACCTGCAGCATTTTGGCATAGTCCAGCCACACACAAGCCTATTCACTTGTTGACATTTGAAAATAGAGTTCCAGGTGGGCAGTTGTTCTCAGCCCTATACATAGGTGACACACTGAAGTTACTGCTTTTTGCAGCCTGAGAAGAAGACAGTTTTCACCTGAACAAGTGCAGGCAAGCCAGAGAAGCTCAAACACACAGATCAGAAAAAACAAAAAAAAATTTAAAAAGCCAGTAAAGCAATACAATGGACCAGGCACAAAATAGGGAAGGCAGCAGGCAGCTGATCAAGCTCACACATTCATTCTGTTCCAAGCTGCAAGTCAAAGGACAATCTAGTAAATATTTTGGGGAACTTCTAGAGAAATACCATTAATTACACAAAACACTATCAAAGCAGACTCCATCTCACACAAAGCACATTGTGGACTTCAGGGAAAGGTGAATCCTTACTTGAAAGAATGTGCCCAGTTACGCAACTCATGGGGAGAAGCTCCACTTTGACTCCACCCAAAGACCAGCTCACACCTGGAGCACGGAGTATCTGGACCCTGTCATTTTAGCCCACACACTGCAGTTGTGCATTCTGCTCTCATTTCTTCCCGGGAATGACTTGAGTCACCCACTGCAAGGCTTAGTGACACTTCAGTTCCAGGGTGGAGTGGGAGGCTCTGCTTGGGTTCTGTACTGCAATCAATTACCATCATATCAGAAATTTCTTTGTGCAAATTAGACCAGCAGCTGATTTGAAGGGGAGGGAAATTAATTTCTAGTTTCAGGAAATAGGGAGCACCAGTTCTATAAGAAGTGTCAAAGAGTGAACAAAAAGGCCAGACTACTTCCCAGGGCCAGGAACAAGCGTCTGGCGGTGGTCAGCTAGCCTCGCCCGCCCCACCAAGCCCTGAGCCTTCTTGCATACCTGAAGAACTGAAGCAAGTAAAGAACACATAGTTGGCACAGAAAGTGGTGGAGCAGGTTAATGCGTTTGGGCCACGCTAGCTTCACTTATCGATAGCTTTGCAGAGAGACCATGGAACCCTCCTCCCGTGCCCAGTGACAAATCAGACTGTCTTCTCAAGCACTGGATATTCAGGCCCACTAATACCCGCCCTGTTTATCAGCTTTCTCCTGCCCTACGCTGGAGAGGACACGGTAACCTCAGCAGCCCGGCAGGGGCCCGGTGACACGGCCACAGGCAGCACCCCTGGTGCCTATCCCTCACCCTCCCCTCCCTACTGTCGGCAGCCAGAAGAGAGGAAGAGGACGAACAAGGACAGAACTGTCCCATCTGCCGAACTTCTCCATTCAGCTGCCCGGGGTCCGGCTCACAGGCCAGCAACAAGGACGCCGGAGACAAGGGGCTGCAGCCCCGCGAGCACGGGCCCCGGCGCGGCCCCTTTCCCAGGGGGTCCTGGGAAGCCGCTTTATCCCCACTCTCCACAGCGCTGCCAGCGCCCGCGGCTCCGGTTTCAGAGTGGGAAGCTGCTCTGCGCGGATCCGGCACAAAGAGGCCCCTGTCCCCGCGGCGGAGCGGAGGCGCGGGCTCCAGAGGGAGGGAGGGGGAGCCTCAGCAGCCCCCAGTGACGGGGCGGCGGCAGCGGGCCGGCCCCGGGAGGCCGGCGGCGGGGCACCCGGCGAAGCTTAGGGACGCAAAAGGAGCGAAACTTTGGCAAGGGCTTCTCCAGCCCCTCGCGAACAACCCACCGGGACCGCAGCCCTGCTGCCCTTCCCAGCCCCGTTCGCCGCCGCTCCCGCACCTACCGGGGGTCTCCGCTGCGCCTCCGGACAAACCGCACCGAGCCGCCTCCCAGTCCCCTCCTGCCCACAGCCAGCGCCCAGCCGGGTACCGCCTCCCCCACCCGCCCCCTTTCCATGAGGAAACTTTTCCCTCACAGTTGCCAGCGCGTCCCGAGACACGCTGCCCGCCGCGGGAAGGCGGCGCCGGGACCAGGACGGGCTCCGCCGCCAGGACCCCCGGCACCCCACGGGGCACAGGTCCGAAAGGCGCCGAGCCCGGGGGAGCGGAGCCCACAGCAGTGACCCCACCGCTTACCTCGCAGGCGGCGCGGCGCAGCAGGACAGGACGGGACACTCGGCGGGCAGCGGCCACCTGGGGGAGGGACTGGTTGAGCCCTCCCCCTATTTCAACCGCGGGACTCGGGGGTCCCGCCCCGCCTCCAGCAGCTCCCGCGGGGCGTTCCCAGGCTCGGGGTGCTCCGATGGCAGCGGCGGGGCAGCTTCGGCGCAGCTCCCGCCTCCCCGCCCCCGCCGCCCGACCCTTGATCCAATTAACGGGAGCGGGCTCTGCCCAGGCAGGTGGGGTTGGAGGAGGGTCCCGGGAGGGCAGCGCCGTCGTCGTTCCCCCCTACCTCCATATTGGGAAGGGCCTGCAGCTGTGGGGTGAGGAGGGGACTGGGGGAAGCCTGCCTGGCCGGAATCCCCCTCGTGGCGGGGGTGGGAGGGAGGCAGCTCTGGGAGGAGCTGCCTCCCGCTCGGCCCAGCCTTGGGTTCGGCTCCTGTCCGTGAGTGCGTTCATCTTTGTGCTGTACTAGCCAGCTGACCTGCAGGGCCCGGAGCCGCCCTGGTGTTGGAGCAGGAGATTCCCCAAGGCCGGCTTCCACCCAAGTGAAGTACTGTGGCCTCGCTTGTGAGAATGGCATGGTCACTCTCCCTGGGCCTAGAGGGTGGCATCACCTCAGTTTGCCATGGCATCCGTATTTCTCTTTCAGCCCGATATTGCTAACTGTTTTCAGTCACTCTTCCATTCCTCTGAAAACTGCTATCTGAATAATCCGGACCTCATCTTTAAGTCTCCGAGTGCAGTTTCCCCTGGGGCAGGGCTTGTACAAGGAGCACTATGAGACCTTACTGGGCTGCCTGCTCTTGACTGCTTCCAAGTGACTTGGGACACAATTCCAAGGACCAGCTGTAGGTTTGTAGTGATGTTTATTCAATTGGTGGAAAAAGGAAAGACTGAGAGCCTTGCAGAAGGAAGAGAGGAAAGAGTATGCCATAAATCTTCCACTTTTCTGGAGAAGTACTTGGGCATTTTTACAAGTGCCCTAGATTTCATAAGAGTCAGAAAATAACTGTGCTGATGCCCTTCACATACAGTGAAATTCTGTGTTAGAAAGTGGACATTAGAAACCATTCCTCTTAATTTCTTCTGCGACCAGTCCTCTGTTCACTTTTACCAGCATAGGGAAGGTAGACACCCATGACAGGTCATTGCCTATGGTGTCACCATGAGTATCCTTTAAAAAAGTGAAGAAAGATACTTATCTTGTCCTCAGAGTTAATCACAGTTGAGAGTATAAGCAACAACTTTGTCTTTTACTAAAACAAAACTGAACCCTATTCTTTGGCATAGATATTCCCTAATTCAATTAAGTTCTGAGGGTTTGATTTCCATTATCAAATTAATGTACATTAATGAAGGTCAAAAAAGGTAAACTCCTGTCATCCATTAATAGTCTATATCCAGTGTTTGCCCTGTATTATGTTTGCATGCTGATTTCTGTACCGCTATCCCATGCGCATCTAAGATAGCATGTCTAAGACAGATCTGCCCATGTGGGACTTGGCCACAACCAATGCTGATTGCAAGGTGAGAGTATTAAATTCATGGCTGTTGCAATCCTGTCCCCCAAGGCTTGGGGAAGATAGGGTGCTCAGGTAAATGAGGTCATAATGATAGTGATATTTTTGTTCATTTTCCTGGTATGGGCAGCTTAGCAATGGTCATGGAAGAGAAGGAGGTCAAACAGCATGACATTTACTCCTTCATCTCTAGGGTTTTATGTTTTGTTTTACTTTTTCATGGAATATAGGCTTGTTTTCATATGCATGGCAAACTCTAGTAACTAATTATATATGCATCAGTATATATAATTTATATATTTGTATATGATTTATAAATTTGTATATAATTGTATATTTAGGTAAAGCAGCCAAAGTTATTCACACTTTGGACAAAGATCCTGGAAACAAGGAGGGAGAACACCTAATGGTATTACTAATGAAGCTGATCTTTGTTACAATATAACTTTCCCAGACCTAGTGATGAGACAACTTGATTCTGTGAGAGGGAACCATGTCCTATAACTGAGGCAGAGACTCAACATAATTGTAAATGTGAGAAAAAGCATAATGAAAATAAGCCTAATATCCTGCCCATGCAGAATTCTACTCCTCTGACTTTGTTGCATACTGCAGTTTTAAGAGACTGTAAATACATGAAAAAATATTTTTTCAAATTAGTCTTTCTCTTGCTTGCTCAGAGTACCATCCAGACATTGAGCTATGGGACATCAAGCCAGTGGCATTCTTTCTGTGCATGAATTGTGTACTGTCTGCTGTTCTTGCCCTTAGTGAATAACAATTACAAAAATATCTCATGATTCTCTAGAGAGAAATCAAACTTGGTGTTAGTCATTGACACAAACACTCCATTTAGCATGTGACGTCATCTTGAGTACTGTGTGCAGTTCTGGGACTCAAAATTTAAGAACGGTGTTGAAGTCCTCACCTGTGTCCAGAGTTTGGCTTGTCTAGGTTGGAGAAAAGCAGGCTGAGGGGTGACCTCATGGCTCCCTACGGCTTCCTGAGAAGGGTAAGTGGAGTGGGAGATGCTGATCTCTTCTCCTGGGATCCAGTGATAGGATGCATAGGAGTGGTTTGAAGCTGCACCGGGGGGCTTAAACTGGACATTAGGAAGCATTTCTTTACAGAGAGGGTAGTCAAACACTGGAACAATCTTCCTGAAGAGGCGGCGAATGCCCTAGGCTGTCAGTTTGTAAGAGGCATTTGGACAATGCCCTTAATACCAGGCTTTGACTAGGTCAGCCCTGAAGTGGTCAGGCAGTTGGACTAGGTGTTCACTGTAGGTCCCTTCCATAGGCAATAGCCTTTTCTACTCTTTTCTATTCCATTCAATTTCTAAAAAATGCTAACAGTGATAGCTCCAAGATGGAAATGTGTTGTTTACACTGTTTTTTTTTTGCTAATGGGTACAGTTCTAAGACAAATGCTGTGTATTACAAAAGTGCCTGATGAGACTTTAAGATTTGCTAATTGGTTTGATGTGTATGTCCAAAACCAGATTGTATTAGTGATTATCATTTTTGTGTATGGCATTCTGATACAGCAACTAATACAACTGTTCAGGGAAAGAGCATAGAGACTGAGTATTTGTTGTTTTTTCTGGGGGTTTCTTATGTGCATTTTCTAGTATGTGAGAAAATCCATAGGAAAATATAGTTACAGTGCAAAAAATAGTAGCATTTGAAACCAAACCCTACAGAAATCATGGCTGTGTACAGCTACTTTAGAACCTGTGTTCACAGCCTCCTGTGTGGATGACTGTACCTTAATTACTTCAGCATAGTTACTGGTAGGCCTGAAGCCAGGGACCTTACTGCTCCAGAGATGAGGAATAAGATTCCCTACGGTATGTGGTCGGCAGACAGCAGCCTCTGCAGGTGCGGAGGGAAGTGCTGGTACCTCCCTCTGTCATGGTAAAGCTCTTCCTTCCCCATTCTTGTCAGCTTCGTCATGTAGGACCTGGTACTCTCTGAGCTGCTCTCGACAGGACTTTGTTATCAGCTTTTGAAGCGCCTTTTGTTGTTGATGGCGTTGATGCTATTGTTGATGTTGTTCTTGTTGTGTTCTAACACCCGGTGAATTTTCTTGTGGAAATGGTGGGTTTTTTGGTTGGTTTTTTTTTTTTTTTTTTGTTTTTTGTTTTTTTTTTTTTTTATTGCCGTGTTTGGGGCCCTTACCAAACAGCTTTAATAGGACAATTTGATGCTCTACAAACTAATGAGGGGCATATGATTTTACGTGCTGCATCAAATAAACAAGAGGCAAAGACGGACCGCGCGTTTCAGGCCGGCTTGGCCCTCGCAGCCGTCTCTCGCCCCCGGGGAGCCGGAGGTGCTGCTCGTGCTGATGATGGCCGGGAAGGCCGGCAGGGGTACGGGCGGTGCAGGCGGGCAAGAGCTAGACAAGCACGCCGAGCCGCCCCCGGCCTTCCCCTGTCGATGGCGCTGCCCCTGCCTCTCTGCGGCGAAGGCTGCCGGGGGCCGCCAAGGCCGGCGAACTCGGTGCCGCTCCAGGGGCAGGGCCGCAGCCGCTGCCCCCCCGTTCCCGCCCTGGTTATGAAACCGCGGGGGAGGGGCCAGTGCCGGCCGCCGGCCGCGGCGGCGCCGGGAGAGCCGAGGCCGCGGGAGCGCAGGTGAGAGCGGGGTGGGATTCCCGCCCAGGCCGCGGGGGCAGCGGGCCGCGCCAGGGGCTGCGGGGCGGCCCCGCGCCGGGCCCGGACGTGCCGGAAGAGGGGCGCAGCCTGACCAAGAGCCTGCCGTGCCCGCCGAGCTGTATTTAACGTGGGCAGATATCCGTGACGGCCATTCAGGAATTCTAAACAAGCTCACCGAGAGCACAGGCTCAGCCTAGGGATGCTGTGCGGGAAGGCGCTGCGGCTGCGGGGCGCGTTTGGCGCACGGCCCGCTGGCGGCAGAGAAGGCCGTGGGAGGCCCTTGCTTTTCCTCAGGGGCCTGGTGGCGTTGTGGCCGGCATAACATGGGACACGAGTGGCTGAATCCCACCGCCGTCAGAAGAGCAATTCCGGTGTGGTTGCCGGGCAGTGTAGGAGCCCGATCCAAATACCAGGTGGCGGTTGTGAGGAAAAGTGGCCATTATGCAGGAAGTACCTTCTGAGCCCATTTGTTGCAAGGCCAGTCAGCCCTGGCCATCGTCATAAAAATTATGACCTTTTGCTTAGCTGAATCTAAAGAGCTCAGTGTGAGCTACCAGAAAAACAGTTAGGGTATTATGTGGTTTCACAGATGTACTTTATGCAGATCTTTGGGTTTCAGGCTTGAAAGTCTGGTAGAGGCACATCTGTCAAAACATATTCTAGTGCTATACATTAATTTTCATATGTGAACAAATAAGATTTTATTGAACAGTAAGTAATTTTATTCTTCAGTAGAGAACAACAAAAAGCTAGTATCATCCCAATGAAAGAGGATACAGGTCTAATCACTACCTTCAGACTAACTGGGATATGTTCCATTCCACTTTTCCTCTCTGTCCTCTGATTAGAAGTGTTTGACAGTCTTACCTTCCATGCTTTGTTTGCTTTCAGTGGTCAGACAGAATGGCTCCAGTGAACCAGCCAAAGGATAAGAAGCGTGAGAGGACATGTCAGCATTGGCCAGAAGAGGCAAAATCAGCTGGGAAGAGGAAACGGGACTATGGAGAACGAGGGAATGAGAAACAAGAGAAGAAGTTGTTTGTGAGGAAAACATCTAAACCCTCAGGGAAAATCGGTAACATTTCTTCAGAATCTTATTCTTTCTCCTTACCAGAATTACTGCAAATGACAGGCATTGACTAGTTGAAAAGGAAGAATGCCAAGAAGCATGTTCAGACATGAGTGTTCAGATGGGGTTAGATGTTGAAGTAATAGGCAGACGTGTGTTGGGGTAGTACATCCTCCAAGTTTTTGTCGGGTGAGTGTGTGTGCATGAGACTCTGTACCCCTTGATAAAAGCCTGGAGCATTGAAGATGCTGTTATAGCTCATTTGAGGGTGGTCAAGTTTTATGGAATTCCTGTATTACCAGATCTCTGCTTTAGTATCAGACAGACCAGTCTTGGTAATACATTCTTACTCTCATGCAATTATGAATGCAGTTGTTAGTTTTAAGACTGGTATCCCACAGCATCCAGTTTGAACTGGTATTTGAACCCCATTCTTTCCCTGTTCTAACTTTTGCTACAGTTAGTAGGAATACTTTCTACCTCTGTTCAGATCATAAAGGACAGAATTCCTCTAATTACTTCTCCTCATGTGCATTTTTTTCCTTTAGTGACTAACTTACGAAAAAGACCAAATCTTCAAGATTTGTGATGTAATGTGGAGTTGTGATTAATTTCTAATATACTGGAAAGTTTAATGCTTTGCATTTATTGAGGAAGTTTTCTAGACTTTATATACAGTAACTTCATAGAATCATTTAGGTTCAAAAAGACCTTTAAGATCATAGAATTCAACTGGTAACACAGCACTGCTAAATCCACTACTAAACCATGTCCTTAAATGCCACATCTACACATTTTTAAAAATATCTTTAGGAATGGGGACTCATCCACTTCCCTGGGCAGCTTGTTCCAATGGTTGACAACTATTTCAGTCAAGAAATTTTTCATGATAGCCAGTCTAAACCTCTCCTGGTGTAACTAGAGACCCTTTTCTCCTTCCTATCACTTGTTACTTGGGAGAAGAGACCAACTCCCCTCTTGGTACAGTCTCCTTTCAGGTGGTTGTAGAGAGCAATATGGTCTCCCCTCAGCCTTCTTTTCTCAGATAAAACCTTTAATTCCAGTGGTTTAGGAGATCACTAGGGTTACTGCCTTGTGTGGAGATACTCTGTGTTTTCCATACAATTTTGGCTTAAGGATCCAGAAATTACTGAAGTGTTTTTCAAAAGTCAGAGATACAGGGGTTGTATGATTTTGCACATTTCCATTGTGTGGTATGCAAGTCCAAACTTGGGGGTTAGCAGGGGGAACAGTGACTGTGGAGGCAAAATGCTCTGTTTGAAAGGAGTTCTGTCTATAATTGTGGACATCTTCTGTGGTTAACTTAGCTACATGATTTTATTGTAATTTCATGATGTGATTTTTGTATTTGGTAAGCATCTGCCATTCCTGTAAGATACTTCAGAGAAGTGAGGCTAATCATATTTTTTCCCTTAACCCTTTCTTAAAAAGATGAAGACCTTTGTATTTGAGCTTTCCCATTCTGTGTTCCAGTTTGAATGTGTTTGGAATTTTTTTTTTCTCCTGATCCATATAGGGCAGTTTTCGTTTCTTACAATTAAACCACCTTTTTAGAGGGTTTCTTTCAGCTGATTCTAAAAAGGCCTGAAGCTTTGTTTCTTAGTAAATGATCCTTCATTGTAAAATGGAATCTGAAAAAAACCCCTCAATTTCTGTCACCTCTAAAGAAGGAACTGTGAATACCAATTCTTCAGTGAAAAAAGGAGCTAGAATAGAAATATTTATGTACATATTTCAACAAGTGTGACAAGTGTTCTCACTATGTGAACAAATAAGTGTGCTTTTTTCCATCATTGCCTTAAAGAAAGATTTAATTTAGGTTCTAATCATATAGGATGATACATGTGTTTTCAGTCTTCTGTGTTTGTTTTTTTTAATAAGTGTCCTTAAATGAAAATAGCATTTGTGTTTCTTAAGAAATGTGTTTGACATTTAGATTGCATGGGGTGTTACAGACCATTGTTGTGGGAATGATTAGATCATAGACACAGGACTGAACAGATCTAATTTTACATAAAGGTCCCTGAAGACAAAAATTTGGAACATCAACAAAATCTAGAAACAAGCTGTGCTCTCAGCAAAAATCACTCCAAACAGAAAGGTTTTCAGGCGGTGAGGTGTCAGCAGGTCTGTTATCAAAAATAAACCTCACAGTGCTGTAAGCAGACTGTATGGGCTACAGCATGAGCAGACAGAAAGTTCTGATTCACAGCAGGCTTTTCAGGAACTGTGTGGGAGCTCATGTTGCCATACTTGGGAAATTTTCAGGTGTTCCTGCTGATCACACATGTGACTTTTCTTTTGCTGTATTCAGGGGCTTACCACCTCCCATGGCATATTTCCAAGTTGCTGGGGCTTTGGATAGCAGCATCGTGTTTTGGGTGTGAAACATTGAAATGTTATGTTGTTCAGGAGGTGCACACCCACCTGTGGCATTGCTTTAGTCCTTTTCTGTTATCTTTGGTAAATCTGTGGGAAAGAGAAGGAAGGTTTAACAAGAGAAAGCATACACAAATCTCTGGCAGCCTATGGGATGCACTGGACTCCATAATTGCAGAAGCTGCTGCACCTTAGATGTGTAAGAATTATTTAGAAGCTTTTATCTTGTGGCTGAAGCTTTTCATGGATGTAGCAGAAAATGCAGATGTCTTCCTATATTTTTTATACTGAATGAGCAAGACAGGTGTTGCTAATCAGTAAGTTTTACTCTTTTCCTCACTGGCAGGTTGCAGTGGAGCTGGATTTGTGATGAGAAACAAGAGAGTCCTCTCCTCTCAGCTGGAGCGGCGATGCAGCATTGTTCATTATGTCTACCAGAAAATGCTGGGAGGCTCCATTCAGGCACAGCTCAGGCAGGTGAGGAGTGTATCCTTCAGGACCTGTTGGACCTGTTGTCCCCTGAGGGACATCTCAGCTCCCTACATCAAAAGAACTTCAACACAAGCAGAGGAACTTTAAGGAGCCTAAAAAGTTCCCCACATACACAGTTTGTGGCTCCAAGTCTGGTGCACCCTCACGTTTCTTAAGTCTGTAAAATGCAAGAGCTGAGATGCCTTTTCCTTTCAGTTGACCCAACCCTGCCAATTTTTATCCTTTGTTAATTCTGTATTTCCTTGAGTCATATTTAAACTTGTCCACTCTCCCAGCTGAGTTATTGCACAGTGATACTTTTGCCTGCCGTTCTGACTGTTTTGTGATACGGTTCTTGTATCCACTCTACTTTGTCAGTCTTATCAGGTTAAGTGTTGATTTTTTTCCTCTTCACAGACATAGTCTTCAAGTCCATAACGTTTATTGTTTCATAGAGCCAAGTGCCTTTCATTTGAAAATTAATTCTTCCTGTAACATCCATAGGTGGGAAGCACCTGGGCAAGCTTTGTTGTTAAGATTTTGTGTCAACATATTAACATTAATGACAGTTAGAAATTGTTAGCATTCCTCATTCAGAGAATCTCAGGGATGCTTGCAAAAGTCATAATTTTCTTTACCTTTTTAACAGAGACTGGAGCTGGCTTTTCTGCGTTCTCTTTCCTCATACTGCCTCTTTCGAAGAGCAAGTCCCTTTGACAGGAGAGTGACGTGTCTGGAATGGCACCCAACCCACCCCAGTACGCTAGCTGTCGGTTCCAAAGGTGGAGACATCATCCTTTGGGACTGTGAAGTACTTGATAAAACCTGCTTCATAAAGGGGGTAAGCCTCTGTGTGTGAGGAATGGGTGGGAGGGAAAACTGGATTACTATGAAATACTGCAGATAGAAACTGAGGTTTGTTGTGAGAAGCGCATAAGGGTCTTGGGTTTCAGAGTAGCTAGTTATGGGTGAGACTGAGATGCAGTAGCATGTATGTTCCCAAGTCCCAGACTGTTTTAGCACTGGGGAGAGCTGAGGCATGGTGATTAAGTTCATAATGAAGCAGCACTTGGTCTGTGCTGAGTGGAAAAATAATACAGCAACTGGCAAAACCAAGGGATGCCAGAAACAAGTAGGCAGAGAGAGTTTGTCCGGTTTAGGTTTCGATCTTTCTCTGCTCATCTTTTATTGTGGCAGATGAAGAAACATCTTGGGGGAGAAACAAGGTACCTTTATGTCAAGTGAGAAACTAAGATAGAATGAATGGTGTGTATATATGGCATACCCCCTCATTGCTGTATTCAGCCATTTCCATTCCAGCTGAGGATGAAAGATTGTACCTTTTATCACCCTTCTAAGTTAAGACAGATACACATTGAGAGGCCTATCCTCCAGAAATTCCAGAGTCACTTTTCTCTTTTTGTAAGTAGTGTGGTGCCAGACAGCAAGGGAGTACCTTGCCTGGGGACTGAAGGAATTCAGATTTGTCCTCCAGGAGGGCAGCTCCTGGTTTAGACAACTGTCATGTCAGAGACATGGTTGTCTTTCCTGCTTAGAGGACTGTGGTGTGTTTCACTGTTACTGTTAAAGACATAGCAGTGCCTGCAGACTTAGAGAACACACTTTTCTCCTTCCCCATCACTCAGTGGATTTTTCTTTTGTTCATCCCCTTCCTTGTAGATGGGAGCTGGAGGGGCCATCACAGCAATGAAGTTTAACCCTTTTAACCCTAGTCAGCTGTACACTGCGTCAGTTGCCGGCACTACCGCCCTGCAGGATTTTAATGGCCATACTGTCCGGGTCTTCACCAGCACCGAGGACTGGGAGTAAGAATACAGTAATGCTTTGGGCCTCTGTGTCCTGCTGGCAGAAAGCACTACAGAGAGCAAGAGAAACAGAAAGAGATATGTTTGTCTCTAATATGTGAGAGCTGGGCTTCCTCTTCCCAATATACATGTCCTTTGTCCTCTGAATTTCAGTGAGGCTCATTCTTTTTATTTTTCCTTGGAATGGGGTAGTGGGTAGGAAAGAGCTTTTCACTAATGGGGAGGGACTCTTTGATGCTGCTTACTTCCTGTGTTATGTGAGTGAGTGGGGATCCAGTGGATTTCCTTACTTGTCTGTTCTTAACACATCAGAAAGCTCTGTGCCCTGGGGACTGTCTAACCTCTTCATCTGCTAGCAGTGCTGCTTGTTGTCAGGTGGTTTTTATAGGACAGTTCATAGTTTTCTCCATGCTTCTCCTCAAAGACCACTGACTTCAAGCAGTGCCTGCCATTAGGGTCATGCCAGTTCGTCCCACCAAGCTTCTGGTGCTTGTCTAAAATACCAAAATTAAGAGTCTGGGTTCCTTCAGTAGTGAGGGAAAAGAGGAGATGAATTGCTAGAAGCAGCTCTCAGAATTATCTTCTCAAGACTGTTTTTTTGTCTGTGGACTCATGAGGAAGCCTGAGATCTTCACTTAGTTACTTGAGTTCTGTGCTTGAAGGTAAGTGAGAGAATTTGAGTTAGCTTTCACTTTACTTTCCCCCACCTAATTCTTTCTGAGTGCAGCTTTCATGATTACTTTCACCTGCAAGCTTATAATAGGGCAGAAGGTGAACCCAAGTCATGCTGGGATGACTGGTGGGGTAAGAGGAGAGATAAACTGCATCCTGAGACCCAAGTAGTTGTTCTGTGAGCAGCAGATGGAGTGCACATGAGTACCAGAGAGTTTGGGGACTCCCAGGTAGCACTCTTTTCTTCTTTGTGTAGGGTTTCCACTTTTGCTGAGTAGATGAGCTAGAGGAAAACAACATAACAACAATGACAATACAACATAACACAGAACATAACATTCCTGCCATAGGGTTAGCATAAGTGAGATTTGCACTTGGCTTTTCCTGCTTGTTGTACCTTGAGAAAGACCAGATACAGCACTGGAAGCAGCCTGTAGGGAGCTAGTCAATGTAGCCTCTGTAAGAAAAGCTTGGTGCTGGGCTATGAGACTTTACGTGGTTCATGCAGAGAATGGTGCTGGTGTTGCTTGTGATCTCCTAAGCATGGTCTGAGCCAGGTAGTTCACTGCAGATCAGTCCTACGTCCATAATAGAAGCAGCAGTCCTTGCTGCTAATGAGGTTTGCAGCCCAAACTTTGAAGGCTCAGAATGTGTGTGCTTGGATTTGAAACAGGTTAGGAAAAAAGAGTTCTTGTGTATGTGCTCTGCCAGAAAGCAGTGCTTGTACCTAGAGAAACTGACAGTGTGTACCAGGAGGTGACTGTTGAGTTAAGATTTTTACTTTCACTCTAACCTTGATGTCTCTTGGCTTTGTGTGTATTTCAGAAAGGGCCAGGAGATTCTCTCGGAGACATCAAGTTCAGTCCTTATGAGGCAGAGAAGCTTTATGTGGCATCAGGTGATGGCACCCTAAGTCTGCAGGATCTTGAGGGCAGAGCGGTGCAGGTGATCTCTCGTGCCCTGGACTGTGGCCATGAGCATCATAATGTTTGGTGAGAAGAGGGCACTGCAAGGTTAATTCTCTGTTCCTTGGGGTTAATGCTATGTTGCTTCTTCATCTCTGTCAGTGTTAGGAGGCTCTTGGTATGAACTGGTCCCCTGGGGGAGCTTGGAGATAGAGTCCTGGTTGCTAGGCAGCCACAGGGCACTTAACATAGGCTTTTACATTAGCTGAGCATGCCGCCCACATCTTCCCATGTTACTGTCTGGTGATGCCGTCTCCTATCTTGCAGATACTGATGGCTTTTCACTTTATGAAGTGTGAGGTGAGAAGAGCAGGGTAACTTCCTTCTCTTTATTGTTGTCAGTAGTCTGTTGTCATTGGCAGCTCAGGTAGCATAAGGAAAGCCATGCAACATTCCTGCACAATCTGAGTTTCAGTTTATTGAGTTTACCTTGTGGCCCTTTTGCAGACTTCAGGCTCACCATGTTCATTTCCATGGCCTTGAATTCTTAGAATAATGTATCTTGCAAGTGAAGCTTTTGCAACAAGTTCCCAAAGGACCCCAGCTTTATTCTCACCACCCTTCTTCTGGGAGAGCTGGCATTAAGACATATGTCTTGATAAGATAAGTTTCTATTCAGTTTTGTTTCCTGAAGCATGAAGTTGAGACGGTTTAATGTGCAACTTCTCAGTCCAAAGCTTCTGTCTTTACTGCTGCTTCAGTGTTTTGTAGAAAATATAATTTTAAAGCTGTTACTCCACAAAGCTGATCTTTCCCAAGGTATTTTCATGTGCAGGCACCAAGTGGTTCTTCAGCCTTGATTATGTTCCACTGTTGCAATGTGTTACACTCCACCTAATAAGCACTTCAGAATGACTTTGAAGGTGTTTCACATTCAGTCACAGACAAAGCATTACTGATAAGCTGTCCTTCTTCCTGATACTCAGGCCCATACCACCAGGCAGGAGATTGCAGTTACAATCTGTTGCAGTCTCCCTTGTCAGGGAGGAGATGTGAACCAGAACTCCACTGTCTTCACTTTCTTGTAGGGACAGCACTGATTTGTGTCTTTCCCTCTAGTTGCTGGTACTGCAGTGTGGACGTTTCTGCAAGCTGCCGTGCAGTGGTGACAGGTGATAATGTGGGCAATGTGGTCCTGCTCAGCACTTCTGGTGAAGAGGTTTGTATGGCTCCATGCTGCATCTCTACAGGAATCTTCATGGCTTATGAGCTTTCCCACTCTACAGGGATACTGCAAACAGGAGCAAGTGACTTGCAGCTCAGGAGATGAGTTCACTCATTGTCTGGGTGGTGAGAAATCCTCCACCTCTGCTACCCAGTCGACATTTTACTTTGTTGAGTATAATAGTAATAATTTCTAAAAAAGAAATTATTACCTGTCACATGCTGCCCCTTCCTTCAGAGTATTTGCTACTAGCCAGAGTAATTATAGGGTAACCTAAAGATGTGAGCACCCTCTGCCAACAACCTTCACACTTCCAGAAACTTAGTGCCCTGATGGGAGTAATTTAGGAGGTACTGCTTTGCTGTGCACCCTTCCATGACCTGAGAGTAGGCACGGGGCAGTAGTGCAGTGAATGCTGGGATGGAAATTGCACTCCTGCTGTTGGACACGAGAGGGCAGGCAGAGGCAGACTCTGAGTCTGGAGCGAAAGAGGAGAGAACAGTTGGAGTGGGCCCTGCTTCAGGAGCCTGCTGAAAAATTTGCCACCCAGTGATCTGTGGCCAGAGGCAGCTGTGGAAAGTAGTGGGCAGAGTCAGAAGTGCTCCAAGTGACTTGTCCTTATTCAGTGTTAGTTGCTGACTTACGTTTTTTCCCCCTGAAAGAATGTGACAGTCTTTTCTGCAGTAGGGAGATATCCATTATTCTAGAGAGGATAGGCCAGATTCAGCCTTTAGATTAATCTTCTGACTTCGTATAGAAATTTATTCATGGCTGCTTTGTGTTTAGTTGTTGTTGTTAATTGAAATATTTGTTCTACCCTCATGTTTCTTTGGTGACATGTTTCTAGAAGCCAATTATATCTTCTCTCACTTTTTTTACTTAAAGGAAGGTTTTTTGATTTTCCACACAAAGCAGTTCCTTCCATCTTGTTATCCTGGCAGCAGATTTTCTCTACCCGTTCCAGTTTGTTTAAATCGTTCTGCAAGTGAAAGGCTGGCACTGCTTAAGGTCTTCAGCTATGATCTTGCTTAGTACAGTGTCACTAGTACTTCCCTCCCTGAAGGCCTGGGCTTGTGTTTTCTTTTCTTATAGCTGTAATAAACTGTCAGATCAGAGTTTTTCTAGAATGAAATAATTATTTCCTAAGGTCATTCTTTTCCTTTCTTGTTTCGAGTGAATACACTCTTGGTGTATTGTAGAAGATTTGTTACTCTGTAAATGGGAGACATCTTTACTTGGCACTAGTAGATTATAATTTCATTTCTTGATTCCATATCTTGATTATTTTTTTTCTACATGATTTTCTGTTTGCTGCAGGTCTGGAAGCTGAAATTGCACAAGAAGAAAGTGACTCATGTAGAGTTTAACTCCCGATGTGAGTGGATGTTTGCCACAGCATCTGTGGATCAGACAGTCAAAATCTGGGACCTCAGAAACATCAAAAACAAAACAAACTTTCTTCATCTGCTTCCACATGAGAAACCTGTCAATGCAGGTGAGTTAAGGATTTCATTGCATATTCCATTGCACTGGATTTCTACAGAGAGTCCACGCAGCTCAGCTTTTATTGTGGCGGCAGTGTTAGGTTTTGCTCAGATTCAAAGTTGCATGGTAATTAAAGCAAGGAAGCTGTTGGGAATGTGTGGCCAGAGGCAGGGAGGTGGCTAGGGCAGCTGCAGCACCTTCTTAAGACTTGCCATACAAACTGTGACACTGTACCTTAAAAATGAGTTTGAAAGCAGCAGTGGCTGAGATTAGAAAACAGAATTTATTGGGGCAATCCCTTTAACAAGAGCCGAAAATGGAACTCAAACCTCTGTTTCTTGGGTGCAACTTTACCAGTTGATGGTAAAAACTGCAGGTGTCCATCTCATTATTCCACTGTATTTCCACTTGAATGAGCAAGTCTTTTTCTTTGCAATGTTTCCTCCTGTGATTCTGAAATGAGAATAAATTTTCTTCTTAGGTAACCCAGTACGGTAGGTTTCAGCTTTCTTTTTGTAAGAGTTTTGAGTTTGTTTGAGACAGGTAGTCTGTCTTGTCAAAGTCTTACCTATTGGGACCTACAGCCATATTGACATCTTCATTAAAGAACTATTGATGGATTTTCAGTCAGCAAAATGTGACACTTACATTTCTTGTCAGTCACAGAATTGTGATCTTAACTTTGCCTTATTGTCCCGCTTTCCTAGCTTACTTCAGCCCAACACATGGTGCCAAGCTTCTGAGCACAGATCAGCACAATGAAATCAGGGTTTACTCATCTTCAGACTGGACCAAACCACAGCATCTGATTCCACATCCACACAGACAATTTCAGCACCTCACACCTATTAAGGTGAGTTAAGTCTAAGAGAAGCATCATGCTTGGTGCTAGCAGCCATCTGCAAATCAAAAATGGTCTGATTTCTGGTCAAGATACTACACTGGTGGGTGGATATTTACACTGCTGCAACTCCCAGTGGAGCGGTGTTCTCAGGCTGTGGGTGGGATATAATAAGAGTTGTTCCCAGTGTCAGTTGTCTGGGTTGTGTCAGTGCTGAGCTGTGTCCCTTTCTCTAAGCTCTCCATGACTCTGTTTCCTGATCAGGCAACGTGGCATCCTCGCTATGACCTCATTGTCGTAGGTCGCTACCCAGACCCCAAGTTCCCCGGGTACACACTGAACGAGCTGCGCACTGTGGATGTGTTCGATGGAAACACCGGCGAGATGGTTTGTCAGCTCTACGATCCAAATGCTTCTGGGATCATCTCGGTGAGCTGAGTGCTGCGGCTGAAAGGGCTGTCAATAACACTGCTCTGTCTCTGGAAAGAGGCACGGCTTAGGGACCAGAACCACATCCAGTTTACTTGTGACAGACTCATGCTGTCATGGGATACGGCTGCCAGCATTAACTGCTGACTCAAGCAGGGCTAGTCCATGGGCCTTTGTGGGGTTTTTGTGATACTCTTAGGGAACACTTGTTTTTCCAGATGGTTTGTTGCTGTTATATAAGCTGTGGTGCTCTTATGACTTACGTAAGCAGTGATGCTGTTACAGACTCTGTGTTTTCATTTTCAGCTCAATAAATTTAACCCTATGGGAGACACACTGGCTTCTGGCATGGGTAAGTAAAGAGAACCTGGGGCACTAAATGTGTGGGTTCTAGTCCCAGAAAAGGGCTGGCTTGTTACTCCATGCCATCCATGAAGCAGTAGAAGAAAACAATGGAGGAGGGAAAGCCTTTTCCTGCTAGGCTGTGCTGTTTCCCTTTGTTTAGTTTATCTCATTTCCTAGGCCGCAGAGCCAAGTTTAGTCAGCTTTTCACAGGCTGTGTGGGATTAAGTTAGCTGGCTATAGATTTAGGTCTTAGACCTGTGACAGATGACACTAGGAATTATGTATATTTCTTAGTTAGATCAGATTTCCATGGCTATGTGGACACAGCATCTGCAATAACTATTTTTGCATCCTTTATACTTTGGAAATACCTTAGAAAAAGTCTTTTGAATTTCTGGCATTTAAGTGGCACAGCCTAAGGTATTACGACTGATGTAGAGTTTCTGATATACAGTATTTAATTTTTCTTTTCAGGCTTTAATATTCTGATCTGGAACCAGGAGGAGATGGCAGCCAAGAAGCATGAACATCTCTTGAAAGCCATGACAAACGAGATCGAACCATGAGAGAACAGGGGATTGGAAGCTGGAGTTCATCCAGACATGGAGGGCAGAGGCAGGCAAATCCTGGCACAAGCAAACTAAAAAGCTAAGTTAATGTCTGGGGAGCTGTAGGAGATGAAAACAAAACGCAGTGATTCTAAACCGCAGGGAAGGAAGTAAAAAGAGAAGGATCTAGAGAACTGCTTTAGTATTTTGTTCCTTTCTGAATCCCAGCGTACAAACTCACTTGTTGGCAATGGGCAGTATAAGCCATGTGGGGAATTAGACTTTGTCCTTCCTCCCCAGATCTGATGTTGCTTCCCTGATCCTCTTGGCCTCCCTTTGTAGAAAGTTGTGTCAGTACTTGGTTCCTCCAAGTGGAGTTACTACTCGTTTTCTGAGGCACTAGGAAAACTTCAAAGATGTTCCCAGATCTTGCTGAAGTTACTGCTTTCAGCCTACCATATCTGTTTGTCATCACTTGTCAGAGGCTCCCATTTCCTGTAGTCTGCAGTGGAGCAGCTCATGACAGGGTCCCCAGCCCGTTCTAGCCCAGCCAAGTTGAGAAACCATTTGCTAACAGGACTGACATCCTGAAAAGATAGAATGTTCACAGGGGTGAATTCATGGATAGCTTGGGTATCTTAGGATACCAAGCTCTCCCATATGCAAGCTTGGAAAATGTGTTGGTCAAGACATCAGGCTTAGCCTATTCTTTGCTTGCAGCTGTTTAACTGAACCACAAAGAACAGGATGCCAGAGGTCTCTATCATTGATTGCAAGGACAGTATGGTGCTGGGCACCTACTGATTCTGTGGTTTCTATTTTCAGAGTTCTAGGCTGTTTCTTGTTAATGATTAGGCATTTTTTTTCACCTATACCTATGCGCTTCAGAATGTTTGATAACAGTGTTATAAAACAGAAATGAGGGATTTCTTCCAAATACCCTGCTCAGAGCCAAATCTCAAGACTGTTGTTAAAGGGTTAAATTTTGCTTTTTCTACTTTGTTTACAAGGCTGCTGCTGTCCCAGAGGTTGATGGGATGGGATGGGCTCCAGGCCTGTGCAGATTCTCCACATTCACGTTTATAGTTTTGCAATATTAATAAAATTTTGTACTAAACTAAAATTCTTTGATAGAGTGGCTTCTTTGAGGATACTACCGAACTGCTTTTGTAGGGGAGAAGTTTTCTACAGGAGGGCTGAGACGTAGTACTGGGTCTGCAGCAGACCCCTCCAAGTTGGACAGCATTCATCATCAGCTGTATCCCTGAACAGCTGCTGCAGTCAAATCCAGTTTATGTCAAATCTCCCCGTGCCATGTGTGGGATTGTGAAACAGGGAATTCCTTTAGGGGGGTATGCTGCTTTCCAACACTGAGCACACTGGTGCTAACCCTGTGAACTCCTAGAGAAGAAGAATATAGTTCAGTGCGAAATTGATTTTAATAATGAAATGTATTGGAACAAGTACAGAAAGTCATTCACAGTCAAAATGACTAAATCATCATAAAAACTTTTCTGTGTATGTGCAAAATTTGGTGCCTTTAAAAATAACAGGTCCTCTTAAATGCACTTTCTATTACCTCTTTCTTGTGCCTGTTCTCACAGGCAGTAGCTTTTTCTTTATGACTGGTTTGCTGTGTAGGAGACCTAATCTGTATCTTCAGAGGACAAAAAGGTGAGGAAGATGCTGAGAACAGCAAGCTGCTTCTGCTGATTTAGGGTTCCCATGCTGGCAGATGCTGATTACCGTGTGGAGAAAAGTCCCCATGGTACTCCTTAGGGGGAACAAAAGGAAATGTTTGTAACCTAAGAACTGGCTTCTGCATCCAAGAGGGGAAGGGAACTGCCCCAGAAAGGGAAGTAAAAGTAGGAAGTGAATGTGCAGTATCACCACGTGAAGAGCCTGTGCTTCTGGTGCCTGCTGCAGTCTCTCATTTTCTGCCAAAAACTACAAGGCAGGTAGTGAGCACTTGGTGTGAAGGCCTGTGCAGCAGCTGCAATGTGCAGAGAGGCCAGGCCAGAGAAAGAATCACACTTTGGACAAAATGCCCAAGTGTGTCAAATAAAGGAATCCACAGTCACCTGCCAACTCTGATCCTTAATGTTTGTTGTCCATCCAGTAGGGAAGATAGGAAGAAAAGCTATAGAACTTTGCATTTAATCTAGTCTTAGGTGAATAGCTCTGCTACATCTCCTAATTACAGCATAAGAACATTCTGCTACTAAAGCATATTCCTTGGGTTGAAATCTGGATTACCTAGAGTACTGGATACTCCCTTTAACAGGTCCTTGAAGTTCAGATGTGGGAAGTAAAATTATACTTGGGATCTTTAGACAGAAGCCAAGTTTCTTATCTAGAGGGACTTTCCTTTCTAGAGCCAACATTGCATAAGAAATGCAGTGTGAGTTTCTTCGGTCACAGGAATTGCTCTCTCTCATGAGAGAGTTTTTTTTGGGTTTACTCTGATTCTACTCTGAGCGAAATCCTAGGATTGATTGAAAACTAATTTTTCAGGCTTGTCTTGATTTCAGTACAGTCCTCTCTTGACCCACAGTGTGAAGAGAGGAAAAAAAGCCAGTTGCCAGCAGCAACTACTTGACAGCAACCTCAAGAAACACTTTACATGTCTCCCATCATCTGCAGCAGTTCCCTCTGCATGGACAGTAGATGAGTCTTGGTGCATTGTTGGTGAGGTACACCCCCAGCTCAAGTCCAGCCTTTCTACCATCAGCAGCCCTATGGTGTGAGGGAAAAGCACTCAAAGCAGGTTGACCCTGAAGAGAAATGCAGCTGGATGTGGCAGCTGCTGCAGGCCCAAGCTTCTCTGCCACAGTCATGGTGAGTGGTAACGTTTACAGTCACTTGAAAGGAGGAAAATTGAAACTGGCCATGTTGGGAATTGCAGACTGGGTAAGCTGTATGAGTACCAGGGCACCACACAGTATATTGGCTTCAAAATTAAGGTGGCATTTCCTTAGAGTAGCTCAGTTCTTTTTCTCAGTTATTTCTAAAGGACGTCACCTTTAGAAAGTATCCAGAAATCAAGTGCAGTTCTGTTCTGGGAAGTAAAGGCCAAAATTGTAGAATGCTGAGTAACTGAAGGTGCCCAATCATCCTTAGGGGCAACACAGCTCCTTCCTACTGCCTGGGAAGGAGTTGAAGCAACTGTCAGGCTTGCTCTTCTCCTTCATTGGAAACGTGCCGGTACCCAGGGGGCTGAGACTGTATGCGGAAGAGTACAGTCAAGAGGAGAATAATAAGGAGAAGGAGAATGGATCCACACACAGCCAAACCCACAAAGAGTTCTGGAAGGGAGAAAATAAATGGTCAGCATGGTATCATCCAGACTTTCCCCTTCTGCCACACTCCGGTCAAATCTGGGCTCACCTGTGTCATGCATGCTGCTTGACACCTTGCATTCTTGCTCCCAGTCCTGGGGAACAACAGGATCTGTGAGTTCTAAGAATCTCTGCAATGGGCATTTAGGCTGACAGCCAGGGATTGTCAGTGGGAAGGGTTCCTTCCCACTCTCATTCCGGTAAAACATCTCCACAGAGAAGTTACTGAAAACGAAACAGAGCAAGGTGGGTTTTTTTTCCCCTCTAGTTGAAGTCATCCCTTCCCAAAAACTAAGTGTGCACACCCTTTCCTTTATTCTGGTGATAAGTTTTCCTCATGAGTCTTCCACTAGGAGCCAGGATTGCATGCCCCAGGAGTGGAGCCTAGCCTAGGTATCTAACCCTCGAGGTGAAATCACAGCAGATGTCTTTACTGCAGCCCTCACCCATCATCCTCTTGGTACAGTTCAAATAAATGACATGAGGCGTATGGTGCTTGGATCTTGTTGTAGACATCTAGAGCCATCTGCAGTGCCACAAGTGTGGTGTCATGCTGAGAAAGAGGGAAAAAAACCAAATCAGTCACCCTTAGGGATGTGGCACCGCAGCTCAGACTACACCAGTAATGGACAAGGCAGTGCTGAGGGGATGTCACCTTTGTAACTTCCATCTGGAAAATGGGAGAGGAACTGTACTGCTAGAACAGTGGTCTGTGATGGTGCCAGAGAAGGGGAGGAAGTGAAACAGCCAGATATATACTGCACTGTTTTTCTGAGAATTAATCTCTAGAGAGCAATTTGGAAGAAATGCTTGACTTTCCAGGCAGTAGGCTGCTGGAAAGGGGAGACAACTGTACCCACGCTTCTGAAACATCATATTTGAGTAACATCAACCCATCTAGCAAATAAATAGTGGCTCTCCAAAGTCTGCCAGTCTTGTTTATGAGCCTAAGCTAACAGGAATAAGGACACATTGGGAATTTTCCTCAGGGATCCCACAAGAACAATGCCAGATACTGCATCTCCCACCCAGTCAGAGGCAAAGATGCATGTCCTGATCACTGCACGGGCTGTAGGGAAGCTAGAAGGGGTTAAAACTATCACCAAGCCCCAATCCCCTGTAAGCAGAAGGAGATGGCTAAATGCCAGTTCCAGCTCTAACTTACCGCTGAATAGGCAAGTAGTTTTAGGTTCTGATGGGCAGAAGCATTTGCTGCTTTGGTTAGATTTTTCCTTATGTGATCCAGCAGGACCCCTGAGGAAAGAGAACAGCTGGTAAGAGGCAAAAGCTAGACAGACAGCACAAGGCTCCCTCCCAGGTGCACTCACCGCCTTGGAGACGAGCTTTTTCTATCTGATTGTGGATCCCAAACAGAAATTCAAAACCAAAGTCTTTTAGTTCCTTCAAATGAGCCATGACTTCTGGAGTTACCCATCCAGGCAAATCCATTTTGTGTGCTTGCTAGAAAGAGAAACAGAATATTCGTGTGCAGGTAGCACAGGTCGCAGATTAAACAGAGAAGGGGAGGGTGTCTGGAGACCTGCCCATACTGCTGCTGCTTTTCTACACTATTTTAAATATACAATATGCCCCTTTCCTATTTGTGCTTCTGACCTCACACTGCTATGCTGCATACAAAGAATATATGTGTGTTTTGATGTTGTTCCAAAAAGTAGTAATGAGAAGAATAAAGACTGCAACCTAGGAGCTACATTTCTGTGAAAGCATAGCTGGAGTGCAAGGTTATGTTTTGTAATTGATACAGTAATCTTAGGGCATTAACTTTATATGTGGCTAATTCTGCCCTGCAGATGGCATGCAGTCAAAGAAAAAAACCAGATAAGCGAGTGAACTCAAGAGTTTCTGGTGTACCTGCACCTGTTTCCCTGGAGGCTCTGAGGGCCACTGCAAGACACTAGACAAAGTTAGCAAGTGCTCTGTGGACAGAACAGTGGGATGCACCACTGACAAAGCCGTGTATTCAAACCCAGGAGCCCAAGAACTGGAAACCAAGAGAAGAACTTGCTTTGCAGCCAACCCATTACATGAAAGGATTAGTTATAATGGCAGACAAACAGCAGTTGTGGTTTCCCAGTATTACTGAGAACAATTTTCTTTGCCACATCTCATTAGACTTCCAGAAGTTGAGGCTGAATATCCTTAAGGGCCCATTCTGTCTGAGTGGTTCAGAGAAATTCCATCAGCAGCTTAGGTATTTAGTTAGTTCTTCATTAATTTACAAAGAGAATAGCCGGTAAGTTCAGCTATTTCTTGGACTTTTTTATTGTCTCCATCCACACAGCAGAATGACTCTGCTGGCTCAGGTGAGAAAAACAGTCCTCTTCAGGGCACTTTTTGCATGACTTACTAAAAAGGAGGAAGACCAAAGAAGCTGAAGAGACCAATCAGCCTGAGGGTACAGTTCTGAGTGAGAAACACTCTTTCCTTAACAACATTCTGGTTTTGCTTTGGGACTGTGGGCTGTTCTCCAAGTTCTTGGGGATTATAGTGGTTGTCAGCTTGCCTTCCAGGCCCAATCTGCAGACTCATTAAGTGACTCTTGAAAATGAAGAGGATCTGAAGTTCTTGATCTCTCTGACCAAAGGATATTTTTTTACCAATAGAAGTTGATTCACTGTGATTGTTACAACACAGGAATAGAGGTTTGTGATACAAAGGGCAGATTCACATAGTACAATGCAGCTCTGGACTGGAATATTCTCAGTTTGTAGCAACCCAAGCTGCTACTTTACACAGAAAAGTGCAATTCCCTGCTGATTTATCTTTTACACCCCCAAAATAGCGCACACCACTGTACACCACTGCCAGCAAGCGAAGCAGTCTTGCACACTCACAGAATTAGTGTGACACAATGTCAAAATGCTTTGGTTTACTGTGTCCATACTTCAATAATTCGCTAGTTTGACATGACAGACCGTACTGTACAGTTATATACTGAGAAACCTGTGTGTAACAACTTTAAGTATCCTGGATATGTGACCTTTAGTTTAGCATTACCACAGCACAGCTAACCCAATTTTTGTTTAAGTCTTCATGAGATGCCCTTTCAACAGAAATCAACTCAAATACTGAGTTTGGTGCCCCCATCCCAAATAGTAAAGGGTAACATCTGTCTCTAGAGTCTTTCTCTGACAAAGGAAAATATGTCAAAAACAGATGTGAGTGAACCCCACTAAACTTAGGATAACATTATTTTCTTTTAAATAGGGCATTAAAATAAGCACAGAAAGAAATGTGATCGATTTAAAGAACCAGATGTAGCACCAGGAATAGTCTTAAGTAAGGTCCCAACTTCAATAATAAATTTAATGTTTCTTCAGTTTGCAGAGATCTCATTTCTACTGTATTGGGCTTAGGCTTGTCAACAGACAATCTAAAGATTTCAGATTGCAGTCATTTTCTAGTGACTTTCAAGAGATACATATAATGCAGGTGGGACTTTTTCTGATTCTGACATGATATATATCTGAGCTACAGAGTGGGAGGTTATAGGGTGCAAAAATAGGTAATTCTTGGCACATGCCTCTAGTGAGTGGGAACTGTTATTATTGTGAAATTAGAACACTACTTCTAATTGTAGGGTGAAAAGTTGTTTCATGGGATTTTGTAAAATAATTTCCACCAAACTCACTGAATCCTAGAGACCAGATTCCAGTGAGTGTAAGATGATGGCCAGACTTACTTCACAGAACAGCGTGTCATACACACTCCATACACTCTCGAGAGAGATATCCCGGATCCCAGTCTCCTTTGCCACCATCTGCAGGAATTGCTGTAAGTTGGAGAAAAGAGAAAGGTCTTCAGTTTTCTAAGCTCATACTGTATTATGTGCATTGGTATCCCTTCCCTTTTCTCAGAACTTTGATTATACAGAGGTGATAACTACAAGCCTAGAACCACCTTACCTCATGTAAACAATCACTTACCCAATTCTCTTTGGTCTTATTTATGTATTCTGCTGAGTGCCGTGTTTCAGTCTGTAGCTGTTCATACCGTGGACAAGGGGTCAAAGGGAACTTCAGTAGCTGGGCAGAGACAAGAGCAGCCAGGTCACCAAGAATGCTGGAGTACAGAATTTGCAGTAAACGTGCACAACTCTAATGGAACCCTGACTGCATCTATAAACAGCCTGAAGTACTGCCTGCTGACATACTCCTGATCATATGTGGTCTGCTCAGGTGTTGCACCTGACATGCTGACTGAACCCAGCCCCTGAATTCTCTCATCTTTTTCTGAAAATACGAAAACCTCTGCAAGATAGGTCCCAGAAGTTCAAGACAATCTGAATCAAGACTATAGCAAATATTTTTGGACACTACACTACTTGAGTGGTCAATACATGTCTTTGAGATGAACTTACCCTTTCGTCAGACTCAGGGACTGTGTGCACAGGGATAGGCTGCCAGGAGATGTTAGGGTTGAACATCTCTTGTCCTCCTGGGGGATAGAGGCCTGCCAGATTGGCCTCTGCGCTCATCAGTGTCCGATCACAGTCTGTGCTGCGGATGAAGATCTGCCAGGACAGGGACAGTGCACTGTTACTAACGCTCTGCAAGTGGTGATGCTCAGGCACAGATGATGCACTCGCCCAGGAACACTGCCAAGTGCCCTGCAGCTGCTCACGGACAGCAGGGGAATAGGAGTCAAAGGGACAGAGCCTGCTGATCTTGGCCTGGACAAAACTGTAAGGACACACACAAAGACAATCTGCTGTCTAATACTGGAGCTGTCTGGTCTGGATCAATGGGATACCCAGGCTCAGTGTGCAGAGGTTAGAGACAGAAAGGAGTCTGAGTCTGAGGAAGGGTCAGAGAAGAGGAAGACAAAGATGCAGGAAACTATGGGTACAGATAGGAAATGTGCTGTATTTGCACAGCAGGACTGAGGCAAACTCCTGCATTCTGCTGTCAGTTCTAGGAATGACTGACTGTGCTCAGGAGGAGAAATGGCTTCTTCAAGCCTCAGTTTTTCCATCTGAGAAACAAAGACAAGAGTGATCTGACTAACAGAAGAGTAAACAAAAATAGGGAGGGCTGGGGTTTTATTTGATCATTGTGGGCTCTTGGGACTAATGGGCCAAGACTTGACCATTCCAGAGCTCAGAAGAGAGAGTTCTGAGCCAGAAAAAAGGAGAAATGAGAAAAATACAGCAATGTTCAGAAGGTCAAAATGGCAAAACTTTAGTATTCCTGTATCTGTGTAAGGAAAACAGTTAAGGGAAAACTAGAGAAACCAGTGATAAAACAAGAGGACCAACAGGAAGTCATAAAAGAATGTCCCAGGAAACAGCATGTTTGATCTGAAACAAGAACAAAAAGCCTGAAGAGTGAAATGTAAAGACTATGATTTTTTAAGTGTTAGGACAGAAACATAAAATATATATACTCTGTATAATCTCTCTCATGTGAAGTGTACCTCAGAAACTTTACAGTCACAAGAAAAAACCCAACTGGTCTTTTCTCTGACATCAATGTCTGCCCACTTTTACCTCTTAACAGTGGATTGAAAAAACTGACCCTGTACTCATTAGACAGGTTTGCTTTTATCCTTGGTAAGCTCTGAAGAAATGAGATATTTTAAAAGATAAGGACCTAATTCTAGAAGTATCATAAAAACCCCAAGCAATTAAGCCCTGAGTGTACATGCTTTCTTCAGCACCTTTTGCCAGGCTCCAGCTTGTCGCTGAGTCAGGTGACCGACGGTCATATGGTGTCACCCAGAGGCAACACTTCTTACTAGGGAGGTTGCTCAACTTGAGCAAGGGTTCAGGCTTGGTTAGCAGAACAGCTTTTGTTTGCACATCTTGGTTTGTTTTTCTTTCTCAAGCAAGAGAAGGAAAAGAGTTCCAACTCGCAGAAGCTGTATAAGAGTGAAGTATGTTTGGAAAAGAAATACTGAGGATAGTTAAAGGATCTGTGTTTGAGCCAATGCTGGAAGTTTTGTTGATGAAGTAAATGTCAAGGAAGGGATGTAATCTGAACTGTGACAAGCTGGGTTCTTACTGGGAAGCCCTAGAAGGGGAGAAACAAGGAAAAGTGTATGGGATTTTTAGTATGCTCCATCTGTTCAATCAGCTTAATTGAGCTCAGATAAAATAACTGAAGTGGTGCAGAGTCTTTAGTAGGAGAAGGGGTCTTGGCTGCCTGCTGTCCATCTGAACCAGCGTCTCATCTGGACACCTGTTCAATTGATTCAGTACCAGCTGATTATTAGCAGAAGTACTTGGGAGGATTTTTGATTTCCTTACTTTTTTTAATCTTTTATAATTTTGTCTGTGCTTAGTACATGGCTCCACAAGGGTTCTGTGACTTCTTCCAAAAGGAAACCTACCAGTTTCTCAAGAACTATTATAAAATGTGAGGACATCCTAATGAGAGGGGAATTAATGGCTTTGGGCAACTGTCAATACTTTACAGTTGAAAGGAAATAAGAGGATCATTGCTGGTCAGTAACTACTACTAATATCTACAGGCTCTGGTAAGATTGTACCTCAAGTGCACTGGGGAGGGCAGGGCCAACACGGGCTGCATTCTTGTGAGCTATTGTAACAGGAAAAAAAAATCTCATAAGCTCGAGTAAGAAACAAATACCGGCTACAACAAGCATTGCTGTTTAGCTCCCTGGACTTCAGAGTGAGTGGCTCGAACAGTCTCATAACTCTGGCTGGATTTGCCTTCACACCCTGCGGCCAGACTCAGCACAGAGCCTGCCTTGGGCCCTTCTTCTTCTTTTTCTTGCAGTGGGAACGGGCTAAGGAACGAAAGTACCTGGAGACGAGTCCCGGCGCCGGCGTTTCCCTTCCCAAAGGAGCCACCCGCAGCCCTAGCCCGCGCGGCGGCCCGGGCCCACCGTGGGGCGGCCGAGAGCGCCGCTCCCCGAGCCGGGGGCTGGCACTGACCTCCTGCCGCCGGTACGTGTCGCTGAGGAAGTCGCGGTAGCGCCGCCGCAGGGCCTGGCCCAGCTCCCACTGCTGCCGCATCCCCACCTGCAACGGCACCGGGCGTCACCGGCGGTCCGGACCCCGGCCCGGCCCCCGCCGCCCGCCCCGCCTCGCACCGCACCTGCGTGAGCTGCCCGAATCCCTGGGGCCAGGCGCTCTCCTGGTACGGGTCCCGCGGGAAGGCCTTGATGGGCGAGCGGTCTCCGTGCCGGTACACCTGCGGGCGGCACCGCGTCACGACGGCCCTGCCCGGCCAGCCCGGCCCGGCCCGGCCCGGCTCCCCCCGCGTCCCCCCGTCCCCCTCACCAGCGTCACGAAGCGGAGGCTGCGGGCCCGGGCGGGCAGCGGCTGCAGGCACAGCGCCAAGAGCAGCAGGACGGCACCGCCCCGCCCGCCCGCCATGGCGCTCGCACACCGCCCGGAACCGAGCGCCGCCGGCCGCCGGCCTGCGCGGACGGCGTTTCGCAGCGCACAGCCCCGGCCGCGCTCCCGGCGCTGCGCCCGCCCTCGAGGAGGAGGATCCCGGCGGCGGGACAGCCCCGCTCAGCCCCCCGAGCAGCCGCGTCGGGCCCGCCGCGCTGAAGGCGCTGAGCTCCGCTGTCAGCCCTGCGGAGGCTTCGCCCCGGGCTGCAGCCGCGGAAGCGCTCGGTAGGAGCGGCGGGAATGAGGGCGCAGCGCTGTCACCCCCGCCGCAGCTTCGCTCCAGGACACGAGGTTTCACAGTGTTCTGGCGCTGTGCTCCCGGGTAAACTCGTGGGCAGAAGTAGGGAAGGCGGCCTGGCACGCGCTGCCCGGCAGCCGGGGGTCGCTCATCGTCGCATCCCTCGGGTCAGCCTGAGCATGCCCGTGTGGAATGGAAAGCTGCAAAGAGTCTGCGCAGCCTTGCCGGGTTTTGCCCAGTTTTGGTTGTTCTTTACGAAACTTGGTCGAATTAGACGAGTGTGAGACGAAACCCGGCTTCTGTTGCCGCCTGTGCATCCGCTGGATCGCTGGCCGAGGATCTCGTAGGTGCCGTGTAGAGGGAAAAATCATAGGCAGTTAAATGAATTTAGTGCTACTTCGTGTTTGTCTCCACGCAGAAGTGCATAGAGGGAGGTGAATGAGGTTCTCAGCTATCTCTTTTTTAAGAAAAGAAGGCAACATGACTGTCGCGTTTGCAAAGAAGTCTTGGAGTCGTGAAGCACAGCGGCTCATAACCCAGCTCTACCTGTTTATTTGCTTAAAACCTTCCGTAGTTTGCAGGGTTAGAAAGGTGTGTATAACGCCTCAATAAGGGTGCCAAATTGTGGAGCAGGGGGGTTATTTCAGGGCAGGGTTGCTGCAATACACGAGGCTCAGCTGGACGGAAAAACGTGTTCAATTTGCTCATGCTCGAATGCTTAGTGAATTTAAATTGAATTCTATTTCCTATCTCTAGGACAGCACGAAGCCGCCTTCTTTTTTTTTTTTTCTTTGTTTACCGCACCACTGAGGAAGTTCTTGGCGAGTGCTGGAAGAAAAAGGTTCTCTGCGGAGGGAGAACGGGCTCTGTTCCTGCGGCACCTGCTTTGGGATTGTGCTGTTGTTGCTGCCGGTTTGGCTCCGCTGCTGCGGGCTGAGCTGCGGGTGGGCAGGCGGCGAGGCCGGCGGGCGCGGCGCGGGAGGGTCTTCGGGGCCCCCGTGCGGTCTCATCGCCGGGAATCACCCGCGCCGGAGCCTTCGGGACCCGCGGGGGCGGAGCGGGGCGGGCGGCGCTGCACGTGACCCGGGCCCGCGTGACATCACGGCAGCTCCGCCGCGGCGCCGGGAAGAGCGCCGGCAAGAGTGCCGGGAGCAGCGCCGGGCCGGGCCGCGCCTCCCGCCCGCGGCTCGGGCACCTGCGCTACGGGGGGCGGCGGCCGGGCATCGCCGGGAGCCGCGGCCCGCGCCGGTAACTTTTCACGCTGCTCTGGGGGCGGTGGCGTCTCCTTCTCGCCGCCCGCGGGGCCGTGACTCACGGCGGGGTACGTGGACGCGCTGTCCCGCCCCGCGGCCTGCGCCGGCCCGAGCGCCGCAGCGTTCCCTGCGACCCGGAGCCGGCGGCGCAGCGCCGCCCGCCCGCGTCGTGCTGCCGGCCAGGCCGGGCCGGGCGGCTCTGGAAGGTGCTGGAAGGAAGAGGGACGGCGGTGGCCGGTCCCGCTGAGGCACCGGTGGCCTGGCGGGGTGCGGGCCGGGCTGGCGGCGTCACTCGAGAGGGGCCCGGCGGACAGGAGGGAAGGGGTCCCTGTGTCGGCCTGGGTCCGGAGCCCAGCGCCGGCCGTAATGCGCGGTGTCTGCCCGCCGGCACTGAGCGGTCGCGCTGTCGGAGAGTCCCTTTGCTAAGGGGGTCGGAGGCGTCTGGAGAGCGGTGTCAGTTTCTCGTGGCTGTTGTCGGGCATCTGAAGAGCCCGGGTTTCTGTCCGCTGTCTCCGGACGTGCTGTGAGGAGATGTTTACTTGCTTTGTGGTGACTTGTTAGCTTTCCTCTCTGCTCAGCTTGAAGTTCTCTGTGTCATTCACCTGTTGCATCTTGTCAACCCAGGTCGCGAGTTTTCTAGGACAGAAATTTGTCTGTTCGGCTGTTAGTTTGCATGGTGCTGTTGAAAGGTAACTTCGCTTACACTGATGGTTACTCTTCACTGTGCTCTTTCACTGTCGCTTATGCTGCTGAAGTCCGCAGATCTGTCAAGACAGGATTTCCTTATGGGCTGGAAGCAAACCTTGGATCACCAGTGAAAGATAGATACTCTGTCTCCTGAAAATTCCTTCCCTTTTTTTCATTTTCCTAAAGGGACAGCTGGGCTCTTCCCTGTAAGGCTTTTTTGAGGGAGTCTCCAACACTGAGTCACATTTCTGACTAACAATTTGGATCACTGTGTGTCAGACAGTTTCTGGCTATGACTGCGGGTTATGTTTGTCTGTAGGGAAGAGTCCTCTCGGATCTGCTTCATGTTCCAAGGTACATGGAGTTGATCTGCTGTTCCTGGGTGTCAGAGAGAAGGCTATGCCTGAGGACAGAGAAAAGAAAACAGAAAACCTGGTTTTTATTTCCTTTACTGAGTGGTGGGCTTTTTTTTGTTTTTTTAATTGAGTCTGAATCAAGGCATAACCCCCTTGCTGAAAAGCAAAACATTCCTTTTATTTTAATTATGGAAACAAAAACTGTTTGAAAACTTCAGCCAGTTGTTACTGAGCTCTACCCTTCTATGATTAGGGTTGTGGAAAGAGGGCATTGGTACACATTGTGCCAGGACCAGGTGGAGATTTGCCTTGGCACACTTCTTTGTCACTGCACCTGTGGCGTATTCACCAGAAGATACTGCTGCTGCAAGGCTTGTGAGGGCAGACAGGCTGTGTGGCTTCCTGGTGTGACCCCTTTTTGAAATCCAGCACTTGCAGTGATACTTCTTTCTCATACATGAATATGCCCGTGCATTCTTTTTCATACAGGAAGGCCAGCTTTTGCAGGAGAAAAAAACAGGGTGAAAATATTTAACAACTTTCTCCCAGACCCCCAAAATAAAAGGTGGAGGAAATAAACCTAAACCAGCCTGAGGGAGGATAGAAAATGGGTCATTGTAGAGCTGCATGGGAGTTCTGTAGCTGCCAGAGAAAACTTGCAGCTACTCCTGTTGTGAAGGGATGCAGGGAGAAGTACCACAGCAGGGACTATATATATAAATTGTCTAATCTAAAAAAATAGGGACAGGAAACTTTATCACAGAATTATTGTGTCCTGGCAGTGTGCCTGGGGTTGCTCTCGCTCGCTGTTTCCAGTTACTGCTGCTGCAGCTCCCTGTGCCTTGTCAGCACGTTTTCCTTACCAGCTGGCTGTGCAGGGAGGCAGGGAAGGCTACGCAGGACAGGCGTGCGGCCCTACAAATACAGAGCAGGAGTTTGCTGCCTTGTCCCTGTCTTACACCTGCAGGAAGAGTCGTGTTTCCAGTGTGGTAAAGTGCATTTGATTGCTGTGACTTTCTTTTCCTTTCTCTCGGGTTAGTCCTCTCAACCTGGCATGCTTGTTCTGAGGCAAACAGAAGGAATTTTGCTGTTGTTGAATGTTAGATCAAGTGGTGGTGGTCTCACATCTTAGAAGTATGTCTCTTGTATTTAGATCTGGCCTGTGATTGTATGGCTGCCAAGACTGACAGTTTTCAAAATTTCAGGTTTTGAATTTAAAAATCTTTAACTGTTGCTGTTTTTCAGAGGTTGTGATTCCATCTGTCTAAGGAAGAGTATAGAATATAATGTGCTTTGTCTTGGGTGCATTGAAAGATGATCCTGCTTTCTGCTCTGGAAGCAGCTGCTGTGAAAGTCTCATTGTTGCAGATGTGTGGGTCTTTGCATGTTGAATAAGGGAAGCTTATCAGATTGTTTGTCACTCTCCCTCTTTTCCCTCCCCCACCAAGTAATGAGATTCGCACACCTGACAGCCTTGGAGAAAAGTCAGTCTTCCAGAACTGTCATAGGTGTTCCTGCCCATTGCTGTGGGTGTTGAACCTACTTGATTTTTTAGGTCCATTCGAAACCATTTTATGATTCTATACAAAGATACCTTGTTTCATTGGGGGAGAATGTTCTGCTGATCTTCTGTAGGATGTATTAACTTGTTTTCCTTACAGCATAATAACTCAGGAAGGCAGAGTCACATTCTCTTGGCTGTGGAAACTGTCTCGGTGTGAAGGAACTGCATCTTAGGAGGGAATTCAGGGGAGTGCTTCCTTCTGATAGGTACAGGTATGCATTAAGGCTTATAGACAGGTTGAACTTGGTCATTAGATCATACTTCTGCCAGTATACAAGTACTGTGTTTGACTTAACATTTTCACTGTAGTTACTTCAGGTTTGAGAGATGTGTTTAATATTGTTTAAATAAAAGCAGGCTGTCCATGTTCAGTCAGACTTAAAAAATATATTACTTAGAAACGGTACAATGGCTTCTTTTAGCATTCCTGTGTCAGTTTTGCTCTGTGACTTCCTGTGACCAAATAATTTTTTTTTCCATATTTGGAACATAGAAAAATTTCTTTCTGTGTTCCCACTGAAAGGGAGACATCCCTAAAGCTAGTGTAACTTGTGCTTTTATATCTGGAGATCTCAAAACCAGATTTCCTGTAAAGCAAAATTACTTGCTTTATGGAGTGTCAAAAAGAAAATGTTAAGGTGATTTACATTTTAGTGTAATATTATAAATCACTTTGAAGTATGCACTGTCAAACTCTCAACAATCTTATTTGGGGTGGACAAAGGTTAACTAAGGTAGTGCACAGAGGAGAGCAGAGCTTTGCAGATTTTCCCAGTAGGTTTAAGGAAGGGGGAAAAAAAGTTTATTTAGTGGGAAGTTGGTGAAGAACTGAAGAGAAAATGTTAGAGAAGGAGAAATCTAATTCTTGTTTTGAGCAGACCGAAACTAGTGCCTATAAGGATTAAGTAGGAGAACTATCTTGTGGGATGTGAGAATTGAAGCAATTTAAAAGCCATGTTGCAGAGTCAGGTGTTAGGTGAGTATCAGACTGATTGCTAAAGCACATGACTGACAAGAGAGTAGGTGTCTCCTGGCATATAAGGCTTTCTAGTTTGTTTTAAGAATTAAAAAATATTGTCACATATGCTCACAAAATTTCTTGAAACCAATAGGGTATGGAAGTCCTATCCTCTCTCCCTCCATGGAGCAAGGCAGTGTTGGCTCACTGGTTCTCCTGCAGCTATGAGGCAAACAAGGTCAATTGGTTTAAATCAAGGCTTCCCACTTGCTGGTAGAAATCATTATTAAAGTTAGTGATTTAAATAATTCATTTAAAGTTTGTTTTGCATTTGGTGATTTCTTAAAAGGCAGCTTTAGTCTAATCAGTTAGGCTCATCTCTTACTGCTTCTTGCCAAACAGGATGATACAGTGTATCTGCATACATCTGTTTATGCTATTATATCACAGTAAATGTTTACATTACAAAATGGCCAGTTGTAATTACTGGGTGAATTTCTTTCCTCATGACTTGTACAAAACTGCATTTGAATAAAAAGGTCAAATCAAATATGCACTTTTTTATACTTATACTATAATCACACAAATCATGCACTGGATACATAAGAGAAAATATGCTTGCTGGAGTGTGCTATTAAATAACTGATTCTGTCAGGGTAGTCTTACCTGTATTTAGCAGAATGAAGTGGTTAGTTTTGGTAATTGTCTCTTTCCAGATCTTAGAATGAGCATAACTCATCGTTCCTTGTCTTGTTTTCATTTGGAGATTCTAAGAGAGAGGTACCTTCCACCCATTTTATACTGCCTGCACCAACTTTGAGTGAACAGAACTAATTTAATAGGTGAATTGAAGAAACTAATCTCTCTGCCTTTTAAAGAAATAATTATTTTCTACTGGCTCTGTGGACTTCATGACTTTCTCGAGTTTAGGAGTTAGACTTTTTAAACATTCTCCAGTAGCCATGTCCTGCTTGAATAGGGCCTGCGTGTGTTTATTTAAATGGTTGTTTTAGATTTCATCATAAATTGCCATTGACTTAGAAAATAAATTAACAAGTGTGATCTTGAAAACTGTGTGTAAAACCAATTCAGAGGAAAATGTTTGGAGTTTAAGTAGTGTCATCTAGAGCTCTTATGAAATGAGGGCAAACAGGTAGGCTTCTGTAATAGCTCTGTAGTATGTCTTGGTTGCCACGGACATACATGCAGAAATGTGCCAGCCCCCAAAGGACTCCACATGCCTTGCCAGAGATTTTTCTGGAGGATTTCACAGGGATGCACACATAGTGGCTTTTTGCACGTCTGCCAGCAGAAGCTCACATGCAGCTTTGTGTGGGCACATGAACTTGCACTGGAACAGCTTTTGGGGCTTGCTGTGGTGGTGCATGCCTTGACATGCAGGCACACATGCACACTCGGAGTCCTGTGGGCAGCCCTCAGCAGCATGCATTGGCTTGCATGAAAAGTGCCACCGAGGCAGGGCAGCTCAGCCAGCTGCAAGCTCCAAGAGTAGATGGTGAAGCTGTTGCCTGGCCCTCAAACAACAGAAAGTGCCACCGAGGCAGGGCAGCTGCTCAGCCAGCTGCAAGCTCCAAGAGTAGATGGTGAAGCTGTCACCTGGCCCTCAAACAACAACTTTGTGATTCCAGTCTTCTGATTGACTGCTTCCCACCTTTGGCCATTGTGTGCAGGAAAGGAATAATATGTTGATTTATGTGAAAGGGCTAGGAAGAAGTTCAAAAGATAGCTTTTGTGTTTGCAGCTGGTGAGATGGACATTCTCAGGCATCTGCGTGTCTGGACAGGAAGCCAGGTATGGCTATGATATGATAGGTAAGGATATGATTTAAGGGCCATATTGCATGAGGACAGGCAAGGATTGCACTAATGCGCCTTTAAGAAAGGTGTCAGAACCCCTTCCTTAGCAAAGGAAGAGGGAACTTTTGCTGTGAGGGGTGTTTTAAAATGAAAAATAAACATTTAAAATGTAAGATATAGAATAACTATAGATCATACAAGGTAGCCTCTGTTATCACTATGTGTCTGAAAAGCAGGGACATAACTTTATGGCCTGTATGGGACTGAAGAAAAGTTTTTCCTTGGTCTGCAGAAAGCTCCCAAGCTGCTATTTGTTCTTGTAGAAATTTGGAGTGGAGAAAGGAGAAACCTTTGCCTGAAGAAAATGTTAATTTTCTCCCTGTCGGTTGTACTTTGAGGGCATTTTTTAAAGAGCTGCTTTTAAGCAGCAGACTGGGGGTGAAGGTTGAAGAAAAAAAACAAGAAGAGACTGCAGGCTTTTTTCTCCCTTGTTTCAGTATCATCTTCCACTGCTACTCCCTGATACTTGCTCTGGGTGGTGCCTTTAGCAGTGTCCCAGAATCAGTGGGCCATCCACACCCTTCTTCCTTGACACAAGGATCAAAATAAGAAATGGAGCCATTTGTTGGCTTAGTCCCATCGCTTACTCCCACACGCTAGTACACGTGCTGCATTTTGCAGCCTTGATCTTGGATTTGCACTTATTTCTGAGAAGTCAGGGTTTTTGGAGTGCTCTGATAGGATAGCACATGCTGGCTTCCTGCAGACCTGCTGGAGCATCAGTCTTTGCAGGATCGCTGGCTTCTCATTTGTCCTTGGGCCGTGTGTGGATGGCTCCCTTCTTGTGGCAGGGTTGTGCCAGAGTTGGGAGCAGACTGCACTCCTTGCAGCAGGATGCTTGTGACAAACTCAGGTGGTCTGATGGTTACGTTCTTCTGCATTTTTCTGTTAAAACCTTTGTGCAGACTTTCAGTCTGTTCTGAGTTGTTACTGGGGCAATAGGAAAGCATGGTCTGTTAGCACCTCTGGTCTCTCTATACCTTGACAGCACACTTTGTGCATGCATAAGGGTGAGGCCTCGTGGGCGCTTGGAGACAACCTTCAGGAGAGTTGGTGGCTCTGTTTTCCCAGCTGGTGGGTGTGCCGGCAGCGCAGCCGTTTCACTGGCTGGGGTTTGAGCGGTGGATTCTGTCCGGCTCTGGACTGTTTTCGAGCTGAGTATTTGTGGTGATGTCAGGCAGTGTGAGAAGGGAACATGACTTGGCAGGACAAAGTCTGCAGAAAGTTCAGCTCCACATTTGGCCAAGGGCCTCGAAGGCAATGAGATTGACACACACATTCTGCTACACAGCCTGTCACACGCCCTCTCACATGCTCCCTTCCTGTCACACAGATCTCTTTATCTCATTTTCAGACCTTTAACCCTTCCCTCCTAGCTTCTGCTTGGTGGGTTTACAAAACTCAGAGAAGTCGTCCTTATTTTGTTGATACTGTACATTGTAAGGGTTCAGTTGCAATGACCCCCCAAAGCAGAAATAGCCTATACAGGCCAGAATCCAGAAGAGTGGTCAAAAGCAGGGCAAGTTTACTTTGCAGCAAAGCTCTTAATAGTCCTTTATTCTGACCTGCCCCCCTCTGCCAGTCTTCACTGTGTTTCTTGGCAGCTCTTCTGATCTCCTTCATTGCTCTGCTGCAGTCTTCTGGCTGATCTGTGCTTGGATATGTACATCTGCAACCCTGCCCCTCTCCTCCTGCTCTTCTAAGAGCAGTATTAGCAAAACCCAACAAAATAGATCCCTGGTGATGCTTGAGTGGGGAATAGACTATCAGTCAGGCTTACTCTGAAGCAGTTTAAAACTCTGTTACAGTATCCCTCTGATGTGTTCTTTGTATGGGTATTTCAGTATACTGTAATTTCTTCCTGACCTCTGTGCTACATCTAGGGATGATCCTTCTATGAATGGGAATCGGTGCTTTTCCCCTACTGCCCTGAAGGGAATCTTAATGAGTTTCCTGCGTGTTTTGCAATCCAGTACTGTATTTCTGGTTTGCCTGTGAGCGGTAGTATTTGTTTTGATTGATGCTTTTGGGTTGGATACAAAGTGTTTTATAGAGACATTATTAAGAGATTGCTTCCCAGAAGCAATCTTGTATCAGTTATGGTGATGTGCAGTATGCTGATGAAAGTACTCCTGGGGTGGGAGGAAAGGAGGAAGTCAGTAAAATGAACAAACAGTTTTAGTGTAAGCAGCCTTCCCCTTCTGTCCTTTCCTCTTTTGCTTCTCTTCTTCATATCCTCTAATTTCATAGCTGGTAGAGGATGGAGAAGACCAGTTTGAAAGAGAACGTAGTCTGGCAAGGGATAGGAGTTGAGAGCATTTAAGTTCTCTTGTTTATCTTTTTGGCTTTGCCATGACATATGCTATGGCTTTATGTGTCTTTTGTCATCTTGTCTTCCTGATAAAATGGTGCAGCTGCTTATTTTTTGCTTTTGTCTGTTAGTAGCTCGGTGCACTTAGTGGACTGTGCCATGTTCCTGCTCAGAGGAGTCAACAGCAGTTTGAGGTTCTGTGTTGAAGAGATGCACTGAGACAGCCTGGGGAGCTGAGGAGATTTCCATTGATAAAAAGTGCTTGGCTAGAATAGGCATGGATCATGAAATACCGTTCTCTTACTGCATAGTTGAGATGAAATAATTTTTTAAGGAAACAGTAAAACAACCCCAGTATGTTGTGGGATTATTTATCACTACCATTTTCTATCTGCAGAAAAAAGGCGTGCAGTGCTCTTTTCTAGACATAATCTTGGTCCTCTTATTCCTTATGGACTAGGTTTAGTCCTTTTCCCTGGCATTTCCACTACCAGGATGTTATTTTGGGTATTTTCTTTTTCCTTAAAGTTCTTATCTCTTGCTTCAGATTGGAAATAACATTGGGGTGACTTCTCAAATCTGTTGTGAATTAGAGTCATGTTTCCCTGAAGCGGGGTTATAACTTCTGTGGGGACTAGGTCATGAAGGAGGACTATAGGATCCATGGTAGAGTTTTTGTTCTATAATATGTGCTCCCAGAAAAGAACACAATAATTGAAGAGAGAGCTTCTCTAATTCTTCCCACTCCCTTCCAACTTCTATGCAAGCCCCATTCAAAAAAAACCCAGCTTTTTGGACCTAGTTGGTTATTTTCATAGCTTCTGATCTTGGTGATGCTATTACTTCTTGTCTCTTAAACTCTGTTCTCTGGGAAGACAAAGGAAGCCCTGGGTTATAAAACTGTTGCTTCAAAGAATGCCTGTTATGTTTTGCATAGCTGTGTATAATTGTGCAGAACAAGATACTGATGGCTGAGTAAATATAGAGAAGGCATCCAGAAAGGAACTGAGTCTGTGGTCCTGTTTTCCGTGATGTCATGCAGTGGCATTTATAAAGAAACAGAGGTGGTGGGGTCAGATTGCATTTTTGGCCTTCAAGTAGGATGTGATGAGCTATTGCTGCATGAAGGGTGTGTAAGAGCTGGTCAGCAGCAGGATTAATGAGCTGCAGACACCTCAGCTTTAATTTTCCAAACTGAAGGGGGATTTTGTTAGCAGATTATTTTATAGTAGGAAGTTTTTGGTTTTTTTTTTTTTTTTATAGGGAGTTTTTTGTTTTTTTTTTTTTTTTTTTTTTTTTTTTTTTTAATTTGGTTGTTTGTTTTGTTGGTGATGTGTGTATCTGGTGTTGTGGTTAGAAATGTGAAGGAATTTCACTATTAGCCATTACAGGGACTCTAGAAAGAAAAACAGACATGTAAACCAAAACCATGTCTGCATAGATACATATGCAAGGGGAAAAAAAGACTTACTGCTAGGATAGCTAAATTTGCTTTGAGAAATTGAGTGCTACTGGCAAAAGAATATTGTTTCCAATTTAAAGTGAGTTTCCATAGGGAAAAATTGCTATTACAGTTGACGCTGACACATTCTGTGGACAAGGACCCAGGCTGGATTCCCTCCCTTTTGCTTCCCCACAAGTGGCACAGAGCTGCCCTTTGCTTTCTGCTGGCAGGAGGGGGCAGCTGCTCTGAGTGTTTCATCCTCCTGGCAGGAGCACAGATGGAATTTTTCCTGTAGGAAGCCCCTATCAGAGACTCAGTTGTGCTTCCTGCCATCTGAAGGTCGGTACTGATAGTGGTGTTGAGCTGTCAGTGAGCTGGAGTCGTGGCCACACACAGGGGATTATTGCAGTTCAGCTACAAACAGCAAGTTCTGCTCATGTTCATCCCTGTGAGTGCTGCAGAAGTTGGTGTCCCTCGGAAGTGACTCTGCTTTGTCCCCTGTCCATGCTGAGAAACTGGCTACACAGCTCATCTGGCCAGACAGAACTGAGGAGGGATGATTTGTCGTTTTACAGGATGGCTTGGAGGGGAGGTTGGAGGGATGCTGCTGCTGTCACATCTTCCTTGCTGTAAGCCTGTGCATGCCCTGGTTTTGGCCATTCCTGAGGTGGCTATACTCTAGGTTAGCCAGAAGCTTGAAAGCTGAGGTGACAGTAGAAAGCCTAGAAGGGGTTAGAGATTTATTTTTTAATCCAGATGAGGGTTGTGTTGTTTTCCAGAGTTCAAAGGAACTTGTGTCAATGGCTTTTTAAAGGAATTTCATGGCAGCAAGGTGGCTACATCACTCCTGATATGACTTGTTATTAATTTCCAGTTCATTAACCAGGGAAAAGTCTTATCTTCTTACCATAATCCCTTCTTCCCTCTCCTTGTTTCCCTCCCCTCTCTCCCTTCCCTTCCCTCTTCTCACTCTTCCTCTATCCACTTGTCTGCCTCTTTCTGTCTCTTGTTGTCAGAGGGAGTAATATTTCCTTGCAAACAGGAAGAGAGGCGGGAGCAGCCCTGTGTGCAGTGTGAATGAACTCTAATAACCTCATCTCCTTTCTCCTCCACTCAGTTGCAGAACCAAGGACATCTGGCAATTGGAAGAGAGGGAGGGAGGAAAAATAAAGGCACAGTCCAGTTCATGATCTTACCCACCCTGAAAGTAGTCACATGTATGCTTTCTTTTCCTCTTGCTCCTTGTGTTGACATGGCTCTCTTTAATCAGACAGAAACCAAGAGTTGAAGGGAAGGGCAAACCCAAAACCACAGCCTTTGCCAGGCAAGGTATAATGAGAGGCAGGTGAGAGAGCAGGGAGCACCTGCTTCTGGATGAGGCCTTTGAGCAGGAAGGCTGACTTGCAAAACAGTTGCTGTTGGGGGTGGGCTTTGCAGAGCCTGTAGTTCCCTGGGTGGGACTGGAGTCAGCGCATTCTGTTGTCACCTGATTTAAAATTTGGGAAGCCGTGTTTCCAAAATGAGGGAGTCCACAGGTTCTGCAGGAAAGAAACAAATATTGTACTCTGCAGATCGTGGACAAGGAGCAGGTTTTGGTTTTTTTTGACTTTTTATGGAGCAAAGCAGAAGTACTTTGGGCTTATTCTGCCCTGTTTTATTGCATTGTGTTTAGTCATACAGCTGTGCCTTCAGATTCTAATTCACTTTGCTAACCCATTTGTTCACTTATTTCAGTCCTACATTCCTTCTTGCCTTATGTAGGGTGAAACTGGCTTGGAACTCCTGTTGCTGCCATTGTTTGCTTATAATAGACACTTCACCCACAGAATAGCTAAGTCATATTAAGTTCAGATTCATAAATGTCCATAGAGCTCTTTGTATTTTGGTCGTAATTATAAGGTCTACTTCTAGAAGGAAAATTATGGAGACTTCCAGTCTCCCAGAGTTCAGCTTTAGGGTGTTCTTCTGTAATAGCCAGACTTTTCCCTTCTCAGTGTTCTTTTAGACATACTGTCTTTCAGAGTAATACCTTCCAGGAAACCATAGTTACACCTTTCTTCTCTTCCCAGTACTCTTTGAACCAAGTGACATACATTCGTTTATTTTAATTTTTTCAGTTGTTAGTCACTTCTGCTGTTGTTCTCTGAGCTTTGTGGTGGTTTCCATGCCTTACCTGGGTAGGAGACAGTGTGCCTTGTCTTGAGACCAAACGAGACCCAGTGAGACCTGGGTGCTGCAGTGAGCCCACTTCAAAGGGAGAGACAAATGCCTGGGCAAAGACCATGCCAGCAATCAGCAGAGTTATGGGTAATAAAGGAGTTGGTCAGTAGCAGAGGTAAAACCCAAAATAAGGCAGGGGACAGGGGGTAAAGGAGTACCCAAATATCCAAAGTAAGGCAGGCTTTGGAACTGAGTTAGGGAGGGAGAGGTGGCAACTGAGACCCTTAATTTGAGGGCAAGAGACTGGAATCAGCTGCGCAGCTGGGAGTGACTTGTAGCGCTCTTCTGCATAATTGTCAATGGTGGCAACAACTTAAAAGGCTTACAAAGCAGAGCTACAATCTTGGACAGCTGCTCATGGTCAGCTGAAGATTAGCTGGACAGCAAATGAAAGCAATTGAGAGGCTGTAGCTTTCCTTTATCAGCTTGGGACTGACAGTGGCTCGCAAACTCTTTCAAGTTTGTGGTTGCCTTTATGCTTCTGGGAGATCAAAATGGATAATGTGATTTCAAACTCTGTCCCTGCAGTTCTCTTACAGAGGGATTTACAGCAGGAGCACTGAGCTAGTCTGTTCCCTGAGAATTGCAGAACTTCTTTCCATTCTTTGTAGACATACTGTTCAAAATTATTCTTTACAGTATCCTGTTGCACTGCTTTTCACATTTTGCATTTTTGTGATTTGTCTCTCCCAATTGTCAATCTGAAGTTATTATTTTTCCGTGTGAGTTTTTACAGTTTTCACATGTAATATTACTTCATTTTCAAAGCAACAGATGCATTTTTTGTCTTGAAAGGTACAAGGTGTCTTTTTCAACTTTTTCCTAATTGAAACGTGTCACATGTATACGTTTTCCTCGCTCATAGACCTGCTATCTGTTTCAGCATTTTTTGAGAAATGTGACGATGCAGAGGAAAAGAAGAAGAATGAGCCAATATGAGCTGGGAATAATCTTTGTTCCTCTGAAACAGCTACGAGGTAGTACCAAGATCCTACGGAAGATTGAAAATACTCTGGCTGCTACACCAGGCACAGTATAGGAAAAGCATTAGGTCGCAAAGTATGGTTACTCTGTATGAAAGGATTGGAGCAGTGGTGCCTCTCAAGGGGCTTAGTTCTCTGCTGATACTGTAGAGTCCTGTGAAATCTCAGTCTAACTGGTGTTGTTTTCTTTTCTTGGCCATTTAGATCTGCAGCCAGCATTTGATAGCCAAGGTAGCATTAGCACTGTGTGAGTTGTGCATTTAGGTTTCAGCAGAGGTCATTATGCACTGCTGTGGGCCTAGCTTTCAGAGATAAATGCTAGCAGCCAGTGTGAATCTATACTGCATGTCAGAGAACACCTAGAAGCCAAAATGCCAAATTATATCCCTGCTTTAGTTACCTCTGAAAGATAGCCCTTCCTGTCAGATGTATTTGTTCACTAGCAGCCTATGAAGGCCCATGCAGAGAGGTGCCATCCTGTTGACACACAATGAGCACAGTCATGTTTAGCATATGTATGCAAACATGAGGTCTCTTTTGCTGATGCTGACACGCTGCAGAGTGCCTGCTTATGATTCATTACAGAACTGAAGCATAGCTATATATGTTTGCCTTGGCAGAAACTGTAGGATATTGTAATTTACAGGGCCAGGACTGAGATGAGTAAATCCTGTTTTGAAGGATCACAGAGACTTGAACAAACTTCATAAAAAGCTCCTTTTTCCTCTGAGCACCCATTATTTGGAGGTAAAGGACTTGTTGTACTGTTCCTCTGATTGTTCATGTGTTACACAATATAGTTTCTTCAGGGATGTGCTTGCATCTGATCTGGTTCCTGATCCTTAAACTCCTCACAGAAAGTGCCAAACTAAGAACACCAGGAAGAGGACAGCACTCTTTAGCAGAAGGGTCACACTAACTGCATTTGGCTCGTTTGGTTTCTATATATTCTGTGCTGCCCAATGGTGTCTCCTTTGCCTGTCCTCTGTGAATGTGGGGCAATAGTTTGGTATACTCTGTAGCTTAGTCTGTTGATGATGGGTCAGATCAAAGTCTTCCAGAAGAATGTGTAAGTCTTTCAGCTGGCTTAGAGGAGGACTCAGCTGAGGGAATGGAATGAGATTGTTTCTGACATTTAGCATGAGGTGCAAGAACCAGGGCTGCCATCTTTAGTCTCTTTGTTGTAAGAGTGCTGACCTGGAGACCATCAGTATCTGAGTCGTTCTGTTTTCTCAAAAAAAAGGAGAGATGGAAGAAATGGAGTAGGGCGAAGCTGATGGTGACACATTTCAGAAGTGTTTGGTGTTACATTTGAGACATGGGTGGCAAGGGCTAGCAGAAATTTGTTTCCCTCAGCTTTTCATCTCCACGTGTTTCTTCACTGGAGTTTATCTGTTCATCAGGTTACTCTCTTCAAGATGCTGCATTTAGGAGAAGTGATTGCTTCATCTTTTGTCACATGGCCAGTCCTGGTTTCTGAAACTGAAGGAGTTGAGACAGACAGTGGGAGGCAGCACAGCTGACTGTGTCAAGAAGACAGTGTTCCCTCTTGCAGTTATGGCTTGCATCATCTTTTTGCATTTTTGGTTGAAGTGGTGGTACAGATTGGAAGGTGTGAATCTCTAATAACGTGATTATTAGTACAAAACTTGGCAAGATTTTTAGTCATGTAAAAACAATCCTCATCATTTCTGTGAAAACTAGGCCTCAGGCCTCGTCATACAGCCTCTCACTTGTGTGCATGCGAGGAAAATGCTCAGTAGGTTTCTTTACCTAGCACCAGAGTGCTGCTGTTTGTGGTTAGGTCAGTTTCCCACAGGCTGCAAGTGCTATTATTGCACCTATAAAAGAAAACATGCTGTGTCTTAGGAGCAGAGAAGACAATTAACCTTTTCTATCTGGCCCATTCTGTTTTGGGAAGGTTGGAGGCTGGTGCATGAAGCAAGAACACATTGGGTAGGTCTACAGTGCAGAAAGTGGCTTCTCTGTTGCTGTGTCCTGGATGTGCACATGGGTTTATGTTCCCCTCTCTCTTGGTAGCTTGCAGTCTCTCAGACACTCCCCTTTGGTCTCCAGATGTCCTGCTGACAGGAAGTTTCACTCTTGCGATGTCAGTCATTGTGCAGATCACACAGTTCTGAAATCCCATCAGACTGTACTCTTCTCTTGTTTTCTGGAATAAGTTTCAGTTGAGGCAGGGATGCACTAAGAGTGGGTCACTGTACTGGAGGCCTGGGCCTGAGCACTGTTACTCAGTCCCTCAGATGGGTGATCAAACCCTTCCTTTGAAAAATTGCTGCAGTAGTGCTGCTGGTGATTCATTCTGCACAATAATTAATCTTTGAGTGAGTCTTTTGCGTGGTTTAAAGGAATGTGGAGATGCAGAGGCTTACTCTTAGCTTTCTTGTTTCATGCCCAAACATGTCCAGAGACATCTGTGTCAGCATCAGTGAGGAGCTTACATAGGACTAGGAATACAAATTGGGTTTGGATTTATTGCAGTAAAGTTCCCATCTCCGTCTGATGCTCTGTGCTGCTTCCACAAGGTTTGCAGATTCTGCAAGATTTCCTGGGAAGACTTTTTAAAAGAAGTTGAATGTGGTAGTAACATTGTTCCTTTGAGGACCATGAGTTTCTTCAAGTTGGTTGCTATCACACCGGTTAGGTTGTACTCTCCCATAGTAGGACTTCCTTCTGTCTGTACGTTTAGGTTTCATATATGCTGTCACTGCTTTTATCCTAGATAGTCTGTTTCTTCAGCTCCCTTAGAGAAGGGAACTCTGAATTCCTGATGCAGTCTGAGGCTATGTTTACAGATGTCACGTGAATTAATGTGCCCTGTGGGTTTTAACACCTGCATCCACAGTGTAATTGGAGATGACAGGATCTCAGCAGGCCTGACAATGTGACTCGCTTTTATACTTGATGCCTGTTTCAGAGTTCTGGGAGGGGGTTCTTTTTTGGAAGCATTGCTTTGATCTTTGTTTTTGACATTCTGAGAAAAGTTGTGTGGTCTGGTCCAAATACCCAGAGGGAAGAAGGGACCTGGGACAGTGGTTTTCTGCCTCTTCATGGTGAGCACTACAGTGTGTGAGGCATGCCCCTGCTTGCCTGATGCTCTTGTGTCTGGACTGTTTCAGAGCTTTCTGTCACCTCCTGTCTTTCAGGGACTGACAGGCTTCCAATCCTGAACTCAATCACTCAAACTGGTACAGGCCTTTCACGTAGTTGCTTTTTAAATCAGTTAATCTCTTTAGCTTGCATTGGTAAAGCACTGAGTTAAGATCAACTGACGTTCAATCAGCTTAGGGGTGTTTACATTAGCAATTTACATCAGTTTCACTGAATCTGTGCGGTCAGCCGAGTAGGGTCCTTTCTATGCAGGTGGGGCTTTTCGGAAAAAGTGGTTGGATTTGCTTTCCAGTTTCAGGTTCTGTAGTGGAGTTAGGGCTGTGTAATGAAGATGCTTTTCAGCATGGTTTCTAGGTTCCACAAAAGGGTGGTGGTGAATCTGTTTGCTGAGAATGGCATCATGGCCATTTCCCATAGGGAGGATGCTGGCTTTCAGTTTCTTACTGTAGGCGAGGGGAGGATTTGTCATCCTTACCTTTGACGCATCATCAACCTTTGTCAGTCTTTGGCTACTGATACGAAGAGGGAAATTCAATATTTTGTAGTCTGCTAAATAATTGTATGAAAAATCTCTTTTCCCATTTTCTATGTGCTCTGCAATACATGCACCAAAATTCAGGGCAGCTAGCAGCACTGATCTATTTGTTACTGGAAGCTTTAACAAAGGCCGCTTGTTATAATGTCAGGAATTTCCCTCTTACACACTTGGAGAGATCAGGGATGAAGTGCACTGGTAGTGTTGGCAGTAATGAAGACTTGTCTTGCTTTGATAAATCTGTTGGCAATGAAAGAATAGCTTTGCACCTGGATATGCTAGTCTTGTACCTTTTACCACAGTTAGTTAAAATATTGTGTTTTAAGAGTAGAAACATTGATGAAACAAAGCTAATTACGGAAATGAAATCTTGAAGCTTGCTTGTGATACAGCTTGTAATAGATTTTGGAAGTTAATAGTCTCAATAGTTGAACTCTTGCCTCTTTTGCATCTGTTTGTTTTTTCCACAGGTACTTCCTGACTTTCAGTAGTAGAGAGAAACTAAGGACTTTGAAGATAGATGTCTGTGGCCCCTTGCTTGGCAGAAACAATGCTGCAGCGATGAGATTATAGTGAGCCCTTCCTGTGTGGCTTCCATGGGTCCCACTCAACTCAGCACACAGGATCATGGGAAGAGGGTGGCAAGTGTATTTGAAATGGAGGAGGAAGGGCTTGCACTCTTCTCTGGCTCAGAGAACCCCCCTGAGCATGCAGGTATGCAAAAATTCTCACTAAATCTATACAAGGTAAAGGCTATCCATTCTTTCAGCTGTAAGCAGAATTGATACTTGGCAAAATTTTAGGACAAGTTCTGCTGTGCTTGAGACACTCAGAGATGATGTCTAAGAATACAGTCAGTTATTGATAGCTGCTGGCTGGGTTTATCTAAGTGATAAATGCATTGAATATTTTGCTTATTTGACCTTGTAGAGACTAGGTCCATGGCAGTAAGATAAAGTTATTTTGGCCTTATCAAAAGGTGCTGAACAGTAAAGCTTTACTGCAGGTGACAATCCAACAAGGGTAGGTGGTGCAAAGAAATTATAGGGTTTTGCAGGTTTGTGCAATGGTGCAATGGGAAGACAGTAGGAGTTTCTCCATGTAATTCTTATGTTAACTGAGGATGAAAAGTATCAGACATAGAACTGATTCTGTAGTTAAAGCTGCTGCTTATAGCCACAATCCTACACTTTCAAACTCTAAGACAGTATAACATTTCTGGACAGGTAACATAAAAAAAGGAACACATAAGTGCATAGGGTCATCACCTTAATGAAAATATGACAAATTATTGTGTTGTGTTTGCTCAGCAGTGAGGCAGTGGGCAGTCTTGGTATAAAATGAAGAGGTAATCTGAACATTGAATGAGGACTCATCAGTAGAGTAGAAACAAAGAGAGTAGTTAAAAGGTGGTGTGAGATTATCCAATAAAAGTCCTTAAAATGGGTCTGAGGATTTGAAAGAGTGATTGATAGATTGTTTCCTTATTAAAATGTAAGGAAAAAAAGACACAAAATGTGGAAGATATTTATTAAATAAGGAATCTACTGAGGAAGGAGGACCCTAATGAGAGCTAAAGGTTCAGAGGTGACATTCATGCTTTAAGACATATGCATTCATATGTCTTACATGATTTCTGTGTTATCTTTGACTACAGAAAATAACAATAATCATCAATGTAACTAAAATGATTCCGGCTCAGAGATGGAAAATGATTTGCATAGATCAAAGAATAAGTCTATCTGTCTCAATAAAGCAGTCATAGAAAAGGTAATAAGAAATTTATGTAACGCCTTAAAGACAGCTAAGAAATCCAAAAGAGAGACAGATTTATCTGTGGAAATAATTGGAATACTCTGCTGTTTCTCAGAAGCATATGAACGTCACTTGAGGCTTTAGCAAAGTTGTTACACTCGTTAGTCTGCCACTACACGTGTTTATACTAAGTAATCTGAAATAACTGTAGGCATTGCATAATTTTTACTTGGTAGTGTGTGAAGAGAAATACAGTTTAACAAGAGAGGAGAATATCAGAAATTTAACCTTTTTGATGGCATTTTCTTGCTGTCCAATCTGCAATGAGAAGTGCTGGCCAAAATGGGTGACCTCCAGACCTCTGTAAAGTCAGTGGGATTGAAAATCAACACCAAGATACTTATGGCTGAAAACTTGTATTGAGGAACACAAATGATAATGTCTGAGACTGACTGAAAACTGGTTACCTTTTCAGGAACTTGAGCAGAATAGTAAATATAAACACAAGTAAGGATAGAAGTATTGGAAGAGTAAGTACAAAAATGAGACATGCAATTGTAGCCCTGATGCTGATCAAGAAATGCAGTAGCCTTTTTCTTCAAACTAAGCAATAACTCCAGTGTAAAGGCTTTCCAGGCAAATCTAAACATTATCTGGAGATTTATCAAGACATGCTGGTTGTAATCTTTGTAACAGCTGCCATGAATCAATAATATCTGACACACAGAAAAATACCTGCACTATGAGCTGTGTAGAATATCGGATGTCAACATAGCTAGAATTAAATGGATGGAAAAGAGAGAGAGCTAATAGGGAGGGAGTGCACATGTAATATTGGCAAGCATTTGACTGGAGTGCTTAAGGCAAGATGTGTTGAAGCAGACCAAAGATGTTTTCAAAATGCAGAGCCACTGATAAGATTAAAATCTGTCAGAATGATATAGGAAGAGTTGAGAGCTGCTGTACAGGACCATCTGAAATGTGAAGCAGTAGTGAAGGTCCCATGTTTGAGATATAGCAGCAAGCTTTAGTAAAGGAACTGTTACTATGAGAGTGTTTAGGTTTTAGGAGTGGGGAGTGCTCTTCTTGAAGAGGAGATGCTGGCTTCAGGATTCCAAAGGCTCACAGAGCTTGTGAAGTGTACTGCTTGTGTGCTTATTGCAGCTAATGCCACAAATTGCTGTCTTCTGTTTCAACAGTTTCCCCAAATGTTCAGTTACAGGGATTGTCTGCTCAGTCTGGTTTTTGTAGGATCACAGTTTCAGCACTGGCTTTCTGTCACTACTGAATTGAGGAAACACTTTTCCTTATTCTTGTCCATATGTATGGCAGAAAATAGAAGTAAGAGAACTTGAGGCGAGTTCTGAAGAAATTTACTTTGTGCACAATCTTGGTTTTCAACCAAACTTTTTTGTAGATCTTTCTCACATTGGTAACGTAACTGTAATTGGAAAGTGCAGAACGCTTGGCCTCAGCGTGTTTTGGCTCTTTCACTCTGTTTTTGAGAGGAACAAGTGTGAGGCTATATTTGTTGATATAGTTGAGGTGAAACCTTGTGGATTATGTCAGTAAGTTTGTTGCATAAGACTTGCTTGCCCAGAAGGGGTGTGTGGCTGGGAGATAGTGGGTTTGAGTGAGGATGTTGTTTGTCAGGAATGGGGCAGTCAGCTGCAAACATCACGCTTCCTTCTGTGAGTTTTCTTTTCTTTTGTTTTTTTCTTTCCTCGCTACCATTCATTTTGGTAGAAAATCCCCCCTTGAAGCGGAAGAAGGGCCCAGCCCCTAAGATGCTGGGCAACGAAGTGTGCAGCGTGTGTGGGGACAAGGCCTCCGGCTTCCACTACAACGTGCTGAGCTGCGAAGGCTGCAAGGGCTTCTTCCGCCGCAGCGTCATCAAGGGCGCGCAGTACGTCTGCAAGAACGGCGGCAAGTGCGAGATGGACATGTACATGCGCCGCAAGTGCCAGGAGTGCCGGCTGCGCAAGTGCCAGGAGGCCGGCATGCGGGAGCAGTGTGAGTGCGGGCACCGCGCGCCGGGAGCTGGGATGGCACAGGAGGGCTCTGGGGACCGTGGCTGTAAGGCGGGGGGCAGTGCGAGTGCTTGAAGCCATGCAGGCTGAATGTTGGAATGTGTGTGGGAAGTCACCGAAAGCTCGGCAAGGATCACTTGGGGAGGTGAGGCTGTTAGTGGAACGTTAACACCCTGCCCTGCTTTATTCCTTGTAAGAACTCATGGAAAATAGCAGCAGAGGAAAGACTCACATGTTCATCAGGGTGCTGTAAAGGGTGTCAAGGAACGTCAGGCTTGTGACCAGGACTGTAAGATGGGTCACCGTGCTCCTTGAACAACAGGCACTTTTCTTTGCTTCCTACTGTGAGCTTGCAAAAGAAGTCAAGGGCAGCACCACAGTACTGCAGCTGTGTTTGTGCATGAGCTGATCTCATTGCTCCTTTTAGTCATCTCTGCTATTTTTCTCACGCAAACCATAAGGCTGCTGTTTCTGAATATCCACCAGTATTTCTGCTTGCATGTCAGGAACAGCCCTCCTTGGCCAAGGCATCCAGGTTTCATCCCCAGATTTCATTTCAGTCAAGACTGACTGAAGGAATGCTCAATTAAAGTTAGATCTGTGTGAAGTCTTTTTTTTTTTTTTTGGCATTCAGCACCCAGAACAGCTAGGAACAGCGGGTGTTTCAGAAACAATAATTTTGCAAAAATCAAGTTCCAGTGAGCTAGGAGACATGCTGCTCAGTTTTTCAGCATGAAACACAGCACATCAGTATCTTTGTCTCACTGGTTTGTATCAGCATTACGTGTGCTGTCTTTGCCACATTTCCCCATTCCCAAGAGCTACAAAACAGTTGTATTTGAAAAGCAATGCAGTAAGATCACCTGTTCACTTTGCTTCTCTTTTGTTGCAGGTAGATACAGAGAGCCTCAGTATGTTTCTGCATTTAGTCATTGTTTTGTGTTGAAGACAGCTCAGGAAAATTAGGTCAAATGGAATCTTGGTGTTATCAAGAACTTGGCAATACTTGTTGATGCTGTAATCCCCACTGCAAATTTGCCTTGTTAGTTTTGACAGAAATGAAGGGCTTTTTCCTCCAGCTGTTTCACTTACAAGGTCATTCCAGAACTTCCTCCCTAGTAATTGGTGGAAACATTCTTCTAATTCCCAGACTGAAGTTATTCATGGCCAGTTTATTGTTCTTAAGCCAGTGTGAACCATGAGGTTAAATAATTCCTTCCTGACAAACCAAGTAAGTTAGATTGCTTTGAATTTAGCTTGGTGTAGGAGCTTGCACATAGGCAGTTTTCAAGCCAAGTAGCATGTTACCAGATAAAAATTTTTTTGCACATTGGAGTCCCAAGATGAGGGACTGTAATCACTTGAATCAATTACTTCCCTCCTTAAACTGACACTGTAAGTAGCATTCTCTAATCTTATAGATCCCCCTTATTTTGGTAATTGTATTGAATGCCTTTGCTGTTAGAATTGTAAATTTTGTGCATGATGCATGTACTTGTGCACACATCCTCCCTGTTTGAAGTCAGGGATAAAGGTTACTCTCAGCTTGATTGTATTATGTTCTTTGTCTATCTTTCCAATCCCAAGAATGCTGTTTTACAGCAGCTCTCCAGTTCTTGTCTTTGTTTATCGTGATTCTGTTAAGAAGTGCAGTTATGTACTTGTTCAGTTTTTAGGCCTGCTTTTCTGTGTAGCAGCTATAGAATCATCAAGGTTGGAAGAGATCTTTTAAGGTCATCAAGTCCAAATGTCTACCCAGCAATACCACTGTAACCCTTAAACCATTAAACCGTATCACTGAGCACAGATCCAGGTGCCCTTTAAACACCTCCAGGGATGGTGACTTCATCACCTCCCAGGGCAACTTGTTCCCATGCATGCCCTAACATGGAAATTTCTTTTTTTTAGTACCTAATCTGAATCTCCTCTGTCTCAGTTTAAGGCCATTTCTTCTTGTGTTTTCACTGTGGCATGGTAGGAGAGACTTAACCCCCCCACATCATTACAACCTCCTTTGTTTTCTGTGTTATCTCTGCATAAAAAAAATTGGCCAGAGAATCTTTCAGACTTTTAAAGTCTTATTTGTAAAGTCATGCTTTGTTTATTTATCTTTGTTCCTGAAGATACAGAATGTTTTTTTTTTTTTCCAATCAGTTCCTTTTCTGCTTCCCTTCCCTCCAGGGTGTCAGTCACAGCACAGAGCCTGGTGCTGTCAGAGCCTTGCTGAGGCTGTGCTCAGTCCCACTGTCCTTGTCACCAGCAAAGGTGTTAAACAGTGCTGGTCCCAGTACCCACCCCTGGGGAGCAGCACTCGGCACTGGTCTCCACCTGGACATTGAGCCATGGGCCACAAACTCTTTGAATGTGACCATCCAACCAATCTTTTATCCTCCAAGTGATCTATCTGTCAAATCCATGCTATTCCAATTTAGAGGCAGGGATGCATCGCTCCTGAGCTTGGAGAAGGCGATCCTTGAATATTAACCAGCTTTCTTGGGCCCCTCTTCCCTCTAGCACTTTATCTGATAGTACTCTACTGAGCAGATCCCTGAAGAGGCCAGTCTGCTCTCCTGAAGTCCAGACCAGCCAACTTGCTGTGTACCCTCTCTCTATGATGCCAATATGATCACAGCCTTGCAGGTGTGTGCATGTCTCTAACTCCTCTTATTTATTCCCTATGCTGTGTGCATTTGCATAGAGGCATTTAAGTTGGGCTCCCGGTGAACCTGACTTACTGGATGGAGTGGCAGGAATTCTGCTGTTCTGCTCTTCAGGTGCTCTCCTGCTGACCTGCACACCCTCTTCAGGCTCTGAGCATCTCTTGCTGGCCCTGGCATCAAACTGAATTGGGAGAGGAAAGGGATGAATTGAGGTTCCTGTCCTTAGGCAGGAATTTTTTTGTTTAAATCCCTCTTCGCTTCTTGGCAAGCCTGTGAGAAAAGATGTCCTTCCCTTTCTCTGACACAGGGATCCCATCAGGCCTCAGTAGAGCAGATGCCATTGTGTTCTGTTCCTTACAGTGTTACATCCAAATAACACCTCCCCTTTGACTTAACAACTGAAGGAGACTTGTAACCGTATTCCTGAAGGACCTGTGGTTGGTCCTCCATACATTTATGCGAAGTTACTCTTCCATTATTCATCTTGGGGTGCGTTACTGCTCTAGAGTTTGCTGCAGATGGCCTGTATAGCAAATTATCCTTTCACTCTAAACTCCACCCAGGACTGAGTCTGACCTTTGAAGAGGGTGAAATGACATAAGCTGTTAAATTAACAATATTGAAAAAAGACCTAACAGTAGGATAATATAAAAATAGGGTGGACACACTATGGCAAATGAAGGAAGCACCTGTTGTAACATAACACTTCAGGGAATTGCTTTATGGGGAAAGTCACTGCTGATTTTCTGAGTTCTGCAGGGCACCATGAGGGGAGTTTCTGCCTTTTGTGAACACTTTACATGACAGTATGATTAGAAGAAAGGCAATGAAACAACATAAAGGAGGGAATAGAGGGAGAAACAAATAAGTATCACTGTCGGCTGTGTTGTGTACACTCTGCTGTGCCGGTACAGGCAGCTCTGATCTCTGCCTCTCCATCCACAGCACATTACCGTGTGTTTAGTGTGGTTTCCATTGTGTTCCTATGACTGATCGTGAGCTATTCCTGCTTTAGATGTTCTATCTGAAGAACAGATTCGACTGAAGAAACTGAAGAAGCAGGAAGATGATCAGGCTCGGACAGTTGTGGTGCGTCCAAACCCTCCAAATCCGCCAAGCCCTTCCCAAAAACTGACGCCGGAACAGCTGAGCATGATCAAAAAGCTCGTGGCCGCTCAGCAGCAGTGCAACCAGCGCTCCTTCACAGACAGGCTCAAAGTGACGGTAAAAGCTCTACCCGTGTACCCAAAATAAGAATAAGTGAAGTTTGGGGAATTGCATTTTAGGTAAAATATTTGGGAGTTACTTTAGGCATGGCATCTGTGGGCTAAAGCTCTGTAAAGGATAGCAAAAGATGATGTTCTGAAGTTTTGTTTTCTTTCCTTGTTCTCTTAATCTTAACTTTCATCTTTGTCTTCATCTTCCACAAATATATGCTGTCTCTTCCCATTCCTACAGCCATGGCCCCAGATTCCTGATCCAAATAACCGTGAAGCAAGGCAGCAGCGTTTTGCTCACTTCACAGAACTTGCAATTATCTCTGTGCAAGAGATTGTGGACTTTGCCAAGCAATTACCTGGCTTCCTGGAGCTCACCAGGGAAGATCAGATTGCTTTACTGAAGACATCTACCATAGAGGTGAGGGTTTGACTCCACTCCAGATCATAGTAGCAGAAGATGAAAGAATTTGGAGTTATCCCCTAGAGAACTAGTTCCATACCCTTTTTGAGTATGGCAGACGGAGGGACCTCAGCTGTGGGACCATTACTGCAGTGCGAGGTTTTATTGGCAAGATGCCTGGTTATATACTGCAGTGCCTGGTTATACAGGAAGGGAATGAAGCAAGTGCCTTGGTAGTGGTAAGCAGGAATTTCCCGTTTCCCAGAAGGAAGACACCACAAAGGAGGGCAGCAGACTTTATCTTGGAATTTTTAAGCACTCTGAGAAACTGGAGTGGTTTTGTTTGGTGGTTTTTTGTTTGTTTGTTTTTTTTTTATTTCTAAAAGATGCTTCAACAGTCAGCAAAGTACTGGTAACTGTAAAGTTGTAAGATTTCTTCCTGCTTTCAAATTGAGTATATCCTATTGCTGTTCTCAGGTGATGTTATTGGAGACATCTCGGCGCTACAATCCAGAGATTGAGAGCATCACCTTTCTTAAGGACCTGAGCTATAATCGGGATGACTTCGCCAAAGCAGGTGGTGCATTAGACAGGTGTTTCTTCCTCCCCAGTGTCTTATGTTCTTACATATTTTGCTTTTTAATGTGGACAGCTGAAAGTAGTTTGTGGTGGGAGGTTTAGAACAGGACCAAACCAATAGCCCCACAAACTATTTTTTTTTCCTTTTAATGTATGGTACCAGCTCATTTTATGTCTTTTTCTACATGCCAATTTGCTTGGGAAAGTCTGGACTCTTAAAGTGTGAAAATATTGCTGCAAGTGTCCACCTAGAACTAGCAGTTGCTGTGAAATGCCTTGCTTGTAGAAATGTGACATGGTGGTGGAGCTGTATCAGATCATACCAATCCAAACCATAATCTTCTCTCCTTTGCAAGTGTGTCACTTGCTAATCTGGTTGGATGCTTGGAGTGATGACATTACTGTGATTACATTTTAGTTGGTACGAAGTTTGTGCACTGAGGATCCCCAGAGACAACTTTAGACACTTTATCATATTAATATATGGTAACCTGTGGTGTTGTGATCTCTGAAGTATTTTTCCAGCAGCTATGAGTGTTTGTAATTTCAGATGCATTAACAAGAAGTGTGTATCTTTAGCATTTCTAAAAACAAGACTTAAGCTGTGCTTCAGCTGATTTTTTTTTATTTTATTCCTTGATGAGCTATTTAACTTTTATACTTGAGTTGGCCTATATATACAACTTTTCTTTATGACACTTCTCCTGATAGCCTTTTCTTCACGTTATTAGAAAGGCAAAAAGCAGGAATCCAGAAAGATTCCCTCCAGTTTGTTCTTCCTTCTCTGATGCATTTGTAATGCAGGAAATTAGAAACTTGGATGCTATTTTGGAGAAAAGGCCTGAAGTTTTCGGTGTGATTACATAGCACAAAGAGACAGATTTGACAGTGGTCTCTGTTATGGCAATAAATATCAGTGCATTTCTGTCTGACTGCATTTATCAAATGAGGTGATTGGAAGCCTAGGCCAGGCTCTGCCTCAGGTCTCCCAGTTCTTTGAGCTGAAGGAAATGGCATAGTTCAGAGTTCTTGGAACTGCATATTTTCAGCTCATACATACTTTATATGAACCTGAAGAATGGAATTAAAGCTTTCTTTGAAATCATGAAGGCTACTGGTGTGAAGGAGGTGATGCTGTGAGAGTGGACAGTATAAATGTTGTGCTTGTGACCTTTTGATGTTTTGATGGACTTGTGTGATAGCTGTTGTTGTATTCCTTTAGCTGTTGCCCAGTAATGTGCTTTGGGGCATTTACGGCTTTAGGAAAACCCAGAAATAGTGTCATTTTACAGATGGAACGTGACTCCTCAGCCGCTGTTGTTGGTGCTCACCAGTAGTGGATGTAAAGGGAGGATTCAGTAGGGTATAATGTAAGGGTTTTTCCCTGCCTGTCTCTCCTCCCCACTCTCTGGTGTATAGCGGTGGATTTCTGGCAACCTTTTCCTTGAAAGGGAGGGGGAAGCGAGGGGAGACAATTGTTACTGCCTCACCTTGTTCTCTTCTGTTTGTTGCAGGTCTGCAGTTTGAGTTCATTAACCCCATCTTTGAGTTCTCAAAGGGAATGAATGAGCTACAGCTTAATGATGCTGAATATGCACTTTTAATTGCCATCAATATTTTCTCTGCAGGTAAAAAGCCAGGAACATCTGAAGAGCTGCAGTAGTGAGTCAGAGGGCAAAGGAAGTAGAGTGAAAGGATGTTACAAGCAGAAAAGGAGTAATAGAGCGTGTATAGAGTCCAGTGATAAAGGGAGCATATTATTCATTATATTCTGAATTTTCTAGTGCCACTTCCAGAGGAGATTGAATTCCTCGATACTGGAAAAATGTGCAGAAAAGCCAGCCAATATTTATCTTCCTCATTTAGAAGTTGCTATTTTACTGCCCCCTTAATGTCCTTGGCAGCTCTCTGGTGTGATGCAGGTCCCACAGCATGAGTGACATCTAGTGGGCAAGCAAACATACTCTGGACAAGAGGCAGTATTGCTCCGGGCCAGGACAGGGCTTTGCCAAGAAACCACCTCTACTCTTCTGTCTTGTGACCTGATTAATGACTGTTTTTCTTTGTTCCTGTTTCCTAACTGGCTCAACTACTGGAGAGACTTTCCCATTTGCTCTCGAATAGGTGGCTTCACGGTTTTTTCTGGGACAGGAACATGAGGCCAAACAGCACTGTGTAAATGTGTTTGGTCTCTCCACCGCTATAGGAGTCAGATTGGACTCCCCATGTGCAGTGGACATCACTGAGAAAGAACAGTTATAGGCAACTGCCACAGCTACCACAGTTTCCTGGAAATGTCTCCCAGCTATGCTGGGTGAATGTGAGATGAAGTTTTGGGAAGACACCGTAGGAGGAAGCAGGGTTAGACAGAGATGTTAAACCCAGTGAAGCTGCCTGTGGCAATCTGCTTGCGTCTAATCTGCTTACTTCTAACCTGATTTTTGGCAGACCGACCGAATGTGCAGGACCAGTCCCTGGTGGAGAGGCTGCAGCACACCTATGTGGAAGCACTTCATTCTTACATTTGCATCAACAGACCAAATGTAAGTGCCTGACCAGAACATCTCCAGGGATAATGTAAGCAGATTCTGTATTTATGCAGGCAGAGTTCCTGCAGTATTGTCTCTAACAGGTCTCTTGCTGCCTGTACTGTCAGGCTTGTCCCTTCTGGGCTCTTTGATAGCAGCTGTAAATGCAGGGTTTGTGAGCTCTCACAATCTGCTCTTCTGTATCACGTTCCATAGTTTAGCCAGCATGGGAAGTCTGGAGTTTTGGGACATGATGTACTACTTGTGTTCTTTCATACTGCATCCTCCTGGAGAATGCTGGGTCTAGAGGAAGTAAGGACTGTGATTACAGTGTAATGTAATAAGTTGTGGTAATTTTTTTTTTTAACTAAGTTTTAGGTGAATTTACTAACAGCTGTCTGTTTGGCCCTGCAGGACCGTTTGATGTTTCCACGGATGTTAATGAAGCTGGTCAGTCTTCGGACACTGAGCAGTGTCCACTCTGAACAGGTGTTTGCCCTTCGGCTGCAGGATAAGAAACTCCCGCCCCTGCTCTCAGAAATCTGGGATGTGCATGAGTGACTGCATGCTCCCAGGGCGCTGACATGCTGACATAATGCCATCTCCCAGCCTTTGCTAACGAGAAGCCAGCTTCCCCTCTCCAAAGCACTGAACCCTGGGCTGGGCATGCAGGGAGTGATGAGCCTGGGGTTTCAGTGTTGTCATGAGACTATGCAGGAGGCAGCTGGGCTAGATCAGATGGAGGGGTTGGTTTCGATGTAGTGCCCGTACCCCAAAGGAATAACGTGAAACATTCAAAAACGGTAGAAATGAAGATCTTTCCCCCTGCCCCTCAACTCCTTTTTCTTCAGAGTCTTTCTCTTCTCTAAGCATACCCTGAGGGTTTGCCCCATTGATCCTCTTCTTGCTGATTATGAAAATGAATTTGCAGGAATTTGCCAAAAGCTCTCAGTTGAGAGTAACCCAGCTCAAAAGGCTTCTGCAGGGTCCCCAGTGTACCTGGATCTGAGGAGCTCAGGGAAGTCAGTGTGGATGTTCTAGGGGTTTCACTGGGTTTCCTATAAATAAAATCTATTGAATGTGCTGCCCTTTACAATGATTCCAAGAGAAGTAGCTTTTATTTCTTTATTATGAGACTACATCTCTAGAGCTGCCCTTTATTCTGGTCCTCCTTTGGAAAAAGGATTCCTGTAATGTGTAGTGCCCTTTGTCTAACAAGGAGGTCCTCTGGGTAGGGAACATTTTGTATCAAAAAGATGTCAGGCATAAAGTAGTGGATTTTTTTTAATGTAATGCATCACGGTTTTATCTCATGGTGGTTCTCAGCTCACTTTACCTTTGATTTGCTAACTGCTGGACAACTTCAACACAAATCAGGGCATAGATTTTATCTTTAGGGGTGGAATAGAAGAAAGATAGGTGGGTAGGCCTGGTACCTAGGTAAGGTGGGTGTGGTGGAAGGATCTCAAAAACTTCCAAGAATCTGGAGCATGTGGTATGTGTTCCAAGGTGGGTGTGAAGATGTATTGACCAAGGAGAGAGGACACACTGCATTTAGTGAAATATGTGGGCATTGCATAAGCTGTGGGCTGTACAACTCTCAGATCACAGGCTGCAGGAATATTGGGTGTAATCAGATCCACTTGCATCGTCTTCCTTTTGCCAAAGTCTTTCCAAGGTACTTGCTCAAGGTTTCAGTGGTGATCACGGGATATGGAGGTCCCTCCTGTATGAGGAGTGGCAACTCCTTCAGAAGGACACTTGGGTCTTGTATCCTTTCTTCACTTTGGGCATTGTGAGATCCACACTGGATTTATGGCCCAAGTTTTAAGTATCCACATCCACAAGTATTCTAGGATTTACAGCAATATTTTGTCTGACGGAAGAGAAATATACTGTTATAAAACATGTTCCTTATTTTTAAGAAAAAACATCTTATGGCTGATCTCAGAGATGTAACCTTAAGTATCCTGGTAGCTTGGTCTCATGAGTCTTCTCTGTCATAGGGGTCTATGTTTGCTTGCCCGGTGAGCATCCCAAGAGCATAGGTTCACATGGCTCGGGGTTTTTTTGTCTGTCTGTTTTTTGGTTCGTTTGTTGTTTTTTTTTGGCTGTGTATCTGAGCGCTATGCCCGTGGTGAGGGTATTGTGTCCATTTTGCACTTGAGGTTGGTCCCCTGCCACTGGCCTTCACTCTGCACCTTTGTAAAGCACTTGTAACAATCTGTAAAATAATCTGTTGTTTTTTATAACTCATTGCAATTGCAAAAATTCTTGTTTAAATCTGTATTTTTAACTAATCTGTTTGAGAAATGTTAATGTTTATATAAAAGAATAAAGCCTAATACAGGATTTTGACATTCTCTGATGTGCTGTCATGAGACTGGAGGAGGGTAGAATAAGTTCTTGCTGTAACAAGCTCAAAGCTGATAAGAAATTATGAGTATATGTGTTGGGGGAGAAGCAAGAAGTGGCGAGAAAGAAACAGCAGTGCAACCCCAGGCAGTTTCTTTTGGCATAAGATTTGTAGCTCAGCATGTGCCTTGCTGTGTGCCAGAGCTGTAGGTGAAGTGGAGTTAGTGTATATCATGAAGACCATGCATTATGCATACACATCTCACCTTGATTTGTACATCTGCACTCAGAATGTAACCCTTTTATTGTGCCTGCTCCTCTCCATTTCCTGCGTTTTGTGGCTCACCAAAATTGAAAGAGGAGTCCAGTGTACCCCAGCTGTCAAGTGGATTTCGGTAGGGCCTTACCTGACCCTGGTATGCTGCGCATTTCTGATGTACCATAGGTGAAACACCAGGAGGAGTTGAACATGTGCATTACCTCCGAGGGAGCGGCGGGATGGGGAAAGCAGAGAGCTGTCCAGCACTAGCTGCTTCTGAAGTGCTTGATGATGCCCTGCCCCGATGGGAAAGGAAAGCAGTGATCAGTCAGCAAGGTTCCACATCACAGGCTGTTCTGCTGAAGCCTCTGCATTACTCGGGAATATCAAATTCAAATTGGAATCTACTGAACCAGAGGAAGAAGGAATAGCAGTAGGCTTACAGGAGACTGGAACAGGGTAGGAGGGGGGGAGTAATGAGCAGAGCTCAAGAGCTCATCAGTGCTGGGTGGATTAGAGGGTGGCTGGGCCCTGCTGTCAACAAAAGAGCTGCAGCTTAACTTCCAGCTTTATATTCTTTGGGCTGCATCTCCTTAATTGGATGAGAAAAACTGCATGGGGATTTGAGGCATTCTCAAGGTATAACCTATAACATTGCTGTGGATGGCAGTGGTGAAAACAGTGATTTCTCTTGCCTCTGTGTAGTGGTTTCACCCAGACAGCCACCAAACCCCACACAATCACTTGCTCACTCCCCAGCAGCAGGAATGGGGAGAGAATCAGAAGGGTAAAAGCCAGAAAAGTCATGGGTTGAGATAAAGACAGTTTAATAGGGAAAGCAAAAGCTCCACACACAAGCAAAGCAAAGCTAGGACTTAATTCACTGTTTTCTGCGGACAAATCACTAATCACTGTGGACTAGCAGGTGTTCAGCCATCTCCAGGGCAGTGGGGCCTTATCACATGGAATTGTGACTTGGGAAGACAAACACCATCACTCCAAACATCCCCCTCTTCCTCCTTCTTCCTTTATATATTTAGTTATATGGTCTGGAATATCCCTTTGGTCAGTTGGGGTCATCTCTCCTGTGTCTCCTCAATCTCCCATGCACCCCCAGTTCCCTCACCACCGTGGCAGCATGGAAAGCAGAACAGGTCTTGGCTCTGTGTGAGCCCTGCTCAGCAATAACAAAAACATCTCTGCATTATCAACCCTGTGCTCAGCACAAATGTGAAACATAGTCACTGTGAAGAAAATGAACTCTTCCAGCCCAAACAAGCACACTTTTCATTATCATGTAGTCAAATACAATCTTCTTGTTTCCATCTTCACATTCTCACTTTTTTTGAACATGCAAATCAGTATAGAACCTTTTTTTTTTTTTTTTTTTTTTTTTTTTTTTTTTTTAGAAGCTTCACAGGTTAGCCCATGGAGCTCAAGAAAGCGTGTGGGGGAAGAACCATCTGTGAGATTGGTGACCCTTTGTACTTTTATGTTTACAAAATGCTATCTAGGCCTGAGATTCAATCCTGCTGCTCTAAGTCTCTCTGCCTGATCTATTTCATATTAATTTTGCTGATTTGGCCATTGGAGAAATCTTGGGGTGCTTGAATTAAAATCCTGGGAGGTGTTCCTGGTTGGCTGTACTCTTATTCAACAGCTGTATCTGCTCAGGTTGCATTCAGATCAATGGGGAGGGAGGAAAAGTATTTCTAAAAACCCAATTCCTCTACAGTGGGCAAAGTATAGATGACAAATACCTAACAGTGTTTCTCCATTTTGCACTCCAGATGTATAAAAACTGTGGGTTACTTGTGGTGCTTTTGGTTGCATTTTGGGTTTATTTTGGTAGTTTTGGTTTTGTTAATAAATGGATTTGTTTGAGCAGCATACTGGTTTCTAAGAGCTTGGAAGGAGTTTAAAAAAGCTGTATCTCCAGCTTTTAATAACCAAATTCTCTTGTAATCTTACGAAGCTACTAGCAAATCAGCAAGTATGTAGCTCAGCACAGAGGGTGAAAGCACACGGCACTGTGTCTCCTTGCTGCGAGGCAGCGAGCTCTTGTCCGTGTGGAGCCGGGCTTTGCTGCGAGGCTTCAGCTGCTGCTTGCCAGCACCAATGCGACGCTTCAAGCGGCTGGACTCCTCCCGGTTCTCCCGACGCAGCCTGCACAGGCGAGCTGCCTCTCTCCACACTCCCTGACATCCCGCCTGCAATCCCGCCTGCAATCCCGCCTCCAATCCCGCCTCCAATCCCGCCTCCATCCCGCCTCCAATCCCGCCTCCATCCCGCCTCCAATCCCGCCTCCATCCCGCCTCCAATCCCGCCTCCAACCCCGCCTCCATTCCCGCCTGCTCCTCCGCGGCTGCAGCGCCCCCTGCGGGCTGCTGGCGGCGCGGCTCCCCCCGCCCGGGCTGCGAGTGGTTCGCTCCGCCCGCCCCGCTGCCCCCTGCTCCAGCAGTGGCGCGCGCCGCCGCCGGCTCTCGATGCGGAACTGGGCGGGCGGCGCAGAGCGGCGGCGGCGGCGCAGGTGAGCGGGGAGCCCCGGGCGGGGCCCGGGGCCGGTGCCGCAGGCGGCCGGGTGCGTGCACATGTCACAAGCCGAGCCTGTCCCACCGACCCTACGTGTGGGTCGGGCCGTGGAGCGCGGAGCGCGGCCGGCAGCGCTGCCCGCGGTGACCCGCACCCGGACAGCTGGCGGCGGGGCCCCCCGCCCGCCCCCAGCGCTGCCGCAGCCGCCCGGCCGGGAGCGGTGGTGATGCTCGAGAGCGGCGAGCCCTTCCGCAAGGTCACGGCCGGCGGCGGACAGAGATCGCGTCCCGCCGCCGCCGGGAGCGGGGCCGGTTCGGCTCCATCGTCCCGGGGCGCGGTGGCGGCCGCGGCCGCGGTGCCCGCTGTGGCCGCGATGCCCGCTGTGGCCGCGGGCTCAGCCGGCCGCTGTCGGAGCCGTCCCCGCGCGGGTCGGCAGCAGCCCCTGCGGGCTCTCTTGCGGGTTTCCCGGCGGGACTGGGCGGCTTTGGGAATAGCGGCGTGGCCGGCCGGGGAGGGGGCTCTGCCGCCGGCGGGGCTGTGGGCGCGGGGCCGGCGCCCTCGGTCCGGCCGCCCGGAGGCTTTTCCCCGCTCCCTGCCGGGTGGAAGCGGGCAGGACGGTGAGGGGAGGGAGAAGGGCGGCTCAGGGCCGACAGAACCCCTCGGAAAGGGTGAGGCGTGCAGCCATGTGAAGGGGTTGCTGCGGTAATGTGACTGGAAAGGTGCTTTTACTCCTTGGTTTGTAAACAGCAGATCCTGTTACTCTGCAAGACAATAGAATAGGAAATCCACTTTATACTGGGCAATTTCTTATGAAGTCGACTTTACATCAAGAGCATTTTTCCCGCAGAAATGGTTGTCACCACCGTGTTGTGTAGCTCGCTTTTATTGTCAGGTGGAGGAGGGGAAGAAAGCTTGCTCTGTGTCACTGTTTGTGTGGAGCCACGATAAAGAAGTGTTCCGAGAAATTATAAGCTTTGAAGGAAACTGATTTCTTTCCCATCTTTCTTCTCTCCCTTTCCCCCTGGACTCCTTCGTATCCCACAGTGTTTTCAGTCATACGTGCAATAACATAGATTATAAATTTGCAGCCCCACGGAGATGGGGCAGAGCTGTGGTCTGGCAATATGTTGTGCTCTCCCTAGACAAGCCAGCCATTTTCTCCATGCCCAGTGCTGCTCTGGGTCAGCATTTCTGTTGGTGTGCTCTCAAGTGTCCTTGCTGTGCTCCTTGCACCATTGCTTATCTGCAAAAAGGATGCTACTTGTAGACACAAGCAAGGGGAGGGAAGATTTATTATGGTGTCCTGAGGGTCACATAAGCAAACCAAAGTCATCCAAATATAGGTTATTTGGGAAGTGTCTCTATTTTTGGACTTTATACTGCTTGGACGTAGGCAACTGTTTTGGATTGGGCACAAGAAACACTTGCTGTGTTCAGCACTAATGAAAAGCTGCAATCCTGACACATCCGAGAGAGCACTTCACATCCAACATAGCTAAAATGCAGTTTTTACAGGATCTAATCTGGCCATCCCCTCACAGCATGTTATGTAACACTGAACTGATAGATCATTCCATCTATAAAATACTATTTTTGCCTTACTGTTGTATTGTTAGAAAATGCACAGCTTTTGAACACAATTTAATAGACACTGTAATTACATGCACACTTGTTAAGTATCTTACTGTGTGTTTAACAAAATGCAAAATCATCAGCAAGTCTCTAGAATGCTTTTGTTTGGAGATTAATACAGCCTTGTCCTCACTAAAAGATCTTGTACTTGCCTGTCCAGTGGTGCTGCAGTTGTATCACAGGTCTGGACTCCTGTGTTCTTACCAAATTAACAGGTTTCAAGCTGAAATCTTCAGAGTCCTACTGCATTGCTTTCCAAATTACTGCTTTTAAAACAATTTAAGTTTACTGGATGGGCAAAAAAGGAAAACAGTGTCTTCTCTTGAAAGAGTGTTGTCTACACGAAATGCATAACATGGCCAAGACACAGTTCTAGGATGTGTATTACATGCCAGAGCTGTGAAAGGTGGTGAACCAAAGGCTGTGTGGAAATTGGCAAAAAAAAAAAAAAAAAAAAAGGAAAGAAAAGGCTTCTAGTTTAAAGTTTTCATGGAAAAACATAAATATATACTAGAGGGCAAACCTCTTCTTCAGTCATGGTACCATTTTGTAACTCTTTTGAAAGCAGACAGGGCATGTATGTAATGAATCACAGAATGTGCTGAGCTGGAAGGGACCCACCAGGATCATTGAATCCAGCTCCTGGCCCTTCACAGGACCGTCCCCAAGACCCTGAGAATATTGAGTCCAACTTCTGCCTGTTTTAGAAGGATTTGGGGGTCAGAGGAGTAGAAGTTTTGAGGATTTTTAACAGTAATCCTTGCCCACCTAGCCAAAGTAGCTTTTTAGAGTTTAGAGCATCAGGACTGGTTGTTCAGTTGAAATGGTAGAAGCATCAGTGCATTTCAGGCCCAACTAGAACACTTGTTCATATTATCTTCCTGAATTAAATTAGTGTTGGCTTTGATTTTATCTGCCTTGGGCTCAGGGCCATAGAGGCTCATAATTTATAGCTTTCCCCCTCTCAAGCCATATCAAATACTCAGGTTCTGTATAGACAGGATATACTAGGCATACCTCTGTCAAGATGTTCAGTCTGGTCTATTTAATATCTTCTGTGGTGAGCCAGTGGCGAAACCAAATATTTATGAAAACTTTGAGTATTAAATTAGAAAGTCACAAGTACTGCTAAATTCTAAGAGAATAAATTTCTTCAAAGTTTTGAATTTCCAGCATTCCAGCTAGTAGATTTTCTCTGATACTCCTTTCCAGATACATTTGTTAGAAGAATGGCTTTCTTTTTTGGGGGGAAAAATTGGTAGAAATTTAGTATGTGAGAGTGGATAACAAATGGTGTAAAATACTGCATCCTCGCTGTCATTTCACACTGTCATTTTTAAACTGGATTTGCCATCGTACTCACAAGATGGTAATTGATACTTTTATGTTAAAACTTAGTACAGAGGTGAATGGTTCACTTACTTTCCATTAGCAAGGAATTGGAGACAGGCAATGCATATGTTACAACCCAGATGAATTCCTGCAATGTCCTTTGGCCCTGTTGTGCCTGCATTTAAGATATACTGCATTAAATTTCCAGGCAGTTGACATAGTTGTTCAGTGCACTGGTGGAAAGTACAGATACAGCTTCTGATTAGGGATTTGCAGCAATGAGGAAAGGATTTAGTAAAAAAGAATGAAAGAGCTTGATATGCAAGATAAATATCATGTCCCCAGTTTAAAGAACTTTCATCTATCTCAAGATATTAATTTTTGTGAAGTGAAAGCATTGTAAGTGACCTAATAAGAAACTAAGTGAAATAAAAATGAGCATCATGAAGCATCAATTAGAAGGGAATGTATTTTAGTGGGATAATCTGTTAATCTGTGGAATAATTGTGATGTTTCTTTTGAGGACAGAACGCTTTGCTGCTTTTCCTTCTCTGCCTTGAGAGCTATGAATAACTTCCACTGACCTACTGCTCATTCTCTGTGGCTGAACCTGTATAATTCAGCTGGTCTTTGCTCTGTTGTTTGAGCTGGAAAATAATTTTAGAGCACCTAGATTCTCTGTCACTGGATCTCCTTAAACTTGTCAAAACAACATGGAAATTACTGTTGATTATTGACAAACATGTTCCTGATTTCTGTCTTGGAACTAGAATAGCCAGCTGAAACCCCAAACCGAGCAAACTGAAGAGCTGACCCATGTACTGCCAGGAGCTCTGAAGTGTCTTTACACTGGAGAACACCCAGTTGGGGAGGTTGTGCCTGCTGGCGCCCAGAAACCACTGAATTGTGAGAGGTTGTGTTCACTTTAGATCACTGCTACTAGCAGGACCCTTGCAGGGATTTAGAAATAAAAGTGCTGCTTGCATATGCCTAAATTACCTAAGCTGAGGCAGTTCTCATGCTGTGATCCCAGACACTGCAGTTAAATGAGAGACTTGTGCTTCTGGGTTGCTGTGAGAAATAATGCATCAGAGTAGCAGCAAGGAACAAGGTTTTATGGTTTTCTGTTTCTTCTGCTGCCTTCCTTATGTCAGGGCAGCAGCTTTCCTCAAAACAGAGCGGGTCATCATGTTGCCTTTGAGGTATCTGGTCATGTTTTCAGATATAACTTTTTTGTTTTGTTTGTAACTAATCTCTAAACACTTGTGACAATCAGGGAATTAACATTTGCTTTTTTATACAAGGGACAAAGATACATTACTGTCAAATTTGTTATCAGATGACCTCCAGGAACTGTGTGTTATCTTTTGAGCAGAGCAGCCTTTTATTTCATATCCTGCTACTTTGTCACATCAGTGCCCTGGTTGTGTCCTGCTTCCCATTATATTCTGATTGAATTTGCCAATGTCAATGTAAAACTTCTGATCACCTTCTTGTCTGTAGCTTTGACACCAGCTTGCCTGGATCTCTTCTTGCCTGGGTATCCTGTCCTTGCTCTGGAAAGGCCTTGGTGACAGGAGATGAGGAGTTGTGCCTCTGCCTGTTTCCCTGTCATCAGCTAGCAGGAGGAGTGCTTTTTGTGATACAGATAATTAAGAATCAAAACCAGTACCCACCAAAATTTGCTGCACCCACACACACTGAGCAGCTCTGCTGCCGTGTGTGTTTCCTCTTGATGAGCAGTTAAACTGCTCTGCTGGAGCCACGAGCTGGACACTCTGCTTCTGTCCTCCAGGCCACCTGGTTTCTCCCTTCTCTCCTCTTAGTAGTCTTAAGACATACCCAGCAGGGTGGTGTTTTCTCTCCTTCCTTTGCTGTGGTGACTGCCACTGCCAGTGTCTAGAAGGACCTCTCAGGAGCCCTTGCTCTGTTGTTGGCTGCCTCCAACAGTTGCTTGAGGCGGTTCCTGTCCCTTCTTCACTCTGAGCTTGCTTTCCCCAATGTTTACGTGTGGGTGAGTCTGCCAAACGCGTGCTTCTCACACCCCAGAGCTCTTGCAGAGAGAAAATGGGCTTGTCTCTTTTATTTCCTTTCATTTTTGACCAGCTGGTTCTATGATTTGTCACCAAAATTAATAGTAGGATCGGTTTGAGAGTAGGAATTTCTGATCTTCCACAATGTTGATGAAGAGAAGGGGAAGGTGTGTAGAGGGAAGGAATAACAAGCAGGTGGCACAGGTGGGGAGACAGGCTGAGGGTTTCTAATACACAAGGCAAAACAGATGTGGGGCTCTGAGTTCTGAGGTGCTAACAACAGCCAAATGACTGGATTATTTAAAGTACTTTATTTTCTGGTTCACCTGAACAATGTTTCAGTGTTTCCACACTGGTTGTGAGCATTCCCCCCACTCTGTCTTACAAATGGCTGTAATTTATTGTTGAGATCCCGTTTGTCAGTGTGACCAATTTCCAGGAAAGAGCTGAGTGTGCCTGTATCTGGTGGTGGTGATGCCATGAGTGATGTCTCCTGGCCCAGAGCTGCTCACTGTGGCTGGGGGAGGCGCCGTGGCAAGGGAAAGCACTGAATAATTTAGCAGTTGCAGCTGCATCCAGCAGTTCTCTCAAATGTCACACGCTTTGTTGTTTTCTTGTTAATTTTTTTATGGCTGTACATTTACACTGTGGTTATTGGAAAAAAAACCTTCTGGTGCCTGCATTATGGGAACTGTGGCCTACTGCCCAAATTCCCAGTAGAGGGCTGGGAATGGAAGCATCTTGTGGGTGCTGGGGTCTGGGCTGCACTCAGAAGCAGCACCAGCGTTTCTCAGCTCAAAGCTAGTGCCAAAAGCAGTTCTGGTTTGGGAAAAAATGTAATTCTGTTGTGGTTGCAGGTGGTGTGAGGCTAATTGGGCTTGGGGGCATTGTGTGGGCTTTGGTTTGCCCTTCCTTCCGCCCACCCCCATTCCTTGCAAAATGTTCAGGTGCAGATTTGAGGATCGGTGAAAAGCTGATGAGATAGAGAAAATGAGAAGGCTCTTGTATTTTATGATGGTGGCATTTCACAAGGAGGGGCAAAAAAGGACAGACTTCAAAAGAGTTGGCCTTGTGTTAGTGTTCTCTCATGCAAATCTCCGGAGATTATTTTTGAATAAGAGATGAATTTAAATTTAAACAATGTAGAGCAGGAGAACTGGCCAGATTGGGAGAGGGTTTTTATGCCAGCATTTTTCCTATGATTCTGTAGTGAGTGGTGCCCTGCACAATGATCCTGCCCAGGAAGGATCACGAGAGAGATGTTTCACACAGTAAAGGAGGGGAGGAGAATAAGGTCTTTAACCTAAATCGAAGCGTGTGAAATGTCCTGTGGCTGAGGCTAAAATCTGTCATCTCCTTCCTGTTGGGAAGTAGAGTACTATAAAAGGGTGTGTTTTTCCTGCATTAGTTAATTGTTGATGGTTTCCCCCAGGAGTGTAATGGAATAAAATGGATAACAGCATTTGCATACCGTTTTTCCTCACATACTTATCTCTTGTTGCTCATTCAAGCCCTGGTCTTGATTTTTCTTCATGGCTTTCAGGTACTGCTGGTGGGTGCAGCTGTGGCTCTGTGGGGCAGGTGCTGCTGGAACTCTCCTTAGCCTTTGCTGCTGCCTGCAAGTTCCTGTTAGGATTGTGTGTTTGTGTTAGCACACTCTGCACGTCCCTTTTGTGCCTGCACTGCATGTTTGTGCAAGCATCCTGTGGGTACCTGGGTAAGCGGATTTTGTCAGCTGCGGTTGGTAACTCAGCTTTCTGTGCACAAGAATGCCTCCTGATATTTGTAGTACTCGTGGATATGGCAAGCTCATGGGCTGGGAGGCGTTTGGCATGTTGCAGGTACTGTGCTATCATCTGGCCTGGGGCATGCAGGTGCCAGGGGGGCTCTGTTTCAGCGCGGACTCCGGGCAGTCCGTGTGTCTGGGTGAAGCTTGTTGGTAGTGTGGGCAGTGCTGGGAGCTTTGGTGGTGGAGCAGAGGGGGTGGAGCGCCGCAGCTGCTCTATAAATATACCCGACAGGCTGAAATCTGGGGACTAAAAGATTGGGTTGCTATGGTGATTGATCTGAATCAGATTACCTGTGGGGCTGTTTTCACAGCGTGTGCATGTGTGGTGACTGCGTGATCTTGCATGTACCGCAGGCTGCTTTAGCCAAGCTTTTGGCTGAAGCAGGGAGGGGAGAGGAAGCAACACTGAAGGGCTGACATATGGCAAGGACGGGGAAATCTGTCACTATAGCAACCGGGAACCTGAATCAGTCCAGCTTCACTCCGTGATACTGCAAAAAGGTTCCCATCTGTGTGCCATGATTCTTCTGTTTGTGGAGTAATTCTGGTCATTTTCAGTCTATCTGTCAGCACCCCTGCCCATGCTACTTCCATTTTGCTCTCAACAACTAATGTGGAAGCTAAAGATGCTTGGCTGTGTCAGTTCTGTTTTCAGAAGGCAAAGAGATAATATTACTAAGTAGGAAAGGAAGAAATCTTTTAATTATTATAATTATTGAGAAGGCCTTCGAAATAAGACTTCTTGTATTACCAAAACCTGTTTTCCCCATTCATTCTTTAATTTTCTTTTATCTGGTTTGTTCTGCCCTTTCCCTCAAGATTTATTGATAGATGGAAAATGGAAATAGTTGGGGTGCATCTGCTGTTTTACCTGTAAATAACTTTTACTGATTGAAGTGATGCAAGTGCTCCAGGGCGGATGCTTTTAGAATTTGCCAGCAGTCCTGTGCTCTGCTGGGTGATTATTTATGCTTGGAACTATCCCCATGGCATTTTGCAGAACCACACCTATGTTATAGATTAGCCATATTAGATAAATGTGTCATTGTCTGTTTAGGTATGCTTGCAATTCTTTGCAAATATCCTTTTTATTATTTTTTTTTCCCCTCCAGAGTGCAAGTATCTTCTTAGGAGTCACATTTTTGGCATGCACTGGTGCCTTGCCAAGGTGCATGGTAACACACAAAGCAGCTGCACCAGTATAGCAAGTCCATCCAGGTCAGATTTTAGAAATTGTCCCATGTTCTGTCAGGTTCTGGAGAACGGGAAGTGTTCTCATCTCTGCTGTTGTCTGTTTCTTGTGTTAGCAGAAGCACTGTAGTATCTGGATAATAGCAATAATGAGCTTCCTAGAATGTTGCATATTTTAAAGTATCAAACTATTTGCGGTGTTTTATGTAGTTGTTAAGCAGAGGAAGTGAAAAATGGCTCATGTGAAAAGAATACTGCCTGTCTGCTTCTTTAAAAGTTTAGTACAAGCAAAAATAGCCTTTGCTATATCAGAGATAATGTCTGGCATCATTTGAAACACACTTGGAAGAAGAACTAACCAAAATTTCAGTGGTAAAGATTCCATAAAGATTATTAAAATGTCTAAAGACAAAGCTGCCATGAACAGTTCATACTGGGCTTCAAACCATGTTGTTTCCAGTTGAGCAGTGAGTTCAGTGGAGTTCCTACCCACACACGTGAGGTTGGCTTGTCCTGAGGTACTCACACCTATTTCTCATAGCTTAGCAGATAGGTCAAGGTGTGTGATGTGAGAAAAAGAAACATAAATCAACCCAAAGGTGGGCATTGAAACTCCTGGCCCTATTTGTATTTGTTTCAGCTCTCAGTTTAGTTCAGTTGGTGAGCCTTGAGTTCACAGAAAACAATGCACTAAGGTCAGCCATAGCGGCTGTTAGAGCTGAACTCAGTACAGACTGTCTTGGTGAGAGTAAATAGAAATTCAGGATGTTCCAAGGAAACAGAAAATTTAGTTCTTTTTGGGTGTGACTGGAAATCTGGTTTTTCACAAGGTGAAATTTCAGTGAACCATAATTTATGTGGCTTCTGTCCTGTAATTTGTTCTGTCTCTTTCACAATTTCCTCTTTTTTCTCTTACAAATTAATGTCCCATGTATGCTCACTCTTCAGTCAGTGTGCAAATTGAATTGTATGATGCTGATTTATATTCTAAAGGTATCCATGCACTGGTGAACTGTGCAGTGTGATCCTATTACCAGGTAAAAGCTGGAGATAATGAAAGGAGAAGCCTTTCTGGTTCCATCTTAAAGCATGGAAGAGTTGTAAGGAAAGCAGGGCTTAGCACTTGTTGGAAATGAATCTGTTGTCTTCGTACTGTTTTTGCAAGCAATGATGTAAATACCTGCTGGGCATCATGCAGTTCAGTGTAAGCCTGGCCCATCAAAGCTGGCAGCCTCTGTGTGAGGAAAAAAACAACTTGAGTGTGGTGGGTTGTCCTTGGCTGGATGCCACTTGTCCACCAAGCCACTCTATCACACCCCTGCTCAGCAGAACAGGGGGAAGAAAAAAAGATGGAAAAAAACTTGTGGGTATAAGCAAAGGCAGTTTAATAAAGCAAAGATTGCATTCATGGAAGCAAAGAAGCCCAAGAAATTTTATTATCCACTTCCCAGAAGCAAGTGCTGTCCAGCCATTTCCTGGGAAGCAGAGCTTCATATAAATGTTTTAAATAATGGATTCTCTGCCTTTCTCCTCTCTCTTAGGTTTTTTCCTGAGCAGATGTCATATGGGATATCCTTCTGGTCAGTTGGGGTCAGCAGTCCTGGCTGTGTCCCCTCCCAAGACTCCCCAGTAGTGCTGGGAGGAAGATGTTGGAGAGGCAGCCTTGATGCTGTGCCAGCACTGCTCAGCAGTAGCCAAAACACAGATGTGTTATCAGCATCTTTCCAGTTACCAGTACACAGCACAGCACTGGGAGGGCTGCTGTGGGGAAAATGACATCCATCTCAGCCAGACCCCATACAGTGACACTAGCTGAGTTAAGTTTGTTGTATCTAAGTGATTCTAGATTAAATTGCTTTGTTCTTCTAGATTTGTGTCTCGAATGAGAAGACTCTTAACAAAGATTGAGAGCTCCAAGGGATAGATGAAACAGGATAACTGCACATCTCATTACTCCTAACTCAACTTGGGACTAATGCAGGGCATGGCTCTGACACAGATGACTCTAAATCAAAGTCTGCTGTGGTTCTTTCATTTCATATCATGTGCTGTGGTGCTTTTCATGAGTGTGTGTGTTTGTTTATATAGACTTTTATTTCTGGGAGGACTTTAAATTGCAGAATACCATGCAGATTGTCCTCTAAGAAGTTGTGCTACAACCTAAAATGTGGGTGTTTGGGGAATTTTGAAATGCAGAGTAATGCCAATAATAGAAGTGTTTATTGTTTTGAACACTTTTTTCGTGTCTTGAGTTGTGGTTTTCTGCTGGTTCTTGCCTTTTGTGTTTGTGCCTAGGCTACAGTGCCAGCTTTTACTAGTGAGTATTGCTGATGGCTGCTACAGTGTGTGGGTAGTGTTAGTTCTCACCAACCCATTCACCATCCATATAAGTGCTTATTTCAATTTTGGTGTTGTCTGAGACACGATCTGTTGGTGCAGTATTTTCCTGTGGTGGGCATTCCCTTCTCTATTTTTCTTCTTTTCTAGAGTTGAAATAATAGGAAGTCTCTTCTCAAGTGCTGCTTGAGGGTTCAGCCTTCAAAGGGCTGGTTCCAATATGTTTGCAAAGAGAAAAGACTTTGCACAAGGCCTTTTCAGAGAAAGCAATGTAAAGTTAAAGCAGTTTGAGAGAGAGAAGAGGTTTTGGCATATCATCCATCTCAGAGTCAAGATAATCTCTTGGTTCAGGTCCAAATTCCAACATAAAAGAGGAAAAAATGAAGTATCTCTTGGTTGTTTGATCTATTTCTGTCCTAATGTACTTAGTCTCTAAAATCTAGGAGGATGATTGGAAGGATGATAGGAAATCTCTTAGAAAGAAACTACTTTACCTCTATATTGCCTGTAGAGGTGCTGTCTGTAGTTCTGTGATCATCTGTGTTCAGTCAAGTCTTCCAGATTCCCTTAACTGCTTTCTCCTACCTTTTCTTTGTGCCTGCACAAGCATTTGTGGGGTCACTTGGTGAACCAAGTGAAAAAAAAAAAACCCTTGTAAAAACGAAAGCGGCGAGGGAGAGAAGGGAGGGCGTCAGGTTTAGTCTGTGTCAGTTCCACAGTCTGTTTTGCCCTGTAGCTGCACAAACTCTTGTGCCAGCACAGAGAACGGAACGATACTGGCCTGAAAGGAAGCCTTTGGCAGATAGGGAGGGGGAGGCAGGACTGTTTGTGGTGCCTTATACAGATCATCAGCTGTGGTGTCTGACTCCAAGCAGGAGTAGGAAGATGAGTTCCAACAAATGCTGGTGCAATACTCTAAGTGCTGTCATCAGCCATTGCTAGATCTCTGAAGAAGCCAGAGAGTGAATAGAGGAATGCAGAAAACCTACCCCTGGTTCTAATTCTTCTACCTCTTGCTCCAATCCAACAATAAGTCATCTTCCCAAAAAGAGCCTTTGTCCTCTTATGTCTGACTGAAACTGTTGTGTTGTTAAATATAGTAAATCAATAAAGGTGGCTCTGGAATCCCTGGCACACCATCTGCATCCATCTGGTCTCCCTGGTACTTGTGTTGCAATAGAAAGCAGAAATCGTGGAAAGTGCTCAGATCTTTTATTAAAAAATGGACAGAAACTTCAGTGTCTGATATCAGTGCATTGTAGCTTCAGCCATTCTAGAGATGTGGTAAGCCCTGCATATATTCCTTTTATTTGTCTGCTCAGATATTCTTGAAATTTCATTATTTCTAAGACCTTCATAATGCATACCTTGCTAGCTCCTTTGCAGAGCTGTGGGAAATATGTGTAAGGAATTGCAGTTGTAAGACAAACACAAAAGTGTATTTTCTCCACCTTCTCTGAGGGGTTGGGTAGCCTCTGTTTTTGAGGAAAAACATCTTTGTTTACCACTAAGTACAAGAATTTCCTCAAAGTCGTGCTTCTAGGTTGCATTGTGATGACTTCTTGCTATGTCCCTGTCTGTGACTGAGCAGTTTGTTCTTTAATTCTGGGGAAAGCCATTTGGAAGGAAACCAGATAAAGTAGTTCTTCAAAATGGAGACAAAAAGGACCACTTGATATTCCAACTTCATCTTGTTCCTCTTGAGTTTTTCTGTGCCAAGATATTTGCAGAATATCAAGGATCAAGAGCTTTTCCAGGATGGGTTCTACAATATTTTCAATAATGTCATTAAAACCTAGGAACAGAAACTTTGCTTCCTGTGTCTGTATTTTCTCTGTTGTTCAGATAAGATAATTTACAACAATATTGCTGCTCAGAGAAGATAATTCATCTGCTGTTACTTAGGACTCTACAGGAACTGTAGTTGAGGATCTACTAAAAACATGCCACAGTTTCACAAAATGTGGGGTTTTTTATGTGTGAGGCTTTAAGTTTCTTTCAGTTTATTACTCCTTTAATAGTACCTACTGACTAGTATGATTTTCCTTTTTTGTAAATTGCATTTGTGCTTTTTTGTTCTTACTGTTGTAATGTTTTTGTATTCTTACTGCTGTTTGGAGGGCTAATGAATAAAACTTCCCTGCTGTGTATATGATGTTTTTACATCCTGCCTTAGGATGTAAACATGAACTGAAATGGAAACTTTATTCTGAATATGTCCCAGAAAGCAATCAATTAATTTTTAAATATAAAATAATTCTTATTAAAAAATCCATTGGAGTACTCAGTAAACTTCTAGAATACTCTGAGCATCTCTGATTTTTTAGAGTTTCTGAGACCTTTCCATTTCAGGAAGTTTCTGTTTTCAGGTTGGTTTCAAACACTGTAGGGAACACTGTAATGTGGAACTGTATTCCTTTTTAAAACTTTTTTTTTTCCTCCCTGTTCTTTCATGAATTCTGTGAACCATGAATGGTGGGATTGGAAAGAATTATTTTCTGGATATCTATTAAGCATAATTATTGACAAGTAGTAATGCTGCAGTATAATCTCAGTTTTACCAAGAGGATCTTTCTACCATGAAATACTCAGAGGAATTAGCTGCAGGAGGCATGGGTATCAAGAGTAAGGAGTGAAGTTAAACAAGACAAATGGAACTGAACGAAGTAAGTGAAAAACCCAGTATGCTTTACAAGATGTACTTTTGCTATTGTAAACTGCAACTCTGTAGAACTGCAGTTCTGTATCTCCACAGAAAGTGTTAGAGATCACAGTCTTTGGGAATTGTGGAGATCATTCCTGCTGACAGCTATTTGCAGGTTTGGGATGGTGGGATGCGTTTTATCAAATTGGATTTCTGGTGTTACCTCTTCTTTGGTTTTTCTGTTTATCCCACAGCTAAAGTTCAGGTTGTGGTTTTTTTTTCCTTCAGTCTTGCCAGTTGAAGCTCCCTTCCCAAGGACTCTCGAGATCTTCTGGATTTGCCTAAGCAACACACAAACCACGTAATGAGTAGCTCTTTGCCAGTGGTAGGCAGCTTTGTTGGTCTGTGTTCTCCCTTAGAGCAGAATCATAGCATCACTGACATTGGAAAAGACCTCTAAGATGATTGACTCCAACCATTAATTCTTGAGATAATCTTGTACTTTTTTGTGTGTTTTTCATCTCTCTGGTTTTGTGGGCATATGGTTGTGTTTTTATACTCATGAAGATAGAGATTGTGGGTGGCCATGACTGCACCGAACATTGAGGCTTTTTGGGAATGTAATTAAGGTCATTAAGTTGCTTGTCTGTTTTGGATGTTCCTGGTTGTGCTTTTGACACTCTTGCTTTTCTTGGTTCTAGATTGGACTTGGCAGACAGTTCCAAGCAGATTCTGTTCCCCAAGGCAGCGATCACAGCTGATGGGATAACTGACCACTGGATCAATGAACAGGAATTCCTTGAGATGACATAGGGAGGGGCATCAAGGACAATGGTGCAGAAAAAGAAAATCTGCTCTCGGCTACTGGACTATCTTGTGATCATTGGAGCCAGGTAATGTGAAACAGTCTCAGCAGAGCTTTTGCTTGGGCAGTAGAGTGGGGATAAATAGCCTTGCATCCACTGATGAGGCCTTCCTGATGCTCAGGAAGTGCTGTCTGAAATGTGTGCAGAGTGCTCCCCTAAGGAGAGCACCTACTTGAGCCAGGGCACTTTGTGAAAGATACTAGTATAGTCAGAGTTTTTTTTTAACTTGTGGTCTTTAGACTTCTTTTCAAGGGTCTGAAGAGGGTGACTAAGAAAAGCTAGTTTAACTCTCTGGTAGTCTTTGTGTCTGAACTTTGCTTCTACTGGCATCAGGACAGAGGGATTCACAAACTGAAAACACTGAAAGCTAAATAGAAGTAAAATACAAGTTTTCTACTCCTCTTATTACTAGTAATGTGCTAGTAGTAGAATAATACTACTTTTCTAGCTTTTGAAATGTAGTCTGTAAACACAGTTTAAAAAAAATCTGAAACTTGCTTTACTTGGCCATTTCTCCCTCTTAATACTTATTTATCCTCACAGGAATGACATGAATGCTTTCTGGTTTTAAAGTCTTATTAATAGATAAAATGTTATGCATATTTACTTAAAGCACATATGAAATGCAGGGCTTATGTGTTCTGTTTGTCAAACACAGAGGTGCTCAATAAATGTTTATTTTTTCCTTATTCAAAGTTTATGCAGCAGCTTTCTGCAAATTCTATGTAATGGTGTATCACAAAGTCTGTTTTACTTTCATTTCTAAATATCAGTGGTTCGTGGGCATCAACTTGTTGCTGTATCTCTTGCTTTCTTTTCAGAATGCTTTGAATGTAGTATTTAAATAGGCTGAGTGGAGGAAATTTCATAATCTTGACTTATGGTTATTTTATTATTGCATTTTATGGACCGAATACTGTAATAGTTTAATAATTCTTGCTGTCTGTAGAAAAACAACCACATTTTCTATACATGTGTCACCAACTAGGAAGAGGAGGGAGAAATGTTAGCTGCCTCCTCCAGTGAAGCTTATAGTGTCTGGTGTTCTCACTTAGAAATTTGCTACTATCACTTCTGGACTCCTACAGTTCTCTTGCTTTTTGCCAGCCCGTGCTGGTTGGACTGCTTCTGCTGTCTTGTTTGGCACTTTGGTAAATGCCTGTGATGAAAGATGGAGCTGGCTGAAACAGCCTCTCCTACAAAGCCCTTAGGAGGTCCATGTGGCTTTTACTGTTGCATCTTGTTATCCACTGTGCACAAACAGCAATTGTTTTTGGAACTGTTTGGTTCAAACTTTCTTAATGTCTGAGAAAACTCTGTCCTTGTAGCTAATATTACAGCAAAAGCACGAAGTGGTGATACGTGCACTCCTACTTTGTTGATGTCATTTTTTGGATCATTTGCTGCCAAATAGACTCTCTAAATAGTACCAGCATTATTTGACGTTTCTTTTTCAGCACATGATGCATTAGTTGTGTCCATTAACATATAAAAGATTTTAGTGTTTCTCTTTCTTTCATATAGTATTTCAGTATCTAACTTTACAGGCAGTATAAATCTTGTTACCAGTTTTATTATGACAGCATATTTACTTGTTTTCAATAAAATATTAGTTTGGAAGAATTAGTCAGCAGAGCTATTTACACCAGTGATTTTCTTTTGTAAACTGCAAGCATTCTATTACTACTTGTTTGAATTTTTTCACATCTCTTATATGAGAAAAGCAAGTGTCATTTGTATTTTGAAATAGGCAAAAGCATAATATCTTGAAAGAATCTAGTGGAAAATTAGGAAACAACAGTATTGCCTTTCTGTCTTCATGTTTCTGTAGTGATTTGTAGTCCAAAGATTAGTGAGTCACAGTGGTAAATAGCTGTGCATATTACCATGCAGTTTTTATGTAAATTACACTTTAAATCCCAATTTGAAAATCAAACACGTATGTTTGTGGTTGCTAGAACTTTTTAATGAAAGTGGTTTTAGGGTGACGTCCATATCCCTCCACTATTCTTCTGAGTTCTTTCCTTGTAAATTCTTGCTTTCTCAGTTAGGAATTTTACTGGATTTGTCATTTAATTTTTCATCTTGTTCGTAAATGGCTGAAATCTAGGAGCTTTTCCTCTGTGTATTTGGGGAGGGACAGTGTGTTTCCTAGTGAAGCGTTGCATAGAGACCTGTGCAGTTAAATTAATTATGAAAATCAAAGTCAGAGCAACATGACAATACAGTGTTCTCCTGGGAACAACATATTCCTGGAAAGCATTTTCGTAATCAGATTTGAACAGGCTGCTTGCTAATGATTGTATAGACTTAGACTTCTTTACTGAACCTTTCTGCCTTGTGCTAGTGAGTGAGCTTTGTGGCTAGTGACTGAGAAACTGCACTTGCCCTGGACAGTAGGGAAGAGAGGGAACAAAGATGAAGCTGAGTCCTCAGGCTCCTGACACATTAGTAGGAAGTTCCCAAAAATGTTTATTATTGGTCATCTATGTATGTGGTTTTTTGTTTGCTTCTTTTGTAGGCACCCAAGCAGCGACAGCGTTGCTCAGACTCCTGAGCTGCTGCGGCGCTACCCTCTGGAAGACCACGCCGACTTTCCTCTGCCGCCCGATGTTGTGTTCTTCTGCCAGCCAGAAGGATGCCTGAGCGTGCGGCAGAAGCGCATGAGCTTCCGTGATGACACTTCCTTCGTGTTCACCCTCACAGACAAGGACACGGGGGTCACTCGCTATGGAATCTGCGTCAACTTCTACCGCTCCTTCCAGAAGCGAGTACCCAAGGAGAAGGGAGAAGGCACGGGGGGGCATCGAGCTCGAGAGGGACAGAAGGTCCCTAAATCTGGGGATGCATCAGCACCCCAGGAGGAGGCGGGCACCGAGAGTTCAGAGAGCGGTTCTTCACTGCAGGCTCCCAGTGCGGAGTCCACCCCTGACGTGAATCGATCCCCGCGCAGTAAGCGCCTGGCCAAGGGCAGCCATCGCTCTCGGAACAGCACTCTGACTTCTCTGTGCATCCTTAGCCATTATCCCTTCTTTTCCACCTTCCGTGAGTGTCTGTACACCCTCAAGAGACTTGTGGACTGCTGTAGTGAGAGACTGTTGGGCAAGAAGTTGGGGATTCCACGTGGGGTGCAGAGGTACGTTGAGAGGGGGAAGAACTTTTTCCTCCTATTGTTTGTGTTCAGTGCTGCAGTTTATTTGCGCGGTAAATTGTGGCTGCAGATGTGGTTGCAGAAGCAGACAAACACCAAGGATTGGCCTTTTTCACTGTTTTAACCCAGGTTCACAGGAGGAAAAGGAAATTTTTGTAATGATTTCTTTAAAACTTCTGTCTCTGATTCTGTAATCCGGTATGATTTTCATTTTTGGTGCTCCTAAGGAGGCACTACCCTTCTGATGACTGAAGCTAAGTGCTCATGCTGCTACTGTTGCTTTGGCATTTCAGCTCTGTGGCAGTATATGTCAGGACTGATTCTCTGGGAAATTAGAAACAGCCAAGAAATAAGAGAGAATTTCTACTTGGGGCAGGAGGGAAATGACAAAAATGTGCTTAACAAGCTTATGAAACAGTCTGAACTTCAGTGTGGGAGAGAAAAGACTAGAGAAGCAGGATCAGCTGAAATAGGTCAAAGTACAATATTTGAAGGAGAGTGGGAGGAGAGGTAGAAAACAAAGTAGTTGTCTAGGAAACATGGGAATGGTTGTTGGTAACAGCAAATTGACAGGAACTTGGTGTACATTTAATATAATGTAGGAAACCTAATGTGTCTGCTGTTGCTGTGAGTATGTAACAGAAGCTGTTGCACCGTAGGGTATGGAAGGAACCATGTATTTGTGTATTTCAGTCAAGGATGTGTATCTGCTGCTGTGCCTGACATCTCCCTTCCGGGATGGTGTTTTCTTTCCAGTGTGCTAACTGAATAGAAAAAGTGTGAAATGAATCTCTGGAGAAGCAGGGGATTATCTCAACGGTTTGAGGGACAGGACTGTGAGGTAGTACATAATGTGAGTTAAGTAGCTTGGTACACTCCAAATTAAACTTGTCAAAAGCAAAAAATGGCAGGATTATAATTATTATAATTTTTATCTTTATAAGCTCTTTACATTTCGCATGAAATGGAAAATGTGTCCTATTTATAGAGCAGTGGCCTACTTCTTGGGCTACTGCCCTGGAATAGTTCTAGGAGACTGTTCTGGGCTAGTATGACTGCTTTCTGCATTAGAAGATTTATCACTTGAATCCACTGATGGGGAATGAATTATTTTGTCAGAACGAAAGTTCTCCCCCCAGTGGAATGTTATTTTGTCACTTGGTTTAGCCTGATCATTATTGAGGAAAAAACACCCCACTGAATTTCATGATTTTCCTCAATTCAGTGACATGTGGCATTTGAAAAATTTGCTCTTATTTGGCATAATTCTTAAAGAGAATAATTGAGTGATGGATGAGGATAGTAAGAGAAGGAATATTGACCATACATCTCTGGGAAAAGTAAAGCAGCAGATTTTAATTACCATGTGGTTTTCTAGTGGTGACCTGGAAAAGTAGAATTGTTTTGAAGTGGTGGAAGAATAAAGGTGAAACTGAATCCTTACAGCTGGCAAAAGGTGGAGCACACCTCCTAGCAGCCTAATGTCTTATGCATGGCAAGTAGCTGAAGGAACAGTGGAGGATTAGAAGCATCACAGTTCCTGAGAGGTGTATTATGTACTCAGTGTAATCTCAAATTACCCTTATTTTAAGCCATCCAAAGGTCTCAAATTATTCTGTCTTTCTGAAGCCTCCAGTGTCACAATATTTTTTCCTTTTTGTTATATTTTTTTAAAGTTGTGAACTGTAAGATAGAGCCTCCAATTTGAACCCATAACTTTCTGGGGGATCTGTTACAGTAACTCAAGATATTTATCAGGCTGCAGTTATTTGGAAAATGAATACAGAAGGTTTGCAGCCTTCTGTACTGCAGGGTAAAGGGCTCAAGTGGACAAGACTCTGTGCTTCCCTTGTAAGACCCAGTTTTGAGTTGTGAAGCTCTGAAGGCCCCGAGCAATGCTGTACATGCTTTTTGGCCAGGCTGTCTGTGAGCTGCAGGTTTGCAGATTGCCAGCTTAGGGTGTGGAGAACTTGCTGCTTGTTTTGCTAAGGTATCTAAATGTTTTCTACGCAGCTTTCGGAGATTTAGCTGAAACGGATCCATTTTTCCCATGAGTTATTCAGCTCTTAAGAATGATACATTGCAATTTAGGACAGAATGATGAAGGGTATTTTATCTGGGAGATCTTGGATGTGGCATATTTTTGTTATCTCAGGTTTAATTCCTATTCTTGCAAAGGTTTGTAGACTGGTAGAAGCAGAGTCTTGCAGTCGATTTGTTACAGTTCTGGATGAGGTAGGAGAGTATCCTGTGTGCCTGCTGAATTTCAAGTGTGAGGGTGATGAGAGTCCTTCAGAGATCTGGACCTGACTGAATCCTTTAAATGTGTGAATGAAGTCTGAAGTGACATACTTGTGTTGTTTCCTGCCACAGAAAAATTTATTCTTTCTCACATTGTGGGTTGTGTCAGTAAGCTTGAATGCCTATCTTCCATTCCTTTGGGTGATCCAAGGTTTGTCAGTTGCCTCTTTTAATCCTTGGTGGATCTACCTTTTCTCTGGAAGAGCCTTGCGGGATAGCTGTCAAGTAAGGTTCTTGGAGCGTTAACCTTGGCGTTCTTCCCGTCCAGGGACACAATGTGGCGGATTTTCACAGGCTCCCTCCTGGTGGAAGAGAAGTCCAGCGCCTTGCTTCACGACTTGCGGGAGATTGAGGCTTGGATATACCGGCTGCTCCGCTCCCCGATGCCCGTTGCTGGGCAGAAGCGGGTGGACGTGGAAGTCTTGCCACACGAGCTGCAGCCAGCTTTGACCTTTGCTCTTCCTGATCCATCCCGCTTCACTTTGGTGGATTTTCCATTACATCTGCCTTTGGAGTTGTTGGGAGTGGATGCCTGCCTGCAGGTGCTGACCTGCATCCTTCTGGAGCACAAGGTAAGAAGGGAAGATCATTGATCTTTGATAAGTATGTAGGAAGTTCTGCCCTCTTCAAACCAGGGTAGGCTGGATGTGTAGAACAGCTACACTGCCTGGAATGAGTTTTGTCTGTGGAGGATGAGGGGAATAAATAGCTCCTTCTGAGGTTCCTGTTTTGAAAAGTTGTTCTCACTCAAAAAAACACTCAAAGCTTTTTTTCAGACAGATTAATGGAGGGTTACCCAGTTCACAGGCATCGAATTTGAGTCTGTGGAGATCACAAAATCTGTGGTCTCTGTATACACTTGAGGGGAGTCTTAGAAGTGAATGGTTGCTGCAGTGCTAATGGGAGTTTCTTTGGTTGCAGGTCGTATTGCAGTCCCGAGATTATAATGCACTTTCAATGTCTGTGATGGCCTTTGTGGCCATGATCTACCCATTGGAGTACATGTTCCCAGTGATCCCTCTGCTTCCCACCTGCATGGCCTCTGCAGAACAGGTACATATTTTCCCTGTATTGGTCTTTCACAAAAGAGGTTTCTGTGATGTCTGAAATATAGTTGTAGTTCTTTTTTCATTCACCATCTTCTCAGAGATTGTGTCAAAGTCTGCCTTGCAAAGAACATTGCTTGAGTGTGACTATTTAAATCATAGGTAACACCACCTGTGTAGGATATCTTCAGAGCATGCTTAGTGAATAGAATGATTCAAAGCAGTAGTTCACAAAAAATGCACTGAAGGACCATAGATTGACAATATTATGATGATATTTACTCCCTCCCCCTCTAAACTGAGTATTAAAGTTTTTTGAGGAAGGTCCAGGGTAATATTTAAGGATGCTTGAGGGCTCTTTAATTCAGAATTCAGAAACTCTTGCCTGCAGTCTCAGAAATATGAAGTGTTGTTTAGCTTCAGCTGGGAGCCTGGGTTTTGCCAGTAGTCAGTTCTTTGCAGGGCCTCATTATTCTGTTTGGAAAGATAGAGTTCAGGACATCTTACTACTTCAGTGCTATCCTGCAACTGATGCTGCACATTTGTTCTTGTGCCACTCCTTGGAGCTGACCAACAGTTCTGTATTAAAAGAATAAATTAGCCTCCCAAGCCACTGGTCTCAAGCTGCTATGTTGATTTAAAACTTTTTCCTCTGCTCATTGCCTTATCAGAAGCAACCTGAATTTCCCCATAAGTTTTCCACATACATCTGAAAAAAATGTGTCTATCTTGTACTTCTTAGAGATGTTATTATTCTGAAACCAAATTGCCACTACAAGCATAAGGATAAAGTCCTTGTATGTGCCTATTTACAATGGCACAGACTCGGTCTGAGCTGAGGATGTATTCATCCATGACTTCCTTTTTTTAAACTTACGCTCTTACTCTGAATATTTTTTTTTGGACCGTGATAGACATGGAAAGCTGTTTCCAAAGAGCTATGCAGACATATAAATTATGTCCTGGGTGGGAGTGGGATATGTAACATGGGAGATAGAAGTGTATTTTCTCCTAGATGAAAAATGAGACTTTCTGAGCAGGAGCTTTTATTTTTTTTTTCTTTTTATTTTTTTTTTAATGCTTCCATTGTGTGGTAGTAATTACTTATTTATCAATGCCTTTTATGTTGTCTACTCTGCTATAAACATACAGTAGTCAATAAATAAAGATTTGGGAAGAACATGTTGATATGAAATGCAGATCTTGTCCTTAGTAATGTCTGTCTTTCTCTCAGTTGCTTCTAGCCCCTACACCTTATATCATTGGTGTTCCAGCAAGTTTCTTCCTTTACAAACTGGATTTTAAAATGCCTGATGATGTATGGCTTATTGACCTGGATACCAATAGGGTAAGTGGCACCTATAAGAAGTTGTGGCTTTGTTTCCAGGAGCTGTGTTCTGTCACCAGTGTGCCCATTGAGAATTTAGTAATGCCTGGCCTCAGTCTGCTGTTGCCACTCCCATCTTAAACTTTAGGATTCCATTCCTTGTTGTGTCTCAAGGTCCCCATGTCTTTTGCATTAGGCATCCTTTTTCAGTTAATTGACCTGGCTATATCATTAGAAGGTAAATCCTCAAGCAAATGATAGAACTTCCTTCTTGACTAATTGTCAGACTGACTTATAGCCCTACCTAAGAAACCCAGTCTGTTAAGAACCTTCCCACAGGTTGTCATGATTCAAGTGGGGCTAAGTATCTCACTTTCTACAAGGGTATGAGCAAGGGTAATTTAAAGAAGATGTGAATAACAACATCAACATGATGGAAAGTGTGGGTTGATTCAAGTGTCTTGTTTTTGTGGTAAATGATAAAGTAACTCCATTGTTTATTATATTGCAAACAATAACAATCTTAAAGAAGTGAAGAGCAGGTGTCTGTCTGAGACTGTGGGGTTTTTTTTCTTATTTTACTTTTGTGGTTTTTTTGTGTGTACTTTTATTCCTTGATGTCTGGAGTGCTGGAGATTTTGGGGATTCTCTTTTGGAAATGACTACAGCTGGGGAATTTTTAGTCTGTTGTTGTGCTTAATTCCAGGTGATTGTTCCCACAAATGCAGAATCTTTGCCAGCACTGCCAGAACCAGAAGCTTCAGAGCTGAAAAAGCATCTGAAACAGGTAATATGCACTTTGGGGAAAGGACTCAGATGCAGCAGGGTGTAGCATATGTAGTGTTGCCCAGTCTTCTGCTAGAGTGGATAAGAATGCAAGTCAGTGAATGTAAAGCTGAAATGTCCCTGTACACAACAGAGGTGGTTTCTTATTTTTACAAGGCTAACTTGTTTCCAGTCGATACAGAAAGTTCCAGATTTCTCCTTTATGTTTGCCATGTGGGCTTTAAACTCTGACTTGATCCATCAAGCTATGATCATCTTTGTTTCCCCTCCATTCACAGATCTGTGTGTGAAGTGTCAGTCTCTCCTCTCAGGTCCTGCTAAGCCATTAATCAGCTTGGGTCATCCTGGCTGATCGTGTCAAGCAGGTTTTATCTCTTTATTTCTGTTTTCCTTATGCACGCTGCATGCAGTATCTAAAGGTAAAGTGTGTTACTAATGTGATGAGGTTTGCTCTTTCTCTTTCCTCATAGACCAGGAGAGCAAAGTGTGTAACCTCTCTGATATCCCAGTACCTGCTGTCAGCACAGATGGAAGTGATGTATTGCTTGGAGTTTTGTTAGATCAGCCTTCCCCCCACTGCTGCCTCACCCCCTTGCAATTTCAGGCACTACTTAGCAAAACTTTCTCTAGTGCGAACGCAAACTCAAGTATCAGAAGAATAAATTGCAATTATTTTTGAGGATATATTTAAAATTCTCAGAGTGTTTACCCAAATGCAGATTATGTCCCCTGTGTATTCCTCTTGACATTGTCATGAAGGGTTTGCCATCCATTTGGCAAAGGAGTGCTGCTGGTACAAAGCAGACAAATTGTGGCCCACATTATTAAGGTTGACACTTCTGTGTGCCTTTGCTTCTTAGAGTCAGTAAATGAATTTCAGGATATCTGCTTTTAAACTGCTGTAGAAAGTTCTTAGCTGCATCATTAAGGACAACAGGCTTGCCTGTTTCCAAAGTGGCCAGATGAGAATGTTTGGGGGTGGGGCAGTTATCCCTCTTTCCTAAGATGTGTCTATTTGGTGGTCCGTTTTGTTTTCCTCTCATTTGTGATATTTGGTAGTAATAGATATTTTTTTTCCTTCCATCTGTTTCTCTGTGGTCATGTGTTCGTCTTGGCTCTGATGGGCTGCTGTGGTGTTATCATATGATCTTCCATCTTGCCTCCAGTGTCTGGTTAGCATGACTGCAATCACTCAGAAACAGCTGCTCACTCCTGACAACAAGGTTCTTTATTTTATTCTTTTCCCCTCAATTTTCCATTTTACCCTTTTCCTTTGGAGTTTTTTTTTTGTTTGTTTGTTTTTTTCTTTGTTTTGGTTTAATATATTTATTTTTTAAACGAAAAGATGAAGCCTCAGTGGGCAAATGGGAAAAATGAGGAAGATTTAGGATAGGTCTGGGTGTCCAGGACTGATTCACCACTTGTGCTGCTCCTTGAAGTTTTTATGAGGGTTGAAGAGGTAACTTTAGGGACAGATGAAGGCTTCATTCCAATGAAAAGTGGAGGTTTTCAGGGATCCAAGCAGATGTTTATGTAGAGGTGTCTCCACATTTTCCTGGAACGTCAAATTACTGGTTGTATAGCCACCTTTAAGGGCAAGTTTCAAGGCCTCTGGTTCCCAAGATGTATTCAAATTACACATGGAAATAACTCTACAAGCAGTAGAGTTGTGCAGTGCCATACTACTAGTGATCCAGTTAGGACTATCTGTTTTCATGTCATGAATGATCTAGCAAAATGGAATTCTGTGCTACTCCTTGACTGGCTCCAGGACTGTTTCAGCACTGAGGAGATAATTTTGACAATCAACATAAAGGAGGGCCTGGAGATACTTGTTGACTCAGCGTGGAGGTGGTTTAAGACAAATTAACGGAGCATGCATAATGGTTGCAATTGCCTAGAGGGCAGGGTAGCTCTGATCATCTGTTCCTTAAATAACTGTTCTTGCTGAATGTGTGCATAATGTCCTTCAATAGGCCCTGGCCAGCATGAGCCTGAATACTCAGCCAATTCTTAATCTAGAGAAGTTTCATGAGGGGCAGGAGGTGCCTCTGCTGCTGGGAAGACCACAGAATGATTTGCAGTCTACTCCCTCCACAGAATTCAACCCTTTGATCTATGGAAATGATGTGGACTCTGTTGATGTGGCTACCAGGTGAGGCTTAACAGGAAGGTGGCATTGAGTCTTCATAAAAGTTTGCACTTGAGGGCAGCACAAACATTTCGTGGGTGAAACAGCATCTGTCAGGTACTATTGTAGATTCTCCTTGACATCATGTGGGGAAAAAGAGCAGCAATTACAGTGTTTATCTCAGATCTATTACCTGCAGGAACATAACTGTGTATCTTGAGGGGGTGTTTTGCTTCTTGCATTTTCCTATAGATCATCTACTTTAGCTGGATTTATCACTCTGGTGTTGTATCCTCAGCTTAAATCACAAGCTTGAACTGCAGGAAAAAAAGGAAAAAAAAAAAGCTGGGGACTTAGTTGTTACCTCAGCTAGTAGAAACAAGAATGCTATCTTTCACTGAGTGGGTGTTTGTGTTAAGATGGTATATTAGAACAAAGTGATTTCTTGAGTTTTGGTTCGTTTGGATTTTTCTTTTATTTTGTGCAAGACAGCTGTTTACTAAGAAGAGTTAGGTTACCATTCTTCAAAGGTTTGAAACATTGTCTATGGCATACCTTTTAAGGGCTCTCTTTCTTCTTTTTTGTTATGCTCTGTGTTTTTATGTAATGTATTGTTCTCTGTTTTTTTTTAGGGTTGCTATGGTGAGATTCTTCAACTCACCAAATGTTTTGCAAGGTTTCCAAATGCACACTCGCACTCTTCGCCTCTTCCCACGGCCAGTGGTAGCCTTCCAGGCAAATTCTTTTCTTGCCTCTAGGCCGAAGCAAACACCTTTTGCAGATAAGCTTTCCAGAACACAGGCAGTAGAATACTTTGGAGAATGGTCACTCAACCCTACTAATTATGCTTTCCAAAGAATTCATAACAGTAAGTGTTAGTCTTGCTTTTCCTGCACTTGGGTGTAATGCAGGAGCTTGAAAACCAGACATTCTAGGGAAGGATTTAATTTTATACCGTATTAGTCCTGCTGGGGATGAAAATCTAGTTCAAGGAATATTTTTCTCTTTTTATGTATGGCCTCATGTGTTTCTCCCAAGTTAGCCCTGCTATTGGTGAGTTGCTCCTCCAATTAATTTTACCTCGTTTGATTATGGGGAAGTCTTGTAGGCTTCTCAAAGACTGTTCAAGACTTAGTAGAGGGTAGTGTCACTGTGAATGAAGTCTTTGGCGCCAGTAAATGAGTTTGATTAATGCTCTCCTTGGTTTTTTGTGCAGACATGTTTGACCCAGCCCTAATTGGTGACAAACCCAAGTGGTATGCTCACCAGCTGCAGCCCATCCACTATCGAGTCTATGACAGCAATTCACAGCTGGCTGAAGCCCTGAATGTCCCAGCAGAGAAGGAAACAGATTCTGATCCCACTGATGACAGGTTAGTGGGGAACATGCCCGTAGTCACATGAATTATTTCAGATTGTTGGACCTCTCCTACTTCTCATTTGCAGTCTTTTCCTGTAGTCTGCCAGGCTGTTGTTTCATTTCTTGTCTGGGCAGAAAACTGGCACTGAAGTGGCACTGAACTGGCACTAAATTTTCTCACTGCTCTGTTATCACAGCAAACCTCTTAACCCTTTGCTAGTGTATTCATTTAATGTGATTCTCCATACTTATTTTCCTGTTTTCTTTTGCTACCTTTATGCCACTTGACATTTGTCATTTCCTCACACCCTAATTGTCTTTTCTTCCATGCTGTTCTTCCTCTGTTTCTTCTTTCTTTCTATTGCAGTAATGCAAATACTCCCACCCATCATACCACGCTTCCAAATCTCTGTTCCCTATCCTTCGTTATGCAAAACTTGTTAGTACTACCCACTGTCAGTGACCACCTTGTGTGTTTAGTAAAATGAAAGGAAACTTTATATAGTAGTTTTTGGCCATATTTCTTGGAGTTTTGTGTCTAGTTGTATTCCCTTTCATTCCTTCCTGATTTGTGAGATCTTTCAGCCTTGGGCTTGCATGTATTTTGCATTCTACACAGCACCTGTGGTCCTAACAGAATGGGATTTATCGCTAGTGCAAAAAGGAAATGCTTTTACTTGTCATTCCCAGTTCCCTTGAAGTTGTCCTACATAAACACACACATTTTGTGAATTAATACACTATTCTCTACTCACTTATGTTTAGTCTCATAACTTTGCTAAGAGATTTTAAATGTCTTCCCATAACTCTTCACATACCTGAAAGTTATGTTTTTTGCTCTTACCTTTCATGAAGTTGGCCTGTGAAATTTATTTGTAGCTACTATAATATGAGATTTTTAGGAGGTCCATGAAAACAGTGCTGATTCACATCTTCAAAGCATCAGAGCCTGCTGTTGCTTTGATGCTGCCACTCATCTCTCTCTCTCGCCTGTTGCGGCAGTGGCAGTGACAGCGTCGACTACGACGATTCAAGTTCCTCCTACTCCTCCCTCGGTGACTTTGTCAGTGAGATGATGAAATGTGACATTAATGGTGATACCCCAAGTGAGTAACTTTTGCTTTTACTTTCACAAGGTCCACGTAGGTTCCTTTTCCTAATTCATCTGAAGCACTTTGGGAAAAAGGCCTCCCCTAAGTCTCTGAATCAGAACAAAGTATTGTCCCATTGTGGTTTTGCTCTGAGGTAAAGTGTGTGGGTAGACTGAGAAAAGACATTTCTCCTGCTTATAAACAACTTCCTCCAAACAACACTGTGAAGAGGAAGAACAGAAATAGATGCTGCTGAACAAAACTGGTTCACTAGATGTGGAAACAACCTGCTGCTGCCAGTAAATACTGTGCAATATGAACAGCAGAGTGTGATCTCTCTCCTGCCCCTGCATATTGGTTCTCAGTGCTAGCTTTGAAGTATTACTCTGTCCTAGTGGAGACAGAATAATGCATTCTCTGTGGCTTACACGGAAGCTGCATAAACACTCACTTTGTTCAGTAAACTAAATCTAGAAGTCCCAAAACATTTCCCATGTCCCAAGGACAAGAGGTAATAATCATAAGCTGCAACAAGGAAACTCAGATGTAAGTAAAAAAACTTAATGTTTATTGTAGTTGAATAGGTTCCCAGGATCACTGTAGAATGTCAAACCTTGGAAACTTTCATAACTCAGTGGGACAAAGCCCTGAGCAACCTGCTTTAATTTTGAAGGTGCTCCTGCTTTGAGGAGAAAATTGGAATGGATGCCCTCCAAAAGCCCTTTACAACCTAAATTTTTATACACGTTTATTCTGTTGAGCAGTCTTCATCTTCTAGGAATATTTAGTTAGATGGGAAAAAGGCTGAGGAAGGCCATGTTGTTTAATGAATAATAATGTGTTTGCAGATGTTGACCCCCTGACTCATGCAGCCCTTGGTGATGCTAGTGAAGTGGAATTTGATGATTTTCAAGAATATTCAGGGGATCCCGATGAACAGACCATGGACAGTGAGAACTCCCAAGAGAATAACCAGCCTCGCTCAAGTTCCAGTACTACAGCCAGTAGCAGCCCCAGCACTGTCATCCATGGAGTGAATCATGTGTGTACTGAGATGAGTTCAGCCTCAAGATCAGCGTATTAGGATATAAAGAATGGGAGAATGCACGTGGTTCTTTCTGAGAAGGGCAAAAGCTAATAGGACTGTGACACCGTGCACAGATTTAATTGCATGCTCACCCTGGACTTTCTGAGCAAGGTGGAGTTTGCTGGTACCCTCTTATGCTGGGATAGACCATTCCTGTACAAAAAGTTTCAGTGCATTGAAAAATGCAGCATTAGCAGAGAGAAATGGTCCAGGTTGAGACTGCAGGAATTGCTTTTACAGCATCTGGAAAGACCTGATATCTTTAGGGGAACAAGGAGTGGGGTGGGGAAACTCATGATTTTGTGGTCTTTTAAGAAAAATGAGAACATGGTAATGGAAAGCCATTATCCTGAGCTGACACTTACTAGTCAGAGCTGTTTTAAAGAGAAGTAAGTCCCCAGAACAATGCACAAATACTGCAGTGTGTATGAAATCCTAGTTTAGTGACACAGATAGTGAGGATGTGGTGGGGGCCCCATAGCAAACAGCAAGGACTGTGCAGATTTCCCAGTTTGAAATAATTGTTCTTGTCCTGCCCTTCAGTTGTATGTACCCCACATTAGCGAACAGATCAATGATTTGACTGGTCCACAGGAGGCAGCAGACTCAGCAGAAATAGAAGAGAAGTTGGCTGCTGGATTTTCAAACCATCTCTCTTCCTTGCCACTGCAAACAAACTTTCCCAAGATAAGCTTGGATCGTCGTGAGAGTGACATCACAGCTGGCAGCATGAGCTCCTCAGAAGGAGTGGTGAGGAAGCGAGAGTATGACAATCCATACTTTGAACCACAGTATGGTTTTCCTACAGAGGATGAAGATGATGAGCAGGAAGAGAGCTACACCCCAAGATTTAACCAGAATCTCAATGGAAGCAGGTGAGTCCTCCTTGTCTCCTGCCCTTCTGTACAGCGCTTCTGGGGTTTCTGTCTGCTTCATGTAGTTTAACATTCATGCACTCAAATGTCTTTGGCTACTGAGATGTGTTCTTGATCACTTTCATTTAATATTGAAGTGCTGTCAACCCTTCTGGTTTGAATAAAAACCTTTGCTTAGTCCCTCAGTTCCTTACTTTTATGTAAGCAGTAGAAGCTATGAGAATTAACAGTTCTTTCTAGAACATTCTAGTATATCATGTACTGATTTCTGGAAACTGTTTCAGTAAATCTTTGTCTTTTGGGGAAAAGATACTGCAGTGATTGGTGGCAATGGGTTTTCTTGTTACTCCTTTCAAACCCTTTCACCTGCTAGTCTGCCAACGCCCTTTTGTAGACAAGTTTTCAGCAGGCCCTGAAAGGCTATAAAAGCCTGCATGTAAAGATGTTTCAGTTCTCTCTCTTTTTTTTTTTTTTCTTTTTCTTTTCCTTGTTTGTTTGGGTGTTTTTTTTTCTTTTCCAGAGGGTGGAGGTAGTGTGGTGGAAACTGGAGGGAGTGAGACCAGCATGAGTCTACCACAACCATACGATGTATTGATTTGGGGCGGGAAGGGGGAATGCTAATAACAGATGTACTTAATTTCTTTAAAGGTCTCAGAAGTTACTTCGGCCAAACAGTTTAAAACTGGCCAGTGATTCTGATGCAGATTCAGATTCCAGGGCCAGCTCCCCAAACTCTACCGTCTCCAACAACAGCAGTGAAGGTTTTGGGGGCATCATGTCTTTTGCAAGTATGTATGATGCATTAATTAAGCTAGTTTTATTTATTATATCAGAGTGTATAGAGAGATGGAATAGAGATAGCTAGTCAAGAGAATGAGTTGGTTGTCAAATTGTTACCAGCTCTCCAGCAGTCATGGTGGCTTTCTGACAACTGCTGACAGCAGTGCTTTATATATTCTTCAGTAAGAAGGACTTGGGTTTTGCAGTTAGGCCCCTGAGTTGTGTGGTGCTTTAGGGCACAGATCAGAAATTTCTTCAGTTTTATTTAAACAAAGCATTGTGTAATTTTATGAAATGGATAAAAAAAAATCTTACAGTAATATGCCTTCCATGCTGCTGTGTTGTGTGCTTAGGTGCAAAATTCAATTCCTTGACTGCCGACTTTCAATTAAGTTTTTATTAAAAAGAACATGGGTGTGAAACATGAATATGGAATCTCTTAATGAGTGACAGAAGGCATGGCCACTTGAGTCTTGCACTACAATAAAGAGCAGTGAAAGAAGTTTGTAGCACTGGGGAAAATATATTAAATGTTTCTGGTAAGATGACTGTTACTAAAATAAGCCTACAAAAAAAACAAAGAACCAAAGCAAATTGAAATAGTATGTTGGCACTTTAAATTAATAATTTGAAGTGTTAATCAGTATATCTAAATGTGGTGCTTTCAGGCTGTCTACAGGCTTAAGCAGATGATGATGCATAATTGTGTCCTTAAGATCTGCTTGTACCAGGAAGAATGTATGTTTTTTCCTAATAAATGAAAAGCTTCTATTTCAAAGCATGGTTCCATGGCAGATTTACAGTGTTTCACAAGACACAGTGCACCGTCCTCACTTCAGGGTTACATGTTTTGCAGATCTTCTGTCATCCTGTTTTCTCATGTGGCTCAGCCATTCATTTGCTCCCAAAAACAGGATCAAACTAGAAGGTAGACCTAAGGTGATGTGATCTAAGTGCAGGAAGACAGGAGGATTTTGCTGTTACATTAGAGCCTTGAAGATCCAACATCAATTGTTGTAACACGAAGCTAAGACTTACGTTTTTGTACTGTTTAGAATAATCTGATTACAGATATGGTTGCAATGTAAATGAGATCGTGTTATGGCTGTGAGACTTTTGGGTAATAAGGAAGAACTTAATGATTAAGGATCTGAAATAAGATGGCGAATTACAGGATCTTTGGCTGTGTGCAGTGAGCAGTAGACATTAATTGTTTTTGTCTTCTGTCATAGGCAGCCTGTACAGAAACCACAGCACAAGTTTCAGTCTGTCCAACTTAGCCCTACCAACCAAAGTTGGGAGAGATAAGAATACTCCCTTTCCCAGCCTGAAAGGTAATGATTTTTCCCTTTGTCTTCTACAACCTTTTCAGTTCTTGTGACTTGGCAATCTGAGGTCCTACCCCTAACAGGAATCCTGGGAGTGATGTCTTTTGGTCGTTTGGGTAGTACCTGTGTTAAGGAGCAAGACAGTAAATTGTTGTGATATTTCTCAGTCAGTCTTTCTCCCAACAACTCTTGGGATGGGAGAGTGTCCAGTCTAGTCTGAGTTAACAGATAGAAAACAAAACCAACATTCACAGTGTATTTTGTTTAGTTTTATTTTTGAGTACTTAGTATAAAGAATGGGAACCAAGAGGTAGATCCTGCTTTTGTACTGCCACTATCTTCATGCTTAGCCTTAGGTAATTTATAAGAGTGATGATGCTGCATTTGTAAATGGGGGCAATGCCAACCTCTCATGGAGACTGCAGATTATGTGAGTTTCAAAAGTGTTTATCATCTTTTCAGATTGCTAAATAGAAAATCAGATGACAACCATGCTTTCAGTTCTATGAGAGTGAAGATCATTCCCAGCATATGTGCACAATCTTCTCAATCTTTTCATTAGAACATCTCCTGTTTGCAGTGTCACTAGATAATATATCTGAATGGGCACTAGAGAAATGCCCCTCACACCATGGCTGTTAGACAGCCTGGTCATCCTTGTACCAAATGTAATATCACAGGGGTGACTGAGCTTGCGCTGGTGTCATAGTGTTGAGACCTTTTCAGATGCTACACCGAGGAGAGGTTTTATTTTGCCTTTCGAGCTATTCTATCTGATTAGAACTTACTGCTTTTGTTTTAATGTGTTGATTTTTTTTTTCATTTATTTTTCCCTCCTCATCACTTTTATCGGTAAAGATTACTTTAATCTGGAATTGGGAAGGGATGTGGATGAAGGTTGGTATGATGTTTTGCTGACCTTTGACCTTGTAGAAACAAAGACCAAAAGGTGGATTTTGTGTTTCTGCTTTGGACTTTGTTTTTGAGACAAGTAATCATTCCCTGTGTGTAAAATGAGGAGTAACAGGACTGGTAGGGTGAAAACACTAGCAGAGACTCTGCACAGCTGTTTTTGACAACCTTTTACCAGTTGGTTATGTTTTTGTGTCCAGTTGTACTGGATAAGAAACATGCTTTGTGTCAGGGCTGTTTCCATGGGTAAACTTAATGACTGATTCCATGCATTGGAAGAAAACAGTGATGGGGTTTGCCATTCCTCATTCATGCTTTGTGCCTCATCTTCTGCACTTTGGTGTTCTTTTCTTGACTATTTTAATCCTGTAGGGCCTTTAATGTTACTGTGCAGATATGAGGATGGGATTTCCATGGAGTAGCTCAGTCTGTTTTATGCATGTGCGAGTGTATGTGTGTGTGTGTGTGGTCATTTACTTGTGCATGCTGTGGCTCACTGGGATTGCCACTGGGCACTTCAGTGGTTGTTAGATGCTTTTGTCTCTGTTGTAGAGATACAAAGTTGCTGTATTAACTTGTTCTTGCCAAGTGTGTGTTTCTAACTGTAATGGGAAATGATGCTGGGACTCCATTTCATTGCTGCTGTTTGACCACGTTCCATTTTCCTTTTTAATTTTTATTTCATGTGCATCCATTGATTTTTTTCATTGGTGATGCAGATGGTTTTTGTAGTGCCATTCAAATACAATATGTGCAATAATGTCCTTGAAGATGCAATACACTGGTTCCACGATGCCAAATTTCAAGTTGAGCACTTTCTCTTAAGATACGTTATTCTGGCCCTTGTGGTCTTGGGCTTTCAAACATCCTTCCTGCTCTAGTGTCATTTGGGTTTTATTTTGAGGGAGGGCTGGGAAGAAGCTGGTAGTTGGATTCTTTTGATGCTGACAGTGGGGAGTGTAGATATTTCAGTACACTACTAATTGTATATTTTGTGTCCCAGTATTTGGGTTAAATACTATAATGGAGATTATTACTGAAGCTGGCCCAGTAAGCAATGAAGGTGGGTTCCCTACAGCATGAGCTGTGCATGATGTAACAATTTCCAGCATTCCCTGTGCCTGACTTCGGGCTACCTTTCTCGCTGGGTAACCAGTACCACATGATCTATACTAGTCACCCTCAATGCATTATGCTTTTACATATAGTGACTAATTTGAAGATGGTTCTTGTTGTGGAACTGCATGCAGAGCAGCCAAACTTTTCCTGCCTCTCACCTCCTGCTCCCATTACCATCTCTTTTTCTCTCTGCATTACTCCCATTACTGTTTTCTGCCGATGTGTGATGCTAGAATACGATATACGCTGCTGCTTTTTTGGAGTTTCCATTTTGTTTGAAGTCTGTTACCTGTAATTCGAATAGGTGTGTTAGCCAACTTTAGTGTTGCTTGTTACTGTTCTGGGATCACTTTGTTTTCTTCCCTCCTTTTCCTCTCATTCTGTTTCCTCTCCTCTTTAGGAAACAGGCGGGCCCTTGTTGATCAGAAGTCTTCAGTCATAAAGCACAGCCCAACAGTGAAAAGAGAGTCTCCATCACCTCAGGGACGATCTAGCAATTCCAGGTAATATTTTTTCCTGCTTTTTAAGTATACAGTGTAGTTCGAGTGGCCTCATACCTGTCCAATGTTTTCTCAGAAGCCTAGCTGTTGAAAACTAAATAGTACTTTCCTGTTGCCCTAGACCTGGACATGTTATTGAGTAAGAAGATTTGGTACAGATGTCTTACTATTAGTTAATAGTCTTATGGATGTCTTACTATTAGTTAATAGTGCACATGCTTATTTTTCTGTACTCCAAAATGTATCCTCCTTCTGTCTGAGATCCAAAATGTTCTAAGCTTCTACTTTAACTCAGTAGTTATTCTTTGTAGTTGAGTGTTCTGGACAAGGTGATCTAGCCCATTAGAGTTTTAATGCACCATACAGGGGATCAACTGAGTCCAACGAAGAAGTTTGATTCCATAAATTCATGTAAAGTGCTTTCCTCAGCCTTGGGAAGGGACTCAGAATGGTGCAAGTAAACATTACCTGACCTGTGCCTGTGCTTTCTCCTCCCTTTGTTATGTAGCAGTCATGGGTAGAGTGAATTTGTTTTGATCTAGTGGCTTTGGGGGACAAGTAAGAACAATAACTGTAGTTCAGACTGGGGAATGACTAGGTTCAGACTAGGATGCAGTTCAGGCTAGGTTGCACAGTAGTTTCCTTCTTCTTACCTTTCCCTCTGTGGCAAAAGAAGCTGAGCAAACATGCCCCACAAAACATGTGCCAAAGCTGCTGCAGTAATGCATTAGTAGTGCTGCACTTCCTCCTTCAAAGAAAGCCTATAGCTCAGATTGGGGGCTGTGGAAGAAGGTTGAGGCATAAAGGATTCCTATGGATTCTGAGGAGTGCTGTGAAAGTGAAGGGTAGAGTGTTACCTAGAGGAGCTAGAGGAAAGCCTGATTATGGCTTTTTATAGGAAATAAAGGACAAAATAAAGTATTTGATAGTGCACCTATGGAACAGAGCTTGAGCTGTGTGCAGTTATGTTAGCAGCAGGCAGAGCTACATGTCAGCTACTGTTGATATGGAAGGTACTTCTGTGTGTGCCCTGGCCATATCTCTCTTCCCATGCAAGGCAAAGTAAGCAGAGGTTAACTGACTTTTGCCTGCTTTCTCTTAAATGTATCAGTGAGAACCAGCAATTCCTGAAGGAGGTGGTACACAATGTTCTTGATGGGCAAGGCGTTGGCTGGCTGAACATGAAGAGAGTCCGGCGTCTGCTGGAGAGTGAGCAGCTCCGTGTCTTTGTCCTGAGCAAGCTGAATCGCACGATCCAGTCCGAGGAGGATGCTCGACAGGATGTCATACAGGATGTGGTCAGTGCTGAACTCAGCAGGCTGCTCACACTGGGTGTCTGCTGAGGCTCAATTCACAGGAAGTTTTTGTCAATTGCAAAAAGCTGGCTACTTTTAGAACTTTTAGAAATGATGTTCTTGACTTACTTTCTTGCTAATAACAGCACTAATGGGGCTTTCATTGCAGGAGATCAGCCGCAAGGTTTATAAAGGCATGCTGGACCTGCTGAAGTGCACTGTGTTGAGCTTGGAGCAGTCATATGCAAATGCTGGCCTGGGAGGCATGGCCAGTGTTTTTGGCCTGCTAGAGATAGCACATACTCACTACTATAATAAAGGTAGGAAAAATGTTCATGAGAATACAGTGTTCATGAACCAAACAAGATTGGGAAGGTAGCTGGTTTTGTGCCTTTTGGTATTTCAGGGCTTTTCCAACACTTCCAAAATGGTGAGAATTGTACCATTGTTACTGAAGCCTTATAAAGCTTGAAGCCTGTTTTGTGTTTCTTACACACATGTTACTGGACCTAAGCAAAATAATGGCCATACTGATCTTTAATTGAAAATGGAAACACTGCAGTAAGATGCAAAACCTGGCACTTCTACAGCTGAAGTGGGAAGTGTGGGAATGAGGACCTTCACCTAAACCTGTCCCAGCCACAGTCTTGAAAAGTTGTTGCAGGCAACCTCAGTAGGGAGGGAGATACTTGTAATGTGGAACCATACAAAACTTGCATCTCACCAACCACGTTGCACTACACAATTATTCTCATACAACTAAATACTCTTAGAGAAGAAAGTCTGAAAATATCTCTTTATTTTTCAGCTGTTTCTTAAGAATCTGATTCTTAATGCAAAATAAGAAAATGCATGCTAAGGAAGAAAGCAAAAGATGACAAAAAGATAAACTTCTTCTTAGTATCTGATTTTTCTGTAATCTCAAATGATGAAAAGTTACTTATTTCACTGTAGCAGAGGAGTAGCATCTACTAAACCCTTTATAGTTGGTGTTCTGGGTCTTGTATCAGGAATTTTTTATGAGTTGACTTAGGTACACCCTGTGTTCCTTTCCAGTCGTTGTTAGAATGCTAAGGAAGGGTAAGGAAGGCTGTGCTAATGGAACAGTCCTGAATGTGGAGAATGGGCTGATCTTGGTAATTACAAGCTTTTAGTCTGACACTGATTTCTAAAGAAAATTGGAGTGGCTGATGTAAAACTCAGTAGTTTTAGAGTGAAGACCAAATCATGTAATTTGATGGTAGGTAGAGTTTTCCCAGTGCAGTAATTGTGGTCATGATGGACAAAATTTGGTGCAAACCTTTAAAGACTTCTCATTATTGCATAACATCTTAATTTGCAGTAAAATTTTAACTTTTTAACTGTTTAGTGTGTTTTACTTGTTTTCAGTTAGTTGAAGTTAGTATTTATTTCTAGAAATGTTTTATAGAGATTAGTCCTTATGTTGGTATTATTTAACATATAGGAATAAACCAGTAATCCTACAGGACATGATGGATATAGCTTATTTGTCTAGAGTAAGCTAAGTCTTAATAAAGCATGGTTGTGATTAGGTTATTATAATATGGTCAAACTGAGGACTTGTTTTTAGGAACAAGGATAGTTGACAATAATAGTAGGATTGGGAGTTATATCCTAGGAAGCAGTCTCCTGCTGCTGTACATGAATTCCCACTATTTACTGTGTCTGTAAAAACTGGGCAGGGGGGCACTGTGTGTCTGTGAATACACATTTGGAATGCAGCTACTGTATAGTATCTTGATATATCAGTAACAAGACCCACAACTGAGGTAGTGCTCTCACTTCTGGTATTCACATCTTGCAAAGCTGAGGAGGTTTCTGAAAGATCTGCAAGGAATTGGGGAAACACTTTTGCTCTAAAGGATGGAATTGTTCATTCTGTTGAGTGTTAGGGGTTGATTCTTTTCAATTACTATCTAAATAGAAAGGTTTTACTGATAGAAGAATCTTAAATCCACTGAACAAAGGTATCACCAGATCTAGTGGTATGACAGATTTAGATAATAGGAAATGAAGTTTTGACTATTAGATTCATCAGGTATTGAAATAGTTTGAGCAGGAGGCCCTTTATGGAAAACCTGGTTTTAATTATTCTTTTCTGAAGGTTTTGCTGTAGTTCAAACTGTGGGGTTTGATACAGAGAAATAATCCAAATTGCCTTAGGGACATATGGTTGTAGGAAGTCTCAGAGATTTATGGAAGAGCTATAGCTGATTGGTATTTTTTGGTTGTTTTTTTTTCCCCCCTAACTGAAGTTTCATTTAGTGTTACCCATGAAACTGATTGCATTTGTCATTTTTGCACTGAGTGGAACTTGTTTATTTTCTATAAATTGTATTCTTGGTAGTTTAGGCAGAGTTGTTTAATTTTTCGCAATTTGGCAGAGGAGATGCTACAGTTACTGTGTCAGAGAAAATTCCTAGGTTTCAGATATACAGAAATGAGATACCTGAGTATCCCTAAAACTCTGGGTTTCTCCTCTACTATTTCCACCAGTATGTCGGACTATCAGCAAGCCATGTTGACCTGTGGAAACAAATGTGGCACTGAGCTGTTTCAGTGCCAGGCTTAATGATTTAGGTGAGACCATCTGTCTCATCTTTCTTGTCCTGCTCTCATTTTCTTTTTCCTTAGGCTTCTTTCTATTTATTTATTTATTTATTTTCTCTCAACACTGTTCTTTTAATTTAAAGAACCAGAAAAGAGAAAACGAAGTCCTACAGATGGATCTGTCACTCCAGTTGGCAAGGATCCTGCATCATCCCCAAGAGTGGAGCCAAAACCTGCGATGCAGCTGCCGGTACCTCAGCTAATGCCAAAGCCACCGAGCCCTGCAGGCAAAGGGCCAAGGGAGTTTGACACAAGAAGTCTAAAGGAAGAAAATTTTATTGCTTCCATTGGTGTGTATTGAGGTGCATGTGAAGTGCAGGGGGGACTTCTGGTTTGGCATTAGGTTCTATTTGCATTCTCTTCATTTTAACACACTACATTGCTACTGTAACATGCTTCATTTACACCTTGGATCACAAGGAGCAATCGTATGTGTTTTCACCCTACTCTTGGATAAACTATCCACTGCAATTTTCTCCCAGAAGCTATCTAATCTTAATTGTTTCTATATTTCATTACACCTTTAACAGCCTTATTTTTTGTTCTGTGGTTGCTGGTTTCAAGCAACGGGAAATGGCAAAAGAGGAACAGGGGCAGCAGGGCTTCAGAAAGGGCAGCTGTGGCAGGGAAACGTGAAACAAAGGTTTTCTGTCATTGCTGGCTACCTGTGAATTATGTAGATTGTATCCTGATGTAAGTGGGATCCAAAATCTGCTGTTTGTTAACAACAAAATTTCCAAAAGGATTTTAGTTACAGTTTCAGTGAACAGGAGTGATGGATTTTCCTTCTATGCAATAGCAAATAGAATGTGTGCTCTTGTAAACAGCATCTGCTAGGCTGGTCACTGCATATTTTCCTGTCTTACTCTTAGATGGCCTAGCTTTTCCCTATGTCATGGGAAAAAGTTTGAAATAGGGCTTTTTTATTTAGAAAGGGCTTTACAGACTTTTTTGGTGGAGGAGAAAGAAAAATTACTTTGGTTGGATCCTCTGGGCTGTGGGTTGTAAACATGAGAAGTACCATCAGCATATGAGAAATTTTTTCTCAACTGCAAAATTATGTCGTGTTAAATTATAGACATTGCTTCTTGCAGCCTGTTTAAAATAACATTTTCATGAATCACTGTGTGAAAGATTAATCTTCTGAAAGTGTGGTGCTGTGAGGATTTGTATGTAATTTGTGGCATAAGACAAGGGAATGTGTGTGTTGAGCAGCCAAGTGACAGGAATACAGACATGCATTCTTATACACATATAACTGCCTCTGGGTGCAGTCGAGTCCTGAACTGATACTGAACCCCTCTGACTTGACTGGCTTTCTGTTTAAAGAGGTAATCTATGGAGGCAGTTGCTCAGACACTAGTCTTGCACTCTATTTGAAAAGCTGTCAGGAGGTTGAAAGAGTTGCAGATTCAGATGTCCAGCATTTTAGTTAGTTGTTTGGTTTGGTCTGGGTACTTTTCTCTTCTACTTTTCTATAGAAGAGGAAAAGGAAAGTATGCTTCTGGCACAACTAAGAATAAACCGGGCTCTAGGACAGTGTTCTTTTAAAAAATGAAGAGAGATCTTTTGATGAGGTTGCTAAGGTTGCTTCTTTCCCTTTCATGAAATTAAAGCCTTACAGAAATGGAAATCATAGACATCAGATAGTTCCTGTTTGTGAAGCATCATAAGAAGTGCTTTTCAAAAGAAGTGCTATGCAATATGCCACGTTAGCTACTGTTGCCAGAATATAAGCCTTAAACAATTCACAGTCTTCAATGATGGGCAAAGGTACTTTCTCATTGGTGGTTCTGATGCTATGATGGTTTCATTGTCTTTTCCTTGTCTTTTATGGAGCTAAATTACAAGAAGAATATGGTTTTACCTAGACTGGCTAAGTTCAAAAGACTTGATTGTTTTTTTTGAAGCCTTTTTTTCTAACTGCTTTTGTCTTTCACCACAAAACATGAACTGGTATGCAAGTCACTTTTTAGGAAATTGCTGTAAAAACAGTGTAGTCTCCATATTCATCTGACTCGTGTATCTAGAAGTAAAGGATGTTTCTTTTGTGTTGCAGAGAGATAATTTAATGCTGCTTGCCTGTTATACTTTCTTTATATTCTGTCATAGAAACTTCGGAACAAGACAGCTTAGGATATACAGGGCTAGTGTTAGTCATGGCTTAGCTGTGAAATGCAGGTGTTCTCATTCAAACTAATTTATTTAGGGAAGAGCATTTGGTAAACGTTTGCATCTTGCTGAAATAAGGTATTTGTAAGCAGTTCCATTTAAATATGGGGAAAAAAAGTTTTTATATGAAGGTGATCCAACACTAAAACAACTAGGTTGCCTGGAAAGGTGGTAGATTCTCCATCTGTGGAGAAAGTGAATACCCGAATGGACATGGTCCTGTGGCAGGCAGGATCCTGCTTTAAGCAGGGAGTTGGACTAGGTGATGTTCTCAGGTCCCTTTGAACTTCAGCAGTTCTGTGATTCTGTGAAGTTTGGAAGGTACTTACAGCCTCAGGTTGCAGATACATAAACACAACTTTGAATTAATCTCTTTGTATTGTATGGATGAAATGCAAATTGGGCTGCTACCCTTTTTATCTAGATACAGGAGGAAATACTAGAATGAGAAGTCTTCAGAAGGATGGAGCAAAATAATGTACAGTTGTGTTTGCAGTAGTCATGTAAAGTATGTTAGTGTGGTGATTAAACTGCATCTCAAATCTGGAGCTGAATCTATGGTAGCTGAACCTGTGGAGTTTTCTGGTACTACAGGAACAATGGCCATAAAGTTCATAGGTTTTCCTGTTTCTGAGGTGAAGTAGGATGGATTTTTACTATCTGAGCTTTGATCTCGACTGTGCTTGATACCTAATTCCTACCTAGAAAATTCAGTATGAAGATGATGTTTCTGATACTCACCAATTGCTTACTTCTGAGGTTCTTGTCTTCCAGGGTTTATCACCTGTAGTGTAGGTCATCACCTGTAGTGTAGGTCTTTTTGTTAGGACATTGGTGGCTTTTAAGTTGATAATTAATTTACCCCTTTATGTTAGTGATAAGTTTGGTTTATTGCATACTTTCCGTAACTGTTAATGAAAATGTTAGTACTTACTGAAGTTTCCATTACTAGTTTTTAAATAATTTTATAATCCGGTCAGATCACTTTATTTTGGCTGGTTTTTTTTCAACAGAAAAGATTGTGCTACGTACTTAATGCCCATCAGGTCCTTTTTGGACCTGCTGTCTTGTTTAGTTCAGGGTCATGTAACAAAGCCATAGGTGTAGTATTTTATGCCCTGTGAGTTTATTCGAAGTTTTGTTTTTCTTCTTTGACTAAGTAATTGACAGTAAAATCTAGTCTGTTTTTAATGTGCTAGGGTATACTCTACACTAAATTAGCAGACAGGTCAGCTAAAAGTAAGTTAATGGCAGATGTTGTAGCTTTCAGACTGGTGATTTTTAAAGTAAAGCCATATAGACTGAGCATGGAAGAGGCCTGATGTTTTCAAAGCCCCTTAACAAACAAATTCAGTCCATCTTAGAGATTGTTATCTCTGTCAGTGTATGCTTAGTTTGATAAGCCTGTAGGATGTTGTTTGGATCCCTCAGCAGTTTTATCTTATCCATCTGTCTATTTATGAAAGTTGAAGGAACATCCATCAATCATGAAGCAGATCAAGAAATTGGTAGGCTAGAAGCCATCTTTCTAGCTTTTTCTACCTTGTTGCATGTCTCACTCCTTATGTCTTCTTTCATAATCCTTTGGAGCCTTGCTTCACAGTTGTAACCTATCCTTTTAAATTGTTTTTTCAGTGGACATTTTACTCAGTACAACTTATTTAGAGCCTGTCTTGCCCTTATTTCTGCTATTTGCAGGGTGGAATGGGTTTCTAACACATTTAAGTGACCTTTCAGTTGCTCAGGAAGTTTTCTTAAAGAGCAAGAGTAAAAGAACATTTTACTTCTTTTTCCTTCCATTTGCCACTTTTCTAAGAGGATCTTCCTCTGTAGCATCCCAAACTTAAATGGTGCTAGTGAGAGAGGACAGTGCCTAACACCTAGAGTCAGCTCACCATGTCAGGTTGTAATGTTTCCTTTGGCCAAAGGGCCAGCACCTGGAATGATCTGATGTTTCTGAGCAGAAAAAGTGACTGCATTTCAGAGTTGAACAATGTGAGTGATAGAAAAGTGCAAGTGTCTCGTGACTGTTTTGTCCCAGGGCTAAGTTTCAAATTCAGTTTTAAGGAAACTTCAGACTGTTTTGCTGGTTTGTGCATTGTATAGTCTCTTAAAGAATTCATTGACTTGATTAGAGTGCTGTCACTTTGAGTTCTGGAAGTTGGAGTGAAGCATGTCTGATATCTTGCTCATTTTCAGTTCTTCATCATTTTCTGTTCTCTGTGGGAGCAAGTGGATGCAGAGAAGTTCAGCTCTTTGCATATAGGACAGGTTCATAGGCAGAGCCAGGCATTTATGGAGAATGTTGTCAGGTCAAAAATACCATGTAAACTTTGTGATAATATGTAAGACATAATATTGATTAAATGTTGTGTTAACCTACACTTTAATATTTTTGGAATTGCTGCTGTTGTTTTTTGTGTCTTCCTCCTTTCAGTGATATAAACTAGAGACATTAAAATGTTTCTGTTTATTAAAACTTCTGTGATGCCTGCGTTTTAGAGGAGTAAATATCTGACAGTCTTAAATCCCTTTCTTAGTAAAGGTGATTAATTATTTGTTCATAAGAACTGTTTTTCCTTAGTTGATTAACTGCTGTCGAAGTGTAGCCTGAGGAGGGGAGGGGGGATGCACCACCATCACTGTATGAAGTCATCTCTAATGTCTGAATACTGTTACTAAGAGATGATGCAGTGCTCAATACCTAACACTGATTTCTTTTAAACTGGTGTTAATTAACCCTTCACTCAGTAGTTGTCATAAAAGTATTCATTTTCTTCCTTTTTTTTTGTTTGTTTGTTTTTGGGTTTTTTTTTTTTTTTTTTTTTTTTTTTTAGGTTTGGTTTTTTTTGAGGTGAAGGGGTGGGGGTTTTTTTTGAAATTTTTTTCCCCATTTTCACCTGTCTGACCAGCTGCTGACTCTTTCTCTTTCTCTCCTGCTTTCAATGCATCTTGGGTAGAATTGTGGAACAAGCACCAGGAAGTGAAAAAGCAAAAATCTTTGGAAAAAACGAGTAAGGAAATTTAAAAAAAAATGTAGAAACTGATTCCTCCAGCCTCCCCATAACTGCCAACTCCCCAGGTGCAGGGTGAGCTTGCATCTCTGGCACACTGGTTTTATACTCACAAGAACAAAATCTATCAAGAAAGTCTCCATTAACGGACCAAACAGATCTGTTTGCCCTGAGGAAATTCTGTTCAAATGTCTCTTTCTTTTTTTTTCTTTCTTTTTCCTCCCCCAGTTGTTGCCTTCAGAGAAGGGAAGCAGGTGTTCTGCATCCTCACCAATCAGATAAATATGAAAGAATTTTGAGATACTCCATCTCCTTCCTTAAAAGTTAAAACTTTTTTAACAAGTTGTTTACATTGATATATTGATTGATTAAATGTTACTGGAATGAAGAATTCCTACTTGTTCAAGCTGTGGGATGGTGAATTTTGTTAACTGGCATCAACTATGAACAGGCAGTCTGCAACAAGAAATACTTCTGAGGGGGAGAGAGAAGGTGTATGTGAATAACTGTATTTAGTGATGGCTTCTAGAAAATAGCCTCATAATAAGGAATCAACCTCATTTTGTTTTTCATATCCCTTGGTGAAGAAGGAGTGAAATAGTTTGAGGCTGTTGCAGAGTCTAAATAATAGTCTAAATCTACACAAATCTGAACATCTGTTAAAATATGATAATGAATAAAATATGAATACTCTGCAGGTGCAATACCAGGTTTTGCTCTTTTGGTTGTCACTGTTGTAAATAGGGACATATGACTTAAGGGCAACAGCCAATGTATAACAACCATGCTGTGGTAGCTGTTTCTTAACCATAAGCTTAGTTTGTATTTCGCAGAGCTGATGCTACCTATTTTACAGACTGGAAATTGGGAAGGATTAATACCTGAGATGAGTGAGTGAAGATTCCTAACATTCTGATTAGGCCTGGGTTTGCTTACATTAGTTTTAGGCAGCTCAATTAAATACTTCTGTTAAGTACAGATTAGGATGTGGAGTTAGTTCAAAGAGAATGTGGTCACTCTGCAGTACAGCTTACTGTCCTTCAGTTGTGGATTGCTACCTGCTGAGGTAGGAGTGTGTGAGACAGACACACAGCACATGCAACACAGCTGCCCTCCCAAACGGAGCCTTTCAGGTAGGTGCCTGCATTGGGAGGGATAAATAGTAGTTTTAGTGTTCCATGTGTATTAGAAATATGGCTCCATAAAGAAGGGAAAGGGAGGTTTTTAAGTGCCTGTAAATTGACAGTGACAACAATGTAGTTGTGGCTGTTGTGCTCCTTAAACTCAGTTACAGGCCTCAAATATCTGAACTGCTTCAGTCAATTTCAATTCCTTTAAAAGTCAAACTGCCAGAAACATACCTGAATTATGTGTTGGGATGGGAAACTCCTAAATTGCTTAAAACACACAGCTGAAATTTTGTGTTATTGCTGTAATAATAAGATATATAACTTTTGGCTGTATCAGAGCTAGAAATGATGACCACTTGAATGAGTGGATGTAGACCTCTAGAAGTGAGCTATGTGTATTTCAGTGAAAAATAATATTCCAAATTCTTAGCAAATATTTTTTTAGTTATTTTCTTCATCAATTCTGTTTATGCTTTCTCTTTCTTAGAGTCTTTGAGGAGTTGATTTACAGTAACTAAGGCATTTGGGTCTAGAGGCAAAATACTATAGCAAGTGAAGAATGCTTTCTGTAAACACTTCACAGGAAGAATTGATGGTTGAGTAGTAAGCTAGTATGGTCTGCACAGCCCGCTTATGGCTTTGCTATTCATGAGTTTACATATCATCTCAAACTCACTCCCACAAATCTTTGTATATTATCCTTCTCTCTCTCTCTCCTCCCTTCTCTTTTTCTTACCTTTTCACTATCTTATCCTCTCTAATATTACATATAATACAAACATGTTCATAATTCCCAGGTTGTTGTGATCAGTGGTTACACAGGTAGTGGCATTGTTTGTTTAGAGATACTGGCTATAACATGGGTATAGAATGCAAATATTCCAGCAGGTGATCATGTCTTCCTGTTACTGAATAGTTGGCAGATATGGCTATGGCAGCAGTATTGCATTCAGTCTCTTCCCCTTTCTGAGAGTATTAACATCCTGTGCACCGCCTATAACACACTCTTTTCTTGCATTGTTATTTACTTCATTCAGTGCTTATCCAAATTTCTTTTCAGGCTCTACCTCTCCATCATTCTCTTTTCCTTCTGCCATCCCATCTGAGGACAATAGATGATACAATTCTAGAAGTGCATGGGAAATTGAACATAAAGTTCTTTATCCTTTCTTTCCCTTTTTTGTTTTTTTGGATTGTTGGGTTAATGAATGCATGACTTTAAAAGCTTGCTGATTTCCTCTCTCTCTCCTACGTATGTGATTGCCAACTCTGGAGAGCCATTTGTTAATGTAATTGGGGAATGTTGTGAAGTACAGCATCATACAATTTTAATCTTTGAAAATCTTACTGGGTAACACCAATTGTCGCTGTTTATTTGCTTGTCATTTGTTGCCTGATTTTTGCCTAGATAATTGCAGTGGGCAACCAAAAAACTCAGTCCAGGACTTTGAGCAATTTAGCTGTTCAAAAAAGGATTCTGACTTTTAAGTAACTAGGTATTCTTTTTTATTACCAAGAATTAAAGGAAGTGGCTTCCTAGAGTTGAATGTCAACTGCTCTGCATGTGTTATTGTAACTGGAAGCTACTTGACTGTTGTCTGTCCTCTTATCTCTCTTGAATGGCTAAGAAAGGTACTGTTTAATTATAGTCACTCCTGGACTTTGGAATATTTGAAATTCAAACTAATGTTTGAAGACTAGCACATGTGTTCTGCTGGCCTTGTTGTTTTCAGTACCAAGGAATAATAAAAAATGCATTAAAAATCAAAGAAATGAGAAAGCAAATCTGTTTTCTTGATACTGTTCCTGCTTCCAGTCTGTCATCTGCTTTCTCCTATACTGTTTTTTCTTGGTACAGTAATTATTTACTCTTTCTTTTGTTCAGGACCAGAAGGTGTGAAACAGTTTGATTTGGGAGAAACAGATGAGAAGAAATCCCAAATCAGTGCAGACAGTGGCCTCAGTTTGGCCTCAGGTTCTCAGGTCAGTGGCTCCTATGCTTGCTTTATTTATGTGGTAAGAGACAGGATTCTTCTATTGACTGCTTACTTATGGGAAGACTTCTAAGGTTTGAGTATTCCCTCAAACCAAATGAGAGGCTAATTTGGTAAAATTTCTTTGCCCCTTTCTCTAGGGCATTGGTCTTTGTAAACTCAATTACAGGACACCATGGTCTTTTTGACACTCAGACAGTAGTTTCTATCTGATTGGCTAAATAAACTAAGGAAGCATAAGGCATGGGATTCAAGAGCCCAGAAGAATGGGAAGTGATGTTCTCTCCTTATGGTAAAAACTAATGTGACTCTTCCTGTCCTTTATATGTTTTGACTGCAGAAGAGTGATTTTGACTCTATTCCCAGTGGAGGACCAGCAGTTATGGTCCGAAGTACAAGCCAGGATTCTGAAGTCAGCACTGTGGTAGGATATGCCCAGAGTGAAATCTGAATGTGACTGACTGCTTGTTAAAGTGGGAAAGGGCATTTTGTGCCTACATTTTGTGTGATGTGGCAGCAGAGTGTCACACATGCATCATGTACTCTGTGAGTTCTCTCTCCAGAGCCTCTGAGTGGGCAGCAAGCATGTGTGTGTGCCAGAACATACATAGTGCTTGCTTTATGAGCACATTACAGCCTTCATATATGGTGCTCATTGCTGCTATGCATTCCATATATTGGTGTATGTATGGAACTGGTGGATTGCAACAGTTCTATAAATATGTCTTAGTTTTGTATAAACTATCTATAAAAAATAAAAGTTTTAAAATGTAACCTGAGATCAAAAAAGGCAGGTTGTTTGGTGCATTAAAAATGAGAGGAAATTCTCTGATGTATTATCTGTTGAAGGTAATGGCTTTATTTTTCTCCACAGGTTAGTAACAGTTCTGGAGAGACACTGGGAGCAGACAGTGACTTGAGTAGCAATGCTGGTGATGGCCCAAGTGTGGAAAATGGTGGCAATTTAGCAGGATCCAGAGGCACTGTGTCAGACAGTGAAATTGAGACAAACTCTGCTACTAGCTCTATCTTTGTAAGGGCGTTGCAGACTTAATTTTTTTTCTTTTTAATCTCGTACAGTAATATTTCAATGTGTGTGCCTGATTCAGTTCTAAGACTTAATCAGCAATGAGGTACAATATTACAATGTCAAAGATATAGTTTTGTCTGGATCCACATACCTTTCTTCATCTCCTCTGCAACAAATGTTTTTTTGAAAGTAGTAGAATCACATCTTGCACCACTTTAGAGACTCTAGTAATGTTTAATATTAATTCAGTGTTTCTCTCAACCAAATGGACGTTTGGTGGGCATTATTTGTTCTTAACTAAAATGAAAATTCCCTGTTTCTTAGGAGAAGAACTGTTTGATTGAGTAAAGGAGTGATCCATGTTAGTTTTAGCAGCTGTTCTGTTTCTTTAAAGTATTACTTAATCCTATTTGAAGTGTAATCATAACTTTTAAATATATTTGCCTAGTTGGAAGGTCTGTATGCAGCAAAACCCAAATAACTTGTGAGCGCTTCATTTTGTAAAGTCCTTGATTATTGTGCATAACCTCTAATATGCATCTTACCAAGAAAATAACGATACACTTGTTTTGGCTAAATCAAGCTCTCAGTGAAATAAGAAAACAACTTGCAGTGCCTTAAGATTGGTCTCACTGTGTTCACTATTTTATAATCCTGATAAGATTGTAAAAGCCTTTACAGGGCTTCTTCTTCTAATGTTAAGAAAGAAACAAAACCATTGTGTTTCATGGCAGATTTCTACAAAAAGCATGAAAATTATTTAACCACATCTGCTTTCTTAGTTGGGAGTGGGTGTCCTCTCAGTTACTGAAGAAGTCAGACTTTTTTTAACATTTATTTTTCTGTGTTTTTCTACTAAACTAAATAGAATAGAACTGAATAGAAATTAAATAGAATTCTAAGAAACCTCGCAAGAGATTTACAACAAAGATGATGGGTGTATATGACGTGCAGTGAATTCACATATTTCACCATAGTTTACCTGGTGTAGAGAAATAAATGGGCCAGCTTTGTTGTCACAGTTCCTGCTGGCTGGTCGTCCCAGCTCTCACTCTTCAGGCCAGATGAGATGTAATTATTTGCTTAATGTCACACTTTTATGAATGCATAAGTATGAAATAGGGGGGATGACAGAAGAGTTTCTTTCCTTCAGTCTGGGGCTTGTGTTTTGCCTCAGTTTTTGTTCAGGGAAGCACTGTGCCTCCTCTGTGTTTTGATTTCTCTGTTTGTCTTTCTTAGATTTTTCTTTGGCTGACTCTGGATGTTAAAGTGTATTCCGCTGCTCTTTGAACAAAACAATTGTTTTGTGAATGTTTGCAGGAGAAGCTTTTTTGAAGTATAGCTTGAAAACTTGCATCTGTTAAACCCAACAGCACAAGAGAGATGCCTGCAGGGTGCAGAGTTAAATTGTCAATTCCTCTTGTATTATTTTCAGGCCAAGTCTCACAACCTGAAGCAGAGTGTGAAGGATAGCAAAGGGAGTACTCCAGGGAGAGGTCCAGAGGATGGGAGCCAGCGTGTCTATCTGTATGAAGGACTTTTGGGTAAGCTACTTTTATTTGTGGGGAGGGAATCTTTCAGGTTGAAGTTCAGGTGAAATCATGTCTAGGACAGACTGGAATTTCCACTTCCCCAACACTTTTTAACCTCCAACTGTTGTCCATGCTGGTAGAATAGGAAGGCACATCAGACCATTCAGAGTAAAGCCAAAGTTTTGCTGGGGAAATTAAGTAAGAGGAGATTGGTGTGAGTGGTGTAGTTTGCATAAAATTAAGTGTGTCCGAATCTCTTGCTCTTCTTGAATATGAATTCTTTAAACACGGTGAAGAAAGGGAGAAGGAATGTATGGAAAGCTAAAATATATCCCTGATCTTGAGAAAATATCATTCACCTTAAGTCACTGAACAGAGGGCTAAACTCAGAATACTAAAGGGTTTCAAATATATCCCTTGAATGAGTACATTGGCTATTTTGTATTTTGTCTGGACTTGCTGTTAATCAAAAGCTCTCTCTTCCTGTGTTTTTCATCCTTCCCATTTATCGTTCCTACCTGCTTGGAATGGTGCAGGTAGGGATAAAGGATCTGTCTGGGACCAGTTAGAGGATGCTGCAATGGAAACCTTCTCTCTGAGTAATAATCTTATCTTTCCACTTCTCTGTGTGTTTGCTGTGATCTGTGTCTGTCTGAGATATTCCTGTCTCTTTTGGGCATTGTTAACAGTGTATGGAAGAAGCTGTACTCCTTAAAAAATAGAGATGAGAGGTACTTTACTGTAAGGGATTAAAAATATTGTGCCATTAATTAGAATAAGAGATTTGTCTTGTCTTTTCTTTTAAACTTTTCCTCATTTGTGATATTGCTTGTGGTTTAGAAGTAACCTTTTTTTTTTATTTAATATAGTTTCATTGTGTGTTGGCTTATGGTATTTTCAAGGAGTGGGAATGAACAGGAATTAACCATAAAGTATCTGACTGGAATAAATGGAATAAATGCTCAATTTTTTATACATTGCATAGGCAAAGAGCGTTCAACTTTGTGGGACCAGATGCAGTTCTGGGAAGATGCTTTCTTGGATGCTGTGATGTTAGAGAGAGAAGGAATGGGGATGGACCAGGGACCTCAGGAGATGATTGACAGGTGAATTCTTCAGTAGACCTTTTTCCTTCTCATTGTTCCACCTGGGGCTGAAATAGTAAAAATAGTAGGGAAAAAATTATTTTAATTCTGCTTAACATGCTATTATCACTTTGTAAACCTTGTTAATATACCTAACTATTCCAAAGGGAGTCTTTTCTCTCTCTGCTGGTCAGTAGCTCCTGATAATGAAATACTTGTCTTTAGTTATGACATATGCATTTTTTAACTCTTGTGGTGAGATATTTCCAGAGAAATTGGTGATGTAAGCATAAGAACAATATGAATGGATGGAATAGACTAGATCATTAGTAAAGCAAGAGAGTTCTGTGGCAGGATGGCTATATTCTGGAATAATAGTGTATTGACATACAGTGAAAAAATTAAGTAGCTCCAGAAATGGCATTTTGAGCCTTCTCAAAATGCAAAGTAACTTAAAGGTGTTTTCACAGCTTGTAGTTAAACAAAAAAACCCATGAGGAAACCACTCTCTAGAAATATCTGTGTGGTTGCCTAAGGCTTGACTGTTTCTAAGATGTCAATCTTGACTCACTTCCTCTTCCTCCCCCCAGCTCTGTTAACAGCTGATCATTCAGTGTTCATGTCTACCACCTGCAGCTCTACTCCCTCCATCCATGCTATCATGGAACATGAAATTTGGTAGCCAAAATAAGAACTAGTTTGGGGTGATAGTTTCAAAAGTATTGTTCCAGAAACTGCCTACCTTGCTTGAAAAAGAGAGTGCCTGGTGCACTTCCTTCATCAGGTTTCTTCTGCCTTGCAGCTGTATTTAAGCTCTAAAGTGGAATAGCTCTTGTGCTGTGTTATGTGTTCCTCTTCTGACAGTTGTAATTGTCATGGAGCTGCCACTGCAGAGAACAGGAAATGGATGATAAGCCCAGCAGACCACTAACAAATTTCCCACTGAACAGATGTTATTTGTTTCAACTAGTTAATAATTAAGGAAATGTTCAATTACTGATGACAGTTTTTTACTGGAAAATGCACACTTGACTTAGTGTTTTTAGAGGTTTTATTTGCTGTACTCTTTGCAAACAGTGCTGTGTCCTCTGCCAGTGCTTTAGTGAAGTGGATGAAGAATGCCTGTGTGTCTGTTTCAGATGTAGCTCTTCTTGCAGGTATCTTTCCCTGGGAGAGCACGACCGAAAGCGTTTGGAGGATGATGAGGATCGCTTGTTGGCTACACTGCTGCACAATATGATTGCTTATATGCTTATGATTAAGGTGATTTCTTGTTCTTTTTAATAGATTGCTACTCAGATTTTCATTTGTGTTGAAACCATACATCTCTGCTAATGAAACTCAGAGCTGTGGATAATAAAGGCAGTTTCTAGTAGAAACTGTGAAGTTGGAGGGCTTTCTGTTACCAGAGAGATTAATTTATTTGGGAAGGGAAGCATAATCCTGCAAAGCCAACGCCTTGGTACTTTATTTTCTTGTTTTGCATAGCAGAGCCTAGTAGGTTTTAATTTTAAAATATATTGAAAAATACAATGCTTTCTTTCAAGCACAAAGAATTCAGCACAAAGAATTCTTGTCAAAGGAAGGAAACAGAATGAGTTTGTTTTATATACTCCTCAACATTAAGGTCATAATGCAAATGTGTTAAAAAACATGTTTGATCCAGCTTGAAATCAGCATTCAAACATGTCTTTGAATCCTTTAGTATCAAAGGCTGGCATTCATAGTTACCTTTTGAAATGGCACCTGAGGCAGAAATATTTTGCTTCTGAGCTTGCCTGCAGCTCATCATCAGGAAGAGCCTTTTGCTGTTTGAAGGCTCTCTGGGTGTGCGTGTTAGAGCCACAGCCTAGTGACCAGGAAACACATGGTGAAAGAACGAGAGCTCTGAAAGATACCATGTTGTGTTGAGGGCTCCACGGCTTCATAACTTGAGTCTGTGCAGAGGAGGATGTGGAGGAGCTGGTCTGGCCAATGAGACTCAGAAGTGGTAACATGGACAACTGAGGCTTCTAATGTCAGTAGTTGGAAGCGGTGGGTAGTGGAACTGCAGCTTGTGCACATGGGCAGGCAGGAAATCTGTTGTGCACAGCATCATGTGCACAGGAGCTGGAAAAAGTGGGGAATGTGCATTGTTGTCCAGTGCTGCTGATTAAAGAGGTCCTGGCATCAGTGAATTGGATGTAAATTGTTTTGCTTCTTAGCAATGGAAACCAAGATATGTTTGGGAGGTTGGAGTTGTCTGCTGTGAATAGAATATGCAACTGTCTGTATATCTGCTTTCTAGGTGAACAAGAATGATATTAGGAAAAAAGTGCGTCGTCTAATGGGAAAATCACATATTGGATTGGTGCATAGCCAGCAAATAAATGATATTCTAGACAAACTTGCCAATCTGGTAAGTAAAACAGATATCACAGTGATGAGTGATATACCTCTGGGATCTACAGTGGAGGAAATAAATTGCCTGAAAAGTCTTATGTATATTCTCTGCAACACTAATTTTAAAATATTAAAAATAATTAATTGAATTTTTGAATGCTACTCTTGACAAGTATAGAGTAAAGACTGCGACTATATGACCCTGTTTATAATGTTTTAATGTTACACAATTATCAGACTTGCAATACAAATATGTATTAACATGACACTTATGTACCACAGTTATGTGCAACATCAATGTTTTCTTAATAACTTTTGTTGGCAGGAACCTTTATGATTACTATGACGTAAGAAGTGTTTAGTTTTCCATCAGTTTCCAGGCCACTATAAGACTTATAGCAACCGGTTTCTGTACAAAACTGTTCCCAGTATTCATAGAGCAAAAACCTAATGTCCTCTAATGGTCAATAAGAATATAAGCTAAATCTTCAGTTAGTAAATCTAGCCAGTTTTTAACACAATCATCACCAGTGGGAACACAAGTTAGGCTCTTTTAAAGGTAATTTCTACCTTTGGAACTTACTTTTCTGCACAGAAAAGACACAAAATTATCTTATAATTAATTGGGAAAAATCAGAACAGTTTACTGCAATGATACCAGAGCTCAGACACCTCACTTTCCCATACTGATTATGGTACTATGTGAATATTGTATGCTGTCATAACTCTCCCAATCACACTTTTTGAAACTAAACTTACTAGAGTATCTTGCTTACAGCTATGTCCAAAATTGTCTCCAATGAGCTCATTAAATACTGTTAAAAATTCTTCTTCCTTTCATTTGTGTCACTGAATTTTTTTTGTTTTTTTCCCAATGTTCATTCGTGATTGCATGTGGGTTTTTTCCTAGAATGGACGGGAACTCCCTGTGAGCCCCAGTGGCAGCCGCCATATCAAGAAGCAGACTTTTGTAGTACATGCTGGGACAGACACAACAGGAGACATCTTTTTCATGGAGGTAGAGACAAGAATGATACTAATGCAACCAGTAGCAGAAGAAATAAGAGAAACAGCATTAAAAATCTTACATAATATTTTGTGCTCCTAGGTATGTGATGATTGTATTGTGCTGAGAAGCAACATTGGAACTGTGTATGAACGTTGGTGGTATGAGAAACTCATCAACATGACTTACTGTCCCAAAACAAAAGTGCTTTGCCTCTGGCGCAGGAATGGTCAGGAGACGCAACTGAACAAGTTCTACACAAAGAAGGTTTGTATCTTGTCTAATATACACAATACTGCAGGAATAACTGCACAGAAAAAAACAAATCCTTTGCGTGTCATATTCTATGTTTAATCAAAAAATAGCACTCTCTTTCCAGCACTGGTTACTGGACTGCAGTGGTGTTCAGCAGCACTGACATCTGAAGCTGGCATTGTGCCCTGTCATTTACTTGAAAACAGTTGTCCACCAGAAAGTAATTTAAGAAATGACATGTAGCTTTTCTGTTGGAAAAAGGAAAACATCAGTATTACTACACACTGTGTGAGCTTGCAGGCTTGTGAAGATAGGAAAAATACTACAGAGGATTCGTGGATAAAACCTAAATAAAACTATGCCCTAGGAGTTAATGGTGTAATTTTTGATCTTAGAGTCGTAGAATGGCTTGGGTTGGAGGGGACTTTTAAGATCACTTGCTTTCAACCCCGCACTGCCATGGGGCACCTTCCATCAGTCCCTCTGTCCATGTCACTGACCCAGCGCTGACACCCAAGGAACATCACTTGTCACCGTTTTCCACTTGGATGCTGAGCCATTGATCTCGTCTCTTTCGTTTGTCCATCCATCAAATTTGTTCCTTTCTAGTATAGAGTAGCTCAGCCTTCTCTGTGTCCTGTATCTTGAGCTATAGAAAAATAGAAAATTTTCTGAAATTTAGCTCCTAGATTATGGCTTAATCTCAGAGTTGAAGGAAGATGAAGAGAAGAATATGCCATAAGGAAATTGATATGAATAATGTAATTATGTGCTTGACTAGCAATATTGATTGCTGGAAGCTGAAAGAAAGAGAGGGATTATTTTGATGCTTATTCTGCAGTAAGAAACTGCATAGGCTTGGTTAGAATGGGCCAATGCATGAAATCTTCACTAGCTTTTGTGGTTAAATGCAATGAAATAGTTTCTCTATCATCTTGGGAAAAAAAAATATAAATACTAACTAGCAATTAGGTGTGCTTGAGCTTGTATAGACTTTTGGTTGTTAGGCATCACATGGGGCTTGTTCTTTTAATAGAATCTTAGAATCTTGCTGTTCTTTCCCTCCCTTAGTGATTTGGAGAAATAACATTGCATTACTCTTCTTATCTTTTATCTGTTAGTGCCGGGAACTGTACTACTGTGTAAAAGACAGTATGGAGCGAGCAGCAGCAAGGCAGCAAAGCATTAAACCAGGTACAAGATTTTAAATGTTGGGAACATTCGTGGTTTAATCTACAATCAGCAAATTTTTTTATTAATAACTCCTTTGAACATAATCTCCTTTTACTTGGAAATCTTGGAGTAGCTTTGTGCATCCATGTGCAAGTAGCAGACTGTTGTTTTTAGCAAGAGTGAATTGGAAAGGTATTTTAAGAGTTGGGCAATAATGTAGTATTAAAAATATATTTGAAAAGTGTTTGCATTGTGTTAAAAGCCATTCCCCAGAGCTCGGTGGTTCTGCAAAAAATGATAATTTTTCAAAAATAATTTTAAGAACACACTTTTTAGCTGAATTGAGTAATGCAAAAGAAAGTAGATGAAAATGTCTGGATTATTTACCTATTAGTAACCTCCGTTAAATGATTATTTAAATAATGTTTTGACATTTTAATTGCTTAAAACAATACCATGCAATGCTGCTCACAAATACAGGCCTCCTTCGTGCTGCTTATGTATCTGTACTTAAGACTGTGCTCTCTATGGTTTTATGGGATGGCAGGGTCTTACTATGCAGAAATGAGATATGGCATTTAAAGCAAACACACAATACCCCAATATGACATACAATAAATACAGGATGAACTGACATTGATGTTACCAGAATGAAATTCATTACAATTTGTAAAATTCTAGTGGTTCTCAGAAAGCTGTCATTATTGAGTGAACTCACGGAAGTGGTCTCTACTATCCTTAGTAGTGTCCTTTTGCTATGCACATCAATAGGAATTATGTTTTTACTATTTTGTATTCCCCTTCCACATACCATGACTCTGCTGACTGTTTTCTGCACTCTCTCTCTCTCTCTCTCTGAATTTTTGTTTTGGTTTGTTTTTGTTTTGGATTTTTTTTGTCTTTATTAACATCACAGGCCCTGAGTTGGGTGGTGAGTTCCCTGTGCAGGATATGAAAACTGGTGAAGGAGGTCTTCTTCAGGTCACACTGGAAGGAATTAACCTGAAATTTATGCATAGTCAGGTATGAGGGAAATCTATGAGAAGACTGAGCATGAAGCTTCCTGCAGCACGCCTGTATAGATGTTTCCTCTTCCCAGAGTATCAGTAAGGACAGGGGATAGCTTGATGTGGGTAAAAAACCTTAGATATATTTACACTCAAACCCACAAGCATGTATCAATATGTATATGTAAAAACACACTGAAATTAAATATCCTCAGGAAAACTATAATCTGCTAAAGAAAGATGTTGATAGATCTTTCAGCTTCTTGTTTCTTGTGGTCTGAATTGTCTAAGCAGAATACAAATGTTAGCCTGTATTAAGGAACAGAAAAAGTGATCAATAATAATCTAAGCTGCTATAATGCATCACACCGTGAGCAAATCCTCATTGCATAAGCAGTCAGCATTAAAGATACAGTGTTTGAGTATTGCAGGTACAGAAGGCAACTTTCTGCATTGTATTTAATCTATCGTATTTTAAAATTTAAAAATTATCTAGAAGTTTGTATGAAAATAAAACAGGAAACTGGCTCTTGATGTAATTCCCAAAAAATAAGAAAAAAGTACTTATTCCTTTTTCCTTCGAAATAGCAGATATTGTGGGCATAGAGGAAACACAAGTAGAATTGTCATATTCTTCCTTTCTATGGATGTTGTTTCTGTTGCTTCCTTTGATCCTTGTTTTTTATTTTGCTTTATGTTTTTTTGTTTTGCATATATTAAATGCATGCTATGCTAGACAGTAGAATCAATTTTTAGGGGAGAAGGGAGGGTGTGTGTATGTGTGTGTGAGAGAGAGAGAGAAAGAAAGAAAAGCTTCTGTCAGTTCTCTGTGGAGTGTTTTTTCCTTTCCTCTTGACTAGACTTTTCTCCCCACACAAGCTTTGTTTTTCTTTGAGGATACATCAGTGTAGATCCCGCTGGAAGTGCACGTGCATCTCAAACACACATGCTCAGAATCTTTAATACTTCTCCCAAGGTCACAGCAGCACCATGTGGCACTTTGAGTTCATATGTGCCAGTATAAGGAGTGGAGAGTTGTGAACCTCCCTCAGTTTCCTTCCTGTCTCTTACAAGGATAGAACCTGGATTATGTCCAACCTGCTGTAGAGTTTCAGACCTACTCCGTGATGGAACACTCTACTTGACTAAGTTACAGATTTTTTTTTTTTTTATTGGGTGTGCTGAAATACAAAGAACTGTAAGAGGAAGTTATTGATTGTACAGAATGAATTTCCATCGTTCTTGAAAATGACAGGTCTAAAGCCTTTGAAAATTAAGCCCTGGTCTCAAAGCAACACTTTGGTATCCTTATAGGTGGATATAATAGAAATTAATTTGTCCTAAGGTAAGGACACAAAATAGGAATGTTCTGTTTGCTACTTCGCCCAGAAGTCAAAAAAGTTCTGCTCAAGCTGCTCATCTCTATGGAGATGACTCCATTTCATAAATGAAAAGGCAGGCAAATTCACATTTGCAGTGAGAAAAGACGTATGAAAAGATAGCCACGTCAGCAGCAGCATGGTTTCTTAAGTGTAGCAGGCATCTTCACAAGACAACGACACTCGGTATTAAGTACATAGTGAGCACACGTGTATTTGTGCAAAAGAAAAACTCCAGATGCAAGCCTTTTTTTTTTTTTTTTTTTTTTCCTGAAACCCTGAAATGACATTCAGAAAGAACTTTAGGGAAACCTTGTACTGATTTTTAGTATGGGACTGTCTGGAGCATTATTTTAATTTTGTAGAGCACGTACTGAGACCTGTGCTACTACCAGAACTCATAGAATACCAGCTTTATCATATCCTTCCTTAGAGAGAATGGTGTTTTAATTTGCTATCTGTCGTGAAGATTCCTATCTTTTTTCTGGAAAAAAGTCTGTACAGGTCAGACCCAGGACATATGCCTGCAATCTCCCTCACCTGAAGGATTATTCCTTCTCTTCATCACCTTTCCAATGAAGCTATTGCCAGATGAGTTGCCATTACTTAAGATGGATATTGAAACAAGTGCAGTTCTGGAAAATACACTGCATTTATTCAATATGTTTAATTATTGGTCTGTTAGATTATATTACTATCTTACCAGGGCATTCAGTACCATTTAGGGGATCCAAGATATATAACCTTGTTTTCCTTCTCAAAGCAAAGTGTCTAGACAGATATCAAACATGTATCATTGGAGGATATCTGTAGAATGGACAACTGTAGCAGTTACATAAAGGACTCATACTAGTTGCACTATGCAAAAAACCAAAACAAAATAAAAAAAACCCCTCCGGTTTCATAATCTTTGGAGCTAAAGGATGTTGGCATTCTTATTCTGACACTCATCAACCAGTCTGTTTTCTTAATAAAAGGTCTGCTATTCTGGATGATTTTTTTTTTCAGTTCTTGTATACATTGTGTGAATTGCTCCCTAAGGTGGCTGATTTCAGAATATTTATATAAGCATCATTAAAACCAGAATCTTACAGCTGTTTTTCAGTGGTGAAAATGGCATTTTTTATTTCTGTTGAGTTTGAATAGGGATATTGACCAGAAAAAGCCTACAGCCTACAGGATCTCATCAGGCCCAGCTTTCTCTTCATCTTCCTCTCCTTACTTAATATGAAGGCTCTATTCTTGGCTATCTTTCCAAGTATTCTTTTCAGTATTGTGGCTAACTAGTATAAGGAATTTCTATTGCTCTGCTTGATTGGACATCATAGAATTCATTTACAACATAGGAAGAGGGGTTTCCACTTTTTAAAAGAAAAATATACATGGAGTCTGTGTTCAGAAGACTGAACATACTGCTTCAGTGTGAAGCTTGCTGTTATGAAGCTGTTTTTGAAGGCTCTTCATTTGCGGTGTGTGTACTTTCTTACCGTCTTGTGAATTCCTTAGGCAATGTCTCAGATGCACGGTGGGACAACCTGTTATTGACATGTGAGAGTTGTCTTTAGTGTTCACAGATTGTCTCACCATGCTGCAGCACATGTAAGTTTAAGAATAAAAAATATTGAAGTCTGTCTGTGCCTGGCAGGTTAGAGGATGTTCTTTAGAATAGGGAGGAATTAAATGTACCTGTGGCACTGGCAGATAATTCTGAGTTCGCATCTACAAACTCTGTTGTAATATTGGGACTCAGTAGCCTGTGCCCGTTGCGAATTTGTCTGTGTAAAAATAGATGGAAGCTTAATAAATGCATAAGGCACATGCCCATCTACAGTAGGATCCACACTGAATGCTCTGTCTTGAGGAACCACAGTTTCCCTAGGGTAAGTAACTGCTATTTCCTTTATGTGTGTTTTCTGATGGAGTGAGAGGAGAGCATCTCTGTCCCTTAAACAACATAGCAAGAAATTGCCCTTTAACTCATATCTTCTGAAAATGGATTGTAATTGTGACAAACTTGATAAATTTTCATCTTGCTCATGGGTCTTGTGGAAATGCAGCACTCCATAACACTAACTCAGACTGTGAGCACCTGGGGCAGTCAAGTCTCTTAGGAAGTTTTACTCTTCCCAGATAAAATGGACAGTGTTTTGCCTTAGCCTTTCTATTGAGTTTCTGAATTTTTGTACTTCAGACTATTAGCAAAAACTTTTCACAGAAAAGATTACAGAATAAATGGAGCTAAGTGCAGTAAAGAAAGTATTCTGTTATTGATTTGTTTATTCTGTAAGCATGCCTCAAAAAATAAAGTGTTTTTGGCCAAGTAAACTGATATAGAATATGAATGAAAACAGGCAAACAAAAAAAAAAAAAAATGTTTTGGGGCAATTTTTAAATTTAATCAGAATATGAATGAAAACAGGCAAAAAAAAAAAAAAAAAAAAGATGGTATTAAGTCTCCTTTCCCTTGAGTGCTTAAACATAAGCAGAAATAAAGATTTTTGGTTAAGTAAGTGGAAGTTTTGAGTTTTTGTGTTGAACAAAAAATATCTCAGGTCTGTTGGTTAGTTCTCTGCCAATAAAAATAATAATAAAATTCCTTGAAAATCAGCATGTCTTATCTCAGATGTACAGTGCATTTACTGATCTCTCTTGATACAATAAGTCTCTTCAAAAAACTCCACAACAATTTCTAGTGTTGACATCCTTTGTCTTTCATGCATAGCATATAATGCATGACTACATTGGTGCTGCTAATATGGCATTCAAGAGGGTTGCAGAGTTTTCCTTTCCCTTCTTTCCAAGACAATGAAGTTTCTCCAGTACCATTTTAAAAAAAGGTCCTGAAATCATGGTGTCCTAAGGGTGTAGGCACTTGAAGTATCAAACCACACTATTGTAATACAGTTTTTAAAAGACCTCTCTAAGGTGTTTGGCATAGACACTCTGAATATTAGGGCAGTGTTACTCTTAGTGTTTCTCTTGCCTTGAAAAGCAAGTCTATTAGAAACTGGGGTATGGACTAGAGTCTTTATAGCACTTGCTACAGCTTCTTGTGCTGTGTACTGACTTTGACCCTTCTGGACATGTGCATATAAGAAGGGTCTCTTTTGTATCTTCAAATAGGTTGGATTTAAACAAACTCATTATGCAAAGAGAACTTGTTTATTCATGCAGTCTTGGTATCTGCGTTCTGGACTGAAAAACCTCGTTGTGTAGTTCAACTGCTTTTGTCTTTTGGGGTGCATGTAAAACATGACTTAAAGGCAGGTTTATTTTATAAATGACTTGCTCAGCTGGCAGAGCCATATGTGAAGTGAGCAAAACAGAAAAGGATCCAAACTCTCCCATCCTGCTTCAAGCAGAAAACTGGTACTGACTGTTAAAAGGAGATGGTTCCAAGAGTAACTCTGAAGATTATATGTCATAAACTCTAGTTACATGGCAGAACTGTCAGGGAAAAGAAAGGTTAGTGGTTCCTCCCTGGATTCAATTTGACTGCTTGGTAGGTTAGGAGGATCAGTGTCAGGGTGGGAAGTATAGTGCCCCTTACCTGCCCTCTGTGCTGGAGGAGGATGCATGGAGGGGCAGAAACTACATGGGATGGATCAGAGGCTACAAATAGTGCCAAATTTGGGAGCCAGCTTTATTCTCGTCCCCCTCTTTTGCTGTATTTCAGGTGTGTTGGTATTCTTTTTGCAATAACTCATTTGAGTGCCTGAAGGGGTAGCAATGTTGGATATGTCAGAGTTACTAACTCCTTCGTTTCTCTTCCATGCTTTCTCCTCCTGCAAGGAGCGGAAGGTACTTCATCTTCTGCTGTCTTCGCTTCTTAGCACTTTTAAGTTTTTTGTTGATTTCTAGCATTGTGGCAAGTTTGTCTTCTGAATATTTATTTCACCCTTTATTTATATATTAAACTGTAAATGAACTGGTAGTGTATGCTATCGAACTTCAGGTTGTACCTGTTGTGATGATGTTTTTGTTTAGTTTTGATTTTTGGTTTTAAAAAAACTCCAAACCCAACTAATTTTATGTTACTTTTCCTCCTGTTTTTGTAGGTTTTCATAGAGCTGAATCACATTAAAAAGTGCAATACAGTGCGAGGAGTCTTTGTCCTGGAGGAATTTGGTAATTACATTATTTTGATATTAGGTCTGTACTCACATGGCAGTAACTCAAATTTCCAGTCTTCAGATTCAGAGTTGCACTGCAATTTCAAAGATGGGAGAGAATGTAGATTGCCTATAAGGAGTTGCCTGAGAGATAGGTGACTTTGCATAAAAATTTCCGCATTAATTTTTATCATATTAAGATTTGTGATCTAGGTGCTTTTTATTATTAGACAGAGAAAAGGTTCTGAGTCATCTGAAACAAACAAAAACCAAATGTGGGTGTGTATGAGAATTGGCTTGGTATGTTCCTTTTCCATCTGAGAAGCCACATTTTTAAAGCAGGATTTAAAGCTGATCTTTCTCAACACACCGCACTTTCATTACAAAGAATTACTGTTAATTGCAAAGCTTTCTTTTTTGCTCTAATGTAGTCTAATTTTTCTTGAATGGAGCTGAAACTGTTTTGTCAAGTTGTACTTTATTTATCCTGTGATTCTTATTTTGGAACATGAGTGGAAAAGTAAAGGTTGAGGAGAACAGAGAGTTTGTGCTGTTTTGGTCAGTTATTGCTATTGCATATCTGCCTACACCAGAGTCTGGGGAAAATTTCAGGTTACTCTTCAGTGTTAGTGTCAGTCACAATATTAACTAGGGTCTGAAAAATACAGGTGACTTCAGAGGCAGCTCTCTGGAAGGGTGATCCATGTACTTCTCCTGAAGCCCAAACTGGTTTATTCTTCCAGCCATCTTTGAGGCATTTGTTTAGGTCTTAGGAGTATGTATGAAACATAGAAAAAGGAGCTGAAATTTAATTCCATATAGATCAGCATGCATTCTTTGGCCATTAAACAGAATCTGCATCAGCAGCTCCCATTACCAAGACTGTCATTGTTTTTGGTACTGTAAACAGAATGTTCTGGCTGAGGGCTTCTCTCTTGAATTATAGAAGACTCATAATATGAAATTATAGAAATCTCATTAACATGAGATTTCTGAAATTAATGTCTTTGTCCCTGAGAATGTATTGTCTCCTTTGGGTGACACAAAAGTTCTAAGTGATAAAACCATTCTGGCTGCTGCAGTTTGCTTGTTGTTTACCATAAATCTCTCAGGTGTTTCAGATTTAAATTGGTGAACAATTTTTTTCCATTTTTTGAAAATGTTGTCCATGGTTCATATGATCAGATCTGTATATTTAAACCATGAACACTTTCTAAGAGCTTAGATGTTCATAAGTTTTGTTCAATTTCTGTTCCTTTGATAGCATGTTTTCATACTGATGGGCACGATTGATTTTATTACTTACAGAAATTTCTGAAGTCAGTAAAAGATTATTGATGGGTTTTACAAGATGAGAATTCAGAAGCCATAAAATTAGCTTAAAGAATGGCTTCAGCTTCTGAAATCTTTACTTAAAAGAAATTACTTGGCTCAGAAATTATTTTGGATCCTTTTTTTAGGTTTTATGCAAAGAACTTATTTTAATAGTTTGTTTATATTGTACAAGAAGAAAGACAGTGTTTGACTTGGTTATTTCTAGTTAATTTGTATGGGTGACTCTGTAAGAGAGCATTTAGCCCCTAAATAATATCTGTAATAAACATAAGAAAAAGTACTTATTTTTTTTCAAAAGATTTTGTAATCAAGGGCCTATTGCAAAAGCTAAAATTGTCATATGGAACGTATAAAAGGGTAATTTTAAGAAGTAATTAAAAATAAACTGGGAGTTGAAATCCACAAGCAAAAACTGAGAAATTAAACCACTTGAGTTAAAAATGTCCTCTCTCACAAAACAGAGGTCACAGACAAGAACCAAATTAGATGTACCAAATGAGATTGACAATTTTCCCATGCAGCTAATACATAGGAAAAAAAAAAAAAAGGAGGATGTTGCAGGGGAGTTAACTTATCTTCTTATGCTGAGATTAGAGTCTACCTCACAGCTGTTTTTTAAAAAGGTGAGAGGATATGACAATCTGTCCTGTTCAAGAGAAATGAAAATGTTTGGTAGTAGTAGACTAAAAGCATTCATCAAAAACTTGCTTCAGAAGAATGAAGTTATTTGGTGTTAAACGTTTTAAACCTTGCCATCAGATTTATTATAGTAGGAGCATATTGAAGTAGTAGATGCTCTTAGAAAGGTAGAGTTTGGTGAGTGTGCATACTCCAGTCTGATGGGAAGTACTTCAAAGCAAGATTTTGATTTTACCAAGCATGAGTGCTCCAAATTAGTGACAGCACGGGAGGAAATGAAAGGTCTGTTTGTGTAAATGCTGGGTTTAGATGGCAGCATCACAGCTGGACTTGTGGTTTCAGAGCAGGATGCAAGCAGAAGTTCAGGAACTGTGTCCCACAAATGAAAGTGTAAACTTAAGTAAGTGAGGAAATGTAAGGTTCTTCCCTCTGGAATTTGAGTTACTGCTGTGTACTTGTGCTTTACTTTCTTGTGGCCCCTTCACCGCCGCTGCTATGAAAACCTTCATTCTCCAGCAGGTAAAGTGATCTCCCCTAAACTCATTTTGTGGTAGCACCATATTTTAATTTACAGGACCAAAGGCTGCAGGATGTAGCCTAATTTACTCCCTTCATCCACTCAGTTCAAGAGCATCAGGAATAACTTTTAATGTTAGAAGAAAAGTGCTAATCTCTCCATTTGAGGCTTGAATCTTTGAAAGCTTGGGTCTTTTCTTTGGGTTTTTTTTCTTGTTGTGGTGGGGGGGGTCTTTTTTGTTTTGTGGGAGGGCAGTTTATTTTTTCCTTTCTTCCTTTTTTCTTTGTATTCTGCAGTAGTAGTGCTTTGACTTCTGTGTTTGTAAATGCAAACCCACTCTTCTTAATCTTCCTAACTCAGTCCTCTCAGGAGAATTTTCTGCATTGGAAGGACTGTGAAGGGGTATTTTATTTAAAGACAAGGCAACTTACTGTGGAGAGACAGTACCTTGCCTAGCTGCTCTCCTCTTCCCTCTCTTCCTATTCTCAGTTATGATACAGGACTTTACAGCTTCCCTTCTCTCCTTCCCTCGTGGCACAAGGTCCTTACAGCTTTCCCTTCCTGCTTTTTGAAGAGTATATGAACAATTGTATGTTATCCAGTGGGCAGTGAGACTTACACAGCTGTAAAAGTCCTACCCTATTTGGCTGTGCACCAGCCTCACTCCCACCTTTATCCCCTGGTGAGATGGAGTTAATTTGGAACATCTGGTGCCAACGGGTAAGGTAGCTTGGATGTGCACCTCCTTATCTCCCCAGCTTTAGTCTCTGGTATCACTGGGGCAGTGCAGCCTGGGTGTGCACTTCCCTTGTTTCTCAGCCCTTCTTGCATCTGCCAACTCCAAGGAGAGTGAGAGTTGAAAAATTAAACAAAAATATTACTTTTTACCATGATATTCTGTACTTTTCAATAGATTATTTTCAAGAATGGCAGTACCATGACATATGAGAATTAATAGGTACTGGTTTATATTTTGAGAACTTTCTCAAACCCAGTCTGCACTGCCTACTCTTGGCCCCTTAGAGTGTGATCCGTCTCCCTCTCCAGCGTTTAGCTGTGTCATACCATAGTTGAAGAGATGACATCTGCATGGATAGGTTTTGTTGTGGACTTTTCCTGGTTCTTCATACTGAACTCATCTGCCTTTGTTTCTTTTCTTGTCACTAGTACTATGTGTAATAAAACATTTATCCTTCCTCTATGAACCTGGAATGATTTGGTTTTGCATAATTTCTGTACTGCTTCTTCTAAATTCTTTTGTTGTGACACAGAAATTTCATGGCAAATTCCAGCTATTCTGGAAGGGAAGTACTCAGAGTTGGTCTTGGTATTCCCCTGATACGGACATTTTAAATTTGCCAGTTGAATGTTCAAGTGTGGTCTTTGTTCTCTTCTGGTGATTTCCCATGGTATCTGTTCACAACATTTGCAGACCAAGTGTGGGCCAAAGGCACAGTTCAGATGCACTGCACACAAACAGGCTGGTTACAGTTTGATTTTTTAGGCCTTCTACAATGAGAGAAAAAGACAAATTTCCTTTACTTATGTTGTGCCAGTTTTCTTTCTATCAGTTTGAGGCAGTGCAATGGAACAAGGGCAGATTTTCTGGATAATAGATTTTTTTTAATCAATGCCCTAATCTTCTTTCTATGTAAAGATTTCTATAAACCAATCAGCTTGGTATTTTAGGAATATGTGTCACTGAACTCAGCATTTTATTTTAAGGCAACTCATTCAAAAACTATGAATGTTTTCAGGGAGTATGTCAAGTAAATACAATCACACACATCCTATACAGGAGAAAGAGTATCTTGAGAAACTTTAGAGCTGGAAAACAGTCTTCAAGTTGAGAAAAAATTCTCCCTCAGCTCCTCTTTTTTCCCCTTGGATTTCACTAGCTTACTATACAGTATACAGTGTGCAACAGTTCTTTTGAAATCTCTTGCTCAGCAGAGAAGATCTCAAGGGTAAAATCTTTGGGACTCGTATAGTGACAAATTCCTGTGGAATTTTTGAGTCATGTTTTATTGTAGTAGGCATTAGGTATAGTTTGTCATTAAGAATATTTTTTCATTATTTTTACTGTCTAGCAGGAATAAGTAATATGAGAAAAGCCAGAGTCTCTTAAGAACCATCGAATATCTGCTGTGCCAAACAGAGGCAGTGAAAATTTTTGCTAGCTTGAGTAATTTATTGTGACATTACCAGTGTCTTCCAAGGATATATGTAATGTAAATGAAAAGAAGTATGTAGAAGTGAGGGATAGTGAAGTGCCCTGTTACCTGCACCTGCTGTCTGTCTGCCTCCCTTCCCTTTCCCATGGGAACATTGTGCTATTTCTTCCCCATTTGCCTCTCGTTTTTTGAACTTTTTGTTTTGTCTCTTGCCCGTCCGGTTTTAGTTCCTGAAACTAAAGAAGTGGTGAGCCACAAGTACAAGACGCCAATGGTGAGTCTACTGTGATGCCTCTGGTGGTTCTCTAGAGGATGTATCTTTACATATTCATGTGGAGAAAAGAATTACATTGAGACTTCAGGATTTACAGTGAAACACCAGCTGCTCTTTATGATGTTTTCAGTAGGGGGAGACAGAAAAATCAGTGCTTGTTGGATCTATGAAATTAGAGGAACTCACCAGTAGTGAGTTCTAACACTACTAATTTCAGTAGTTTTTCCTTTTTTAAGACAGATAAAGATGAAAGGTTGCCAATTTGACATTGAACTTCAGCACAATAGGAACTGGTGGAACTGTTAATTTTAAGACAGTGAAGAGCACAACCCTTACTCCATAGAAGCGATGGAAAGGGAAACTACTTGCTAAGAATAAAATGTTAACAGTTTGCAAAAAATTCCCATCTCCTCATGAGCAATGACTTGTGAGAGAACAGTAAAAGTATTGATTCCTGCTCTATAGATGAGTTCATGTTCTGGAATAATATTCAGTTCTTATAACATTTTTTGTGAACACCAACAGTTGATAATGATACTTAGCACTTTTATACATGATCAGGCTTATGTGCACTCATGAGGAAGAAATAGGAACCAATGATTATCATCAGAAGAGAAATTTCAGTTTATGTCTGATGTGCAGTGTGCACATTTGGTGATTTCATGGAAACGCAGTCCATCAAGAGGAGAGAGAGCAAAATCATTTGAAGAAGCTGGAAATGTTTTAGAACAAAATGCTTAGAATATATGAAGTTTAAGAAGCAAATAGCTGTATCTGTTAGTAAGAAAAGCCAGTTTAATGGAAAAAAGAGTATTTTATGGAAGTGTTTTAGCTTGTACTGTAATACAGCAAAACATGTTGTCTTGGTTATTACCTTTACAGAAAATTTAAGTGTCAGTTTAAAGGACAAGAATTTTTAAAATTGTCAGAACAGCTGGTATTAGAACTGGTATATAATTTAAGTCTAAGTCTTACCTTCACTGAATTGAGCTGCCAGTCACATGATAAAAGAGGATTTTTGGTTAAATAATAGCACAGTTAATCAGTTAAATAATTGTGAAACTGAGTAGAGCTATGTGAAACCCTCTCTTTAGTTAGCTCTTTCAGCCCCTCCCAGAAAGTACCTTGTGATTTCATGCAACAGACCAAAAGCAAATATGCAGAATAGTTTTTCCAAATCCAGTTGGCCAACTTTCTAGATTAGCATACTGTTCTTAAAAATTATTAAATCATACTGTTAAGCAGCTATAATTTTTATCCCAAAGGAATTTTTTAGTTTGTTATATGGCTCTTCTCTTTCCGTCTCAGTTAGAAGGTGGTAGGGGACACATTTTCCTGATTTTGTCTGTAGCCAGAGTAGTTGTCCCATGAAGGAAGACATGCAGGAAAATACAAGTGTGCAATGGATTTTGTAAAACACTTAATCTGAATTTCAGTGTCTCTTCTAAATTCTTGTAGGCTCATGAGATCTGCTACTCCGTGCTGTGTCTCTTCTCTTATGTGGCTGCAATTCGTGGAAAAGAGGCAGAAAACAAAAGCAAACCACCTCGACCAGTTTCCAGTTGATCAGGATACTTGGAAATACCTACCCTTTGGCACACTGATATGCAGTACTCCCAGTTTTACTGCAGTTATTGGAGCTCACTTTCTGTCCTTTCTGAGAACTTGATTATTTATGTATGACCCTGCAAGTCTTTCCCCATAGAAAAACCTAAGCCTTCCCTGTTCAGTCTCCTTCTGAATTCATCCTTAATGGAGTTTTTAAATGAGCTTTTAATCAGACAGTTTTGAGCATCTGCATCCAGCTGTGAGTGACTTACTCTGGTTATTCCTTTGCAATTCCTTTTTTGTTGAGTTTGGTTGGTTTTTGTTCTAGTGGTACTTGTTACAATTTGATCACTTCACAACTGCAGGCTTCTGCTTTCAGATTCTCTGGTATGTGCACAGTGGAAGCAGCCCGGTCCTGTATGTTGTTTCAATGTTGTGTTTTTGTTGTTTTCCTTCTGTGTTGTTCATTTTAAATTACCAACACGGCGTTCCTGTCGCACAGTTCTACAGTCCCTTTTGGTAGAGGTGAACAATTTAGCTGTCATCGTCTTAAAATATCATGTGACAGTTGAAGTTTGGTTATTTAATTGGTCTGTCTGTGGGGATGGCTCTTCTCAAGTGGAGAGAGAAACTTTGAAGGTAGTATAGTGTAAAAAACCTCAACACTTCATGGGTTCTGTGGATTTTCAAATGGGATTTTAGGTAACATTAGTAGCTACTCCAGCAGTAGAGTTCACAGATGCAAATAAGCACTCCCTAAAGCAGTTAATCACAGGGATTAGAAAATGAACAAGGCAGTGTAAAACTTGGAAACGTTGTTGGCAGAAGCACAGTACAGAGATCTGCAGAATGTGTTCAGAAGCCCAGAGGATTTTGCTGTCTCCAAATTTTTTAAACTATTGCTTTTTATTTTGTTTTCAATCTGTACCTGTATATGAAGGGATCTTGAAAATATTGTGTTTATGTATAATGAAACTCATGTAGTTAAAACTATCCATCACATTCCTTATTTTAAACAGGCTGGATATGAATGGGTTTTTTGCATCCTGTTTTTGTTTGAACTGTACTGCACTTGTCTGGAAAGCTCTTAGGATGCTGGAAGGTGAGACTGTCTAGAGAAAATAATGTTACATGTAAAATACCAGGAAAAATTGCTCTGACACAAACTGATGTATTGTATGTTTTGACATAGAATCCTGACTAAATGCACCCAGAAATAACCCTTGGTCAGGGTATCTACCATTTAAAATGGAATATACTAGTATGGGTGAGGATGATGTAAATATTATAGTATCACATCTATTTATAGAAACTGTACAGCTCTCTGAATGTGAAAATAAAATGTCATTCAACCAGCAACTAGTTTTCATCCTCCTGTGCTTTTCTATCATTTGTTATTCTGAAACAAATGTAATTATATACAAAACACATCACACACAAACATGAAGTAGTGGCAAACACTCTGTATGGACAATCTAAATTTCTTTCCACATAAGCAGCTTTAAATGATGTGGGGGTTTTTTTTCTTCTAAAACAACATCTGTGTCATTTGTCTTTAAAACAAAAGTGTTTGAAAAACATGAATAGGGAAAACAGACACATCTGAAATATGGAAATTTCTTTTGCAAGCTTGCAAGTAGAAGTGGTACGTAAATGATCTTTCATCCTTTCCTAACACAAAAGCAAAACTGAAATTGGCAAATAATGAAATTAACCTGGTCTGAATTAATTTCCTTTCTTTTGTCTTTTGAGACTGTAAATTTTCTTACAGCAATATCTGAATTTTTAGCATTTGTCGTTTTCTGCATGCTACTGTATTTCAAGTACAGTTAAGACTGAAAGCACTTTGATCTACAATAGAGGTTCCATTTATGCAATGCTGGGTCCCACTGAGGTAGGCAATTTCAATTTTTAGGTTGTCATTATGTTAGTAGGCCTATTAACATAATCAACTTAAAATTATAGGGGGAAGATTATTAAATGCACAACATCATTTACTATATACAGCTCCTTCTTAAATTACATAAGCTGCTGTCTGCTTTAGGTTGATGAGAAACATCAGTGCAGAATAAGACTTTTAAAGGACCTGATAATAAAAATGGCCCTCTGTCCCTTTTGTTAGAATTTGTTTTGACAAACAAGTGTGGCTAAATATAGAGCTTGCTGTTCCATGGCTGGGATGAATCAGTAACAAGCTCAGCAACTGCTCTGACATTGGGCTTCTGCTCTTTAGGTGAGACTTGGCTTCAAAACTGAGGACATTTTTGAAATACATGAAATGTTTTGCATACTTTATGTTTTGGGTGTAGCATATTCATCTGAGCCAAAGACGTGCTGTGCAGTTTCCACCACTAAATGCCCAGTGCTGCTCTCTGGGCATTTGCTCTCTGCCAAATGCAAATGCAAGCTGGATTTTAAATTGTTACAAAAGCGTAAATCTTTGGAATACAGTCTTCCATCCTTTCCACTCCATCACTCTGAAGCACTTAGAGGTAGATGAACTTTATTTTGGAGGAAAAAAATTGTAACAGTGATTTGTGTTTTTAGTTATGTCCCTCTCATTTTGATATTTAGGTAACATTTCTTTGGCAATAGGTAAGAACATAGAGGCCTCTGAACCTTCCAGAACCTAATGGGAGGCTAACAGACTAACTATAAATCGTTCTAGAAATTTCCTGACACAAAAAGAATAATTCCTACGTTTTTACCACTAGGAGGAGCCTGTGTCTTAGTTTTTAAAAATTTCAAAATTGCAACCTTTTTATTTTAACTCTTATTTCCAAGGCTCTTACACATAAACTTGCCTTTGAACTTCCTTATGGCTGAACAGGTTTCTTTTCTTGCTACAATTTCTTGTTCAAGGAAGTTGGTTTTCAAAGTGGTGGTTATAAAAGTGTTCTCTGGAAATGCTGGAATTTGTGAGTAGTCTTCCTGGCAGTTTTCAAATTGGAACTGAAGTTACTAATTTATCTGTATTCTGCTTATCAGATCTTCATTGTGATGTTCCAAAGATGCTCTTGTTTTATTTGTGAATGCAGTGTCCACTTCTAATATGAGTGGGTCCACATTTTAAAGGTTAAAAGTTTAAGCATCAGTGAGTGTCACGACACTGGAACTTATTAAGTGATATTCATTAAAGGTATATCTGGAAAAAGCATTTTGAAGGTCTGTTGAGAGAAAGAGCTCATTATTTTAAGAAACCTGTTGTAAAAATTTCCAACACCCTGATTCCTAACTTTGGATAATCCCTACCATCCTACTTTAACACTATCAGCATAGCAGAGTAAGATGAAATGTTCATCTGGGTATTAAGAAGGGAAATTGCTAGTAAATGTGTCATTAAGAATTGCAATTCCAACTCAAGTTCTAGCTTAATAATCAAAGTGGATGGGAAAACTGGCTGTGATTATAAGCCTTAGGAGCCTTTACATAGCAAAAATATTGAAAGTATTTCTAGAATGATGCTGCTTATGCCAGAAGAGGGCTTTTGGCTCACACAGTGTGTTTCTAATAAGGCTGCAGTTGTCTGCAATGGTAACAAATCAGCTCTTGCCCCAGTGTCAGGCATAGGCTCCTGTTATCACTGAATTCAGAGCTAGGCAGGAAATAGAAGCTAAGCTTCTCACAAAGAGCAATATTTACATCCCAATTCCCCTCAGTTGCCAAAGGGATGAAAGTCAGATGATGATGCCTCTAAGGCAAGATCTTCCTTCTGGGAAAAAACTGGTTTCTGCTTAACTCTGACTCCAGTGGTACTTACAAACTCAAAGTCTTTACTCTTAGACAAGCCAGGTGTTGAAAAAAAACATCTCAGAGCTCCAGAAGAAGTGGGAATTGGGACCAAGAAGCAGCAGCTTTGTGCAAAGGACCTTGTCATACAAAATGCAGTGCCAAAGAACTTCTTGCTGTTCCAGAAGTCACAATTCAGCCAGAGACATCTTCTTGTCACAAAGGCAGGACACTCCCAGGCAGCTGAGTGGTGACTTTGTGCTGGTGGTAAAGGCTTCACACAGAGCCCTACCCTGTGACACCCTTAGAAGATGTTCAGTGTGAACACAGATTTGAGATTCTACAGCCATTCCCTGTCACCATGATATTTTATGAAAAATCCTTTGCTAGGATTTTTCTCCTAGCTGAGAAGCATCAGAAAATAAATGTAAACAATTAACTATCTGATGGCTGTGGAATGTGGTCTGGACATTGTTTACCAACAGGTGCATCTTAGATTGGTCCATGTGGATTGTTTTCACTTGATGAGCAATCACAGCCACCTGTGTCCAGGCTGTGAGCAGTCACAAGATTTTGTTATTCATTCCATGTTGCTGATCTTTCTAGCCTTCTGATGAATCATTTTCTCTCTATTCTTTTGGTATAGTTTTAATGTATCATTTTAAGATAATATATATCATAATATAATAAACCAGCCTTTTGAAACATGGAGTCAAGATTCACGTCTCCACACATGGGGTATCCACCACAATTCCCAGTGTGGCTGTTTCACTAAAATAGTGGAAATGTGATGAAGCTTTAAATAGTAGGTATGTGGTCCCTCTTTCCAGCATTGTCTCTGAAGGTTTAAAAGCTTGATGTTGGTAACAAGGGAGGTTTGAGTGCAGTTGAGTACATGACAGGCTTGGAGGTACTGTACTCATACATGATAAAAATGATATAATTTATACCAAGGTTAGTAAAATTGTAAATTAACTTTCTGTTTACAGAAAGTTAACTTACAATTAAGTTTCAAAACATTGTGTACAATGTTTTGAAACTTCTGCAGCATAGTAGTTCTAGCACTGATTGATTTTGTTTTGTCCAACAAAGAAGCATATATATGTCAGCCAAGGGCAAACAGTCCTGCTTCTATTTGCACCAGTTACTATAGTAATAAACATGATTTAGGAACCTACAGAGGAATAGAAATCCCCATCTCCCAAAATAGTTCTATATAAAAAGGAACAAACAGTGTCAGGAAAAACACCGGTAAAACTCTAAATAGTTGCTTCCTTCAAGTATGTGACAACTCTGGTTCTGTATTCTCATTCTTTGCTCTCATTTTTTGCCTTTTCAGTTTCTCATACTAAGTCCAGTGATTACAAGTCTATCCATAGTGCTCTGGGTATCAAAGAACTCTCCTTCTCTTTTTACACATTGCCCTGCTTGGATTCCTCGCTGTTTCCTCACACATCCTTGGATTACACTCTCCTCAGCCAGTCAGGCTCAACTCTGCACCTCAATTTTCCATCAGATCATCTCCATCTGTTTCCCTTTGTAGCTTTTCTATACATTCTTCTTGCCTCTGTGGCCATCATCACCTGCCAGCCTCTTTGCCCAGGCACTTCAGACTTATGCTTTTCCCAGTCACCTGCTTAACCAGTCCCTGCCCCTTTCCAGCATCCTGTCACAGCCTCTCATCCCTCTCTCCTGTCTTACCAAGTGCTCTGTCATCTTTCATTCTCAGCCTTATTCCATGCTTACTCCTCTTGCACTCTTGCATTTAAATCGAGTTATTTTTGGTGGAGTGCTGAAGAGTGCTATAGAGGGAAGGGAAAGAGGTTTCCAGTCTTAGTGCTGCTGTTCTGTGATAGCTTCCAGCAGCAGCTCTTCCCTACACTGCTTGTTAGAAATGGCTCAGCCATTTAATCTGATATTAAAAAGAAATAAATTTGTGTAAACCAGATTTGTAGCCTAAAAAGTTTAATAAATTGTTAATGTTTTTCAGTACTGTAGGAAACAAAAATCATAAGAGCAAATACTATGCTTTGTAAATACACAGTCCAGTTATCCCCCCTGATCATAGTGAGGAAGAACAAGTCCCATTTTCAGGTAGAAATTTTTGAGGACTTTCCTATGATCAAAATCTACTATACTTGGGGTTTTCTTTTCAGGCATCACATGCAATGAGCTCACCTACAGAGAAGAAGAGAAGCTTGGATTTTTTTGCCATATTTTCCTGGGTACATGAAACTATAAGTAAGTAACAAAAGTGTATTTGAGAGTTATATTGATATTTAGTCTTTTTGTGATCATAATTTCCCAGAATATATCTGGATTTCTGGGGCAATTGTTAGCAAATGCCCCAGGTACCAAGGAAATGCAGCCTTATTGAATGTTAAAGTGTATCCATACACAATTTGGGTTCATGTGTTTGGGTCCCACAATTTATACTTCCAAGCAAAACAGTGGAAGCTATGTATATTGTTTATGTTTGCTAAATGCATTGTATAGAACACAAAATCACGTTCAAACTATTATCCATGGATAAGAAAAACACACATTTTTGTTTTACATTTGAATATCCACTGATGTTTTATATATTTTAGATTAGCCACTTTTTTAGATTATTTGTCTTTGGTACAGCTGTGCTCATACACACTTACTGACTGAAATGTGTTCATAACTATGACACTTATCTGGAATTTCAGGGCTGGTTATTGTCAGTGTTTCTGTCTGGCACAGAAAGCAGATGCTTGACTATTTTTTCCATATCTGGACCTAATAAGTGAGGCTGTTCTTATCTGTTTCTTTTAAACTTTCACCAGTTCATGCTGTTCAGGATGTGTTGCTTATGCAGACTGCTGTGGGGACTCTGCCCAATGACAAGTAAAGGATATCTCTATGACAGCTTTTGTTTCCCTAAAATAGAGTTCTCTTCTTGGTAAGCACTTGAAAGGTATCAGTGGGGCTATTTTTATTCTCAGCAGACTGTTCTTATAAAATTCATTTGTAAGGAGACAGGAACAGCTTGTAGTTCTAAACCTGCTCTGGGATGACATGTTAGTGACAAACTTCCCTCCTAAATACATACAAGGATTTTGTTTCACAGGAATTCTGTGATCGAAGCAACATAAACGATTTTTTAGACTTCCAGAAAAGTCTTTTCTCTTGCTACTGTCCTTTGAATGGCCATTGTATGATTCCATTAAGGAAAAAGTTCTACCAAATAATGTTTTCTTGTGTTTTGATTCATTCTACTCAATTGTAGATCTGTCTTGAAATAGCTAGAACAACAGTCCTTTCTCATAAGGGATGAAACCTGCAGGTGAGATGTACTGAGGCTATCTTTAAATGTCTGGCATGTTCTGCATTGAAAAATTTGTTAAAATAATATATAGGAATGTCTTGATCTCTCACTGTTATTTTCAACAAGTAGGACTGAATTTTTTTATATAATTTGATATAGTAAGCCTAGAAAAATCTGAAAGAGTTGGTAAAGATAACTGTTCCATCTTACAGAGGGAAAGAGGACGATAGTCTCAAGACAGGTGAGGCACTTTTCATAAACATTTTGTTGGGACAGTTTGAACTCAATTTAATTTGCATTTTACCCCACTATATCACAGACTTAGCACAGTCTTCCAATTTCTTTTTTTTTTTTTTTTACCCCACTATATCATAAGTACTGTAGCTTAGGTAGCAAAGCTGCTTAGGAATAATAGAATAATAGAGCATTTTGGGTTGAAAGGGACCTTTGAAGGTCATCTAGATCACTTAGGTCATGGAAACATTGATGACCACACACACTGATGGAAACATAGCTTCTTATTACACAAGTTACCCTTCCTTGGACACACAAGTATTCACCTGCACTATGGATGGTATAAAATATATATTAGGAGTTGGCATCCTTTCTGCAAGAGTAGCTTTAGTACTAGAGCATGTACTTGGCTTTGCAGTGACTTGGGAATTAAGTACTCCTGAGATTTTTATTAACCAGTCAGAAAACTAAGACTCAGGAATGAAACAACAGTCACTTTTATTCTGCAGGTGTCACCACAGATAAGCCTGCTAGTTTTAAAGTAATAGTTGTGGATCTATGAGAGCAGAATACAGAGCAGGCTGCAACATGAGAAGCTCTGCCAAACAGTCACTGTCATGACTGCTGTGTGGACATAACTGTAATTTCCTTCTTTAGCTTCAACTGATCCACTTGTTATTTGTTAATAGGAAAAAAAGAATTATCTCCATGGGGGACCATCCGTTAACTCCCACACAGCCTTTGACAGCTTCTGTATAAGCCTGCTGAAGAGGAAAAGGAGGAAACCCAGCAGCTTTACCTCAATCTGCTATGCTCACACCAAATTTTAAAGAGATTTTCTTCAGGCCTTGCAGCCCTGAGCAATAATCTTTCAGAGCAAGAGCTGACAAGTGGGTGAGGGAGCTCCTGGCGCTGAAGGGGAAAGCTGGTGGTGCAGCAAGAGAGAGCTCTTTGGCCCTTTTCTTTGTTATTTTAGAAGTAATGGTCAATCATTAACTCATTTTGCTATTATTGTTTGCTCACAGAATAATGGTCAGGATTTGAGGACTAAGGGAATTTCAAGGAAACAAGATACTCGGATAAAGTTTGTTTGCATTTGACAGTTTAATTCCAGCTGGTGGCTTTTATGAAGAGTATTACATGAAGCTACCCATTGCCAGGAGTAAGTAATATTGTTTACTTAGAGTATTTACACAGCAGTGCTGAAAACACAAATGAAACAGAAGAATTGATGCTGTGGTGTGAAATGTGTGTTGTCCTAGGCTAAAGTGTCAGCAGAGGGTTTGTTTGGCAGGTAATGCCACCCTGAGACAACTGGGCTGGTAGGAGTACTGGAAGTGCTTCTTCTTGTCATACTATTTCAGAGTTGATGTTTCTTACCTGAAGCGAAGCACTGGGTTTTAGTAATGCTATGCAACACCCCTGTGCTTCAAATGAGTCTTACATATGTTAATTCAAAGCATCCAAGTGTCTCCATCAGGTACATAGTTCATAGTCTGAAGGAAAGGCACGTACACTGAACAGGCAGCCAGCAGCCTCAGTTGATAGGATTTAAATGGAAATTGTGGAAGCACCAAAACTTACAGTCAGTTTCACGTCCAACTTGATGGAAATAATCAGCCTGAAGAGGTTATGTTTGTCTAAGTTACATATATTTTTCACATGGAAGGGTCTTTTTACTGGAGCAATAACAGATTTTTTTGTCTTGATGGAGAAAACTACTGGAAGAACTTCAGTAGGACTGCTGTTTTTGAAAGTAAAAGGCACTTAATGTGCTAAAAGAGGATGCTGCTAGGTAGGAAATTTTAGATTTTATGACCTATGTTAATTCTTCCTTTTACTATTGAACAAACCTTGCACACTTCTAACAGTACTAAACAACTACAAGGTAGGAATATTTACCCTGACATTTAGAGATAAGGCAGATTTTACTTCAGAGGACATCTCACCCAGGAAATGATAGTGTAGACTGTCTTTCATCAAGTAATCTTTCAGGTGGGGGAAAAATTTGTTGTTCTTAACCAGGTAGGTTTGGGAGAAGCTTCTCAGTGTATATGGTTTTAATCAGATTGGGATGAAGGTTATTTACGTAATAATTTGTTTATCGCCAGCATGGAATTAGTGGGCAATTAGTGACTCTACTTTTAGGATCTGTGTCAGCCACTGAACAGATAAATGACAATGGTATATGCTGGCAAAACATCAATAAACACCTACCATTTTCTGAAGACCTTTCTCGGAATAATTACAGGAAATTGGGACTTTGCAGGTGCACCTTCCCCCTCCCCTTTCCTCTTTTCAGTGTGAAGAGAGGTTAGTGTTTGGGACTCAGAATTCTTAATTTTATGAAGAGTTTTTAGAAACGTAGTTAGAGTTAGTTCTTCTCTTTTGTAATGCTTTGGATTTGCCTTTGACTCATTGTCATTGGAAGTTTTGGAAATCAAAACTAATTTGTGTTTTTCGAGTGCAGTATTCTTATAAAGCCCTATGGAATTAGGCTCCAGCTCTTGCAATTCCATCACTGCTTTGCAATATGCATTGTCCCACAGATGCTGGGATGGTCCTCTTGGTCCACTGCCTTCTGGTCACAGGTTCTTTAGTATGTGGATCATCTCTGTCTTTTATTTGTGGTATGTGCCTTTTTTAAAAAAATAATAGCATTGCTCAGAAAATGTAAGCACAAAACAATGGAAACCTGGCTGAATATTTTCCTTTTAAATTTTTATTTATTTCCTGAATAACAACAGTGTGCAACAGACAAGTGTTAACTGGAATAAGTTTGCTTTGGTTTTAGAGGGTATGCTTTTTTGTTCTGATATCATAATGAAATAATTAAAATACACATCTCATGACCATCAGTGCTTTTATTATGAAGATGCATTTGCTTGGTTAATACAACTAACACGCTGTCACATATGCTTTGCCATCCCAAGTGGCATGTTGGAGGCAGGGGAGGAGTGTTACTTCAGCTCCTTTGTGTAGCTTCTTCCAAAAGGCAATGCTGCCTGGATTAATATCATCTTCCTGCCATCTCCTGTGATCATTGAAATGTAATTCCCAGCCAGAAACTATCAACTACCTCAGGAAAAAACCTACCCCAAATACTCTTCAAACTTGTAGGTGAGAAGCTAGAAATGGTATTGTGTCATTTGCTTAAGACAAAATCATCTGCAAAAATGTCTACATATCACTCATAGCCTTTCACAAACCCTCAGAAAGAGTTATGACAGTGAATTTATCACATTCATTCCAAGCTTCTGCTTTAAAGTTTTTTATTTACGTGCAAATAGTCTCCCTTGCTAGAATTTTCGCTATTTCATCTGATGTGCAAAACTATCCTTGTAGATTCATATGATGTCTCTGATTGGTAAAAAAAATAAATCTAATAACTGGAATTCTATGCTGGTGTCTTTTTAAAAGCTAGAAAACAAGTAGTGAGTAATTATCAGAGGAATTATTTTCTATAAAAAGCAGAACAGTAGCTATAGCCAGTAGTTCCCAAATGGTGTGGTTTGAACACAGTTCTGCTCGAGAGCACAGCAGTGGATATTTCAAGCACTCACTGACAGTGAAAACAGTAGGAATGAAAGTTACATTCTGTTGTACAGAGACAAGTATAGTGATTATATACTGCAAATAATATCTTACTGATTCATTATTCTGAGCTACTTGTTTCTCACAAAGAATGTCAGAGCTCTGCAAAGCGAAGATGGAGTGACCGATAGAATTGGGGGATTTACGCTTGTTTCAGACATGAGGAAACGACTAGGGTTTTTTCAGTTTTACACGATTTTACTATTTTTTTTAAAAAACATCTTTTATATATGTAATGGGGGAAAAGTTTTATCTTGATTTCTTTTGATTTCTTCATATGGAGACAAGGGCAATCTAACTACAACAGATATATGAAAAGAGGAAATATTAAACACACCGAGTAAGCAGGACATTACAAGACACTGCTGCCTCCTTGTACATGTGTATTAAGTGATTGCTAAGATGAGCAGGACTCCTAAATGAGCAGAATTTGTGTTTCATTAATCTCTTCACTTTTCTTCTTTTCAAGTTCCACTGTAATGCTGAGACAGAAAATGGAGAGAAGGATTTATTGTCAAATACATTACCTGCCTGCTGTTATACTGCTCCATTCTTTTAAAGTCTAAAATGTACATTACACATCTAGATGCATTTAAATGTTAACTATACTTTCTTTGTTAAAACAATGTTATAGATATTAGATATCCCTACTTTAATAAATAAAGTCTCTTAGAGGGAGTTCTTGTAGAGAATTAAGAAAAAATGATCAACGAAGTATTCTATTATTCTTACAGAATTTTACACTGGCACAGTGTGTTAAAGGTGGAGACCCATGAAATACTGACTACTGAAAAAACAAACAGAAATCAAAACAAACACACATATCCCACCATTATAAACATTCTAAAAAGTCTCTACCATGAATATCTAATGATTGTTTATTCATGGACCAAATAGCCATTACTCATTTATCCAGCTGAATTATTTTTGTTCTTACCTTGACTTGCAGATCAGCTGAGATTCAGAGTTTTACTGAGGTGCTGGAGAATGAAAAAAAGTTTAAGATGTTAGCAGACATTAAATAATGCTAATTTTAAATTGAGACTTGGTACTGAAAGTGAAATATGGACACTCTCTACTAGTTGCTTTTATCTGATGATTCTAGGAAGATTTAATGTTCCTAAAGCAAGCTTCAAATGATGATAAAATTAATCTGTCAGCCTTGAGGGTATTGGCAGCCAGCACTGCAAGGTGTACTGTATGCACATTCCTGATTTAGCACTGACTCAAATATTCAGCTTGGTGCTGTGTAGAAATACCTTCAGGCTTGGTGTGCTGAAAATGGATTTCCATCAATTACTGTTATGTAGGTCACTTTTGCAGCTTTTGCTGGGTTTGAGCACTTAAAGTAATGCTACATACATTTATATTGATAAATTGATACTTTGCTGGCAGCTTTACAAAAAAATATTTAATATTTGATTTTTTAAAATTGTGTTATAAACATGTGATTTTTGTTCCTGGTCCTTTGGACAAACAAAATAATTTGTTACCGTTCCAGAAATGTTTGTGATGTAGCATGCACTACCTTTAAAATATGTTGAATAGCCAGTGACTTGACTTAAAACCTTCAGTTATGGAATAAGCACAAAGTCTAATGAAATTATCCTTAATGCGGTGGTTGTAGATAGACCTCCCTTCCACTGCTAATTATCTGCTCTAGAAATAGGAAGTCAGAAGTGGAATAATTGTACACCATCAGACCTGTATTACCCAGCAAGTAACCTAATTCTATCATAACGCTTCAGAATGAAAAAAACAATCTTGCTGATGCACATAATTAACAAACTTTTTATAGACCACCCAAAAATCAGATAAAGGGGAGCTATGATTTTATTTCCTTTTAACTACCCATTACTCTCTCTTTGTTGCAGTGTTAGGGTTACCCACAGGGTTCCTCTGATTACCTCTGACATCCAGCCTGCACTCTATTTCAGCTTCACCACACTCATTCACAGCTTTGCAGGTGTAAATGCCTCCGTCAAAGGGAGTGGGTTTTCGGATCTCCAGGGTCAGCACCCCCTGCTTACTGAACATGCGGTACTTGGCATCCCCAGAGAGATCCATTTTGTTTTTGAACCAGAATATCTTTGGCTGAAGAACAAAAAAGAAGACTTTTTTTAAAATAGATGGTAGAAGATGGAAGATTTACACCTGATCTTGCAGCCTCAATGTAGCCATCAAAGGCTAAATAGTATTATGAGGACTATTTACAAAGCATTGTTAATAATTTTTCAAGGAACATCTCATTCTGTACAAATTCATGAAACCAATAATTCAAAAGTTCAGTATTTTTGTTAACTCAAAAATAGCATATAGAAAATGTAGGGTTTTGCCCTGCTTTATTGCAATTATAAAAACCAACCCAACCCCCATTAACTGTGTACAAATTCATTCATTTAGGGGCTATTTAGTTGTGCTTATTTAAATGTATTTGAATGCTACAAGTGTCTTACAGAAGGGGAATTAAATGTCACAGATTATTACAACAGAAGTGTCATAAAAGTCCGCAGATGCTGGGTGGCCAAATGAGGATGCCAAAGTTTTGTCCAGCAAAGGATTTTCCAAACTCTAGATCTAGAGTGCCTTCAGAAACTTCAAGAATTTAAAAATGAAGTTCCTGTTGGCTTCTGCTGTGGAATGAAGTGGTTGCTTCTATACCAGTTCAAGCTTCTATGTTTTGTTTCCAGTCCCTGAAAATGTGCCTTTAATTTTTATAAAGGAAATTTTGAAAATGAAAAATCAGATATTCTGCTTTTGTTAATTTCAACCTCATTAGTACATACAATGAAGAAACAGTCTTTAAAGAATGGAAAACCAAGCTTTACATTTATCTGTTTTTCTTTCAGACATTAATGTCTTCTGTTTCTTCATCTATAAACCCCAAAACTACTGCACTGTTTTTGCAGAGTGCACTCAAATCTGTGGAATCACTTTTGTCTTTGACCTGTGGTCTTTCCATCCAGTGCATCCCACCTGCCACTTGCTTAATTTTCTTGACAGATCTCTGCCGGAATTTTTCATGCCTTAACATTTTTCCCTTGTTTCTCTATAGCTTCTTTATCCTTCTGGGTGTATTTTTGTTATTATACTTTATTACTGGCAGGGCATGAGTACTGTCTGTGCTTGCAGTGGTAATTTTTCCATGCCATACACATCATCCTGAGGTGTGCTTGAGAATCTACAATCATTAAGAGCTGGGAAATTTTCATCCACATAAGGTAATGAGAGCTTTTGCAGAGTATTGCTGCAGGTACTGAAACATTTTATCAAGGTTAATTTGGGCAATGGAAGTACAAAAACATATCTGGAAAAGCTGCTTTAAGAGCATTAGGTGTACTGAAGGTTGAGGACTACTTGGATCCTTCAGGCTAACGTGAAGGAGGAGCTAGCATGCCTGCATTCCAAAGCCTTCCATTACTGCACAAGAACAGCTGTAAAATTGAGAGGGTTTTTAAAGAATCTTCTTAAAACCATGGAAACTGAATGAAGTGGATGCAGATGCACAAAAATGTCAGTTAACCAAGAGGGAATATTGTCAATAACACTGTCATTTCTAAGCTGAGGCAGCTACTGAAAGATGGATTTTGCCTGCGGTTGCTGGTGTTTATTCTGTAATGTTCTTGTTTTTTTTTTTTTTTTTTAAGCTGTTTACACTGATATGCTTCCTTTTTACTTTTGAGTTTTGTCTGCAGCTCGTTCTTCATCCAATGAACTGCAGCAAATGATTTCTTTAAAATTTGGACTGAGTGATTGTTACATGTTTTGCTCTGTAGCAATCAGATCCTTTCACAGGTATGAGGTAGTGAAAGAAGCTGAAAATAAGCAGCCAGACATGAAGGGATTGTGCTAATTTAAATTTAGGACAAGATTATGTCATAATATGGTAAATTCCTTTACTGCCGACAAAAATCTTATTTCCCTTTTCTGAGAAGTCTAAATTTAGCTCCTAGCTGATACAGTTTTTACTGTTTGTTCCCGATTAACAAAATAGTACATCTCTATGTACTCTTTGATGGGACTTTCATAAATATATTTAGAATGAGAAAATAGTCCTGTGAGATTAAAAACCCAAACCAACAAAACCCCCACGAAAAAACTTCACACGAGACCAGGCCTTATTCTAGTTAGTTTTGCAAAATAGCTCAGACTGTCAAAAACTTATGTGGATGCATTGGTGTGACAGAAAAAACTGCTGTTCCTCTGTGTCATTTGGTTAGTGGAACAGTAGATGACATTCAGCTGATGTTTTCTCCAAAGTCTGGAGAGAGCAGAGTTGTTGTTGTTTGCCTCCTCCGGGAGGAGGTTTTGTGCAGATGTGCTGCATTTCCAGGGGTGTGGTGCCCCCACAAGCAGTGAGCGCCCTTCCCTCTGTCCCCTTCACTGTGTTCCCCCCGGCTGTGCGCTCTCCCCCTCTGCAGCCCCAGGTGTGAGCGAGGTGGGATGAGCAGGTGCCTCTGCTGCTCCTCTGCGAGCCGTGCCACGCTCAGCCGCCCTGAAACAGCAGCGATTCTTGCCTGGCTGCAGCCGTCTCAGTGCCAGCGGTGACAGTACCTTGGGGATTCCTCTGACAGCACAGCTGAGCGTGGTGTTGTACCCTGCTATCACGGAGCGGTTCACCAAAGGGTGCGTGAATTTGGGAGCTTCGGAGAAGTCGTGCTCTTTGTAACAAGGGGGTTTGTAAGTGGTGCCTGCAGTTCAAAGAGACAAAATAGTAAGAACCGTGTTGGCTGCAGTTCTGCTGACTTGTCTACAATCTGTCTGTGATTTATTTTGCCTGTATGATTTTAAGAAGCTTCAAAGCTTTTGGCATTTGTGATATAAAAAGTTTTTAAATACATTTAATTCTAAAACACATCTCTTGTATAATGTGTTAGTTAAAGTAAAAGGTCCCGGCAATCACGAGTTTTCAGCTTCTGTTAAAAATAATATGTGTGCAGGGAAAGTCTTCACCACAGACATCTTCAACTTTTAACCACAAAATAGAAATATAATCCCCCTGCTGTATTATTTACTTCAGACAATATAGTTTAGGAAAACTGTGTGATTAAATATTTTGTAACTAACTTTTGTATTAGTACAGGAGATCTTCCTAGATAAAGGCTCTTAATGCTAAAATTCTTTATAAATGCTAGTTACTAAATAATGAAAATATCTTTAGGGGTGCAGCTAGTAAAACTCCATTTTCCATTTGCCAGTGTATTACTTCTGGTATTTAGTGGCTTCTGTGATCTTTGGTTTGAATAATATGTTACCTGTTTTTTGGATGTGAGCAGGATTTTTGGTGGTTGCAGCACTTTCACTCAATCCACACAAATTTTCACTGAAGATTCGAAAAAAATACTCATTTCCCATAATCAGGTCTGACACTATACAGTTTGTGCGACGATAGTGATCAAAAACCGTGTACCATTCCTGGAACAAAACTGCACTGTTTAGAAGGATGTTATGGAAGGTCAGACTGGTGCTACTTTTGGTACGGAGAGAATTTTTTTTGCTCCAAAGAAAAGACAGGCAGACAGGTATTTAACACTAACCTGTGAAATGGATATTATGTTGCTCCCTGTGAAGATCAGCTGATCTATTTTCTTACTTTTATATTCTGGCAGTGTGATAGGCATATGAATGCTTCTATTTAGAGAAAAACAACTCCCTCAACTCTCTACCGTATTTTAGCCATACTCATATCTGGGGAATCTGGTACAAAATGTGTACTCAGAATGCGACTGCTTAATGGGGTCTTCCATGAGAAAGATATTTTCCAGTTTGACAGGCATTCATACCTCTCCCAGTACATACCCTGGTATGCCTGGCATCTCACTTCAAGTCTAACTCTTCCTCCCTCCCCTTCAATTTTTTTGCTGCATTTATGAAAAATATAATTGCAAATAGAAAGTATAATTCCACCTTCTAAGGAGAGCTGTCTATGCAGTCATCACCTGAGATGGCACAGGCTTGGTCTCTTCCATTTTCTACTGAGCATTTTATTTAATCTTTCACCTTTTGGGGGTTTTTAGATTCTATTTTTCAATGTTTAATTGCCTCTGAGGTGCCATAGGACACCTTGGACACACAAATGATAGTTATGAACTCAGTCATTTCCCTCAAATCTGTGTTCCCAGAGCAAGTACTGATTTGACTCCCTTCAGAGCCATAAACCCAGCCAAGTTCTTACCATCGTTTTTTTGTCAGCTTTCTGAACTGTGTAGCCCAAGATCTGAGCATTGCCATCGTCCTGGGGAGGTGTCCACTCCAGGGCTGCATTAAATCCCCAAACATCTACAAGCTTTATATTCTGAGGAGGACCAGGCTTGTCTGCAGAGGAGACATAAGAGAACACCTTAGCTTGTAGTTCAAGATCCAAGAGCTTTGTCATTTCCCCATGCAGGGGAAAAAAAAAAATAGAACCTGATAGCAATCTGTAACACTCCATAGCAACACACTTCATTTATGTTAAGTTAAAACTGTAAACAAGAACATTGGGAAATTTTCAAATACCCTTTGAATATTCTTTTGGGAGGCCTGAATCCTACAGAGAAATAGAAAACACACTAGAATTAGTAACATCTTCAAAATGGAATAAGAAGTTTGTGTTGTTTGGATGGATGTGATTAACTCTTTAACTGCAGTTTTATTACTTTATTACCTCAGTGCAATTTCTTGGCCATTTATCTACATTGCTGTAACAACCAGGGCAGTGGGTATGTGCCTTCCAGCTGAGGAAGGCCAGCCATTTGGGAACACACCTTTTCCCTCTTGGCTCAGTGCTTGTTAGCTTGCCCACTAGGTGATTGCTCTGTAATAACTAGAAAAAGAACAAACTCTCAAAGAGATAGAGAAATCCACATTCTTTTTAAGATACATGGAAATATAGAGAAAAACAACATAGTATGAAATGATAATAATTTTATTTTTTTCTTTTTGAGGATCATTTGTATTTATACCATGTTGTTTAGTCAAGTGCTGTAAGGTTTAGATTAGATTTATTAAATAATATTTCTGTCTTTTTTAATTTGAGGACACCAGTTCACCTTTTTGATGTTAGATTGTTGCACCCATTTATGGGGCCTGCTGGGGACAGCTAGATAGTTCATCTTGTTATTGAGTGAAAAATAGTTCAAGATCATTCTAGACAGCTGAAGGGAAACTGTCTCCCCATTGTGTAGATAAGCTGGAAAAACTAAGAAAATGGTAAGAATCTGATGGATGCAGGTTTGAGATGAGCAGAGCACAGAGGAATGTAATTATAGGTGGCTTGTAATTTAATTCCTTAAAGAAGGATATGCAAACCAGTAATAAATCAGTCTTTGTTATTAGGGGAACTGTGACTTTCTACATCAAAGCATAATGTGCTAATTCTCTTTTCACTGACAAACTTTGGAATTGAAAACTGCGTTATAATTAGGTTTGACCCCTCCTGTCCTCCTTCAAAGTGGTGCCTCCTAGAACACTGCATGATGTCTGATAAGGGATGTGGAATGCATGACTCTCTTTGCATTTATCATCCTCTTTCTGCCTATCTTAACTAGCATTTCGGAGAAAAACCTGCCATCTTCTTGTTTCTCAGCAGCCACCAACCAGGTAAAGCCTTCTTGCCTTTTCTTCTCTGTTTCTGAAGTAGGGAGTGGCAATATGTTGTCAAATGAACAACATTGCTTATGGGGATGTGGAAATGGATTTGTTGTTAACTTGAATCACAACATAGAAGAAAAAAAAAACCCTAGTTGTTTTGTTAGATATGTATTTCATTATACAGAAATCAATTATTCTGATTTAAGAGAAGAATTTTTCATACTACATACCTGTCTGCATATGGGTGAAGAACAACCTTAAAAAAGGCAGAGATGGCTAAATTTGCTACATGGGTTTTTGTGTTCTTGATCTTTGTGGTTCAGTGGGGTAAATGCAATCTGCAAGATCTATCCAAAATTTCTTCATAGAATAGTAGAATATTTCTTTCTCAGTAATAACCAGTACATCTCTAGCTTGTGGATAGAGGATGGGAAAAGTTAAATTTACTGATGCTTCTGACCCAAATTATTTTTTTCTGTAGGGCACTGTGTCAGAGTGGGGATTTATATTCTGAGGAAGTATTCTGTCTTACTCTCAGCACAAGCTCAGCTGAGGAGTTTTGCAAACTAATGAAATTTATACAATGGGAAGAAGAGATAAAGTGTGAATTATCTTTCAAAGATAAATTATAATTTATATTTTCAAATAATACATAATGAGAAAAAGAATTACTTCCAGTTAAAAAATAAAGTATAGAACTGAGGTTTGCTTTGGTCAATAGAAGTCATGATGAAACACATGATTTATTGATTCATACAGAGAGTGAAAGAAGTTGAGGGAACCATATTCTCCAGAGATTGGAGATATTTTCATTATCTTAGAACTTTCTAGAAGTAATAAATACTCTATTCCAATAGAAATGTGGATATTTTTTTCATCTATAGAGTAAATTACAACAAGAGTTTTGGCAATGAGGGAAGGTGATGGCAGTAACAGAGTTGTTATCTCTTGTTTGGAGCTGATCTGACTCATCACCGCAGCAGAGGTTTTGGCTGCCTGAACTCTTGCCTTTACCCAAAAAAAGATAGCACAAGCATTACTTCTTCATCAAGGAGACTTTTGCCAAGCTGAAGAAAAGACCCCTCAAAAGATCACTGATTGACTTGTGTCTCTGAAAGCCAGGCTGGCTTTTCAGCCTGCTGTTCTACAGCACCTAAAGCACCACGAGGAGTGTAGAAAGAGTGCCTGAATCACCTATATTTCTGTCATGCCAAGAGAATAGAAAATCTGGGGAACAAAAAGTGCAGTTAACAGAATTGAGAAAAGGTAGTTCTGATGACAGAATAACAGAATCAAGCATCAGAGTAGATGCTCTGATTGCAGAAGTATCTGCATCTATTACAAGGCATTTCTCTTCTTGGTCATGAATTAATGAAATACATGTATTCCCATTGATTTCACCAAACTGCCCAAGAAGTACAAAATTAATGCCTGTCCTCCAACTCTTACCTGTGTGATAAGATTAGTTCTTTTTTTCAATCATTCATTTTCTGTACGGTATAACTCTCTGGCAATGGTAGGTGGTAGATGGATGTGTTTTTGTGACACAAACAATAGGCAGAAGATACTTGGTGCTATGGCCTAAGAGCAATGGCCAGAATCAAGAGTCACTAACCAGTTTTAGACAGATAATTTATATTGTAGGGTGCACTACTCCCCTTCACCTGAGTCAAAGAATGGCTTGGGTTGGAAGGGACCTCAATATAATATATTTCAGTTTTAACTCCATGCCCTGGGCAGGGACACCTTCCAGCAGACGAGATTGCTCAGAGCCCCATCCAGCCTGGCCCTGAACACCACCAGGCATGGGGCGTCCACACCTTCCTGGGCACTCTTGGGATTATTTTGGTTTAGCTGCTTATTTTGCTCTTGCAGAACTGCAGTCATCCTCTTGAGCAGAAGCAGCTGCTGGAATTAAGACATATTTGCTCCAGATTTTTATGCTGTTCTTGTTTGCTGTTGGCACCATTGCATACCCATTCTGCCAACATAATTAATAAAACTTTAAGCATAGCAAAGTCAGCATTTTTAATTCCAAAACATTAGGAGTTGAGCCAAAACACATATTCTAAAAATGTATTGATACACTGGAAGAAATTTGGGATAACATTGTGAAAGTGTGGGAAAGAGAAATAAAAACAGTTATCAAGGATGTTAAAAAGAGTGGTAATGAGGAGAAATAGAAAAACCCTGGTTAAACATTAATGAAATCTGAATAGGCAATATCTCAGAATATCTCTCAAATAATCCCAACAGAAGTTATAGAAACTTTGGCAATGCATTCCTTTAAAATGACATTAGAGAAGAGACTGGAAATTGCATAATAGAGAATAAGCCCCAGACTAACTGGACACACTTAACAGAGGAAAACATTAAATGTAAATTATTCAAATTCACAGGACTGTGCCTTCTAGTTTTTGGAACTGTTGAGGTATATTATGGTAATGAGTTTATCTTCCTATCCTTATCTAATGAAAAAACCCCATGTAGGAATACATTCCAAGATTCATATTTCCTTCCTTGAGTACAATATGGCTATGCCTAAGAACACCAGATCTCTGAAATTCTATCTTTCTCGGAGCAATAGAAAGGAGACTGATAAGGATCATCAAAGATGGCATTTGTTTGAAAATAGTCAAAATGAAGAGAGTAAAACTTGAGAAAATTAACTGAGGCAAGTGGGACTGAAGGCTATAAAGTCATGAGTAACATGGAAAAGCTGAATGATTACTCGTGTTTTTTTTCTGATACAAAACTGGATGTCAAATGACAGACATCCAGACAGACTCAAATAAAAACAAATAGGTATATGTACTGTACTTAAAATGAAATTCCTCAAAAAAGAATGTTTGGTTTCTCAAACTAGACCTGGATTAAAATACAGACTGGACAAAATTAGGCAAGAAAAAGATCACTAAAAAACTATGGAACACAAAGAATATTCCTCACCCTCTGAAGGTCTCTAGGACACAGATAATTTCAAGGTGGGAAAATGTAGTAGGAAAATAAGATCACACACTAGCCCTGCTCTTTGTCCTACCCTCTGCAACCAACCATTGGAAGAGAAGGGATTCTGAGGTAGCTGGATCTTTGGGTTGCCTCAGCCTGGCCATTATTTTGATTTGCATGATCTGCTTAATTCTGATGTCGTCAGGGTCTTACCTATGATTTGTATTGTTATTGTAACTTTATCAGACATGTTTTCTATCTGAAGAGTGACTTCATATGCTCCCGAGTGATGAAGCTCTGCTTTTCTGATGAAAAGGATGGTGTCCGTGCTGCTGTTCCGAATTCCCACATCTTTGGAGTCTAGACTTTGACCATCTTTCAGCCAAGTAATTTTGGGTCTTGGTTTACCCTAAATAGAGACAAAAAAAAAAATTTTAAGGCTTTAGCATTTCCATTCTGCTCTTAGCGATAAATCTAGAAGGTTTAATATAATACACAGAGTTGAGATAGTAAACTCCATAAATACATTACAATTTTTGTTTTCTTCCAGACAAATATTTGCTACCATCTGTGTTGTTTAGTGGCACCATGCTCTGAGGGTGCCATTTAGTTAGAGACTGAAACGATAGAGAACAAATTCATAAATACTATACTGTGCTGGGCTGGTACCCTTTCCCAGGCAACAGTGGCCAACAGGTGATCTGACTTGTTCTGATTGTTATTAGCAGAACCCTTACACACATGAGGACTTTATTAGCTCTGCTCCCCTTCTCTTCTCTTCCTTAAAATGTTTGCTGCTCTGTCCTGCGGCCTTTTAAAGATTCTTTTAAAAAATTATTGTAATCTTGTGGATGGGATGTGAAATTTACTGTATAATTCTTTCTGCACTGCAGAATTATTTTGGTGACTGTCAACCTAAGCAGTGAGGGTTGCTACACCCATGGAAGATGGCATTGTGGAATCAGCGAGATACCAGTGGTGTGCATCGCTCTCATCCAGCCATTTCCAGGAAAATGTTAAGTACTATTTAGCTCTTCAAAAGTTATTGGGGTGCTGCTTCCACAGTACAACTCCAAACAAGGAATCCCAAGAAAACAGAAAATGGCCATAACATATTTATTAAGTGTATTAATAGTTAATGCAACAGCAAATAACTCAGTGGGGCTTTTTAAGTTTCTGGCAGATTACCAAGGTGAAAGAGAGCAGCACAGGCCTGGAGTAGTTCATTCAGGTGAGTGGGGAGGGAAGGTGGGACCTTGCAGGGCAGCAGTCAGCTCTGTTCAGGCAGCCCTGAACTGCAGCCTAAGGCACTGAAATGGGAACTCTCCCTCAGGTAAAGAGCAGAGAAAGCAGCTCTGGAAGGTTCCTCAATCCACTGGAAAGACTCTTTCTCATTCTGAAAGACTCCTTTAGCCTACAGAGGGAGATTAAGGTACTCAGAGTCTTGGTTTTGGTGCCTAACTGTAAATGAATCTTTGCGCATTTTTACACCTTTATTTCAGGTTTGTCTGGTATTTGCTCAGAAGGGACAGAATAATAATGAATCTTTGTGCATTTTTACACCTTTATTTCAGGTTTGTCTGGTATTTGCTCAGAAGGTCTGTGTAGCCTTTTTTTTTTTTTTTTCTAGTGGTATTAGGAAAAAAACTTCACCTTTTATAAGAGTCAGGCTAAGATCTGTCCAAAATGATACTAAAGGATGTCTAGAACACCTAGAAATTACTGCTTGTTCATTGATGCTCTTTTCTCTAACTCATCAGATGTATTGTAATTTATTTTACACGAGGGCTGATATATACACCTTGAATGAGCAATGGTTTTGGATCTTGCATTCTCTCTCTCTGGTAAATTACTTTCCTACAGCTTTCTGCCAAGGAGCATAGTTAAGAGCACCTCAGGCCTGCAGCACTGAAATAATAGATACAAGAGTTTTGTCCTGTTCTAGTGTACCTGTACCCTGGTCTCATTTCAGTGAACCCTCACAAAAACCTGTTAGAGCAAGAAATGGTTTCCTCTCTTCAGGTATAATATATAGTAGAAATTCTGGAATAAGCGAAAGGTTTTGGGTTGTTTTGTGTTTTAGTTTCCATAGCTGTGTCTTATTATTGGTGAACAGCCCAAGAACTGACTCTACTTTACTTCCCACATATGCCTGTATTTTAAAGTGATATGAAGATCCTCCTTGAAAAATTTGGCTAGGGAATGCTTTGAAAATAAAAATAATCTGCCTAAATAGTATAGTTCTGTGGGCATTTATTTAAATTTCTACTTTGTCAAGACAAATACTTGGCAGGTTTTCAGACTGATTACAAGGTTGTTGCTGCTGGTGTTCTAGTGTGCTTGATCAGATATGTTCACTCACAGCTTCTTCTTTTTTGAGGTGCTGTGAGAGCCAGTGAAAGATTGCAAGTGTTCAAAGTGTTGGTTTTCATATACTCTTATATTTATAGACTGTGAAAAGCATAATCAGATAGAAAGCATGTTCCTAATACATATGTCAGAGGATTGGATTTCTGCAATGTGTAATAGATAATCTGAGAGAGAACAGTGAGTGACAGAGTAGCTAAATAGCACCAGAGAAACTTAGGGAGTTCACAGCCAGGGAAGAATGAATTTAAATGCTCTTAGATATTTATATTCACACATTTATGGTGGACAAAAAGACTGCTCAGTACTACTGTGAATTTTATCCACTAATAGCACATAATACCCCTCCAGTCATATGCCACATAGTTAATTTTGAAGGAAGAATGTATTGATTCTCTTCCTTTCACCAGAATGTTCCACCTGCTTAATGCACTCAACCAAAAAAAACGCTAGTAACAATGTTTTACTTTCTTTTTGGGACATTTTGATCTAAAGGTTTAAATAGATCTGCCAGTAGCATTAAACCCAGGATACCTTGACAATGTATTTCACAGAATTTACTGTAGTGACCACAGAGGTCACTGGAAAGGTTGCAGAGGCTGTGAATAGTAGAAGACACTGGCTTCCACGTCCATCAGATACTAGATTCTATTTACTTACAGTCTTCTTCTGCAATAGAAATGGCCAGTGACTTAAAATTTTTCAAAATGTGAAGTGAAAAGTTCTTTTTGATTTGCTTTTTTTGAAAGGTCATCAGTGTTACATATTCTAAATAGCTGTAGCCACAATTCTTAATACTGTGAGAGCTGCAGTTCAACACTATGGCAAATCACTCAAAAAAAAAAAACTTATTGAATTGAATTCTGGCTTTGTTCTCAGAGTAAAAGCTGGTGTTGCTGGATAGATTTTAGCATTTTTTGTTAGCACTACCCTTTAGGAGACAAGAGCTTATACCAACACATGATTTGTCAGTCAGCTACTCAAATCACTTTTCAATTAGTTGGTTCAATTTGGCCAAATTTGCCAAAGCACTTGAAATCTCTAAGATTAGCTTAGTACAGTTCTGTGAAAAATTGATCTGTGGGTGAAATGCCAAAACCTCAGTTAGTGTCCCTACTGAGAAAAGTCAAGGAAAGCTCAGTCTTTTAACTACTTTGTTTGGCAACAGCTGATTGGTGAGGCAGGGTTAAGTGAAGCTCTGGATTAGTTGCCACATGCACTTATCCTGGCCAGGGAGCTGAGGACGTGTCAGTGAGGGGAGGAGGGCCCAGAACTGGCAAATCTCTGGGAATATGGCAGTGAGGCTGCTCCCAGCAGAGGAGGTGCTGCATGTGCTGGGACAGGGCTGGGATGGGGCTGTCATGGTTTAGCACCTCCCTTCCTGGCAGAGTCTTCTGGCGAGCAGAGGCAGCCTCGACTCTGTGTATGCACTGCTCTCAGCAATTGCTAAAATACCCCAAAATTATCTGAGCAGAGGCTCTGTGTATGCACTGCTCTCAGCAATTGCTAAAATACCCCAAAATTATCAATACTCTTTCCAGCACTAATTCAGAACATGACCCCATAGTAAGTTCCATGAAGAAAATTAACTGCCCAGTCAAAACCAGCACAAGGGGACACAAGACAAATCTCTAAAATGCTAAACTTTATTCCCCTGCTTATAGGACAGCTTGTCAAATTTGTGCAATTTTTCTTCAACTTGGACATCAAAGCAGGAAAAATGTCTGTTTATTTTAGGGGTTTTAAAAAATAATTACATAACTCAGAAATAGATGTACAAATCTTGAATTTTGTGTGTGGCTAGACATTAGTAAAAAAGGAACTTTAACAATTTTGGAGATAAGAAATGTGAAAGAAAAAAAATGCCTTATGATTATGCTGAAATAATTCAAGCATGCAATTCAAGAAGGTTATGCATTCATGGGTATGCAATTGCGTACTAATGAGATGTATCTCTGTGAAAAAAGCAACTTTTCATGTCACCCAGTAACCATAGTGCAAAAAGACATGTACCTTTAAGTTTACATAAATTTTGCTTTAACAATTTTTTTTCCTGCCAGTGCTGCTCAAACAAAAGAATGAAGGTGATGTGTGCATATTTGTCTCCCTCGTGGAAAAAAAAGTTTTGCATATCTCCAGCACCTTTTATATAAAAATTTCAAAGCTCTTCACTAGTAATAGGATATCTTTATCAGAGCCAGAGTCTGTAATTTACAATTTCTTTTGCTATTTCTCCCTTAGGAAACCATTTCCTTACACACACTAATTCCTGCACTCTGTTGGTGTTATAGTCTTGCATCTGAAAAAAGGCATGTGGGGTTTTAGAAACGGTCATGTCTGTACAGCTCTAGAAAATGCCAAGATGAGGTAACTGGTCAGGTCAGTCTTTGTGTATATTTTAGCAATTTTGTGCAGGCCTTAGTGAAGTGTAGTTACATACATGCACCCTTGATTACCCTCAGCATGCTCTGGTTTTTACACCTTCATGCACAGTAATGCCCAAGCAGGTCTTTGTACACACACTCAGGTTCTGCACCCCAGGGCCAACTGGGGTCCTGTCTTTATTTGCAAACTCTGACTGTTGCAGTTAGCCTTTCAGAATTTAACATACACACTTTTGCCAAAGAAGTTGCCCAGTGGCATCATATGGCTTGGTTCCAGAAGAGTAATTATCTGGATTCTTACACTTTTGTCTACTTCTCTCTAAGGTGCCTCCTGTGCTCACTCAGTAAGCAGGAATGGGCTGGCACTTACTTAGACCACTTTTTTCTTCTTCCCCAAAAGGTGGGATTAAGGAAGAAACTCTGACTGTAAAAAAAAAATTACTGAAAAAAAAGAGTGACTCCCTCCCCTTCTCAAATTTTTGAGAGGGTTTCATGATTCAGCATAAGACATACTTATGTAATTCTGCTTAGGCAGTGAGGTAATGGGAACTTGCATTAGGGAAACTGCTTTAGGTAAGCAATCATAAAAAGCCATGACAAAATGGAAGCTGATACATACCTGAAAAGGGATCACAATATTGATTGTTTCACCCACTTTCTTCACCAGAGTCTGTCTGAGGTGGCGTGGCAGCCAGAATTTGGGACGCTCTGCAGTTAAGCATTAGCACACTAAATACAAAACTTTTGACAATATGCAACATTTTTTATAGCAAAAATAAGGCAATGGATAACTTTAAGCATAAGAAAATTGTGGAAACACTGTTTATACTTTTAGGGACTACCTCAGTCTCTCAGTAGTTTCAAATGTATTTGTCTACTGGATAAAAAGTTAATATTAAGTCTCAGTTATATATTTACATCTGAGCATGTTTTCAGTGACAGCAGCATTATGAAAATGTGCCACATCTGAAATGCCAAATTTAGGTGGCTTCTGTTGGATGTGAGTCTTCTATGTGGACTTTGTTTCTTTGGAGAAATTCTTCAGTTCATTAGAAAGGATGGGACAAGGGATGTATTGGAGTAAAAGACTGATGATAGATTATGGTTATCTTCTGCTATATTGATACTGCAGCACTTTGTAAATTGCCACTGGGATGTATTTATGGACATACTCAGAAAGCACTGATGGATTCCTTTATCTTGCTACAGTCATTCAGTTTGAGTTCTTTCTTTGAGATGGATGTAGTGGAATCTCTTTGTAGCATCTTACTTTCACTAACAAATAAGGACATTACTGCATGTTTTTTTTTCATTGGCCTCTGCTTTCCTCTACTTCACTGGAAGGCTTTCTAGGCTCTTGTTTTATCCTTGGTCTTTCCCCAATTATTTACAGAGGGAATTTCTTAACATACAGTTGGAGTATCTGTCTTCATGACCATTTGGTATTGAGATGCATTAAACTTTGTTTTATTTACATTGGCTCAATTTACTGCCAGTGAGACTCTGGCAGACACTTTGTGCGAGCCAAGGTTGAGGCATCCACTATTAGCAGCTCTTGATGTCTTTTGGACTCCAGTCAAATGAATTTTAATCTACTGCTGTTGGGTGATACACAGGGCGGTAATTAATAATCTGTGACAATGAAGGAAATAGATCTCTTGCCATAGCAAACACAGTCATTTTGCAGTAATATAGCAGCTTTTCAAGCAGAGAGGTAAATATTACATAAACGTTTCTTAAATTTTGACTGTGCCGTTGCAAGAGGTGAAATGTCCATCTTTTGAAAGTAAGAAGTAGAATTTTATTTTAAGAGCTATGCTTTACAAATATAAGACCTGGGTGCTGTAGAGATGTTCTCAGAGTCAGAAGACACTGGGCACCTAATCAAAGTGGAAGAGCAGTTTGTGTGTTATTCTCAGATAAAGGCAGAATTTATTCAGTATAGATACTCACGCAGGATCTCTTGAACAGTAACTGGCTCTTTTATTGTTGCTGCTGCACTCTCACCAGCCAGGTTTACAGCCTTGATACGGAAATAAAGTTTGTCCCCCGTGACCAGATCTTTAATCAGTGCAGACGTGCGCTCAGTTAGGCCAGGAAGAGCAGGAATCCATTCTGTAGCTACAATACAGTATTTGCAAATTGCAATAATACATTATTTTTCCAAACCGAGGCCTTGTTTGCAATTGAAAGTAAATTTCTGTTAGGGTAAAATGAACTCAAGTTACAGCACCATACTTAAAAGGGAATAAAATAAGCTGGAAGAAGAGCTCTGGATCAAGGAGATGTGTTTACATGTGGAGTTAAGCAATCTCTACACTTTTTTACTCAAAATAGCTAAGGATAAGGGAATCATCTTTGGGTAGTTCCTTTGCATTTTGTTTTATGGAGCTTAGAGCTGTGGGACTTCTTGACGTTTATTTTATTACATGGGAATGGGCAGAATTTTGGAAGTAGTTTTAGCAAGAAAGTGAAGCCTTAATTTAAATTTTTTTCTTGGAGTAAATATACCTTCTGTGACTGTCCAAACAGATCAGTGAGAGCCACATATGCTGAAAACAATAATAGAGCACATAACTGTTGGAATTTATTGTTTAATTCTCAATTGACACAGAACAGAATTCGTAGTGTTTCCTTGTTATAAAGCACAGAAATATGACTGATAAAATAATTCTGCTGTGACAATGACATAGAGATTCTGGTAATTCTATAGTCATGTCTCATTAAGGACTGTAAATTATTTCTGCATAAATTATGCCCTGTAAACCCCCTAGTTTAGGTTATTTGGCAATTGAGCCTAGTGTCAGGGGAAATGTCAATATTGAAGTGACTATAAAATTGCTGTTGGACTTTTATGATGTAAATATGATGTTGTAACAGCACAGAACATTGAATTTTGTAGATATGGTGCTGTTACACTCTCTATTACCAGTAATAGTATTAAATGAGGTAAGGTAATGGTTACTTTAAAGTTTGACTGATGTTGCCACAATCATGTTGTTTTATGTGTTTTAAGGAATATGCAATTCATGAATGATACAGAAGTATAGGAGTGACTATAGAACAGTAACGATATTTTTGTATTACTAATGTTTATTAAAACTTATGATGATTGTGAAGATGACGTTATGGATGTGTCTTACATGGTTTTACAGTCACTTTGTAGTGGGTATGGTGATGGTTGGAAAGGATGGTAGACATAGATTAGAGTTAAAATTTGGTCATGCTGGACATGGTTAGGTTGTTGGTAGTGTGTTGAGGTGAAGTTATTGCAATTGTAGCATTTTTTAAATGCTCTGTTGCTGCTGCCTAGTACTCATGGTTACTTACATCCATCTTTGCAGTATTCCACCATGTAACCATCCAAACCCCCGGCTCCAATCCGCTCAGGGGGCCTCCACTTCAAGGAAACAGTGCTGTCAGAAACATCCTCCACTGTGAAGTGGGTTGGTTCACTTGGAGGAGCTGTAAGGAAATGCAGACAAGTAGATTCTGAGAAATAGCAATACAACTATGAGAATTCAAAGGCTGTACAAGGAGTGATTAACCACTGATTTATGTACCACTGTCTATATTAATAAAATAAATCTATCTGAAGCTTACTTGTAAGTGTAACACCTATTACATCATTTAATAAAGATGCAGCATAAGATTTCCCTAATAGGAAGGGGAACAAGAGGTTAAGATAGTAGTTCCTATTTACAGATGCTCACTGATGAAAAGCCACTAAAGAAAAGAAGACTTGTAGAAGGGAGTCCAATTGTCATCATAAGTCTGCAGAGAAGTTTAGAAGTTAAATGCACTGTACTTATACCCTGATTGTGACTGGACAAAATTTGCATGGTCAGAGGAGCAAACGGACAGTGGCTAAATTTCACTTCACTCACACAGTGAAGAAAATGACCAAAAGTTATGACTGCATGTTTACAGAAACATTTCTTCTGATTTGTGCATTTGTAACAGAGATACTTGAGCAAAATATTTTGGGGATAAAAAATTTTGGTTTAGATACAGCTTTTCCGTATCTCTTCAGAACAGTTATGTCATGGCTTTTTATAAACCCACAGTTCATAAAGACCACTAGCTAGATTAAGTCTTCTGCAGCCTGACTATGTTCCACTAATTTAAAAATATTCAAGAAAAGCCCTTACTAGAGGATCCAAAATACACATAAATGTTACTGTGAAATAATTTATACCAAAAAACAAACAGAAAACAACTTTTTCAAAATAACATTTAGGGTGCAGGACCACAAAATTTAGTATACATACCATAAGAACAGTCCTGTATGTTTGGCATAATCTGTATATATGCGTATTATAAACTGAAGATCTACTGAATGTATATAATGGATTTTACAAGGTAAGTTAAATACAGGTTCACAAATTGTGGAACTAATTTAAATCAGTCTTAGTTCTCAAAGTTATTGTACAAGAAAAAAAACAACCCAAAAAATATCACCTAATTTCATTTCTGTAACTGTCAAAAATTTTCGTATTCACACGGTAGCAAGGACAGCACACAGGAGGAAATGCAATTGGGAGCATACACAACACAGTACACGATCAAAACCCCAAACCTCTTCTCTGAAGAAGTAAGTGTGAACTTTATCCTTAATCAAGTAAAACTCTGCCTATCCCATGAAAACTTTGGACCTTTTTTTTCAGTAGCTCCACTTGATGGTTCTTGTTTGACCTCTTTTGTTGCAGACCAGCCGTTGTGAGTTTGAAATCCAGAATTAAGGGACCCTTCTTGCAGTTCAGCCTTCCCTTCTGACTCCTTCACTGCATCATCTGCTTTTACGTGATCTCCGTCAGCAGGCTGTCCCCCTTCGCTGTTATTTGTAGACTTAGAAACTCTAGTCATTTTAATCTCCAGCTATTTGTATTTTTGTGGGTCTTCTCCCTAAAAGTCTTAGCAGGCAGGCTTCCTGAGGACTCCTTTAGTTTGCTCCTTGCTCAGGGACTGCAGGAGACACTGCGCTGCTGTGTTGGGAAGGATTATTTATAGAAAATCATTCCTCAAATATTTTCTTAATCATCTATCCTTTTAGCTGTGGAGAGGGCTGGGATTAAGGGAGCACTGGACGGGATACTGTGATATTTGCACCCATAAGGGAATGGGAGAAGCTGAGAGGGACAGGGAAATCTCTGTCAATTAGTTCTACTCCTTTCCAGATCCAGCTTGACTCTCACACTTCTAATTATAACAACTAAAAATTCATCAGCAATTTCATGAAACTGGAACCTCTGTGCTCTTCAGGAAGAGGAATGAGAGATAGAGGGACATTACAAAGGAAAAGGTTGATTAAATATAGAATATAGAAGTGGCAGATAGCCTCTTTCCTGACACATTCTTTTTAGCTGTAAGAGCGGTTGAAGAGAAGAGATCAAAATTGTCCTGTCTTGGTTTTATCCTAGAAATACCATGGAGTTTCCAAACTCACCAATTGGCAGGAAGGGTTGCGAGGCAGGGCTTGGCCGGGACATGCCAATAGAATTCACAGCATAGATCCGCATCTCGTAAACCACTCCTTCGATCATCCGCTTGGCCTCGTAGGTTAGCTCTTTTAAAAGGTCAAAGTTCAGTCGCATCCATCGATAGCTCTTCTTCTTCTTTCTCTCTAAAATATAGCCTGGAAAGGACAGCTGTTATGATGTGAAAGAACTGGAAATTGCTTTCTCACATGCAGGGAAAAACATCCTTTTAAGCGAAGGAGATGTTTCCTTGAAATGTCTAAGATGTGGTATAGAGTTAAAAAATTATTTCTTTTATTCAGCTTCAGTTCACTAATCTTGACTAACAGCCTAAATCCCCCACCTAGAATTAATTGGATAAACAGTTTGAAAATTCCTTTTTAAAAAAATTAATGTTTTATCAAAGAACTGATGCTAGATTTCCGTGTTCTTTGCAAAGTGGTGGAAATGCAGAATGCTTCCCAGACAATGCAGCTCCCAGCTTGCTTCAGCCCTACAGTGAGTGAGACAGGGGCACTGACCATTTTTCTTGCTCTGATTTCCTTGGGAAGGAAAGAGAGCCTGTATGATAACAGAGAACACAGAGAGCTGGGTGCACTGCAGACCAAATCTCCATTACAGCTTAAGGTGTCATCTCTATGCCTGGAACCCATGTCTTAGCACTTCTACAGAGCATCCATAGCCTTTACTACACTACCATGCTGTTTTCCAGAATGACTTAGTGAGGCTGGATTATCAGTATAAAATATAAACTTCTCATTTCCCAAAACTGGGAATGGAATCTGTGATTCTTAATGCTTAATATGGAGGAAGGTTGTATATCATATTGGAAACATAGATGTCAAATATTTTCCAGCTGACCTGCTACAAAGGACTACTGAACTGTTTCTTTCTATTTAGCTATATTAAATTTCTGCTGCTTCTCTGTGTTGCAGATAGAGTGGTTGGATGTGATTTCAAACAAATTTTGCTATGAAACGGTTCATTTTTTAACTATAGAAAGAATATCAGAGAATAGTCATGTGGACATGCCGTGTATCTGAGTGTGTTTTGTGGGTGTGCTCCTGCCCATGGAGTGCAGAGGCCTGTACAGATGTCTGTAACAGGGGGCAGCTGCAATAGTGTAAGTCTGTAGCAAGGACTTGCTATTGAGCCATGCAGGAGAGTGATTCAGTCCCTGCTGCTCATCAAGGTCATGGCTATCAAACCTGCAGAGATCCCTTTGGTATACCTGGGAAGGATGATTCACCCTTAAGGTGTCTCCAGGGATAAGGAGAACGACAGGCACATTTGATTTGCTGGCATGCTGTAGGCACAGACACCATGCAGCCTTTCCTGTCAGTGCTGAAATGCAAGAAGAGCATGGGAGTCTGCAGAATGTTCTGGGAAAAGAACAGTGATGGTATCTTTAAGCTGACAGGTTGTATCATCACTTTAAATGCATAAAGATGTACTCCTGACATATTGTTTTCAGTAGCTTTCAGAGTTAAATGCTGAAAGCGATGAACCTATGGTTCTTTTGGTATGTTCCTGTTTTTTTCTCTCTTCAGCAGGGTCTAGGAGACTGAGAGTAGTTTCATCAACTCAGTTTCTGGGGTTTTTTGCTGTTATAGATAACCAGTGTTAAGCACATAAGAGTCAAAATGAAGAGGTTTGCAATTAAAAAAAAAAAAGGCAGAAAGGAGGTAAAATGGCAATGCTGGTTGTATTGGTGACATTTGGTAAAGCAGATTATTTCCCCAAATGCACCAAATGCGTGAGAGTTAAAGATACTGTTTTAATAATACAAAAAGCACAAAAAACCGCAGGAAAGGTGAAGATGGGGTGTGAATTTCTTTTTTATATCTGTTGGATGCAGCTAATAAAGACTGTATCTGACTGCCTACAAAGCCATCTGTAACAATATGAAGACAGATGAGAATGAATATGCCTTTTCCCCCCTGCCTCCTTAACTTGCTTTTAAAGCTCTTTTTGAATGGGTAGTGCTGCATCTTGGCTTTTCCTCTCCCCCTGCTGCAGGTGTTTTATTGGAGCTCTAGCAGTAGTGCAGCCCTGTGCTACCAGAAGGAACCTCCTCAGGTAGTGCCAGGGGTTGTTACTGGAACTTCAAAAAAATCCTTCCTTTGACAGTGAAAACAAAGTAAAGAACTTTTCAAAATATGTGCCCTGAAAACCCTACAAAACAAAATCATAGGCTTTGTATAGTCAGTGAGGTGGAGGTTGCCTGTGGTAAGGGCACGACTACTGGTAAATGGTACATGGTAAATGTCTTTGCATGTAATATTTTGACTTCTTGCTTGCTTCCTGTCAAAACTGATGAAACCACAAAGCACTGGCCCAGCAATATCTTGTTTATTCCTGCACAGGTAGATTCTTTGATTTAAGTGAAACATCTTGTGGAAATGAATGAAGTCCAAAAATCCAAATGCAAGTACAAACTTCTCTATTCCATACTATTCAGGGGATTAAAAGAATTTTAGACATTTCTAGCTCTGGCATCACCTGGGAGTCCATATAGCTTTCAATGTATATTTTTTTCAAAGAAACTCAAGTTCCAGAGATTTTTATTAAACAAATTGCTAGATATGGACTCCAGAGGAATTTTTTCCCCTAAAATTGGTCAAGACCCTGCATTATTTTGTTTTTCTTCTGAGGATCACAGAGATTTCTATCTAAAACTCACCATGCTCTGTGCAGAACTTAACATGGTGTCAGCGATAATCTTGATTGTGCCTGCTCATTTCCTGCATCACATGATAACTTTGAACTCTAGTTTTTAGTACCGACTTTAAGGTCACTAAAATGATTGAAACTATTTTATGACCAATTGTTTTATATGAAGTAAAATTATGAAGTAGTTTTCCACTATAAAACATATATTGCATGAGTGCCTGAGATGGCAGATGTCTGGAGTTGATGACTGAGGTGGCCACAGATCTGTTTGGATATTCCTAGGTAAGTACAAAGGCCTGTATACTGACTTAAAATTTCAGTCTTGAATGATGATAGTTCGCTTTAGCTATTTTTCTTCTCACCTTTTCGTGCTTCGAGAACTTGTTTGCTGAAACACTTCTCTGACCCAAATCGCACAGGCAGGGGGCACTCTCTGCTCAGACTTGGAGCGCCAGACCCTGGGCCGGTTTGAAGGTTCAGTGCATCACAGTGGCTCCTACCTGGGGTCAGCCTTCCTTATGTTTAAACAGAGAATCCTTCTGCGCCATTTCAAAGGAACAGCACAAAATATATGCCAAGCTGCAGGGGACTTCATGTCTTTGGACTCTTACCAAGTACAGGTTGCCCACCATCGTATTTAGGGGGTTGCCAATGCACGGTACAGTAATCTTCTCCAATGTTGCTGATTGTGGGAGCTTCTGGAGGGTCAGGAACATCTGAAGAAAGGGTGAGAATGAATGAGAGTTTTTATTGTTTCAATTTCTTTATGCGAGTAAATTAAATATTTTTAACACTTTTTTCCCTGTGTGGTATTGATGTAGTGGTGTCCCCCAGGAATCAGTGTTGGGCCCAGTCCTGTTTAATATCTTTAGCAAATTCATGGATGACACCAAGTTGGGTCAGAGTGTTGATTTGCCGGGGGGCAGGAGGGCTCTGCACAGGGACCAGGATAGGCTGGATCATGGGCTAGGGCCAATGGCACAATGTTCAACAGCATGAAGTGCTGGGTGCTGCACTTTGGCAACAACACCCTCCTCCAGCACTACGGGCTGCAGGAAGAGTGTCTGGAATGTGGTCGAGTGGAAAAGGACCTGGGGGTGCTGGTGAACCATGGCTGAACGTGAGCCAGCAGTGCCCAGGTGGCCAAGAAGGCCAATGGCATCCTGGCCTGGATCAGCAACAGTGTGGCCAGCAGGAGCAGGGCAGGAATTGTCACCCTGTACTGGGCACTGGTGAAGCCACACCTCGAGTGCTGTGTCTGGTTTTGGGCTCCTCACTACAAGAAGGACACAGAGGGGCTGGAGCACATCCAGAGAAGGGCAATGGAGCTGGGGAAGTTTCTGGAGCACAAGTCCTGTGAGGAGCAGCTGAGGGAGCTGGGGGTGTTCAACCTGGAGAAAAGGAGGCTCAGGGTGACCTTAGTGCTCTCTACACCTCCCCGAAAGGAGGGTGTGGCCAGTAGGGTTTTGGCCTCTTCTCCCAGGCAACCAGAGACAGGGTGAGAGGACCCAGGCTTAAGCTGGACCAGGAGAGGTTTAGGTTAGACGTTAGGAAGAAATTCTTCACAGAAAGCATGATTAGATTTTGGAATGGGCCACCCAGGCAGTCACCAGCCCTGGAGGTGTTTATGTAAAGACTAGATGTGGCAGTCAATGCCTGATCTAGTTGACATGGTGGAGTTGGATTTGATGAGGTCAGAAATCTTTTCCAGCCAAATTTATTTTCTGATTCTGTGATACAGCTTTGTCAGATAGCAACAATAGGTACAACCAGAATGTATTAACTTAGTCTAAAGGGAATCCTGCTCTTTGATGCTTCTTTGTTAGGCTGATTTCCTTTAAATATAATTGATTATTCAGCTCTCTTTTTCTTCCCAGACATAATAAAATTTTTGCAAAAATGTGAGGTAATTCTGTTCTGTAAGATGAGACTTGCTCCAGGGTTTCCTATTTTCTCTGGAATAAATTTTATAAAATACTACTGCATGTCTCACATATTATGTCACTTTAGAGATATTAATAGTAAATATCCTGATTTAATATTTATAAAAGATGGAAGGAAACTTAGTATTTACCAAGCAATTCTAAATTTTAATACTGTAGGTGAAAGTAATTTTCTTTTATCATTTCTGATTTGCTTATTACTTGTTCTTTTGTTACGTGTGTCAGGGTATCAGCAAATTAAATATTATGAAAAATTTATAAAACTGACTGACTCAAAATTATATCTCTCCCAGGTCTTTTGTGACTCATTGAAGAGTCTGTCAATCTGTTCATCTTCTATCAGATACATTATGTTTCTTTATTCCATTAACCATTTACTGCTTATGGAAGGAAATAATCTCTGCTTAAAAACATAACCCACGACAAAATGAATAAAAGCTTTTCTTATTTCTGACAAGCATGAAGCATGTACTTCAGAATGGATTGTCATCTGTAAAATGATAGAATCACCTGAACCAGGGAATACATTGATTACTACTGGGAGTTCTTCTCTTTTCACCTCTGAAAAAATACTTCTGCTGAATTTATGATTGATAATGTTCCTCTCTTTATTATCCTTTCCCATTTTTGTAAACCTAAAGTCAGAACTTGTATCAGAGAGACTTTTAGACTTTTTGAGAAGGGTGTGTTTCAGCAGACTCAAGATTCTTTCATGCTCTGGCTGTTTCTTTCCTTCACTTACCAATAACTTTGACTGTGATATCAGCCTTATCTTCTCCAACTGGATTCTTAAGTATAACTCTGTAAACTCCCTCATCCTCTTTTTCTGCCCCTTCAATGATGAAGACACAATGGTCTTCATGCATCTCCACACGGACTCTGCCTTCAGATTCAACCAGGAGCTGTGGGCAGTGAAAGGGACATATAAAATCATTGCAGGTTGTGCCAGGGACAGCCTGATGAGTCTGTAAGCTGGTGAAAAACTACAAATCATTGAATATTACAATAATTATTGAAAAGCCATAAAATGTTTTAAGTTCTTTTTGTATGTAGAAGAGAGAAAATATAGACTGGTTGGCTCACATAAATAACATTTGGGAAAATTGATTCTGGAAGTCTGCAGTTTGTTGGGATTCACCACTAGTTACACACACCCAGTTATTTTTCTAAGTTACTGAGTACTTCCAGAAATTCCTACCTAGAACAGCTGCTAGCATCACTGTGAAGAGTTTAAGGGATAATAGTTGGCTACTGGCTAAATTAAAATAAGATTCTTGTAACTGTTAATGGCATCAGTGTGATTTCTGCCACTAAATAATGTTATACGGGGAAACTTCCTACTTTTTGCTAAAATCTAAACAAAATGACCACAATTTAATTGTACATATGTAATGCACTCCTTTCTTCCTTATGTGCCAATGTATCTTTAGATTTAGAACAGGAGTCACTAGAAAGAATACATGTCCAAATAGTGATTAGTGCAACGGGATCCTGACCCTGAAAATGGTTTATTGCTGTATAGTAACTGTAAAATGTTTTTTACTCTATCAAGAGAGAAGTAATTTATGTGAAAAATGGAAGTTGCTGCAAAGTGAGTCCAGTTTCACTTCTTTATTGTCCATCCACTCTCTTGACCTGCTTTCACCTTTCCATGTGTCCTGTAAGATTTTGTTCTAGTTATTATTGAAGCTTACAGGTTACTGAGGGAAAAAATCACCACAAATAAATCTAAAAGAGTTTTCAAATAACTGCTTTGATTCATTGTAACCCAGTCACCATGTGATGGTGATTAGAAAGACTTTCTCAATCAGCTTCTTAGTCTAAAATTGTTCACCAGATCTCTTGTGCCCAGCAGGTGTCTGGTAATTAATTACCACTGTGAGGCAGGATAGTGGGCTTGATGTGATGTTTGATTTTTAATATCTACTGACTTAAATGTTATTTCCTTTTGAGTATGACCTTTTATCTGGAAAACACTAAGAATACTTGTGTGGTTGCATAAATAATAAGGAACTTACCTTATTATCAGTATTTAAATCACTGCTGTTTTCTGAGGGAGTCATGGAATCATCATTGTTTCGAAGTAGGTCGTTTCTCTAGATAAGCAAAGAAACCACAAAAGTCAGCTGAGGCTGAGCAGAGCAGTAAAGCTGTTTCTGCAAGACAGAAGAGTCTGTTAGGGGGGTTGAATATGAAGGTGGGAGAAAAGTAAAGTTAGGCAGCAAGCAGAGCTGGGAAGGAAAGCTACCAAAACCAAAGTAAAAAACAGAAGTGGAAAAAAGTATCAGAATGCGGTGAATTAAGGGAAGGATAAGTCAGCAAACTCAGGTCTGCAGCTTAGCAAAGGGAGAAGAAGGACATTCCTGCAGTATTATTGTAACAGATTGTGAGCCTGTCTGCGTCCTCTGGTACTAGTTACTCTAGATGTGCAATTAGAAAAATAAGGATTACTTCTCTCTGTAACATGGGATAATAAATTGATGTAAATATTTTAATATCAGAAATAGTAAGGTCTGTAACACTCATTGAACAACATCTTTTGAGGCTGTGCTACTCTTTGTTTGGAATGTCATTTGTAAGTATATTTTACACAACCTTCAATCAAGACTGGCTGCTTTTCCTCATAGATTGAGCGCTCACACCTCAGAAGTAACACTGTATAGAGGTTTGTCTGATACCAAATTGTCATTTTATCAGAAACTTCTGTAGAGATGAGTCAGTTTCTTGGCTTTTTATAAATTTGTTTCCATACTATTTCTGCATTGAAGGAAAAAAGTTCTGAGTGCTATTAGATATGCTAACCTGAACAAGAATGCGGCATAATAATGAAGAAATGGGAGATTGGGGGAATTAACATAATTGGCAATATTATTTTTTCTGTATCTACACATATGGATGTGTAATGATGCTGGAGAATGCTATGCAAAATATTTCTGTTTTGTGCTAGTTATAGCTCAAAAGCCCACAGATGGTGAGGGGTGGGGATATTTTGAGATACCCAGAAAGGAAGCTCACTTAACATTTTAAGTCTAGCTTCTAAATTCTTTCTCTGATGTTTTGTAATTGCTTTGATAAGGTAAATAGCAAAGTTCCTCTATTTTTATTATACGAAATTCAGTTTTATGCCACTAGTCTGCTAAGATGACATTTACTTCACAAATGGTAGAATCCTTGATAAAGACTAAAAAAAGAAGATGCCACCTCCAAAAAATGTTCGTTCTATCAGGTGAAGGTGATGAGGATGACTCATAATTTATTTATTTTTCTCTATTTATTTTTATGGTATCCTTCTATCTGCATCTACATATATCTACTCATATATAGTCAGCTTCTTCTTTCGGACTGAAAAACCAGGGAACAGTTCATAAAAAGGAACAGTTCAGGATGAATCACAAAGCCAGGTATGTCCCAAGCAGCTGCAGTCCAGTTATTTATTTTTTTTTCTTGAGGTTGAAAAACATAAAATTGAAAGGAAGATGGAAATACTTGTAAATAACTGTAAACCAAAGTAATATTTGAGAAGAAAAAATAAATTTGCTGTTGTGACTTGCCTCAAACACTGTGTCAGGTTGCACATTACCTTGTTTACTTTCTGCCAAATGACAGTGGGTGTTGGATCTCCTGATACAGGAACATCCAATCTCAGTTTGTTCCCAGCCACCACGACAATAGTGTCAGGGGATTGGCCCAGACAGTCAAGGTGGATTTTAGGGGGTTCTACAGTAAAGATGGAGAAGATAAGTTTTAAATATAGTTTGAGTATTCTGAATGGAAAATGAAACAAAAAAAGAAAAAGAATATTCATGCATTAAATTAAAAATGAAAAAAAAATTCCACTTACTTTGCTATTGAAAGCATTTTTACTTGCATATGACTAGTGACTGCTGTTCTTACCTTCTCTTGGTACAAAATCAATCTTGACCTCTGGGAGAGGAAAGAAAAGAGGAGACAGGGAAGAAGAAATAAATCAGAAAACAGAATTTACATAGCACTGCACAAAGTAATTTAAAAACTGATTGAAATTTCATAAGGCATATTAATCAGCAGATTTATGCAATAAATTTAAAAACAGGCTCTGTAAACCCACGTGATAATGGTAATGCAAAATAACAGGGGAAAGCAATGTGCCTACACTGAGGTATTAGAAAAGAGATCAGCATTCTCTTTCCTGGTATAACTATGATTAATGTCACCATTTTATCCCTGTGGAATTCCCATTACATGTTCTAAAATAACTTACCCAAAAACTGAAGCTTAGCAGAAAGGTTATAAGCAAATCCTTGAGGAATGAAGGAATAATCAGCCTCGTCCTCTGGTGTTACATCCTCAATAGTTAGCTTATGGATTCTGGAAACATGAACAAATACATTGCACTCCCTTACCTTACCTCCCCAGGAGAAACAGGGCTCGAGAGAGAGAGAGACAAGGTGCAGGCCGTAGGATACTAACAGAAATTTTTATTTCTTCTTCCCTTGCCATGACACAAGGCAACAACAACCAGGGTTGTGAACTGCTCGGCTTTCAGTATTAAAGCCAATCCATATCAGTACATTGTCTATGAATGGATTTTTTTTTTTGTCAAGGTAGATAGTTTGAAGAGAGGAAGAATTTTCCTTGCTCTAGTCCAGCCCTTTGCTATTACAAGGGCAGTTGTAACACTGCCGACTGGTTTCAGTTAATCCAATTGTGAAAAAGTAACTCTGACTAAACAAACTAAGAAGTGATTCTCCATTCCTGTATTAAGTTCTAAACAGAATGCAGAAAAGAGTACCAGGAAGGACTTCACCTGGTATTTAATGCTGAATCTTCTTGGTCTCCATTTCCATTAGTAGCTAGCCTGCTAGGAAACTTGAGCACAGAATTACACAACTGTATATGTTAATAAAAGTTCTAATTTTTCTGTAGGGTTTACTCACACATACTATCTTAACACTACTGTTAGTTTTAAAGTTCTCAACAATGTGTTTTGAGTACCAAAACTCCATGTAATCCTAATGAAAACTAAGATTTTCTTTTGCTGATATACCACCGAGGACCTATATATAAAATGCACCAACTCAGAAAGACTGCACACATGCCAAAACAAGTCTATCACTAAATGTTGGTTGCATATGAAAAGCTTTTAACCTTTTTACCTGTTAGCTGGAGCCAGGACAAAATCTCCCTTTATATTCTTAACCCCTGAGATAACAATTCTTACGGATTGCGCTGCAATTCCCAAGCCTGTAGCTGCTTTCTGAAACAAGACTGACCTGCCGATATGGGAGATCTTTATCCTCTCGTCTGGGATCACCTCCTTTCCGTTTTTCAGCCAGATTCCTTTCACGTTTTCATCTGAAACTTCACACTTGAAGACTGCCTGGTCACGTGCCTTCACTGTCAGGTCTGCAATGCTCTGATAAACTTCCAGCTTTTTCTCTGATATCACGAGAATAATTGATACACACATCAAAAATCAGAATAGCTCTGTAAGTAGATGATGTGGATTTACTGAGTAGAAAAGGCAAAGGCTGAACAAGCTGTCTGTGGAAGAAGGAAATATGAAGGGAAATAGACAGCCTGCAGGGCTTTAGCAGGACTGATAGCTAAGCACCTGTTGTTGTCAGAGTATCTGTTATATCCGGCACACAGGTCTGAGCTCTCCTTGAAGCCTTTATTATCAAACCTATGCCCCTTATTGCATCTCCTTTTCCCCTGTCAGGGGGATTATGCTAAAACTCTGCACTATCTGGAGAAGGTTACCTTCAGCCTGCTCTCATTTTTCAGCTTCTCTGGTTCTGGGATATTCCCTGTGCCTACCTTGCACAATCAGTTCAGCGACTGATACCCCACCGTTGGTCTTCACAGTGTAGTGTCCACTGTCCTCCTTGGTTGACTCATTAATAATAAGATACTGTTTTTTTCCATCTTTCTTGAATCGGTATTTAAATGTTTCTTCTCGTGTCAGTTCAATTCCATCCTTTTCCCTGAAATACCAAGTAGTGTTGAAAGAGGAGAGTAAGAGTCAGCTCAATGTTACTAGGGATTGGAAGACACAAGGTGAATCCAACCTTTGTAGCATTTTAACTTAGCAAAAAAGGGATTGTTGCACAAATGTCAGTGCAACCAGAATGCCTCTCTCTTGACCATTAATTTTCCCTAGGTATTTGCCTTCTGTTTCCAGAGAATTCACCACAAGTAATTATTTGATTTTTTTCTATTTATGTGCTATAGATAAACACGAAAATATGGTAAATGCTGTAGGATATAAAGGGTTGAAAACACACAACACCAAGGGAATTTACTGTCTTAAAAACAGCCATAAATTAAATGGGACTTGATGGGATATTAAAAGATTTAATTTTCCTGATGTGAAATATAATTGTTGTAAATCTGTGATTTGTGGGAATCAGAAAAAGGATAAAATTTTCGGATGGCTTCAAATGAATTTTGGATTTTGTAGCTCTTTCCATTCAAGGATGCCACAGTAGACTTAAGACTTTACTAAATTAAGATTCACCATCTAGCCCAGGAGGAAATTTAATTATTGTAATTTCCAGTCATCATGAAGGGAAATGCACAGGGAGGACTCACGCTGTTTAATCAAGGTCATACAAAAATACATAAGGTGTTTCAAAGGTTTCCTGTTCCTAATCCTAAATAACATAAACAGCAAATACTTGTAACTTCTTCAATTTACTAATTTTGTAGCATTACATTTTTTTGTTATTACTTGAATATATTTCTGTTTTGTTACTTGAATGCTGCTGCAATTTGTAAATGAAAAAGGTTTTCTACTTGATAGTTGGTTGCATGGAAGAGTAAATAGAAAATATGTGTGCTTTTAATAGAGTAAAAATATTCTTTCTACTTTTTTGTCATTTCCCTTATTTGTGACTTTGTGACCAGTGACTCAGTGACTATTCGGTTTAACAAATGAGCTTACAGAACAGCAAACTGAAATGCTACTTGGGACACATTAAAAATACTATGGCTCTATTTTCTAAGTAGAGGTATACGAGAAAACCTTTTACCTCTGTCAGAGTCTGCTAAAGTAAATCACAAGATCAAAACTTCAAGCAGAGACAAGGATCCTACAACTTGTGACTTAGATGTTCCTGATGCACCTGCATTTCAGAATAGCGACAGATGCCTCCCCCAAGACTATTTGTTACAGCAGAGCTCTCTGGAACTTAGGGCTGGTTTAGGGAAGGACTGGCCTCTCTTCTAGGGCACAGAACAGCGCTAGTGAGGGAGGAAGCAGAGGGTGCCTTTAACAGCCACTTCAAACACAGCACTTGGTATTATTGTCAGCATAATGTTTCCTTTTCTTTCCTCTTCATTACTCTTCAGACAAGAGTCTGAGACAACGTGTAAGATGATCTCTTAGGGCTGTTGTGATTCATGCAAATTAGTTCTGGATCAAGTGCTACAATGCATTACAGAAACCTTTGCTGAATTTCTGAAAACGGGCTTTTATCCCAAAGTTCATCATGCGGCTGTCACTAAATGCAAAGCCAAGCATACACACTGTGCCTAGACATTTGGAGCTGAACTTTTAAATTTAATTTTCCCTGGTCTAGTTTGATACAGGGCTCATGAAAAATATCTGAATGTTCCATTCATCTATTGGTAAGAAAGAGTTCTCTTGCAATCTTGACTAAATAGTCTTTTTGTAATGATTAGTGTCTTAAATCCCTAGGAGGGGAATACTGTCTTTAACTTGTGTTTGTTTTACTGACTGGTACATTGCTGATCCTGTGGATGAGCAGAGAGTTTGCAGAGGGGTATAGTGACAAATAGATACTGTAGCATTTAACCTCAAAACAGAACTCCAGGTAGCATTTGGCTTAAAATAATACTCTGCTGCTGTGAAAAGCAGAAAACCTCTATAAGGTAATATTACAGGCCTTCTTTTGGCAATTGGAACTATAAAACAGAAGAATCTGTTGATATTAAAGTGTAAGTGAAACATTATATAGAGTCATAGAAATGTTGGTTTACAGAACACCATAGGTCATTGGCCCAGCCTCACATTTGAAGCAGAACTAGTGCAGTAATAGGCAGGTCAGCTGTGGTTTAGTCTTTCCGAGTCCCAAACATCTGCAAGATCAAATATCTGTTCTCAACTTCACCACTCAATTCCTCTTTGTCTGGAAATGCATTCCTATTTCCTGTTTGGATTCTGAGGATTAATTGGTTAATGTCTTCTGAGATATCACTGATGGAGGTGCTATGTGATAATTGGGACACACAGATTTTTTGCTATAAATATACATTACCATGGTATCTTTTGATTTGGAGCTGATAAGATGGTACATCCAGCATTCAGAGATGGAAAAATTAGATCAAAACTATGTACTTTGTCTTTTCCTTCAAGTATTATCTTGTTTCCAAGACCATCTGAAATTTTGAAAAACCTTTTCCATAGTACTGCAAGAGTTGTAATAATGTGAAAGCTTCCAAGAGAACATTAATTTCTGATTGCTCTGAAGAGACCCACATAATGAATTCTCCCTGCCCTGGTCTAATGACTGTGCCTCACCCTTATTTCTGCCTCGTGCAAGTCACATAATTGCCTTTGTTCATGTGCTTGTGGATTTGTATCCTGGGTTTAAAGATTTAAGAACTATAACAGGTGCTCTGAGTTAGTGCCTGTTACTTGGCTTAAACTGTTGATAATTTCCCTAATGAGCCATAAAACTGGAACTCTTTCTCCACACTGTGTTTCAAGTTTTCCCTGGACACTTCTCTCTGCAGTCCAAAATGTTCCCTTTTGTTGCCAAAGAGTTATTTGTTGACAGAGTCTCACACAACAAAACCAGCAAAACACAGTGTGAATGTCTAACCGCTCAGTTTTCCATTGCAGTGATTTGATGAGTTTCTCTGACCACTTGCTGCATTGCAGGCTGAGACAGCTGCTGCTTTGCCCTTGTCACATCAAATGCCCATCCCACAGATAACAGCTCTGCGAGATGTATGGGAGTTGTTCAAAGGCACAGGATCAAAGTGTGGCAGCTGCACTGTGTTCTGAGAGGGACAGATCTGGTTGTCCCCGTCTCTTGTGACCAGGCATCTGCAGGCAGTTCCTGAACAATAGAATGTGTGTCCCTGTGCTTGTGGCTTTAATAGTGTAATGCACACCCTGTACTAGCTCTTGGACTCCATTTACATTCTCAGTTCCTTCCTTTGGGACAGCAGATCATTAGTTGGCACTTTCCAGGAATGTAATGGGCATTGTGGGAATGCTTGATAACCATGTGCCTGAAGCTGTTAACAAGCACAAGGGAATTTCATCTGGTAGAGAAATGAAGTGAGAAATGAAGTGCACGTGAGACGCGGCATATGAGCCCTGCTTGTCATGCCTGCCCAAGCAGCATGCACCTTCCAGATCCTGCTCAGCTGGAATGCCCAAGAAAACAGGATCCATGGTCTAAGTGTCATCTTAATCTGTCTCGTGGCGTAAGCATAATGACCAGCTTTGCAGGATCACCATAGATGTGTTCCCTCTGTGTCTCAAGAGACACTAAGTTTTTTACCTAAGAAAAAATACTTCAGAAACCCAAATGCCCCACTGCAGTTGAAAAGATTTCAAAAAGTACAGAGAACTCACCACAATACAGATCTGGTTAGTCTGGGCAACACTTAGACATTACTGAAGTGTAAACACTGAGCAAGAAATTCTAGAGACACCATAAAATATCTATACTTAATCTGGAGTTTTGTGTCATACTTTTGCTTCTCGGTTCCTCCTCAATATTTGACATATAGGAGGAGGGACAGTCTTTTCATGAAAACAGTTATGTAGGATGTGTTCTCCCTTTTTATTCCACACCTCCTGGTATGTTCCATGGAGGAAGATGGTTTCATGTTGGTTTGGTTTCCTTTGGTTTTTCCTTCTATTCCCTTACCATTTCACAGTAGCTCCTTCCTCAGACACTTCACACTCGAACTCCACTCTCTCTCCAACCATCACCATCTGGTCCTCCAGTGGATGAGTGATCAGGATCGGAGGTTCTGAAAATAAAGAGAATTTTATTAAAAGAGTATTCTGAAATGCTGGAGACCACTCTCTACTTCGCAGGAAGAGTCCCTGGACAAATAAATGGTGATGATCTCTGTCTTAGAACTTAAGATTGACTATGCCAGATCACCCTATCAGAGTTTTCAAATGACATTTTTCATTAATTGGAATAAAAATATAGGATTAAACAGTTTTCATATATATTCTAAATTTCTAAACAGGAGGCATTACTTTTCTGTACTATTTGATCTGCTTGTAGAGCTTGGGGCACACTCTTGTCTTGAGCAGAATCAGATTTTTAAAGTAAGTTTCTAGCCCCATTGTTGAGATGTAAATAACTTTCCAAATGAGAATTAATGATAACTATCACTGTTCTGCTTTCCTGGTTACTGTTAGACAAAATTTTCCTCAATTTAACTGTAAGAAAAATACCTACTTCAATAGATCTCAGAATTTGTTAATATGTTTAAGAGTTTTCTTTCCTGTAAGATAAATCTGAGAGTAGAGAAGATGACAGTAATTCAATGCTAAATGTTAGGGAAGATCTCTTGCCTTTTGCTACCATTGCTCACCTTTTACAAATAATTCTGTGAAGCTCTTCTCATCCCCTACCACACATTCATATGCTGCATCGTCAGCCAGAGAGCAGTGATTTATGGTCAGTATTCTCTTATTCCCAACTGCCTCAAAAATATATCTGAAAAGAGAATATAAGTGTAATTATCAAGGAAAAACCCTTCTGGACCCAGTCACTGTCTTCTGCCTGGAAGAAAAAAAAGATTCCTCCTATTTTTCTGATAACAGTGGCAAGATTTGTAAGGACTCAAGCTCAATAGGCCTGTCCTGGTGCAGTGAATAGCAGCAATGTTTGAGAAACTAGCTTAGGAAATTATGGGGAATGTTCCTCCAAGGGTGAGATGTGATCCTGTGAATGGTGTTGGATGCTCTCCTAAGATCTAGCATGATTACCATTAAAAATGGCTTCAGCACAAAATCACTGAAAATTTATTTTACATACAAGTTACACTGAGGTATATCCCAGATCAGGAGAAAGTGCATTTGAACCCTGGATATACCCATCAAGAGCAGAATATAATCTCAGGACTTACTTGCTAAGTTGGTAGATGAAGGCATCCAGTCCCACATGTAGATATATAGAGCAGAGGGAAGAAAAAAGAAAAAGTTATGACAGCAGCAAACTGACTCTGAGCCATAGCACTACACAGATTCATTCTCAGCTCCTATTTCTCCCTGTTAATTCCTTTCTTTCTAAGAAAAGCTAGATTTTTCACTTTGTCCAAGCCGTAGCTCATTCCTTTTTGGATTTCTCATATTTCTAGTTTACCTGCCGCTCACTTGGATCTCCTGTCCGTTCTTCAGCCATTTCACATCAGCATCTGGATTGGCAACTTCAACCATTAATTTAATCTTTTGCCCCTTGTCTACTTGGTAAGCTGGATCCAGTTTCTTGAGGAATGCTATGATAAAGAATGATTTCAAAAAGAAAACCTTATCATTTTTGTACTTGTTTTTTTTTTTGTTTTGTTTTTTTTTTAAATTCTGGGTAATGAAAATCTGTCATCATATCTTTCATGTTGTTTACCATCATCTTAAACATGTTTCCCAGTTTCTGCATCCCTGTTTGAATTTTTACCCTTTCTGTCTGCTCTTCATCCTGTACCGTTTTTCCTTAACGTAGGACAACAAGCATGTGTTGCAAACCAAAATAAGCAAAGTAGAATAGTCTAAATAAGATGTGAATATGTACTTCAGCACATCCTAAACAGAGTTACATCTGCTCATGTAGGAAAATTATACTTGTTCCTCTCAGTACTGATGAATGCAGACTGTTTGCCTTCTCTGCCTTTTAAAAAAGTCAGTTATAATTAGATAATACTTCACAGGACTAGGAAATGCTCAAGAATTCCAAAGGTATCACACCAATGAAAATTAAATTGTTTAAATATATCACTGTTGCTTGACATACTGACTGACTGGGGTGGGGGGCAAGTAGGGGATGTTGTTTTATGTTCAGGGAAATATAAGGGGCCAATCTTGTGGCACTGGTGAAGTGAGCATGTTCAGTATGTCCAGAGTTTCAGAGCAAGGTAGCTCTGAGAGTATTGGGCATTGCTGCAATCTTTAGTAATCAGTATTTCATACGAAGGCTGGGTAATAACTGGAACAGGAAATTACTATTTCTTATGATCTTGTATCTCACTGCTGTAAAGAAGATATGAACACTATATTTGGAAGAAAAGCATCTCCCCAACCTGTGCTTTTTTTCTCTTCCTTCTTTATGCGTTTGAGGCGTTTCAGCATCCCACGCAAATCTGTGATACCATACTGGAAAGCAATTTTCTCATATTCCGTAGGAGGAGCTTTCCTCAGGATATCCCAGACATCAACATCAGATTGTGATTCAGATTTTCCTTCACCTCTGCAGAAAGGGATTAGAGTATCTGAGTGCTACTATTAAGAGTATTTAAAGAAAGCTGTAGGGTTGGCAGCTACATATTGTCTTCATGAAGCCATTTCTTAAAAAAATAACTAACAGTCTAACTTTTTATTATATTATTATGCAAAATAATGAAAAAAAACCCCTGGTGACTAATTTTAATTTTATTTTTATATATAGTGATTAAAATTGAATTCTGTCCTGAAGGGTTTATTTCTAACAACAGAAACTAATACATTTTAAATTCCTGTAATGATGGGTAATGCAAACATAAGGAAACTTATTTTCTTGTCATCGTTAATGAAAAAAACATGGAACATGGCAAAGCCAGGAACTGAATTGATATGCTGGCAACAGCTTAGAAAAAGGCACTTGGTTTATGTAGATAAGAGGCATATCCTTTTCTACTCAGGACAATTTTTATCTTCACTAAAAAGAATCACAGGTTATTAAGGTTTATCATCTGCTGTGAAGAAAACTGTTGTCTGTAGTAATCTATAAAACATAAAGAGACTGTTGAGTAGAAACAAACAAGACAGTATTTACAATTAATGGCTTATTTTATATTTTAGCCAAAGAACTAATGATTATGAAAGAATGAATGTTTGGTTTAGTAAAACTAGGGGAAAATTTGGCTGTCTGTCTTTGGGTGAGATTTTTTTTTTTATCTGTCATCATATCTTTGTTTGAAAGATCATAAATAGAAAAAGAGATTGGCATGACCTTACCGGTTGGAAGGGCGCAGAAAGCTGCTGTACTCCAGAAGGACGCCGAGAACCATGTGGGAAAACACACAGCGTCCCAGGGGGACAAGAAAAAGAGCATCGTGTGTCAGTACAAAAGAGCCATGAATCTCATCTTCACCCTCAGCAGAGCATGTCTGTGCTTCAGTAGCAGGGAGATGAAGGAATTCATGCAAATGCTCTGAAAAGGGCTTGAGGGAAATGCTGATCCATACTGAAATCAAACTCTCCCCCACACTTTGTATGTGCAGTTCCATTGTGGGATTTATATGCTAAGTGCAAACACTTCTGTTTATTCCTACTTATGGCTGATCACCTTCCAGGGAAACAAATAACTACTTCCCCCTGCCATCATGGTGTTTTTGCCTTCACAGTTTGCATTTTGGTAAATAGAGAAATGATGGAAGAAGTAGCATTTTTTAAAAAATGTTAAAAAATTCTTAGAAGAAAAAAGTTCCTGTGACTGTTGTTTCTGACTATCACCAGCACCAAGAAGATTCTGGTGCAGCAGAACACACCCTTTTATTAAAGTCATGTTCAGTGGTAAACCCCAACAAGAAGATGAGTTATGCAGCAGGTGAGGCAGAGAAAAGTGGAATGTTATTGGGTGTGTTTCCATTTTTTACAGGAAAATAACAGTCCAATTAGTCTGTGAGAAACAGTGCTACTTAACAGTACTACAGCAGTCAGTCCAGACAGCAGATATAACCAAACATTTCTGGTGCTCCTTTCACTGCCAAAAAAGTGCCTGCCTGCAAGAGGAGCAGTGTGTTTATTAAAGTGCTCCAGTCCAAGCTTGGAATTTCCAGCACCTTGTAGCTCTCGAACAGAAAGGAATCAAGAAAGGGGATTTCTGCTCAGTGAGGCTGAGCTGCAATACGGTCGGCAATATCTCGTATCTCCAAAGTGGTTTAGCACTCGCTAAGCCCCAAGCCCTCACCAGCACTCACTGAATTGATAGAAGGAGCTGAAGTTTGAAGTGCCTATGATAAGAGCAGCACACTGGGTATTTGCTTTGCCATAACACTGCGTCTGCATCACCAAAAAATGTTACCAGGGTTCCTCTTCTACATACCTATCATTTAGTTTGAGGCTGCTACAAATAGTTTTTAGTTTTGCTTAGCAGGAGACAGGCAAACTGAACTGATTTGCCACATAGATCAAGATTTTTTTTACATAAGCAGTTCTTGGGCTTGTTGCCCTGATCATGTCAAGGAGTGGCTTTCAAATATTTCTAAATACATGTAGGTTTAAATAGATATATAAGTATTAAATACGAAGTACTATATAAAACTAAGGGCAAATAATTTTCTAATGTGTTTCTAATTCTTTGTACTAGTACAGTCAAACTTCTGTTGAGAAACTGTATCTAAAAAATATAAAATCATAGGAAATAAGGAAGACTTAAGAGATTCAAATATTTTCATCTTCCTTAAGACATTATATAAATATTGGTAGTTTCTCTATCTGCCTACTTATAGGCTTGTCTGTATATACACATTCTATATCTGAAAATTTGCAGGTGGGACCATTCATGGAGATTTCATGGAGAAATATTTTGTGTGAGTTATTTTTAAGTACATAATGAGAAAAATCTTCCAATTTCAAAGGAGTCCCAAAGGAGTCGAATATCTCTCACTACTGAGAAGACTTCCCTAGTTTTTGCTTTAGCTTTTCCATTACTCAGTGTCATCCCATTGTTTTATCTTGCAATACTGTTCTGGTGTATGCAATATAAGAAGTTTGAACATAAGAAAGAATATAGTCTCTTCCTAGGAAATACTAATTGTTTAAGATTGCTTTTGAGTTTCATGCAAAATGGGACTAAAAGCTAGAGGCTGTAATTTCTGTTTAGCTGAGTTCTGGAAATGGAAAGAAAAAAAGTGTTTGCCTTTGATCAAAATTTTCTCCATCCCAGCAGTCCTTTTCACTATTTTGCATTTGTTAAAATATTCTCTTTGATCCCAGAAAGACACAGAGTTTGCCCAGAGAAGCTGTACTCTTCCCCTACCAACAGGAACTAAGCAGTGTATGAAAAGTAGGAGAGCACTTGGATTCACGAGGTTTCTGCCCCTCCTCTGCTCTTCTCCCTGATGCTGGGGATCCTTATTCCCAGAGATCACCTCATAGGTTAGCTATGCACTTGGGGGCATCAAGATGCAGCTCAGTGAAGCTGCTGTAAATGGAATATGCAGCTGATATGTTTTAAACGTATGTGGAGGGGTTAAAAATAGTTTTGTACATCCCAGAAATGGTTCCTTCCTATCCAGTTACTGTCAACTGATTGGACCCTGTCAGCTGTCACCTCCTTCAAGGTCTCTGCTCACTATCTCATTTAATAGTCCTGTGACAGCTGTTCCCTTCCTCTTCCCAATGACCTCTCCTTGGCCCATGACATCTGTATGTCAACACCAGTTAATTAAATTACAGTGATAGGAGATACAGTGTTAAATGAAGCTCTTTATTATAGTGAAGCTATTTATTATAGAATGATCATTACCTGTGGATCGAGGGACAATTGTAAAATGGTGTAAGAAAGCAGCAATGGTAAAAGAATAATTCTTGATTCTGTTTGAGTCTGCATAGCTCTTGAGAGTTCCCCAGCATGAGATCCCTTTTCCTGTTCTGTTTTAGTGAAGAATTATTTCATTCCATTATGAGATTTTATGCCTATCTGTTCTCATTAATATAAGTGGTCTTCAGCCTGAGGTGTGCAAAGACTGAAGAGTCCACAAATTACTTCTGAAGTGGCTGTGAAAAACAACTATAAGCAGTGAATTTATGTTCTTAAATTCACTAGGCAGAGATTGGCTAAGTCAAGGGATGGCAGAAACACTGTTAAAATGCAGTGAAATTTATAAGCTTCTTTTAAGAAATCACATTTCTAGTCTAATAAACAATAAATAGTTAAATCAATAAATGTAACATTTATGTAAATACTGACGATTGTTACTGCTTTTTTGAGTTTGATTATTGCTCAAAACTATTTATGAAACAAAAGAGAAAGGCACGAGGAGAGGGGCTCTTAGCACCTCATTCCAGCTGGAGACCCTGTGTGAAATGATGCAAATATTTTCATGCTGGTTTTCATTTATTTCAAATTTTATAAAGAAGACAAGCAATTGCTTTATGCCTTACATCTTCCATGGAAACTAGAGTCTGTTTACAACTATTTGGGTTCATGGTGGAACAAGAAACTTAGATATCCATGTCAGCTATAGAAAGTTTGTTAGGTGTCTTTTCTGTCTGATCCGTCTGTCCCCCTGAAGTGTTCTGCTTTTGGTGTTACTGCAAAGCCAGGATTCACCCATGGACAGATGCCCTGCATGCAGTGGGACACAGGGGCTGTGCAGCATGTGGCCTTGTTTGCCCCACTGAGGTTTGGGTGAATTAACCTGAGGCCATTGTGGCTTTATTGCCTTCTGTAGGAAGTTACTTAATTTTTCAGCATGATCTTGTACTCTTTGTGAGGATAAAACAGTTTTTATAAATAGTGATACCACTGCCTGAGCAGAGACTGAACACAGATTCACAACACTCATCCAAGTAGTTGATTGTGAAAACTTAAACTAAGAGAGTTTAGACTTGCAAAACATGAATCTAAGTGACAAGTTTTTATATAGTTTCAGGTGCTGGAAAGACACCTGAAGAGTGAGTGGCCAGGGTCAGTGAACAGAAAGAAGCAAGCAAAACTTCATTACCTATTTGATAGGCAACAATATTAGGCAAATGATTTTTCTGATTCTAAATACTGTGACAACAGGTATACAAAGCAGCAGGTTATTGAGAAAATCTGGAAATTCAAGGAAGTTTTAAAACTGGTTGCATGAAAGAAAGTGATGGTTAAAACCAAAACACATTCATAGACATACATTGATTGTATGAAATTGTCTTAATTTTAAACTTAAAACTGTTTAAAAGATTTTCTGTCTCAGAAATTAGCAGTCAATAATTTTCTTTTACACTATGCAATTTTTATCGTGTTCTACATGTAAAGAAGACAATGATGTATGCATGCATTATTTCAAACCAAAAGGCTCTTATATTCAGTCTGACCCATGCATTTATAATACAATTAAAGAGAAAGCTTACTCTCTGTTGGCAACAGTGGAATCCAAAACATTCAGATTAAGAGTTTGGTAAAAAGAGAAGAGCATAAGTAAACAGGTATGAAAACAGATGCATCAAGGAAAGATGAGAATTAGAGAAGAAATTACAGAAAAAAAAGTGAAAGTAAAAGTAACAGAAAGAAATATGAATTACAACTGGAAGAGTAAAACATATTTGTCATATTTATGCAACATAGAATATCTATATAATAGATAATATATAGTTGAATAGTGTAATAGTTACATTTAGGTATCTAACAAAAAATGTTGGTTCTTAATAGGATAGCATTATAAATAGGCATTTTAATCCCCCCCTTGCCTCCATGAAAAGAGCTGCTGGAAGCATGTAATTACCTGAGTCCAAGCCTTTTCTATCTTGGGAAAGATTATTTTTTTTCTTTTTTATTTCCCCCTGTATAAACCTAGCAGAAATGCAGCAAATGCTGTGTATTTCAGGAAGTAGCCATAATTACCTGTCATGCTTCTTCCATTTAGAGCTGCTTTAGGAAAATGACAAGGATTCTGAGATGGTGAAGCTTTCACTTATTCCAGTTCTGGTGTTTCAGAGTTGTTCAACAGAAGCCTTATTTCTCTAAGTCTATGGATTTTTTTACTCACCTTTTTTTCAGTAGGGAGCTGAAATTAAACTCTGCCCCATCATCATGTCCCTCGGTACTGTACAGTAATAGAAAGCCATAATTAGTTTCAGAAGGATATGCGAATAGCTTCTGAGACTATAACATTATATAGATGACATATTTTTGTAGGGGAATAGTAGATGGGTTTATAATTAATTAGAATGTGCACTGACATGGAAAGTGACTTAAGCAGGCTCTGTGTTCATATTAATTTGCATTTAGGTTTAAAAATAAATGTAATGAAATTGTATTTTTTCTGTGCCGATTTCGCATGAAGTTGTATGGGGTATTAATTTGGTCATCATATTAATTTGCAATGTATTCATTATCATAGAGGTGTTGCAGAAGCTTCCCTCTTTCCTCTGTCTTTCAGGAGTGTGTTTATTGTTTACAGTTGGAGCAGTTTCTTGAGGCTCTTTGTGTTACCAGAATTCATCACACTGAGAAAAAAAAAGTGTCACATCAATGGTGCCTGGGAGAGTTGAAGGAGGAATTCTGTGATCTGCCTTTCAGTTGGATGTGCCTTTGCTCAACAAGCATCATGGCAAGCAATGTTGTGGTGAGTTGGTCTGTGGAAACAAGAAGCACCAGGCAGGATTTTTTTGATGTGTAGTTCTGCCCATGGCATATGCTGAACTCAGATGGAATGCACAATGTTATTTTTGGTGTTCTGATCCAGTGGGTTTTAGCTGTGCTTCTGAACATATGTAATACTGACCTACTCTGGAAACAGCATAAAGTCACTACAATAACTTCTTTAGATTTATTCCTTAAAAAAGGTCATCTTTGCATTCAGACAGGATTTAGAAAGCCCAAATGTATTTTCTTCATCTCAGCCAGTCTACTATCATCAATGACCAGCTGCTCTTTAACATCTCTGCTGTCTTGAGTGAAAGAATCTGGTGATTCCATCTCACAGCATTAATATTCTTCCAGAAGTAACACCTTGAATTTCATTATTGTTTCATAAGCAGAATTTTTTCTTTCTAGTTGTACTGGTGGTAGTTGTAGACCATAATGCTGCCTCTGTCCACACACAGTCCTAGCTGCTTCAGAAAAAAACAGTCTGTCTATAGAATGTAAATCAAAGTGTTGGGAAAACTCAGTGTTGCAGGAACAAGAATTTTTAGAAATAAGAAAACAACCTCAACAGAAAAATGATGGGCAGTACTGTTATTTTAACAGTACTGTTTAAAAAAAAAAAAAAAGAAATAAGTGTCAAGCTTCTTGTGCTGCTGAACAATATAAGGTTAAAGAACAATTTAGAGTCTGTGCAATTTGAAATATGCTGGGAGAAGAGATTTTTTAAAAGAAAATACTGGTTTTACATCTTGGATTACTTTCAGAATACTACAGTACTGGAAAGGATAATTTCCTGGGTATGAGGCTCAGACAGAGAGGTGTGGTTTTGGCCCTATTTTCACAAGAATTTGCATATTTGCAAGCATAAAATGTACATAAAAATAACTATTGTAATCCCAAATTTGGAAAGGATTTCCTGTGAGCAAATATTCAGTAAATCAGGTCTACAGCTAGGAGAATAACTATTCACCTTATTGTTTCATAAGTGGTAGTTAAAGTTTCAGGAAAGGACAGCAATCAAGGTTTAGCTTTTTTGAAGTATAAGACTAATAATTGCTTTAACATGCATATAGTTAAGTCTAATCTCAGAACTCCTGTTTTTGCTATAGTAGAAAACATTAGGAGCAAAAGGCATAGAGTGAAAAATTTAATGATAATATGATAAGGAGTGTGCCAGGAAACAACAGATTTTCAGTTGTGTTGGTACATTTCTGTGAGCAACAGCAAGTTTAGTCAAAATGTGCTCAGTAGAGAGGAAAATATGTAAAACAGAGGGGGCAGACATGCATATAATTTAAAGTTACTTTTTTTCTTCTGACAAGGGTGAGATGTCACTTGCCAAACACATGCGCTTTCTCTGGATGAATCTGCCTCTCACTGAACTACCAAGCTACTCTTTTTTTTTTTATTTATCTGTTTTTATCTATCCTTTTATATTCTTATGTTTTATCTTTTTAATTTTTCTTTTTTTTTGTCTTACATTACTTCTTATTTGTATGTATTGAGCTCATATAAATACTACAGATTACAAACAGTGATTTATTTAAAATTTAAGCTGCATCTTAATTCTGTGGGCTTGGTTTTTTTTTGTTTTTTTTTTTCTTTTCTTAAGCAGAGAGAGACAGTTCATTGTAAGACTTGAGTTTGTCTGCTGACACAGTCAGTGACTACCTGAGAAAAGCTGAAGTCATCCGTCTCCCCCCTCCTGCTAGGCTCCTGAGTGAGGGTATCAAAGACAAAGCTTCAGATTTAAACAGTTCAGTTCAAAATCTGGCTTCATTCTTACAGGAGAAAGTGACAATCTGAACAGCCTGAAGCTGCTCACACTGCACTCCTTTCCAACTGATTTGGAATTCTTTTAGTTGTGCTAAGAAGAAGAGAAACTCTCCTTTCACTGCAGTGAAACAACACAATGCAGTGAGTGGCCACTATTTCACAGTGAGGCTGGTGAGAAACCTACAGATGGACTTAACTGTAGACAAATTCTGCTAGCTTGTTTAATTCTTTGTGATAAATGTTAGAAAAATTCTCATCTAAAAATAGGGCTTATAGAGAAATACTCAAAGAGTTGCCACAGATGGTTTGTGTCCTTTAGAGAAATAGATGTCAAAATATTCTTGTTCTTGTAACTTTTCAAAAATACATACAAAAACTAAAATAGAAACTTGTATATTATTGCATGACGGAAAAAGAGAGCACATATTAATGTATAACACTAGAAAAAATCCAACCAATTTTGTGAATCTTCCATTAAGAGAGACATCAGAAAGTATTAAACATGGGGGGAGATTGGTCTTTTCAACATCAGCCTTTAATATCTAAGATTATGTATAGATGAGTTTTCACCACTCACAATGTCATTGTCTTCATTCAACTAATACAGGTATAGACCATGAAAACAGATACAATCAGAATGCTTGCAGACCTGGAAAAAAGATGCTGGAGTTCCTGTTACAATTATACACATTATGGATGGTCTAATTGAAGGCAAGCGTGATTATTACACTAGCACAAAGTCCAAACTCTCTTAGGTGATTTCCAGGAGTTCTGTAGTATTTTAATAGTAGAAATATTTTCTTAGTAGACATCTGTATCTTTGTGTTTGTTTGTACAACAGCTTTGTTTTTAGCTAGTTTTATCTGGGAAAGTATTGAATTCCACAAGGATGTGCAGCCTGATCTAGACAGGTTTCTGCTGTGCGTACTCACGTGCGGCGAAAGGCAGCTCGAATGTCCAAGTCTCCACTTGCAGGTGCTTCTGATGTGACAAAAAGAAAAATGGGAAAGCAAGTCAACAAAATGCAGAAAATACAGTGCTATTTCTAAAGTTTCGCTTTGCCGACATTTTTAGAAATAAATTCTTGTATTGTAAATTGTGATTAATTTTCTATGAAAGATTAACACATCATCTTTAAACATGTATCACTAATTAGCTTTCAGCATCCAGTGGTTTTTTGATAACTTATTTCTGTCTTGTGTTTCATAATACCCTGGAGCCTGATGGACTACTTTACCTCTTGCTTGTCAATTCTCCTGCTGCAAAAATTTAATTTCAATAGTGTCTTCACAGAGTATTTAAACCCTAATGAGAGTATGACTGGATATCTACTGAATACTATTATTAATAATAAATTATAATCTATCCTCTGACAGCAGAGGTAAATTCCTGGAACTATGTAGGAACTATTCTGTACCTCTGTACAGAAACTTAATTGAGGATGTTGTATAGAGACTATTTTATTATATTATTGGCATAAATTGGTGTGCTGCTGCTGCTGGGAGAAAAACTGTTCTCAGTTGCTGCTCTGAAGTCGTATGAGTCCTGTCTAGTGAAACTACCAAAATTAACACTGATGATCAAATAACTTAATAAACTTTTGTCTTAACATTAGGTTCACTGGTAGCTGGACACAAGTTAATGTTGCAGCCCCTTCAAAAGAATTGCTGAAACCAGAAACGGTCCAAATATTCAGCTCTTTCAGGCAGTCCATGCTTATACCCTTTTACTTAAACTTTTGCACACTTAAGGCAAATTGATGTTGAAAAGTACTTCCTTTTCAATTTTTATAAACTTTTCAGTATAGCACTTGTGAGGGTGGCACCTTGAATTAAGTAAAATGAATCATCTGCTCTTAAAGCAATTTTATCTCACAAGGTGCTTCTGTATGAGTTGAATTTATTTATATAGGAAGGAAAAAGGAATTGACAGTAGTGTCACATGTCTAAATCTATCTTTTTCAAATATCCATTTTTAGTACTGAACTTTTGCCAAAATAAGAATGAACTTCTATTCTAGTGGAATTAAACTTCATGAAAGAATGAACCTGAAACCAGAATAAAGCCAGAGAAAAGGTGGCCAGTTTTGCATCTTTGTGCGTGCTTTCTTGAAGAGCATCAGAGTTCTGACCAGAGTGACAACAAAATTGTATTTCTAATGATCCCAATCCCATTCTCTTCTCTAGATCTTCAGGTCTATACTTCATATTTGTGCTTGTCTAGTAACTATTATGTACCAGAAAGAATTGGTAGTGGACAGGAAAAAAATACAGGGGCGAGAAGATAAAAGAATAATAGATGGCAGTAATTCACCTTACCATTGACTGTCAGGCTGAAATTAGAGCTATCAAACTTGTCCTTGGTAGACACCTCACATCTGTACCCTCCTGCAAAAGTCATGTTCGCTTCTATGATTTCCATTTCAAAGGTGTACACCTAGAAGAGACACCAATGATACAATAATTAAGTTAGAAAATGAAATGGTGAAACCTGAGAGAGCGAATTCACGAAGAGAAATAGACAAAGGATGAACTAAGTCTTTGTGTCCTTTTAGAACTAAGAACCTCGTGAGTGTCCAACTCATTACTGTAACAAAAAATTACTTATAATCCCCACTTCAGTAGAAACAGCTGAAGAGTGCTGTCAGTACAGGTATTCCGGAGGATACAAAGATAGCAAACTCTGCTGGGGCATACACTAATTGCATGTGCATTGGAAACAGCAATAAAGCTTTCACTAAGCAGTTTTATCCTCTTCCCAGACCGTATGCAGAACACGCCAGAATTCAGTGGAAGGAGTGGCCCATGTGGGCGAGCCTGTCCGGTTCCATCCAGGAGAGGGTGGTAGTGGCTCATGTACCACAGAGGAAGCAAAGTCGTGGCACAGACTCGTGTTCCTGCTCAGGTACCTTTGGACAAATTTCTTGGAAAAAATGGGTCTTACTCAGTTATTTAAAGCAGTCTAGAGAAGCCAAGAGAGCAATCAATTCCAGCACTAATAGCAGAATGATTGACCTATTAAGACCGAAATAGACTATGCTTAAATAGCGGTCTGATAGTTTTCTCTTAAATATGCCAAGTCTCTTGAGGGGAAGATGAATCCTGCAGTAGAACGTGCAAAACTACTCCCCCAGACCTCCAGATATTTTCTCATTTCACCATAGATAAAGTATGCGGGAATCCTCCAGTAGAGCTTGTCTCTTGTTGGTGTGGTTGAAACACAGACTTCTGTGGATAAGTACAGCTTTGTGTGTTGCTTTGGGTACCTTAACATCAAAACAGTCATATTTTAGTTTATATTGTCTTAAGAGTAAAGATTAGTACCTAGAAGACTGAGAACCCTACTCTGCCAATTGTACCTTGGTGTTTCGATCATAGCTGTCATGTAGCTGGAGATGTTGCCCCACTTTGCTTCCCAGGTCCATCCACTTTCCTTTGAACCATTTCACTGATGGCTTCTTCAGCAGGCTCTCACCTGCAACTTTGGCAGTGAACGTGATGTTTCCACCTTGTAGGAGAAGTAGATTAAAGTAAGATTATGAGTTATGTTTACCTGTTGTATCACTGCTGTCATTCTATACTTGGAGAGCTGATAGTCAAGCAACAGGTACAGTTTACAAACTTCACTTGACTAACATTTTGCACTCACCAACAGTAACTTCTCCATCCTGTGGTCGTGCCACAAAGAGCCCAATGGGGTCCAGAGGTTCTTCTGGTTGTGTCTCAGCAGATGAAACTTCAATAAACATCATAATTACTATTTAGATATTTTTTGCATCAAACTATATAGAGAACTAGTTAATTAATTTAAAAATTTCTCAGTAGATTTCTTCTGCCTCTGAAATTCCTTATTCTTTATGGTCTGCTTTCATCTACTGTCTATATCTCATACTAAGAAGTGCCTGTGGATGTTCTTCCCTTCTGCTAATGAACCAGACTTGATGTCAGTGTTAATTCTCTATTACCTTCTGTGTTTTGGCTGCTTTCTGCTGGTGGAGCAGGTGACTCTGAGGCAGCTGGGGCTGGAGCAGCTTCTGCAGGAGTGATTGTCTCACTCTTTTCTGGAAATGAATGTAAGCCAAGATTAGAGAAAGTCTATTTCCTCTTTCTTTTTGAAGAAATTTTGCAAAAGAACAGGCTTTAATATATTTTAGGAAATGCAGAGAAATTAGCTGTTGTTTCCTAGAGCTTAGAGGATGTGCTGGAAGCAGAAGGGGCCCACTGAAGCTGGAAGATGAGGCTTTTTCTTTTGCTGAGCTCAGAAAGAACTGATGCCTGGTTTTTAAAATTCTATAGTCTTGATATGTAGAAACTTGTCAGGTGATGAATAATGCTATTATTTGTTGCAAATGTCAGTAAACAAAAGTAACTACTGTCAGTTTCTAAACAGAAAAGGTAATGAAAAAGGATGTAATTCTTATATTTGTAAACAGTTTGCTTATTAATGAGATTTTGTTTAATGATGCTGTTGGAATGTAATATTACAAAGGCTATTGTTTTCTGCAGCTTGGAAAAAGCTCTAGACACTGCTAGTAAACAATATGGATTAAGTATTTTAAAAATCTATCTGTAATGTCTTCCCCTGGCTTATGGAAGTTTGTATCCTCTCAATTAAACCATGACCTCAGAGACAAATTTAGGCAAATGCATTTGGCACAATGGAGAAGACAGAATTGTCTGAAAATGGAGTAGGAGTGAGCAACTGGAGCAGATGGAGGGAGGTAGAATTTCTTGAAATAGATCAGTTGCAGCAAGATATTTTTTCTCTGTAGGTAGTGGAGCCACTTCCAAATAATAATGGGCAATCCATTTCCTCTGTAACATTACAAACTCTACTCCACTGTGCTCCATAGCATTATTTGCAAGTTTTCTGCCTATAGCAGCCTCAACATGGAACTAACGTGAAAGGCAATGAGGAAAATGTAATGAGTACAATATGGACCAGTTTGCTTTCAGTATGAGATAGTCAGCAGGACCACATTTTTGCATGCTCTGACAGCTGTCAAGTTGTCCTAATCCATACCAGGATTTTCCCTTGCACATAATCTGCCAAGCCCTGTCTTTGCATACGGAACAGGGCGTTTTGAGGCATGTTAAACATTCCTCCATTTTTTTTTTCAGCTGACCAGAAGGTCTCACAAGGTCTCATCATGTTGCTAGAACAAACAGTGATAGCAAAGAAAAGGAAGCGATATAAACAATCTGAGTTTGAGGCTTTTCACCAAGTTAAAAAGCAAAATGTCAAATACCAGAAGTGGTAAATGGATACAGTTTTGGAGGGGAAAAAGGGATACGGAAGGTTAAAATGTTTCAAAAAATGAGTGATTTCATCTATCCTAAGCATCTTCAGGTACTTTTTCATGAGAAAATTCCAGGATATTTGACTCTTTAAATTTATTCCCAGGAAAAGCCTGAGAAAGTTTTTGAAACTTCCACATAACTGGTCTTTTAATGTGTACAAAGGTAGTAATAATGGGAGATACACAAATAATACAAAGGTTACGCTTCATATTCAAGCTCCTCTTGAAATACTCATTTTTGGTAGCAGGAGATTTTGAGACAATTTTGGGGAATGTTTGGGCTTCTAGAAATATTACAGTATAACTTGTGTTTTGTCAATTGCTACAATTTTGTATTTAAATTAAATTATTATAAGAAAATTCCACTTTTAAGATCAGGCATCTTAGTTTAGGTCAGGGTGCGGGTTAGATTAGTTTTGCTTTGCTTTTCAGTAGTTAAATGTAAATGCGTGACAGAACTCTAAAGAATTGACATTTCCCCTATTATCTCTTCTCTGTGGACTTCTGACACCTGGAAAGAGGTGTCTCAGCCACTGGAAATGTATTCCTCAGCTTAATATGAATGAACGGCTTCAAATAATTGGGCAAAACAGAGGTATTGCTGGTAGAGAAATTTTACAGTGTTAAAATAGGCTAATTTCCATGGGCTTTATCTGTGAAAGTTCATGTGGGACTGGAAATACTGATGAAACCAGAATTGCATAGGAAATGATGTACCTGCTTCCTTGACCTTGAGTTCAAATTTGACCTTGGAACTTCCAGCTATTACAGCATATGTCACATCATCTTCTTTTCCTACATTATTGATTGTCAGTGAATGCTTGTTGCCTTCTGCCTTGATGACATATTTTTCACTTTCAGTAATTTCTGTGCCAGCTCGCTGCCATTTCACCTTGATGCCAGACTTTTCTGTCTCTGCTTCAAACACAGCTGTGTTTCCGGCTGTCACCTCTGTTGTCTTTGGCTTCTTGGTAAATGCAGAAACTAAAAAAAGAGAGAGGGCTCACTAAAATCTGTTTTGCAGTTGTGGCATATCTGGTGTAGTCAGCTGTTGTGGCTGCAGCAGCTGTCTCCTTTCTCTCCCATCTGCCCATGCAAGTTATAAATTACAACACTTTCCACAGAGAAGTTGTGGAATTGCCTTTGAGTTTATCAAGTTCTGTGTATGACTGAGACATCATATCACCTCCACATTGTCATGAAATAAAGTGGAATGGATAGCAAAATCACCTCACTTTCTGTCTTCCTCTTTCTTTTTCCCCATATTGAGCTCTGATTTTTCATAAGTGAATGTTTTGGTTGATGACAAGATGGCATGGAATATATTTTTACATATCTAGTTGTTTACATTAATTTGCCATGCACTTTCATCTAGATTTATTAATTTTGTCCTAAAAGCTTCTTAATATGGTTGTTACAAAGGATCAGGATCTGTTCTTCCACAACACTGCAGTTTGTGCAGTAACCTGTGCCCTAATGCACCACAAGGAATTAAAGGCTCATCTTTAGTCCTTCTGTTTTGACTGATCAAGGCTTTAGTGGAAAGGAATTCACATTCCTGTGATGACCCTTGTAATTCATTCCAGCTAAAAGATATCAATTGTTGTTTGCATTCAGAAGTTTACTTCAGCATTAAAAGTTGAAGTACTTGCCTACATGACACTCTACAACAATTAGTTTTCTAATTACTTTCAAAGTGTAGATTAAAATATTTCCTCACCGTGTCAAGAAACATTTAGGAAGCTTATAAGGAGAATTAATGACATTATTAATATATAGGGTGAACAAGCATAAACCAAATGATGTTTTACCTCATATGCAATCAAAGTAGCACAGCAGAGAGGAAACTGTAAACAAGTAATGAGTATCCTAATCTCTCTCAAGATTAGGTTTTAGTTAAGTAAGTTTTATTTTACTAATTTCTTTAATCTGATTTATTTATATTTATTCATCTTTATTTTGAATCAAGTTTTTAATTTCATGCTAGTGTTTTTTGTCTTAATCTGTTATCATTTGCTAATTGCCATGAGCTATGTTGATGAGTAAAAATGCCAGCAATTAACATTCTGATTCATACACTGCATGGTTTTTTTGTGCATCATTCTGTCATCTGTCTATTGACTCACCCCTGTATAACTACACTTTTATAAAATACTAGCAATTTCATCACATCTAATTTTATCAGTCACCTCTGTGGCAAATTGTCTATGGCTCTACTCCTCTGGCAGCCACAAGAACTCTTCCAAACAACACAACAATGGTTATAATTAGCTTTGAACTTTTAGTTCTGCTTTATAAAAATGAAAGGATCATGACATGAAAATGTTTTAAAAGAAAAAGCTTATGTTCATGTTCAAACAGATGCTTTATTTCATGTAAATGATATATTATTAATAATACCATCTATTCTTTTTATAAAATCTCTATTCCTGTAGCATGTTTTTAGACTGCATGATTTAGTTGACTTGAGTGGAGTTACATCTGCAAAGATTCCATCATTTTCATTAAAGGCCTTTGGTCAATTTTATTATTGTCATAATACAATTCATGCTTCTTGCATTGTTTTACAAAGGATTCGAACCTTCTTAATCATCAGTTAAAATATGAACTGCAAACACTTTTAGAATTTAGTAAAGATTGAATTTTCCTTTTCTTCATTATATAAAAACCAAAATTACGTGGTTTCAATTTCTTTTCTTCCTCCCGCCCCCCTTTTAAATTTCTGCTGAAAACATAATTTTAGTTTTCAATGAGCCTAGAAAAGCCTTGACTGACCTCCTATTTTATTCTTCTGCATGGTTTCCTTCCCTGTTAAAAGTGTGGGAAATTTCCCCTGCGAGTGGAATGTTCCTGCATGCTTATTATTGAGGTTTTTGTTTCTAATGTGGTGCAACAGTTCTTTAAAAATATAGTGCTTTGTAGGATACAGGACTATGTACTGCAGTGTCCTACAGCGTGCTGCCTGTTACCTGCTGCAGACCTTTAGGTACTGCTCTGCACTTCTGTAAATAACACAGCAGGGTAGGGTGTGCATTGATGCAGTGTATCCTGAATAACTGCAGGAGGGTTGCTGCACAGCAGGCTGGACATGCAGGATTCCAAAGACCTGCAAAGGTGGCCAGGCTGCTGCACAGTGGGGAGACAGGTCAGTTCTGGGACCCACTCCACTAGTGACTGGCTGGCTCCTTTCCCTATGATTCTACAGACAAAGCAGCGAAGAGACCTATTTTCAGTCCTTGAGTGCTATTATCATCACTCTTCTATTTAAGCACAAAAGAATCTATAAATATATTAATTACCTAACAGCAAAGTGATTTGTAAAGGTTCCAGCCTACAGTGTCAGTGTTTCATGACACGCATACTTGGAAGTAACTCTGTGATCTGCTGCACACCCTGTAAAGTGATTAGGTTTCTTACATTTGCTTTGTAGGTGACTCAACAAGAACAAAATTGTTGGCGAGAACACAGTGAGAAATCTCTACCCCTACATACGATTCTGGCTTTAGGAAATCTAAACACATGTGCAGAAGTTTATAAGTAAGACTCTTTGTATTCTTTCCCCCTTTCCTGCCAAAAGACTCACTTTCGTTCCAATTTAAAATGATTGTGAATATTTCTGGTAAGTACAGAATTGGAAAAGCCCAAAATCTCCCATGAGAACAAAGGCCTGCAAGAACATTGCTTTGTACCCACTTTTTCACTGGTAGAGGAGACATAGGTTTTAATTGAATCTTCTTCCTGTACTTCAGATTCAGTCAGTGCAGGGCAGTGCTTTCTCTGTATCCAGCTGTATTCTTTTTCATCTTTCACTGCTCTTTTTGCAAAGAAAGACTAAAGATGTAGGGCTGGAGATTTTACAGGAAATAACTTTGCTGCAGAAGAGATTGCTGAACAAGTATGTGAAGAAAATACCTTTTTTTTTTTCCTTTTGGGGAAGAAAAGGGGCCAGAAGAGATTGCTGAACAAGCATGTGAAGAGAATACCTTTTTTTTTTCCTTTTGGGGAAGAAAAGGGGCTGCTTAACAGGATAAAGGGTTCAGTATTCCCCACCCCATCATTGTGGCTGTTACTTTAAGTAACATGTAAATCAAGGTTTTCTTTTCCTCATGCAGTTACACCAATGTAATTCAGGTATTTCCTCATTAGGATTACTCCTAAACACCACAATCCAAAACTTCTGTCCTGAGAACCACACTTCTGCCTGCTTTTATCAGAAACACATTCCCCATCTGACAGTCTCTCTCACTACAATGTTTGACTTCTACCCTGATACACCCCTCTGAGTTCTATATTTCCATCCCATACTCTAAACACTCTTGAATATGACGATGAGGCTGTGGAAAACCCAGTGCCTGTGACACCTCTTGTGTGATGTTATGTCAGCCACTGGCAGATCTCAGACACTGTCCTGTGTTTATCCAGAGTCCAGGTGCCCATGAGTTAGGAGCCATAGGGCTGGGGCACCTGATGTCCCCTGCTGCTCGCTGTGTTAACTCTCTGATCCCTGGTGTGTTCTAACCCAGCACAGGAAGAGGGAAAAGTGACATTAGTACTAGCACAGCATGGCACTTCTGGAGAGAGAGCAGAGAGCCATGTGAGTTACCAGTGCTGATGAAGACAGAATGTGTTGGAGGTGCTCTGTGTGTTCAGTGGGGATGGAATTGGTGTTGCTCCGGGGATTTAGAGAACGTGTTGGAGGTGCTCTGTGTGTTTAGTGGGGATGGAATTGGTGTTGCTCCGGGGATTTAATGGTGGGAGAGAAGAGGGACATTAAGCTAATAAAAGAAAATGAACCTGGGGTTACTTTGTACTAACCCATTTTTCAACACTTCACCTCTCATAACCCAGGCCTTCCTAATCACTTCTAGCTTCCATAATGCAAACACACTCACATAACTTCTGAGTGACATAAACCAGAAGATTTTACCCCAGGCAGAAGAGGAAACAGCTGTATGTGGTCTGCAGTTGTCTTGCATAAACTTTTTGGTGGTTAAGGCTGCAGCTACCAGAAATTGTGTCCTCTAAAATTCTCCAAACACCTAAAGATGTAACATTAGCCACAACACTATGTATGTTAACACAAGTTACAGCTTAACTGGTCAGTAATAAAAAGCCCTGTTTGGAGATCTGTGATCAGATTGCTTTTTGAAATTTTACTGGTAGGTCTTTCAATCAGGAGGATGAAGAAAAATAAAATACATTTGCTGTGGCCAAATTAAACAATAATGAAATAATTTCAGTTCCAAAACCAATTTTCTGTGATAGTTACCTGAATAAAATAACAAAATTAGTATTCTGCCTTCATTCTGCTGCCATTTATTAAATCTTCATGCTTTCTCCTTTACTTTCTGAACTGCTTTAAAGCAATGTCCTTCTAACATCCATCATCAAACAAGTTTACTATTATGATTCAAGTCTTTTTCATACTCCCCTATGCAAACCCCAAGAAATGGCTAAGCTACTACCAGGATTCCTATCTATTGTACTAATAATTGTTTCCTTTGCTCTCTTGTTGAACTATCAATCTATTTACTGGGCTTTTATTTTATGAGTGTTTTCAGGCAGAGACTGTTTTCCTGTTGTCTTTGTACAGCATTGAATTGTTAGTAGGTAGATGCTAAGTACTGTTGTATCTCTAATAAGAATAAAAATTATTATTAGAAGCTAGAAGAGCAATTCTTATTTCATTATTGTCAGAAAAAGTGGAGGTAAGGTGCATATTAAAATAATGTTCAAATTACCAAAATAATTTCATTTGCTAGCAACATTCCCTAAATAATCTGGCTTAGAGTCACAAACATCAGCTGAAAACCTCTTCTTGAAATACTGGAATTTCAAAGTATGTGTGAACTATGTGAAATGAAAGTGAGCAAGAAATGTGTTTTCTACAAGAGTGGTTTTCATTACATAGAGTGGTAGAGGAGAATGTGTGTTAAATGACATTTTCAGATGATATTTCTGCCTTTCTGAAATAAAACCTGTTAAAGGTATAAATACTTGAGAAGATTCTAATGTATCTGGTTGAATGCAGATGCTAGAAACTGCAGCAGAAATTTGTGATGAGTGAAATTAGACAAAATAATCACATGTTTCTCCCACAAAGCTGAATTATCTTATGGCACGTTCTCTGTATTCGGTGTTAAAATATGTATTGGTCAATATATTTAAATAATATTACATAAGCAGTATTAACTTTTGGAATTATTTGTTAAGACTTCATGTTGAGGTTTCTCCCACAAAGCTGAGTTATCTTATGGCACGTTCTCTGTATTTGGTGTTAAAATATGTATTGGTCAATCTATTTAAATAATATTACAAAAGCAGTATTAACTTTTAGAATTATTTTATTTGTTGAGACTTCATGTCGAAAATTTATCTTTGCTTACACTTGGCATGTAGTTTTGCTTCTGTATCATTTGCTCTTCCATTGTGTTAAAAGCCCAGCTGAGCACAAGCAGACTGCAGTAATGGAGCTTGTAAATGCCTTTCTGGGGAACTATATAAAGATGCTGCACATTCCTCAGTCAGGACCTAAGTGGCTTCTTGCAATTACAAGCTTAATCATTCCATGATCCAGAAGCTATTGAAAGACTCAATCTTATCATTCCTTGCCTACTTCAGCAGCTGAGATTGCAAATTCCTGCAACATGAGCAACAGGCGAGGAATAGTTTCACTAATCAGTCACCTCTCTCTCTCTGTATCCATCACACTTTCTTAAAACGGGGATAGTAATGTTCAGCTTGGCTTGAATCTTAACTTACAAAAGAGGAAACTATGTCTGTATGGGTGTAGGGTTTTTTCTGCATTCCTGTGGTGCATAGAGGTTTGTTGCAGTACTTTGTTGTGCTAGGTGCTTGCAAATGTGAAAGAATGATCTAATATTCAAACTAAAATTCTGCAGTTTACTCTTCATTATACAACATTTATTATTATTATTATTATTATTATTATTATTATTAAAGCCTCTGTGTACTTACAAGTTATTTGTAAATTCTTGATGAAATTTCCTAATCAGAACTGCAAAATCTAGACTCCTCAATCTATAAAATATCTGAGTAAAAGCTGACTGATTTTAAGAGAAGGTGAGTAATATAGACTTCTCCTTTTCCAGCTATAATAAAGCACACACTTCCCATTAAGTCCCATTTATCTACTAAATTTGGTGTTTAAAAAGCCAACTATTTCCTCCTAATGTCATAAAATATTGTTAGGGAAATGGTTGGGGTTTTTTTAACATTTCTGAATTTTCAGAACAAAAAAAAAAAGAACAAAATTTTCCAAACAGTGAGCTTTTGAACAAGGATAAACTATGAAATGTTTAAATCAAAGGGAAAAGAACATAAAGTTTCTGCAACAGAATTCTGCAAAAAGTGGTGCTTTTCAAAGTTTGATTGCTTGCTCTGACACTAAACTCTTACAGGTCTTATAAATTGTGTTGCTCTTGTAGATGGTGTAGATTTTCTTGAATGCTAAGACAGTTCTTTTGGCATTCTTGAAATAAATAGGGAAGTGTTTTCTCCTGAAGTATTTTAGTTGGACAGTTGAAAGTGAAAGAATGTTTGTTGGAAAATCTACTTCACCACACCATTTTAAGTTTAATGGTTTATTCAATGATTTTTCGTTGTGGTTTTTTTTTTTGTTTTGTTTTTTTTCGTTTTGTTTTTTTTTTTTTTTTTGTGGGATCTTTGGGGGGTTTTGGTGGGTGGGTTTTTTTGTTTATTTGTTTGTTAATTTTGGGTTTTGGGTGTTTTTTGGTTGTTATTGTCTGTTTCTTTTTACATGTTAAAAGCCCTGTTAAAAGAGCAGATATAAGCTAAATATCTCTGATCATTCTTTGACATGAAGAATTTTCTTTTGCCTATACACCAGATGCACAGATTTCAGTCATACCAACTAGGGAATTTGGGCTCTTCAGTACTTTAACTATATGGTGTGTGCAAGGCAGGAATTGTGATTTATCCAAGTATGAATTGCCCAATGTTTTTTGGCCCTCCTGAGATGGTGCTCAGCATTATCCCATCTTGAAATGGCTTGAACTGTATAAACAACATGAAATAGAAAACCAAAGGGATTAGTGTCTCCTGGGAGACTGAGAAGATCCTCTCCAAAAGTTGTGGGGCATGTGACTTTTCCTGTCTCGGTCAGAGTGAGTAACAAGAGCTTTTCCTCCCCCTGCTGTGATAATCCCAGTGTTTGGTCTGGTTTGTTCATAAGAACTGTGTAGGACTAGTGATGTTAGACACCTGTTAGATTTCTCTGGAGAAATAAGTTGGGATAGAATTTCTCTTCACCATTAGCCAGTAAAAGTGGGCATCTTCACAGAGACACTGTCTCTCACCCACAGAGAATGGAAATGTTAATTTAAAGGCAGTAAAACAACTAGAAATCAGAAGTCATAATGACAAGGTCACTGTCAAATTTTGCCTACTCTGTTGTATTTCTTTTTGTCTGCATTCACAACAATTAAACATTTCAATAAAACTTAAAAATCATAGGACTTTAAAAGCAGAATATGAGTATGATTTTCTCATTTTTGGGGTGATTACTGAAATTTTGCAGCTTATATTTTCAAGTTTTTGTCTACAATTACACGATCTAATATATATTTCTTTTTTCTATACAAATCTACTTTCATTAGAAATGGCAGCCTTATGAACATGAAATGATGTTATATTTGCAATGCAATGGAAGGATTGCTGATAACACTGTTGCTTTAGGGGAACACGAAGAATCTTGCTGGAGTTAACCATGCTTTGGTGCATTGCAGGTTATAATGGGGGAGTCTCTGGGTGTGTAATGGGTCTGCCTCTGGTAGTGGCTGATTTCAAATATTTTGGTCAAATGAAAGTTCTTAACAAGTTCTTCTTTTGTTATTATTCTTATTTTGTTATTTTGTTATTGTGACCACAGGAGATTGTCTCAGTGGCCAGACTAAGAGGAGACCAATGGTTGCTCAGACCTTTGCAGAGCACAAAGGCCATTATTAATAAGTCTCCACAGCTGGCACTGGCTAATTCTAGAAACTGCACATTACTAAAAACACGTGCACCTTGTAGTGTACATTCAGGTAGTGGGCATTCCAGGTATGGCCTGGCATCAATGAAGCTCTGAAGTGGAGAATCCCAGGTTCAGTACAAGTTTCTCCAGGCTTGACTATTAAATATGTTCACCCTTGACAAACAATTATAAATTCAGCTTTTGTCAACTTTTTTTTTCCAAACTTGTGGATGTAAAATGCTCCTGAGGCATCTTCCTCTGCAGGTGTCCTGAAGTTAGCTGTCTCTTCCTTTTCTTCCCAGACTCTCTTCCTCCTCAAAACACCAGACCCACTTCACCTTGCACTCCATTCTAGGCCTTCTCTATGTGGGCAGCACCTGAGTGATTCCTTATTTGAATATTTTAAATTAAAACATTCATAAATCTGAAATGCTTTCCTGGCATTTTTCTCTGTGGCTCTGTGACCTTGGCTTCCTGAAGAGGGCTAGTAACCTTCTGGCTCAAGGGGAAAGGATGAAGGAGGGCAAGGGAAAAGAAACTGCATGTATTCTTCCCAGTACAATGTTGCCTTTTTTTCCCTAGAGTTCTGTTGTCAGTGGTTGAAAGAACTAGAAAGAATAAATTCTGACCAGGTACTGTTTGCATTCATTTTCACAAAGATATCACTCACAATAAGTGCCATCAAATTTTGGCCATAATACTTCTACTAATTGTCAGGGGAAGAAAACCCCAAACCCAAAATAAAAGCAGGAGAGGTTTATACTTTTTAACTGTCCAATAGAGAGACTACAAGACTTTATTTATTTTTTTTTTCAGAGTCCTAAAGGTGACTAAGAAAGGAAATGAGAAATTAAAAGCATCTGAGAATTAAATGCATTTCACCTCTATTTTTTCCTCATCCAAAGTCTCTTGAGAAAATTCTGTGGCTGAGGGTTGTCAAAGCAGTTAGTGGTTTCTCTTCAAGATCACTCAATATCTCTTACATTTATAACTTAATAAAATAAAATTTCTTTTTCTTGTCTATTTATTTTTTTCCTTTGAGGCATCTCATTTCCCTGGAATACATAATCTAGTCACATTTTTCCTGTCAAGCTGTTCTTAGTTTCGTCTGTCAGTTATGATCCTTACCTGTTTTCTTTACAGGCTCTGGCATCTTCGCTTTGTTTCCCGTGGAGCTCCCAGCTGCATCTAGAAAGCAGGGTACGAGTCACCCAGGAATGTGACTGCAGGGCTTTTGAGATGCCCTAAAGAACCACTGGATGGGAGCCCCCATCCTGCTCCTCCCCCTTGATCCCCCCCTGTTGCCGACTACAGCACCTTATCAGCCGCAGGACACACTTGACAGGCTACATCAGCTGGGATAAATATAGCCAGTTCCAGGAGCCAGGGAGCTCAGGCCACCCAAGACTGGCTACCACGGGTCTGTTGGTATAAACCAGAGCACACTGTGATGCTGCACATGCGTGCAGTGCATTTTCCAGCTCCAGCCATGTATTGCATGAAGAATTCCAACACTGCCATGTTTACAGCACATGCAGCAAACTAGATCTGATGGTTACATCCCCTGTGTGCTGGTTCCTGCTTACTCAAAGTGTGCACTTGCTTACATTCTTACTACTTATTTCAGTCTTTGTTATTGTCATAATTGGGTCAGAGCTGAACAGCCCCTCACAAACTGGTTTTCTTGTTTCTTTTTTTAGCTCTTCAACCCAAGACTGTATTTGTAGAACTAACTGTGAACTTTAAGGAAAGAACTTTCTTTTGCAGAGACACTTACACAATACTGACATTTGCAGTCACAAGTAGAAAGCATGACACTACTTAAATAGTTTTAGTCCTCCCTCCCCATCCACCCACTTGATCCAGAGCATACGTTTCTTGATAACTAGCAAGTTTTTTTTTCTTCTTCTTTTAAATATCATTTTAAAAATAGTTCCAAGGTTCTGTTTTATACCACTAAGTGTTTCAATTTTGCTTAATCATATAGAAAAGATCTGGGGTAAAATCTCACCAGAAAATTATTCTTGTATGGCCATTTCATGCTCCAATCATTGCTTCTTATTTATCCATATATTTATCATACGGCAAAAGAGTAACTGTGGACAATCATTTTTTTTTTTATCATGATGGTTTATCAATTTTGAGTTTTAAGCTTTACCAGAAAAACTCTGGAGGCCAAACATTGAGCATATTTTAGCCCCCACTAGTATTGACAGAATATTTTTAAAAAAAGAAAAAGGTGTGGTTTTCATTTTTCCCCCTGGCTTTACTATGCTGTAAAAACCTCATTTTTAAATGATTTCATCTTTTGGCATGGAGTTCAGAATAGACCAGTGTGCAAACAGCTTATCAGTCACCGTACTCTGTGTCTGTCTTCCACATCTGACTCTCGCAGTAGGCTGATAGCACAAATGTGAACACGCAAGAGACACTGCTGATACCTCTCCTGATCTGGGGCCAAATACTTCCTCCCCTTCCCTTGCAGCAATTTTTAATGGATGAGTGAGGAAGGTGGGCAGGATGTCACCCGTGTTTATTTTCCATTTATTTTCTGGTGGAGCACAAGTTATCATGATATGTATTTGGCTACTGTTTTGTGCCTGAGGTATTTCACTGGGAGTCAGTAAATCTTGGCTATTTGCTTTGACTTGAAACCTTTCAAAGGACTTGGGTCTCACTTCTTCCCCACAATGAAACACAGCTATGAGGATTTAATCTGATGCAGGGCAATTATCCTAATCCAATAATAACTTCACAGATTCTGTGATTTTTAATGTTATTTAAAGTAATATGTCAAATACACTGCTATGTTCAAGACTGAGAAAAAGGAATGTTTTTTCTGCTATTACACGTTAGGTTACCAGGTGGCAGCATTGTTGTAATAGTAAACTTTTTTTCTAGCATTTTCTATATTATATTACATTATATTACATTACATTATTTGACTACTTTTAATAACAAAACTGCTATGCAAGTGAAACTTATAATTTCAATGGCTACCCTGACCTAAAACAGATGTGTAGTTGATTGTGATAACTACTTTCTAGTGCACTGCAACACTAGATAATTGTTTAGCAAGTGCGTGAAGTTTCATCCTGTATTCAAATGAGACCAGTGTACAAGAACAGTGAAGCAACATGTAATAATTGTTTCAGGGCCTGTGCTTAAAAAGTGAGTGAGAGGGGAAATTCTTCCTTGTCAGAAGAATTACTCTGAAATTATTACTCTGTGCTTCAGACAGTGTCTTTCACCACATAATTCAAAATCAAGTTCAAAAACGACAGAATTTGGTGGCCTGCAGTTGACAGGCTGTGAGATTTTAGATAGATGCACCATGGCCTATGCAGAGAAAACTAAGGATTTATTATTTATAGCCAAAGTTAACAACATCTCCTTCTAAAAAGACTACCCAGCTTCTTATTAAAAGGCTATGTATTCAGGTGCTTGTGACTCTGCCCAAACGTAGCTATCCAGGCAGAAATACTTTTCTATTTTGGGCTTCTTTTCCTGGTAGTTTCTGTCATGCCATTTAATTTCTTGTCTCTATTTCTGTTTATTTCCTTCTCTGCCTCTTTGTTTTGTGTCATGGAATTACCACCTCCTCAGTGGCTGCGGGTTTGCTGCTGTGAATGATGGGGCTGGGCAGAGCACAGGACTCACCCACTGAAATGCTCATAGAATCATGGAATATCCTGAGCTGGAAGGGATCCACAAGGATCATCAAATCCAGCTCCTGACTTTGCACAGGACAGCTCCAATATTCACACCAGGTGCCTGAGGGCGTTGTCCAAACCTCCTTGAACTTTGGCAGGCTCCTGCTCTAACTTTCCTAGGAGTTCTGTCCTAGCACCCACCCACCCTCTGGGTGAAGAATCTGTTCCCAATGTCCAACCTAATCCTCACTGTTTCCTTTGAGTTTTTGAATCACAGAGTGCTGGTGTGTACAGTGCAAAGCCACTTGACCTTACTGACAGAACTTGAGTTTGCAGGGATTTAGGAGATTTGGGTAATGCTGGTCCTGCTTTTTTGAGCTTTCCTCTGCACAACCGTTTTGTATCCCTACCCTTTGCACTCCATATTTGAGTTTTTTCTGTATATTTGACAGCAACTTGCATTCATTTCAGGGATGTTCTTGTAACTGGCTTCATGATAAATAACCTGTGTTGCTGCATATTCTATACTGTGGGGGAACAAATGCAGTCTGCATATGCTCAGTGGGAACTTTCTACATTTCTTCCTCTGAAGAAGTTTTGTTTGTGCCAATGAGGTCTGGTGCAGAGTTTTCTATGCATTTATGTGAGGGCTAATGTGGGACTTGGACTTAATCCAGACACTGGAACTAAAAGCAAACAGCCTTTGTGTCCTGTGCTCCAACCATTATCTCCCTCAGGCACATCAAAATAAAGGGGAGAACCAGCAGGGTTGCGGGGCAAATAGTTAGAACTTCAGAGAAGGAAGGGATCACACCAATTTGAGTGGGAGGAGGAAATAAAAATGTGTGATTGAAGGGCATGGATGGGGGGAGAAAATTGGTTTTTCTAGGTAATAGGGAGGGATTTGAAATAGATTCTCAAAGCACAAGGATATTAGATGGGAAGCTGGGATAGAAATGGGGCGGAGGGAAGAGAACTGGTGATAAGACTGAAACTGTAAGAGGATGTGGGATGGAAAAACCATAAATGGCTGAACAAATAATTTGGAACTGAGAACCATTCACATAAAGAGAAGCTGACTGGAGGCATATGTGAGAAAAGTTGGCCTGAGAGGAAGCAATGAACTAGCTGGGCAAAAGTTGAAAAAGGACGTTGAGAATAAAGCAGTTGGAATCTACTAAATAAGGAGGCATCTACTGGCTGAATCTAGGCATGGAGAGAAGCTGAACAAAGCTGGGAATTGATAGCTCAGGCTGGCAGAGAAAGGAAAGCACAGTGTGAGTGAGTGGGATAAAAAGGGAGAAGGGAATATCTAGAGAAGAAATCTAAAATTATGCTTCTGAAAGCAGACATCCAAAACTCAGAAACTTAGGTAAATCTAAAAGAACCCAAACTGATTTGTATAAGCAAATGCCCAGCTCAGCACCCAAACATTCTTGACTTTGCATAAGGCAGAGGAATCGAAGCATTCTGCACAAAGGCACCAGTGGTCAAAGGGCTTCTTCTACCTAAAGCACGGCTGCTCTGCTGCTGGGGAGTTAAAACAGAAGCTCAGAGGGAGCCCTTAAGGCACAGAAACTGCATTCCTTCCTACCACAAAGCCGCTTCCCCAATCCTTTGCATAACCTTGGTCTCCCCAATACCTCCTCCCACCCTTCTTTCTCCTCCTCCACCTCCTGCTAACCCTTATCTGCTCCACCACATCCTCATTCCCCTCCTGTCCATAGACTGCTCATTCTCACGTACTGCTTTGACTCCCCAATAGCAAAAAGTAACACTGTGGGGAACCAAAGGCATGAAGGAGGATGTGGCTGGATGAGTGGAGAGAATGGAAAGAAACACACAATGGAAAGAAAGTTGCCCTGAAAAATCTGATCTAATAGGCCTGCTTTGAGTAGGGGGTTGGATGGCGTGACCTCCAAACATCCCTTCCAACCCAGGTTCCTCTGGGATGCTGTGTGCTGATGTGAGGTGTTCAGCTAAGGCAGACATGGGTGAGCTATGAGTGAGGAAATGAGAAAGAATATCTCAGCCTACTGCTGTTTTCATGTTCTCTGGAAGATGTTCACATTCCCCGGCTCTTGGAATGGGACTGATTATTTGGTTTATATACAGACCTCTCTAATAGCACAGGCTCAGCTGAGCCAACTGAATTGTAATGTGCAAATTTGTTAGAGAAGAAAGGTGAAACTTGGTGGTTTTAGCTACTGTCACAGTTGCTTTAAAGAGTAAGCTCTTAATCTACTTGACTGTAATATATTAGTGGGGTCATTACAGTAGCATTTTTATTATAAGCACTACATGTTTAATGTCTTAAGTATATGGGTATGCAAAAATAAGTAAATCTGATTTGAGTGTTTAATAGAAGAAGAAAAGGTGGCAAGATAGCAAGGTAACACACAAAATAAACTAGAAATAAATGCAAAATCTTGGAATTGGTACCACAGTCTGTGTCATATCATAGTCTTTTCTATCCATTATCCATCCATTTTAAATACACAAGTGTGGGATTTCCATTGAGAACATATTGTTCAGGGCATTCTTAAAGGAAAAATGCTCATTGTGTTGTCATTGGTAATAAAGTCTTTGTTACGAATTTACAATGTGCAGCTAGGGTACAAGGAAATTTTTGAACAACAGTATAAACACACTGAATTGAACTGTCATGTGATATATGTACTAGTTATGAAGCTGGCAATATAGTTTGAATTAAGCTTGATGATAATTAAGGAAATTTTGTTGTGTGGAGATCCAAATGAGGGAGGGAAAAATTAGAAAGAAAGGCAAAGAGATTAAGTGATAAAAATAAAAAAATATATATATACTTACTGAGGAAAAGAAACCTGGCAATGTAGAGAGCCTTAGCCCTGCTGTAATTGCAAGTGAAGACAAACACAGATTTTAAGACTGACAGTGTATGAATCTTGAAATGAGGGTATAGAGATAAACTTCGTGAAGGAGACCAAAAACCTCGAGCAGATATACTGGGATGTGTGTGTATGCATTTTTCAGGATGTTTGGAAGACTCAATAAATGTGGGCTTTCAGGCAAAAAAATAAATAATAGCACCTTTAGCTGCAGTTCTGTCTGGTGCAGGTGAGTAGTAGCTTACATCTAGAAATGTCTAAAACTCTCTTTGAGTGAGTAGAATTTAAAAATACATGCTACCACTGTAAATTATTATAAACAGATTATCTGTATAGTCAGTGCAATTTTTCTAACTTTGATGCCTCTGATGAACAGCTAGAGGGAGTCTAATATATTGTTGTGCACTTCAGTATTTTGAATTTAGCTCACTGTTAGTTTCCTGAATAATCTTTCCACAAAAATTGATTTGGAACCTCACTGAGGCTAATAAAGCTGATTTTTAAAGAAGGCTGAAAAGGGCCAAAGATAAGCTGTAGTATGAACATTTGCTTTGAAAGAGGATTGATGATCTCTAACAGCACTGGGCTGCAAAATGTTCCAATGAACTTGTCCTAATTGTGGGTCATCTCTCCAAATAATAACCCCCCCGACCTTTTTTGATCACATCTGTCTGTCTAGTACTTGGCCACCTTCAGAGAAAGCAGCTCCTCTGTAATTTTGCAGAACCTGTGATTTAGTCATATTGATTTTGGGATTTTTGTCTAAAACAGCCCAAGAGCTTCTGCTTGCATGTGCAGCTGAATGGCAAGAATTCAGCTCGCCTAGAATGCCCAGTGTCCCGAGCAGTTGGATTGTGTAGCAGACAAACAGTACTCTGGCAGAGAAGCATCATCATTTGGTCTCCTTCACAGCTGCAACACATGATTATTCACTCTTTATGCCACAGATGAAAAACCTAACCAGAAACAGATGGGGAGTGAATATTTTTAGAAACAGTATTTCAAAGCATTAACAAGAGGAAGAGAAAAAGTTTTCAGCTTTGGAGACAAAATTTTAAGCCTTCTTGTTAAAGTATATTCAATATTACTTTTAAAAATATTTTTTAATAATAATAATATCCCCCCAAAATAATTTTCTCAGAATCTTCAATTTCCATGTTTCTTGTGGTCAAAACCAGTGTAAAATGCAAAATCTTTAATTCAAGTATAAGTAGTTGCTCTAAATTAGCATTTTATAGTAATGCACACACTCAAAAATAGCTCATTTAAAGGTTCTTGTTGTTTATTTGAATGCTTATTTTAATTTTGTATTATTTCTCCAGCATCTAATAGGATTTTATGCAAGACTTGCTAGGGAAATGGAAAAATAGGTCTCATAGATCTTAGAAAGCTTTTTGGTAAGCTTGAAATGGCTTTTGTGATATCCTAAGTATCTCCACAATTAACTCACCAGTTGGCTCTTTTCAGTTATCACAGTTTTCCTGCAAGAGGAAATGATCCTTCTCCTCCAAATTACAGTGTCAGAGAAGGATCAGTTCTGCTTTTGAAGCTGTGTTTGTGACAAAGATATTTTTATGAAGAGAGGAATTTTTACTCTAATTTTCTTGAATATCAAGTCTGCAAGTCTGATGAATGAAAATGTCTTCAATATCTTTTTAATTCCAGGCCAGCAGTGCCAAACATTATCAGTACCAAAGAGAGAAGTCCTGAGTTTCCAGCTCAGCAAGAAGGAACCTTAATTGTGTCAGTGTTGGGTGTTCTAGTCGTCTCAGAGCTGCCTTCAAGAGCTTCCATCCTGAACCTTCAGTATGGATGCAGATGGAGTTATCTGAGTGCAATTTAGTGAGTATTACAGTATTTCCTATAGGAAGTAAATCCTTCCAGTACAATTTTAGAACCAAAATGTCTTCTTAATATGACTCATCCTAACCCTAAGTGAATGAAAAGTGATGCTCAAATTAACATGATCCTCAAAGCCTAGTAACTAAAAGTTGGATTACAATATTTTTAGAAGCATGAAGGATAACTCTCTGCTAATTTTTGGCAATGACTGATGTATTTATCAAGTCATGAACCGGGAATAGTAATTGGGAAGTAGTACTTTGAGATGTTTTTTAACCAAGAGCTTCTTTCTTGTTTGGCTCCAAAGAGATACTGTAGGCCATGATGCCAGCAAATTTTCACTTCTGCAGTGAGATCGTTAGTGCAGATAACACTGACTGTGTTTAGATTTAATTTTGAGAATTCAGGTCTGTAAGAAGCTCATCACTTTCAACTATTTCTGATTTCAGTGAGGAGCAAGCTCTGAAAAATTTCAGGTTATTTAGTGATATTTGGCATGTTGTACTGCATTTCAGTATTGCTAAAAAAAAACCTTCTCTTCATTCTCGATCTGCCTCATTTCACCTCATCTATTTTGGGAAAGTCCTGATTTTTGAGTGATTGAAACAGTTCAGATATGTTAAATAATGTTAAAACTTAAAATGCCAATTTTCTTGCTGTTGCTTGAATTTAGATTTAATTTCTGTGCTTACATGTGCTGGGTAAATTTACCATGATGTTTCAGGTATTGAATTATCATTTATTTTGCATTTTGAGTGTTATCTTTACAGTGCAGTTGTTATTAGTTACTATTAATTGTTTTACAGTAGGGCTTAAAATCCACAGTTAAAATCTTGAAACTCTTTTGTACTGGAATTCCACAAAAACATGATTAAGCACAACTTATTTCCAAGAAAGATTCAGGAGCAAGAATCAAGGTGTCACTGTGGGGGAAAGGAAGACAAAAGAATAGGAGTAGGAAAATACGTAAAACCATAGAAAAGCATGGTTAATTGATACATTCTAAATGGAATGGGGATATAAATGCAATTCTCAATATACGTGACCAGAAAATGTTCAGCTGGCAGGGTTTTTGCACAGGAAAAACCAGTGAGAAATATTTACATATATGCATTTTTAAATGTCCTTCAGTACTGTAGTCTCTTTCACAGTAATGAACTTCACCTCGTAACATTTGTTACTGAGTTTGACACCACTGATGGTGTTTCCAGGTGAATTTAAAAGTAGCTACAGATGGATGAGGCCCTACTACCCAGTGCACCTTTTGTTCAGACACTGCAGAGGAGCTGCATCTGCATAACTGAATGTGGGACATTTGGTTGTGAACTAATCATTTATTATGCAAACATCAAAACTTCATTATATCTAATTTTATTAAATATGTACATGTTATTACTATTTAAAAGAACAAGTCTCATTCCCAAGATCTGCAAACCTCTCTAGCTCCGAGAGCTGCGGCAGAGCCTGTATTAATGCTAGTATAAAAGCTGGAAGCTAACGTGGTGTCACTGTGAGTGACACAGCACCACCTCTGGAGGCAAAACTTCATTGGCTGTATTCTTTAGTTACAATACAATCAAATAAAAAAAAAAAAAAAAGAAAAAAGAAAGAAAAAAAAAATCTTTCCTGACAACAATATATTTGTACATTGTTTAAATTTCCCAACTCTGTCCAACTTGGAGGATGGAAGCAAAGAATTCTGTCATGATTAGGATTCTCAGATGCTGAAGAAGGGAATTCGTACCAGAAACATCTGATGATAAAGGCTGTTTAAAGGCAGAGAAGGGGGCACAAGAAGCAAAGAGAAAGATGCGTCCATCTCCTCCGCTGGTATCCAGCCAGGAGCTCTCAATGCTTTTCTTGCTTAGGGTCCCATGGCCTCAGTGAGGATAATGCTTCCTATCCGTGGCCCCCCTTCCCATCACCTCTCCACTAAACTGGTAGGTCAGCTTCTTCTTAACTTTCTTGACCTCCCCTGTCTTGCCATAGTTTCTCAAAGCCCGTGCCATCTTCTGGTAGGTCATTTTCTTGCGGTTGCCTTTCTGGATGCCCCAGCGATGGGCCAATGCCTCTTTGTGTTTGGAGGAGAACTGGAAGGTACCTTTCTCCTTGTCCACCCACCAAATGCTGTCCTTCATGTCCCCACTGCGAAGAAGGTCCAGAAGGAACTGATACAGACGTATCTTTTTCTTGCTGCCTGTGTGAGAATCAAAGAAGGCCAGTGGAGTATTAGTATTTGTGTGTAGTTCCTGGCGAAACAGCAGAAAGTATCTAAGTACCTAGTATTCCAGCTAGCTTGGGAGACATAACTTCTTCAGTTTGCAGCACTTATAACAGTAGACAATATAACAGTGTGAGGACAAAATGTGGGTTGATATACCAAGAAGAAAAAGCAAGAATAAGTAATTCCTATGGCTAAACTTCTGAAATTAATTTGCTAATTTGAAGCTAATTGAAAAACTTTGCTATCTCAAAACTAACTTGAACCTAATTTTGGCAGGTTATATGGAATGTGACTCTCAGATATTGAGCAAAGAGAGCTAAATATTTTTTTTTAATTGGTTCTTTCTTGACCTTCTTGTCTTGGTTTTCCTGGCTGTTATTAGAAATTGGAGTAGAAATGGCAAAAGCCATTTCCATTCAGGAAGCCTGAATAGACAAAGCCGAAGGATGCAGGGGAGTACGTTAAGAAAGGAGGTTTAAGATTGTTACAGTTGTGAGATTCAGAGGACAGGAGAGTGCAATGAGTCAGGGAAAGAAAAGCTTTGGCAGTGGCATAAAATACTAGCACAGCAGGTCTACAGTTTTATTCATTATCCTCATGGTATTATAATACCTGCTCAGTTCATAGCTTGACAAAATCCTTCTGTTTTCACTGACCTGTTTCTCCATGCATAATTCCAGGCCCAGGGTCCACACCATCATTCTCCCCATCTGAAACCTCCAAGGGGGGGCTCTGCCTCTCTATGTCCTCCTCGTCAGAGCTGGGCTGAGGTGGAGAGAAGTACATCCGGGGCAAATAGGACACCTTTTGGGGAACAGAGTAGTAGAGGGAGAAAGCAGTGATACAGAGTAGGGCATCAAGATTAAAAAAGGAAATGTAATGAAGAGAGGCACGGAGAAAAGAGGGGAGAAAGTTACAGGTATGGGAAAATGTTTAGTGTAATACTGAGTGACTTAGTTGTTGACATTTATAATAAATGCCATCCTATTAAGAAACACTTTCAGATAACAGTCAACATTTACACATGTATGATGCACCTTTACCAGAGGGAAGGATGAATAACGTTGTGAATGCCAGAACTTTCTCACATCTTATATCCTATGCAAGTAACATTGCTCCTCTTCCCCATATCTCCCCAAAACTTCCTTTCTTCCTAATGAGTTTCTGATCCCGGTTGTCTATCCCCAGAGTGAAACTGCTTTTCAGAACAATTTTTTTCCTAACACAGACCATCTGGAGCTGAATTTGAACGAGATGAACAGTTCTGTCTTATCATGGCTGGCTTTGGCTCTGTTGTCCTCTTCCCTTCTCAGGCACAGTGCCTCCTGACGGCACCGAAACCCTATGGGACTGCATCCAAATTTGGAGATGGGATTGTACTGGTCCGTCAGCTTTGTCTCTTAAACTTCCCCCATGAGGAGAGGAGTAGCCTTAACACTAAGATAAGGATATATCATATCAGCCCATATTCTCTTTTCCCAAAGGCTATCTGAAAATTCCCCATTAGGGGGGAATTTCTCATCTGCAAAGCTAGCAAGCCAGTTTTTGTGTTAAACTCTCTTGCCCTTATATAGAGGTGTTGCCAGAAGCAGTGTGGAATATACCTCAGCTCTGTAAATTCTCACTTGTGGTCTGGTTTGCTAGGAAACATGACCAGTTGGCACAAACGATTGCATCTTCTTATTTAATAATGTGAAACAGGTCAATCTGAGGGGCAGGGAGTAAGAACCCAGTCCCTACATTAAAAAAACCCAACCAACATTCCCCAAACCCAGCAGCATATCTTATGCAGCTTTCATGAAATGGCACAGATAGTCCTTGAAAGGAAGGTCCTTTTGTACTGCTCTTCTCCTTCACCAGGAAGGGATGTTTTGAGCCTGATCCTCTCCCCAGGGGACCTGAGACGCTGAAGTGGGCAGTGGGTGTTCATGAGTCACTCACCCTGCGCTGGGTTTGGCCTAGTGGGGCTTTTTGGGTGACTTTTGCACCCCCTTGAAATGTCCCAACCAGGTGTGTGCCAAGGGCTGGTTTGGGGCACAACAGCTGGCAGTTAATGAGTTGGCAGATTGGCTGCAGCCGATCTGGCAGGAAGGGCAGGATTGGGCAAGAGTGCGTGTAAGCTTCCTGTCGATCCCCAGGAGCGAAACTTCAGCCCTCACCACAGCCACCCTCGGCTTTTTACAGTTAAGAAAGCTGCAGCCTCAGGGCTAGGAAGGAAGGGAGAGGCTGTGCCATGGGGGAAGGGGAATGAGAAGGTGGGACAGTGTCCTACAGGCCAGGGGAACTGAGATTGGTGCCCCTGCGGGGCAAAGGGCTGTGGAAACCTGGAGTGCTTTGGGAGGTTGAGTGGGAGTGAGGAACTGCTTCTCTGGGCTGGAGGAGACAGTGGGAGGGGACATGGTGTCTTGCAGAGGCCAGCCTGGGGAGCTGAGTGAGCTTTCCCCATGCTGTCCCCACTGTCCCTGACTGCTGTATCTTTGCCTATACTTCCTCTGCACCTGAATCTCAGCAAGGACAATCAATACAGTGTCACACAGTTTTGGGGCAGAGTCACAGAGGACTGGCCCGTGTGCTATAAAGAGCCAGGTTACTAATACAGTTCTGGAGAGAGAAAACTTAAGGAACTACTAGCTACTTTCCATATTCTAATGTTTTCCCAGGGTCTGTGGCACCCATGTGTGATTTTCCTCATTCTAGAGTTCTTCTCAGAGCTTTTCAACCTTCTCTTTTCAGAATTTTTTTTTTTTTTTTTTTTTAAGTATCTCTGAGGCCCCTGTTGTAAGGCTAACAAAAGTTTTCAAACAAATCTTGCTCATGAACAGGTTAAACCTCAAATTTAATTTCACAAAGCAATGTGATATCAACAGAAAATTAAAGAAATATCTTTGCACGTTCTTCCTTTACTGCAACCAGCAACTCTGATATTGCAGGACAAGCATGCTAGTTAAAAACTAGCAAATTTAGAGGAGGATTAAGACTTGCTTCCTGCTTGTTTCTTTGCCTGGACTGTGACTGAGACACATCAGAAGCTGAACTTCAGAGCGTGCCAAGTACTATTTGCATGAGCTATTCTAGGAATAAAAGTAAAGTAAAGTAAAAAGCCAAAGATCCCCTGCTGGTGAGGAAAAGACGGGTAGTGGTGAATTCTACATACTAACATCTGCAGCTTGGTAGGGTGTGGGGCAGGAAGATCACAGTGCTCTTTTTCAAAAGTTGTAACAAAATTAACTCCATGCCTTTCACCCTGAAATGAAAGACCATAGCTGCGTAGAATGAACGTGGATAAGCAGAAGTGCCCTCTCTTGCTTTTTGGTTGTGCTTCCAAAGACATCCCTAAAGGGGCTTGTTTTCATCCTTTGCCCTTGGCCAGAGGTAATGGTTGGTCATTAGGTATTAGCAGTTGCAATGAGCAACTGAAACAACTTGATCTTCCCACAGACTGCTGTTCCATGATGCATTTTTTATATTTGTAACTTTCTGTTCCTAATTCTTTGTTTGTACCTACATCTTATATTCTATTCCTGATTTTTTTGATGGCTTGCAGTTTCCTGTTGTCAGTGTTAACTTACTCATTCTATTTTTTCTCTTCTTTCTTTTTGATTAATATGGTATTAACATACAATTTCAGTTTGCTTTGAGCAGAGAAACCCAAAATGCTAAGCCCATGCATGCGGTTTTTCTCACAAAGTTTCAGCAAGGATACTGTCATATGCAGCACTGTATTCAGCAAACACTCTTTTCTCCAACTTCAGTTCTACTCTGTCTTGTATTTAGGACATTTCATGTACATTGGGAAACTCTTTAGCACAAGGTCCTCCAGCTTTCTTGCTGCTCCCAGTAATGACTTCGGGCAGATTCTTGTAGGGTCAAGAGTGATTTCCACATCTGCTGTGCTTAGTGTCTTTGCAGTATGATGGAACACCTTATAATTTCAGCTTCAATGAGAATTCAGTGGTGCTTTGGTGACTACTGCATAGTGGAATATCTTTTTTTTACAGGGAAATGCCTGGCTTAATGTAAAATCTGAGCAAAGACAAGACAGTGTGCTTTGGCTTGTCACTTATTTACTCCCAGATAGAAGCACAAGTAGGGGCTCCTCAGCCTGTGGTAGAATTGTCAGTGACTTTGTTAACATTTCTCATACAAGCCATATAAAACTGTCAGGGTTACTTTGAAATATTTATAGCTTTACTACTACTTCAAAGCTCAGAATTACTTCTTAATAGTCATAGGTACCCTTGCTATGATGATACAAAGTTTCTCAGCTCCAGATCATCTGCAGAATTGCAAATCAGTTGGTTTTTTTTTTCCAAATGAAACAAAAATTGAAATTCCAAACACCTCCACAAAATGCAGTTCTCTTTTTAGACAGTGTGGGGAACATGATTTCTCATTATCCAGGTAAAAAGAATGTTTAAAATACAATTTGTCCTGAGAATGAGGAGCTTTATATGCCCTTAGAAACTGAGTAACTCATTTCAGAAGTGTCTTTCACTTGATAGTATGCATTCCCAGTGTATTATTTTCTTTACCATTAATTTCCATCTGAAGTTCTGAGCAGGGTTGGTAACCATACCTGATGGTTGAGTCCGATGTGTGTGGTTGGGATTGCGGAATCCAAGACGTGCATTTGCTCGATCTCCATGTGCCTGTAGAGCTGCTGCAGCTGGGGAGGCTGCACACTCTGCAGCTCTGTGAAATGGTTGTCTCCAAAGGTCTCAAACTCACTGTGCATGTGGTGTGGATGATATTCCCAATAATGATCTAAAGAAAGTAAAAACAGATTGTCCGTCGCTGCAAGATGGAAAAACATGGCATTTGCCTGGCTTTCATTGATTCTTCCTCCTGTCACAGCCCTTTCTGCCCTCTCCAAACCACTCCTGTTGGCCTGTTTGTCTCTGCTGACAATCCCTACAGTCCCTGTAAAGTCTCTTCTCCGAATCTCATAAATTCCTGTGACTGGGAAGTATTATTTAGGCCATTTTGAGTAGGAAAATACTCTCAGATAGTGAGCTGGATTTAAGTGATCATTTAACACAAGATGCAGATTTTAGTGCTGGCACTTTTCTCAAGAAGAGACCATAACAAGTTTCAAAACATTGTCATTCTTGAGTCAACAAATTCTACTGATTTACACTCTGTCATATTCTTATCACACTCTTCCTCATGGCATGGAAATGGGGAGGTGGAAAAAATGTAAAGACTATTCTGCAGCTATCTTTAGTCTTTATTTTACTATGCTAGCAAAATTTCAGGAATGCTGCAGAAAGGGCACTTTTCTATATTCTTCCTGCTGTTTTGCTATATCACATGTTTTTAAGTACGATTACTAGAGAATGAAAGGATAAACACGTGGAAATCTTGTGTACACTGTATACAGGAAGGCTCAATTCTAATGCAGACTCTTTCTCTACTTTTTTTATCTCTTCAGTACATTTGAAATTTTTGTGATAATTTGGATTTTTTAAAAAAAATAAAGAAGTACTTAAATAACCACTATAATGTTTCCTTATTCATTTATCTTTGAAATTAAATTCCATATCATTCTCTGTTTTATATTTCTGGCTTTTTTATTCAACATAAGCCTCCAGCTTTTTAGAATGTTGTATTTGCTGCTCAAAATTTAAAATTTTCTACAAGAAATGTGAAGTATTGCTAATTCTATTTCTATATACAATAGCTGCACACATAATTTTGCACATATTTATGTGCAACCTGTTTTTAAAATCAGTGTCAACACTACAGCCTCTGCTCTGTCTGAGCCTGGAACTAATCTTCCAGGGTTCATCTTTTTGTGTATCACTTTATACACGGCTGAAATTTCTTTATGATATTCTGTGTAGCAATTCTAATTTATATCTTATTATTCCACATTCTGTTCCCTTATTAAATTATTTTTAAAAATTTCTGTTCTCTCCTTTACATGTTTTCAGGTTGCTGTCAACTCTTACAATCCACTTCTAATTATCCCTTAAGCCAGCATCAGCTCTGAGTCTTTCAGTGTAAATCAGCATATTCAGCCCCCTATTCACACTTGTACACTCCTCCAAGCTCCCTCCCAGCTGTTGACATCCTTCCAATAACACAACAGACAGCTTGGACATGCTCCTCTAAATGTAGTTAAATTTATAGAGGAACAATTGTCTTGTTCTGCAATATATGCTGTTGTGCATGACATCTGGATATTAATGTGCTATGAATATTTTTCTTAAATATCAATTTTTTTAATCTAATCTCCTATCTCCTCATCCTTCCCCATTTGTGCTTCAAACAGTTAAGTGTAATCACACTGAGGATTTGAAATCCAGGGGAATGACTTTGAATGTGGCTTCTTTTAGAGTGAACTCAGTGATATGTTTATACCAAGCACATTTATACCTGAGAAGCTATAAGCTCTTTCATCTGCCTTTGTACAGAAATTTATTTGGAGACTCTATGAAATCATTTATGACACCAACACTTAATTTTTGTCCTTTCTGCTTTTCTGATTCATGAATAAGCCTCATCACTGCATGTGAAAGGGGTGGAAATGTGCTTTTAAAAGCATACAGGGAGCTGCTGCATTACTTTGTCATTTCTTCACTTTGTTGTATGGCACTTTCTATGGATTATGTACGGATTTTATAGCCCTAAGATAATTACAATGCACAGTAGCACTTCATGTTGCAGTTCAAGACAAAAATTTCAGTTTCTAGTGTAAAAAAGTGGGGTTTATGGATGCAAAGGACTCAGGTATTTTTATATCCACATCTACTTCAACCCAGGAAACAGCAGAGTGGGTGAATTGAAATCCATAATTTACCTAAGGCTGTGTCCTGGTAGGAAGCTTTGAGCACTTTCAGTGTGAAACCTTTCCCTTTAGTTGGAAGACTGAATCACACTAACTCATGTGTCCTCTGGGTTAAATTAGTGCAGATTTCTCTAAGCAGAACCAACCCTTGAGATCCCATATACCATGGGCAGCCCTGCTTATTAAATTGTTGAGAATACATCCCAGGAGTAATCGAAACTCTTGTTCCTAAGAGTGATCTGGCTCTGTTTGCTGTGCAGAAAGTGCTCTGTCAGAGAGCAATGTATATTCCCAAAGATCCCTGGTCACTGATAATCCACAACAGCAAATGAGATCAATGCGTAATTGGGAGGATGAGAAAGCCCAGGAAAAAGTCTCTGAGGCTGTCAGTGGCAGGTCTTCAGCTGTGGAATGTCTTACTAGCAGCAAATACGGTGGCCAAGAGAGAAGAAAGAGCATTTCCAACCTGCATACCCATGAGTATCTGTGCACCCTCTAGGCAGTCTACTTCTGATTACTTTAAAATATTTTTTATCAGCAGTTAGGTTTTTATCCTTCAAGATACCTCTTAGTTTTTTGGAGCCTATGAAAAGGTTACTCTTGCTCCAGAACTGTTATAGCTTTTCCCTTGGCAGATTAACTAGCCCATGGAACACTATTTATGCATATTCATGTTTATAACTAATTAGCAATTATCATACTAATTACTAAATTCCTTTTTGATGGAATTAGATGCTGTTGTAAAAATAAAGTAATAAAATAATACTATTAACACAACATATAGGATTTAAAGTAATGACATAATAGTATTGCACTACCAAAAAAAATCTACGTCAGAAATTACTTCAGCACAAACTTATGTCCAATTGTTCAAGTTGTGATAGGGAGCAAAGTCCTTATTTTTTCCAAAATATCTATAATTTCCCAGTAATCCTCAGGAAAAACAATATTGGTTTAGGAATGTTAGAAGACGAATTACAAATCTGTCTCCACAAGTGCTTCTGCAGTTAACCATCTTGGCTAAGTTATTGCATATGAAAATAAAAAGAGAAAAACTTAAATATCTGCAGATATTTGAATTACCAGAAACTCTTTACTTCTATGCTCTTTGTAGTGTTATGTCAGTTACACATACCAATTTTGTTCTTTTCTCTAAAACATGAAGGTGGAAGGAAGAAAAATATAGGAGATAAAAATTCTAGAAATGGAAAGTGCATGTTCTTTGGGTAAAGGAAAATGTCATTAAAAGCCAAGCTATACCTACAGAATGGAGTCATTATGAGAAATTTCATGTGAAGTGAAAGAGGATGTGAAAAAAATTCTCTCTTACAGAAACATGGAGATTATGTTTGTTTTGGTCTTGTATGTAGTGAAAGGTTAGAGGAAGGACAATAATGAATTCTGAACTCCCTCCCATGACAGAGAGGATGTTAGCCTGTTGGGAAGTGGTAGCTGACCTAAATGCATTGTGTTAATATTCACCATGGAGGTAGATGCTCACTCCACAGGTGCGAAAACCTGACTGAATGTTTTCATGCACCTTCTCATCGCTGTAAATTGCTTTGCTCCTGTTTTAATAGATGAATAATGGTGGAACCAGCGGTCAGAATACGAAACAGGCTCTAGGCAGGTATGTGTAATAAATGTGGAGCAACAGGTTAAATGTGCATAGGGCAGTGCCAAAGGGAGCAGCAGGTGCCAAGGCAGCTGTGGAGCTGAGAGCTGCTGCCCGGCTGTGCTGCCGGGCTGTGCTGCCGGGCTGTGCTGCCAGCCTGGCCCCGCGCCTCTGCCGCTTCTGCTGGGCTGGGCGCCTTTGCCAGCACATGCTGGACTAGGAGAGGGTTTCTTTCACAGCCCCACACTGCACAGCTTACAAGTTCCCAGTGTGTTTTTCACGTCTGAAGAAGCAAGTCAAGGAAAAAAGCCGAGAGGAAATGGGAAAAATATTGAAGGACGCTGGAAACTCAATGTCTTGCTCAGACACTACAGAATCACCCTTGAGAAGAGTGCTGTGGTCCTGGGCAGAACATCAGTCTTATCCAAAACAATGGTAGAATCTCATTAGCTCTCACTTTACAAATTAATTTAATTATGCCTAATGTTCAAAAGCCTATGGGTCAGGCATCAAATAATGAGAATAGCTTTGAAGGGAGGGCATTTTTTAATGAAGTTTGGAATTCTTTCTCTTTTTCCTATAGCATTTAAGACTAAGGTTCACATGTTAGGAATTTCCTCCACTTCTATGTGGGCTAACAAAATCAAAGCTGAGATTCATAAATGGTCATGTTACTCCAGGATGTGGGACAAAAATAAAATCCCAAATCATGAAATCTAGTAAGTTCCATGAGGCCAGCAACAAAGTGAACAAAGGTCAGCACTCAGCTTCCTACAAAAAATGATTTTTACCAAACCTGTAATGTTTGGTGATAACATAGAAACAAAGCTGCAGTGGAATTTTGTAATTACAAAGATTGCATTAGTGTTACAAAATATGCTGTTACACTTACAAGCTCAGGGTAGGGTGATGGACTAATACATGACCACTCAAAGCAGCTTCTGTCCAGCATGACTGTGCCTCTGTGTTTATTACAGTATTTAAAACAGAGTTGCACTGCAGTACAGAAAATAATCGCACACAATGCTTGTGGTGATGAACATATCATGTTGTGGTTTTGCTTGTTAATTTCAGTGTTCACTTATAGGAAATTATTTTCTAAATATTATTCACTAGTGGAACAGATCTACATTTTTTTTTATGAACTTTACTACCTATTTGTGTAAATAAGTAAGTAAGGGATAATAAATAAGGTGTAAGGGTTTCCTTCAGTACTATATTTGAGGAAAAGAGACAGTAATGCATGTAGCACAAATCTGCAGATTAAGACATTGCCATCTCCCTTTCACAAAATAATTTTTCTAGCAGTGAGAGAGAGGTAGTCTGACACCTCAGGAAACAGTCTTATTTCTTTAACAGTCCCTTGCCAGCAAAATCAAAAGTATTATACTGTCTAGTGGCATCTATTTGCATTAACTGGTAGTATTGAGGTACATAGGGGTAGTGAGTGGACCTGCAAAATTATTTTTATGTATTGTCAGTGGTCTCACTATACCACAAGGTGAACTTCTCTCTCACAATTCTGTTCTCATTTTTTCTTTTTATCCTCCTATCTAATCAGGTTCTTGTCTCTTTCACTGCTGTTACTGCAGCATCTTTTTATTCCTTTCCCCCTCAATTTTTCAATCATTGTGCCTTTATCACTTTGTTCTGAACACTTAGTACATATTTCTAAATGCACTTTTTGGCATCCTTATCCTGCTTTTCTGCATGGCTGTCCTCAGGATTCTATACTTCTGTCATGCAAACAAAATGAAAGCCAAAGTTGGGTTTTTCAATGCTTATCAGAAAGAATGAAACTACAATAATTTGTGGGTTTCAGTCTCCATCTGTATTTTTTGGTTGTTCATTGCTGTTTTGGACTGTGAGTGATTCAGGACAACACAGGGCACAGATATATATACACAACCAAGTATATTACAGGTGCGTTCATAAATTAAAATTTGATTGAAATGTGCAGGCTGGGTTTAGGTGCATCTTCCTTAAGTACTTACTGCAGGAGTTAAAATGTTTTTGGGGTCTTTAGGACAAGTGCAGAACAACTTTAGGAACAGACAAATTTCTGTTTAAAGTGCATGTTTAGGTACTGCTTAGGCTATAACTCATATAGGTCACTATCCAGGTTTTGTTGTGTTCATCATGATGAGTAAAATCATGCTAGTGATCTGAGAAATGTAGCTTAGAAGCAACCTTTCAGAAGAAAAATGGACAGTAAACCAGATGGGCTGATAAAATGGTGAAAGATAAAGGGAAGGTTTGCTTGAGGTAGCCTAGACTTAATGACAGAAAAGTTATTTCCCAGCGCTTTTTTTCCTACATGGCATCTTTTATATTTATTGTTTAATTGTCACAATTACCTTTTGAGATAATCAATGTTATCCTGTTTTATGAGTGTGCAAACAGATACGGGGTATAATGTAAAAACCCTGAATTTCCATGTGGAATTTGCTGGGTTTGATTAATGAGACACGACAGATGCCATGAGATAACTTATAAAAACTGAATTAATTCTTTGTCTTCAGGTGTTAAGAATATCATAGGTGTTTCCTGAATGAAGTGTAGAGAACAAATTTAGGTAGGAATCTCTTTCAGCTAAATGCTCAGAACGATCTTACTCAGTAACTCACTGCTCTTTTGTTGCCACAAAACAGTACTGTGCTATGATTAGTTTGTGTTTTAAATTATAACAGCGATGGCTTTAGTTGCTATATCAGGGGGGTTCTTTCAGGGAAACTCCAGGACCTGCAGGGACTGCCACCACTGATGGAGTAGAACGGTGCTTTTCCTTCCTGAGTCAATATTGACTCTGGTATTTCCAGGGTGCTGTTGCTGGACCATTGTATTGCACAGGAGACAAAATTCACAAAGCAAGACTCTTTCCTCTGCATTGATTTAGAGTCCAGTGCTCAGACAACACTAAAATATAGACACCAAAACTTTGAAATCACATATATAAATTGAAATAATAAATAATCGTACAGCATTTTTAGCTTGAGTTATGTTTATGCACAAACAGCTACAAGGAAGTTTTACATAGATTTAGAGACAGGAAGTACTTGGGTGTACTGGAGGAAGAGTGAAAGTTAAAGTTAGGTGTGGCAGCATGCAATAGAGATCAAAAGAAAGAGAAAAATATAAGGAGTTGAAAAAAGCTAAATACCAAAAAAAACCTAAGCACAAATGGATTATCTAGGACCTAAGTAAAATGGTAGTTGGACTTGGGAATACAAGAAGAGGAATACAGTGTTGCAAATCCAGGTTCTTAAAAAGTTGAGAAGCAAGCTGAATGCTTTTGATCTGCAGAGGAAAATAAAAACACAGTGAAGATAATGAAGGATAGAGGTCACGAGATCCCACTTTCCTGGGAACTCCTTGCATCTCAGAGTGCTTTTTAAAATGTTCTTTCAGAGAAACCATGTTGCAGTTGCTGGGTTGGAACAAATAATATAATAATATTATGTTATTAATAAAATAATTTTTGTTCCTGATTCAAAAATATGTTCCTATACATTGCAGATCACAGCAATAAATGTGTTATTTTCTTGTATGTCCTAAATCCATTTCCTGTGGTAATCCATGAGACTTTATGCTTCAGGGAGATATTTTTTGACTTACCACCATGACTCTCTCCATCACTGTTGAGATACTGGTAATAGTCATGGGGCTGTCGGTAGAGGTCTGACTCATAGGGTACCATATCTTCAGAGGGCTGTAAAAAGAAGAGGAATTTTTAGAACAGTAAGTTTACACAAATCCTTTCCAAATTATTCATATAGTTAGTGAAGGGCTGATGCCAACCCAGTTTATACTGCTTAGGGAAAGGAAAGGGAGTCTTTAAGTTATTACTAAACCAGCAGAAGTAAAATGTGTGACACCAAACACTGGTTTTGGGAGAAAAAAAAAAAAAAGAGTAATCCCAGTAGAAAAGAGACCCAGCCTGTGTAGCAGAACTTGTCCAGTTGTAATACAGACATCCCGTGTATCCCACACTCCAGCCTTCTGAGGATACTGCTTTAGAGCTGTTGTAGATATTGAGCACAAGTAAAGGTGAAATATTTTCTTTGGTAGTTGCAGACATTTTCTTCTATTGATGATAATAATGATGATTATTATTATTATTCCTGCACACAAAAAAGAAAGCAGAAACTTGTCTTGCCTAAACATATTGTTTCTACAAGGTCTGACTAAATGGTGGCAGTCTGTCAGAGGGTAGTGAACACTGACAGAGAGCATAAACACATTTTCTTCCTCAGTTACTGCCCAAAGTGACCTCTAAATGTTTGCTGCCTCAAATCAACTGCACAGGGCTTTAAGATACACACAGTGAAGACTGAAAAAGTCCAAATGTGGGGCAAATAGTGAGTTGTGACCTGTTGGATGCTCAGCTGTAGAATTCTCTATCTTCTCAAAACAGGTGACACAGGGTACCTTGCCCACCTCTCTTCCTCCTCAGGCCTAGTATTCCAATTTCAACACCGAGTAAGATCTTATGTTGTCACAATAAAGGCTGTTTATTATTAGTTGTGCACAATTTTGTTGCTCCATTTAATGTTTCTTCATGTTTATTTCCAGAATGAGAGTTAGACAGTCTCTGTCATGGGGTTTTGTTAAACCTTAGTCCTGTTAAGTTTGTTACAGTGTTTCCTTCCAATCCAAACAAATTCTTGTGCTGTCAACAGCAAAGAACTCAACCGCCTTCTTGCCTTTTTTTGGAAAGGAAATTACTCCAAGTATTTCTAGGTGTTAATAGAAACATTTTACTTCTATTAAAGACTCCATCATAACTAACTTTGAAGGACAAATATTTAGAATAACATTATAATTATGTGATGGGCGTATTTCTTGTGTTTATATTTCATATGCCTATCTGTATGTCCCAAATCCTTTCCCTTCATGAATGTGTCACGTTTTTGGAACATCTGCATTTTTTAAGTTTATGCTGTGGTAACAGCATGACAGAAATACAGGACAGCTTCTCTTTTCCTTACTCCTCTAGACTGCTTGAGAAATGGAACCCAAGGTAGCAGCTGCCACTAAAATCCAGATGGAGGTGGTAGATAAGCAGTTAGCAAAAGGAAAGGACTTTTTTTTTCTGGTTTCTTTAATTCTTCTGGTTAATTCCTTCAGTTCATTCTGCTGGAATTTAGGGATTTAAAGATTGTCCCTTTCTGAAGATTAAGATGTTAGAACACATACCAAAAATACCCCAACAAAGCACTTTCAGAAATTACTTTGGAACTGGTAAATCCTTAGCAGCAGCCATGTGTTCTATTAGTGTATCATTAAAAGGCACTGGTAAGGCTGTCTACAACTTTGTGGCTTCCAGCACACACACTAACTGGGAATCAGATCCATGGAACATTTAAAGTCTCAGGAGAAAATCCATCACGTGGCTACAAGTTCCAGATAGAATTGGTGGTGGTGGATAATTGCTTTGGGGAAATCTTGAGAAGATGATAACCCACAGTAAAGGCTTTCTAAGGGAAAGACTAAGAAGGGACAAGTCATCATTTAATTGCATCCACAGCAGGAATACCAGTGACAGGATTCTTCTCTGGTCTCCAAAGCTGTACTGTAGGTACAGTCTCCCTTTCCAAATCTATGTGATTACAACAGAAATGCCCTTTATTCACACAGAGTTACAATGGGAAGTATAACATGTTTTCCAGTTTTCAGGGAGGTGGTCAAAAAGTCAGTACAGCATGTATTTCCTCAATGTTTCTGCTTTTTCTCTGTATTTTCTTGCTGTTCTCTCTGGTTATATGTATTTACTCATCTTCATTCCTTCCACCTTTGGTGTAGTCTGATCTCTGATAAGAAAAAGTAATAAGACCATATTTTGCTTTCTTTAGGATAAAGTTCTGAATGGAATTTCTCCTTTTCATTGTCTCTTCAAATTAGTTCATCCTACTCCTTTATTTCCTTCCCCTAAATATATGCTTCCTGTTAAAATATAAACTTATGCCTTCATATTCAGAATTTTAATTATATTATAAATTTTAAACTAAATTTATAATTAATATTATAAAATACTATAATTCAAAGGAAAGCATTGATGTTCTGTGAAAGGGGAAATGTCAACAACTAAATGGAAAATGCATATCATACTAGTTGGGAAAAACAGAGGTGAAAAAGTCGTATAAATGTACATTGTTTGAAAGAAAAATCTCTGTTTCTTCTCAACTGAAATAGTAGAAATTGATAGGAATTATTAAGAAGTTAATACTTAAATGCATTGAAGTTTTAAACGCTGATAACTATCCCAAAGTAAACTAATTTAGAAAGAAATCAGTATCCTGTCAATCTAGGCTTAATTTGCTAAAATTTCCACTGATACAACAAGGCATCTATCACTCATATCTTTACAGAAGTATACAGAAGTCCAAAAGAAGATTGAAAATACATATTTTAGGCAAGGAAAAGAACGTTTGGCTTTTCCTAATTGTGCTTTCCTTTGTTGTCTTCTCTCAGTTTCCAAACTCCCCCACTTCAGACCAATGTACATTAACAGGCAATAGCATCTCACAGTCTGACAAATGAGAATAAAGTATTATACCATTCAAAAGCTACTTTTACAGTTCAGATGTGTATTCAGTGACCAGAGCTAAAGGGAGGTGTGTTAAATAGACTCTTTATACAATGATTCCCTTAATATTTACAGATCTGACTGACTACGGAGTGAGTTGCAGATACCCAATATCTAAAAACTATTTTACATAGAGCATTGGGGTACTATAAACTCTCATTTGAAAGTCTGGGGCTTAAAATTTCTTTATTATGGATTCTTGGAATTTTTGTCCTTGGATTTGAATCCTGTCCAGTGATCCTTTTGATAAAATATGTGTGTATATCGTTGTTAACTCATGCAACTGGACCAATCCATCCTCACAAAGGACTTGTAATACCACTGCTTTCTATCTTGGTGTCTGATCTTCAAGGGCACAGTAACTAACATGGCAAGATGTATGTTAAATATTTAAAAGTCTACTTATCATAAACCTAATCACATGGTGGTTAAAGGACACAGAATAGCATGTATTCTCTCTGATTATCCTATGGGAAAGTGGCATATTTCCCTCTATTTATTAGAGAGGCTATTTTCAATAACATGTTTTTAATTGCTTTCTGTTTTTTTGGGAGGTGGTTTGTTGTTTTGGGTTTTTTTAAAGAAAAGTTTATTTAGATATGTTTTCTCTAATTAGAGAGAAGAGGTTTCACCATGTACTGCTGTTGCCTCTTGTGTCAATCTTTACCCACTTGTCCTGTCCTTCTCTGGAACATCCCCACCCACACCCATTTCATCATCTTACTGACAGCTCTTCCATGACACTGAACTGTTTTGTTACTCCTGACAAAAAGCAAAGAACAGCTTATGTTTAATATTTAACTGATGTCAATGGCCATTTGTTCTATGGTTGTTTCCATGTGAAAGAATGACTGAAAGCTTTGTTAGGATCCCATAGTTGTGGTCTGAAGTTGGTATCTCCTTCCATGCATGCCATGAGGTGCAGTGCACTATCTAAGACAGTATTCTAACCTCAAGTAAGAGGTCAACAAACAATGCTTTCTGTCACAGACTGTGATAAATGAGGAGTGGCCTCAGTCTTCCATCTTTGTCCTGAAACTTGAGGGAAAAGCCACAAAACCAGTCAGAGAAAGCTCAGTTGGCACTGGTTAAGAGAGACACACTGGACTCGGCTGAATAGCGTCTGAAAATCTTGTTATTCCCCAAGACTTTGTCAGATGATTCCAGGGAATTGTAAAATCACTAAATGCTGATCTGTTTGTTATCTTGATATAACTATTCACTGGCATGTGATTCAAAAATACTTCAGACAATTTCCAGTGATGTGCTGCTGAGACAAACTTTAAGGCCAAGATTAACTTTATTTCCTTGGAAAAAAATTACAGTATAACTATTTTAGAAAAGATGAGTAAAAATATTAGCATGATTACTCACTGGGCCAGCCTCACTGGACCGTGTTGACAGTGCAGTTATGTGGAACAGAGTACTTCTGTGGGGCATGTTTGCTCTCATGCAATAATACTTCATTCAAAGCTGTGATTTCTACAGGTGGCTACTTAAGGATTCATATAAAACTGGAACCCTTTTCAGGCAAAGGTGTTTGACTGAATCATGTTTTGACCCATAACACAACTGAGTTCTATCAAGCACTGGAAGACAGACCCAGTCTGCAGAATATATCCCTACAAAGTTTCTAATCTTCAGAGGAAGATGCAGTACTCCCCAACAATTTAAACAGTGTTTTCCTACTGAAGGATAATAATTTCCTAGCCCAGGCAAGAGAAGGCAGTTACTGACCCACCCTCAACTGAACAGGGAAGGGTGGAGGAGGGAAGTGCTGCTGCAACCCCTGCCTAGAAACAGGCTCGTGTCTCCCCACTGAAAAAGTCCCAGGAGACAGACTTGTAGGACTCCAGCTGGCAGTGCTCAAAGTGCACTTAAAGAAATTTTGAAAGTACAAAGCACAAAATTATTAATTTTGTGACAGTTTAATCACAAAACAAAAAAATCAAATTGCTCCATCAAGGGCTTTAGTAAGATGCAATAGGGTTTTCACTGCCAGTTGTATCACTCATCTGAACACAAGTTCAGACAGATTATTAACTGCAACACAAATTAGAATGTGGGCCAAATTGTGTTACATTTTCACTCAATTTATTCAACATATGTCCTGGAATTCAGCGCTGGGAAAAAAGGCAGAAAACTTGGCTATCAGTTAATGAATGGACAGAAAATTAACAATTGGAGTTTTTCTCCCAATGGAGATGCAGTTTTCTGGGGTAGCTAGCTAAGGACAAGGTTTGTGTTTCTTTTCAATTTTTTTTTTTTTTTAAAGCCCAACAAGTAACATAGTGAGAAATCTCTAGATACATTTTTTTTAAGCTTGTTTCTATTCAGATTTTAATTCTGTTGCACTTACAGGATGCCCATTGGGAAATTCTGTATATTTAAGAAAAAGAAAAATTATTTTTAGAGTCTCCTCAGCCTTTGGGTAGATAGGTGATTTCAGGAGCACTGATGATAAACTGAGAAAATAAAGGGTTTCCCCCAGAAATAAGATCAGTCATCATGAATTCCAAACATGACAGGAATTCAAAGGGAAACATTTTTGGATGGAAGATAATAAATGTCTTTAGTCTTCATTACATGGGACAAGACAAAACCAAAACTTGATAAAAGTTTTTGTTAAAAACCCCTTTGATCTGCATTGCCTCTTTCTGTTCTCTGACACATGTATAGCAATTACTGCAAGCCATCTACCACATAAAAAGCCAAATGAACCACCTTATCTGACACCTCTTCAGCTTCTACAAACTTAATGAAATCTAATTAAGGCCTCCGGTACCCATTCTGCTTAGAGATTTCCCATTAAGCCAGGTTTCTGAACAACAAGTTAGTTAGTGACATTATTTTTTTTATAAATAATTGGTTTTTTTTAACTCACTGTACGATAAATTACAGCAGTGTGACAATGCTTCAGAGTTAAGGAAAGGATAGACCTGCCACATAAGCACACAGAAAAATTTATACCTTAGAGAAAACATTGAAAGACGCAAATAAGGACCATAGGTTTTTTCCCTATTCGCCAATTGCTTTTTCACAGTCAGTGAATTCGAGAGAATTCAAGAAAAGATTAAGTTAAAAACTGAAATGCCATCACTGGACAGAGTCCTATAATCTGCAATATGTAAATCAACATTCAACAACTCTTCTCTCACAGATTAGTAGGCAGTTAAATACATGAACTCTGTCAGAGACCTCAGAGGATTAAGAATTACAGTCTGAAGAAAGGCGGCTTTTATATCACGTAGGTGGCACTGAAGAAGAGAGATTTACTGACTTGCTATAAACGCCCTGTACAAAAATACCGTACATTTAATCTGTGAAAACAAATGGAGATCAAAATCAGATACAAGTTTGGGGAGGAAATGTTAATTTCCCTTTCATTGCAGTGTTGTCACTAGTTTTATATACTGACCTAAGCCAAACTTCCTGGCATTACAAATACAGACCAAAACAGAGATATTCTCAAATAACAAAACCTGGTTTACTTTGCCTTTTGCTACTGAACCCAATAATCCATATTACAAATAATTCCATATACTCACAGGGGGAATAAGGGGAAATCCTTCCATCTTGCAAGCTTGCAACATTCAGCCAACTTCTGAGTGAATTTTTCTTATTTCAGTTTTCAAACATCCAGAATAACTGACTTGCAAAAAATCATATTTAAAAAATTGAGGGGAAAAAGAGGAAAAATAAAGAAAAAAGAAAAAAATTTAAAAAATTAAAAAGTGAGATCCTTGGACTCCGTGAAGTCCCTCAGCAGTGGTGGATCTCAGGACAGGAGGACCCTAGCAAGTTTTCATAGTTTGCCCTAATAGGTTCTGAGGTGAACTTCTTCCCGAGCTGTATGCGAAGTTCCTGATTTTATCAAATGTCTGTAGAAGGCAGATAGGCCTTGGGTCTATCAGTGCGCTGTGACATCACACTCGAGCCAGTTTGCATAAATCTCATTTCAGGGAGCTGTGGCGCTGCAGCAGGAAGTCTGCCCCAGCCATGGACAGGTGCTCTGCTGTACAATCAGCAGCCCAGAGCCTGCATCAACAAGCAGCACTCGGGGGAAGGCTGTGCGCTTCCCACTGCCCTGAACCAGCACCATGGTGCTGCTCTCAGGTTTAATGAGAGATCATAGGCACATAGTCCTGACAACTTCTGTGGGGCCAGAGCAGTAGCGTAGACTTGCATTAATAATAGTCCAGTATTGAAATGATGTGGCAATACTTAGCAGGTAGGAAAGAAAGAGTAAGCAGTTTCAAATACACAGCCTTAGGTTTTTACAAAACACTGAAGTTATGCCTGTGAGATTTTGCATGAGAGTAAATTCAGTGAAAGATTCTTTGTCCTTTTTCTTATTTGTTTCTTGTGAACTCTTTTGTTTCATAATTCCTGCAAGGAGAAAGTGAGTTGGGAAAAGGAGAAAGTATTATTTGTCCCTCATGATGACTTCCCTCAGGTCCTGGGTGCCTTTAACAGTGAATAGAGAACAAGATTTATAGACTCTTGCTCAAAGAGTCAGGTGCAGAAATACCTTGTAGAGATGTTGTGTTAGCTCTGCTCACTTGATTTTCTCCTCTCTCTTTATCCCACTGTTCTGATGGCATTTGGCTGCACTGAACAAATGCCCTTGATAAGCAGGTTCTGGCAGGGGCAGAGATGAGTGGGGCATGGGGCAGGATGTAGGGGATGCGGCCTGGCTACAAGGGGAGAGGGCTCTCATTCTGCAAAATGCCTTCTTGCTTTGCAGTTAGTTACTAATGTCTTGGAAAAGTGAAGTTTCTTTGTCTCGTTTGTTCCCTTTCAGTCTATGCCCATGTGCCACAGGTTCTGCTTTTGAAAGCAGCCTGCTTACCACTCACCTGGATCTGTGTGCAAGGGGGAATTTCAGCCACTCCAGACTTCCTCCCTTGTACACTGGTAAAACCAGAGGCCACTCACAAGTTCCTCTCATTCCCCACCCTCAGGAACTCCACAAGCAAACCATATTAGCAATGGGATATAATCAAGAACATGATGGGATATTAACTCTTGAAGCCTCAGACTGGATTTCGTCAGCATTAGTTGATGCATAAGCATTTAATTCTTCCTTAATTCATACTATGAACTCTTGACTTCAGTCTGGGAATAAGCAAGCTGCTTAACAGTCCACTTCTGTTTCTGAGATGGTTCTCAAGTCTCCCCCTGGATACCAGCCTGGAAGGGATCAAACCACCTGGGGGAAAAGGAGAGAAGCAAAGCAGCACCCTGATGATAAAATTCAGTGCAAACAGCAGAGAAGGGAGTGAACACACAAATCTTACAGTGGGTAATTGAATAATAGATGATAAAAGCAATTGTGGAAATTGTGTGTCTATTAACAAGGCTATTCAGAGCAAGGAAGATATGCTATCTGATTCACTGCACACTGAAAGATAGCTTAAGCAGCTTCTGCAAATATTAAACATGTGTTTTATACAGAGAGGCTTCTACTAAAGTGGAATGAAACTATATTCCATAGGCTGGAGGACATTACTGACTTTTAGCACAGGAAATTGCCTAATAAGGACAGATATTTTGCACCAGCCTTACTGCACTCAGGGAATGCTGGATTGCCAACATTATCGACCAGGTTCAAACATACAGTAATTGTAATTGCACCAAGGCAATCTATACAAAGAATGAAATTGATTATCTGTATACTGAATCAAAACTAAATTATATGACATAAGGTTTCAGGATGAGCAGGAAGTCCAGCAATTGAATAATCTTCCCAGGAAAGAGGGTATCTCCATAAATGGAAATGCCCAAAGTGAAATAAACCACTTGTTTATCACACTTGTATAGGAACATCACTAGTAACAACCTTGCTAAAGTTCAACACAGACTGGTTTTTCACAATTGCATATAACTGGGATTTTATCCTCTGTTTGTAAGAACAGAATCTTCTCACCCCTAAAGCAAGGCCTACTAGAGGTGATACTTTTGCCCCAGATCCTTGCCATTGCCTTATTAGATGACTTACATGCAGAAAATAGATGAAGTAACAAAACAGTTGTGTAGTAGAGAACTGATTTCCGAGGTATGTGATGTGATCTGCTAATCACAGCGTGCATTTTGGCCTTTAAAATACTTTTGAATTAGGGTGGGGTTCCTTATCCATAATGGAATTTTTAGAAGTAGAGAAAAAACTGATGAGTTGAAGGATTAAGTTTTTGAAAGATTATTTCTGATAACATTAAACATACATATGAATCTTATCCCTCTGAGCATCACCTCACTGTGTGCAGTTTTTTGAAGCATTTCTTGTCCTACCTCTAGCCATTTGTTCTTTAAGCTATTTCTAACCACAAACTACCAAAGCAAAAGTGTTTCATCTAGGAGCCACATCACAGAAAGGTCTCGTCACCTCAAACCTCGTTTGGTGCTCGGAAGGTAATTTTCCCACCTACTAAAACCACAGACAACCTCACTCATTCTCTAGTCCTTTAATCAGAAAAAGGTGTTCACACAGATTTTGCTACTGAGTTTTTTTGCAACAGAAAGACACCTCTAAGCAAGGAATTCCCCTGGGTGTTCCAAATTCTTCACAGTACTATGTTTTAGCATGGAACTTGTTTTTCATCTAGACCTAATATGGCTTGTATTCCATCCTTTAACATTGACTACCCAATGAGATGACATTGGTCTCTGACTGTGGAACCTGTGGGGCCTGGAGGACAATCCTCTCTTGATAACTGCTTGTTGCATGCACTCCTACTGAGTTGAAGATGTGAGTTGAAATATCTTCATTGCACATGTTGATGTGAGAGAGTAGGAGGCAGAAAATGGCTGCTGTAAATTCTGGCTAAAAAGAATTTTTAACCTCTTTTTCTTATGTGGACCTGCACCTTAGGACCTTTAACAGTCTGACTATAGACTCTCCCATTTCTACTGTGGTAGTATCCCTCCCTGATGTTCCCTGTGATACCCACAGGTTTACTGGCATGACTGTATTTGAATAAAGGCTTTTGCTCTCTATGTGGGTATCCCTTCCCAGAGCTGATGCAGTTTGTACTTGGAAAAAAGTGCTTTTGACAGTTCCACTTTCATGAGTTCATGAGTTTTATGAACCAGCATCTGTACAAAGACTTTTGCTAGTGGGAAATGTCATTTAAAAAATGTAATTAAAACAACAGTTCTAACTAACTTCAATATATTGGCAAAGATTTTCAAGCACAGACTAGACTCCATCCATATCAGAATGGAGAAATCACTTTCATTTGGAGAAAGAGAAAACTTTATGGATATTTCAAGAACTATTATGATATGCAAGCAGTTACAGAAATGAAAAGCATTTATTTTTTCATTTGATTAGTAACTTTAAACTCTACATAAAACAGAATTCAGCAAAGAAGAAAATATCTCTTTGGAAATTTATATGCCTTTAAGATCTGTTTACATGTCAGCTGCATTTTATTACTTAATGAATTTGGGAAAACTTGTTTGGGTTTTAAGGCATTTTCAAATAACTATAAGATTTTATATGGTTTTTTATGATCTTCTGCATTCTGTGGGCAACTGGTTTTCAATTCACATATTTCTACTTGCTTATTGTCATCCAATTTCTCAAACCTTAGTATCATTTCAAGTGATTGACATGGAAGACTGCTTTAACCATCTACTTTTGAAGTCTACATCCAGTGTACATCCTACCTACAGTCAGCCGCAGCAGTAAGGTGGAGGTAGAATTGTCTATCATCCCTTTGTAAAGAACCTACAGTCCAATAGAGGTTACCTTCCCTCTCACCTCCACACTGCTTCCCCCCCACCCCCCAAAACATCAGATCCTTTAATGATAAAAATTAAGTTATAAGGTTAAGGTGAATCTGTGATTTGGCTTGAGAAGAATATATTTGTAGAGAAAAATACTTGCTGCTGATGGAGGCTCAATACACCCCGTATTTCTTTTGACAAGGCGTTACTTCAGACTGACTCTAGTCTGATGCCATGGAATTCCCATTTGCAGCTGGAGACCTGAGCTACATCTTCAGTTTAATCTGAAAATATTCCAGTTTATGCATTCTAATACTGCTGTGTGGTGCAAAGTGTAGTAAGGGGGAAGGATCAGGATATTGATTTTAGAAATGGTCTTATGATCTGAACTGTTTTATTGATCTACATTCGCCACTGGAGAGGATTCTTACCCTGAGTCTGGAGTGACCTCTGCCAAGCTGTGTCAGAGACACCTTTGCTGTGGGGAGCTTGATTTGGATATTTAGGCAGCAGTTCTTTCCTGAGAGCTCAGCTGTACCTAGTCTTACTCTCCTAAGGTAAATACCACTTTTCAGACTTGCATCTTACTAGGATTATACCCCTTAGCATTCTCTCAGAATTTCAAAGAGAGCAACACTATTCATAAGTAAATGTGCTTAGGTAGCTGGTGGGTTTGTAGCTGTGCTTCTGGCTCTCTGCCACCACTTTGGAAAGGACTTTGTGCCTGGAATGTTGCACAGACAGAGGAACTAAAGTGCTGGGAGCCAGTGCTGGTCTTCCATCCTCCCCACGGATGTCTGGCTGCAGAAGAGCTGAAGCATGTATGCAAGCCCTAGGTCACAGCTTTTTGTGTGTGACTAGGCAGGTGTGTATGACACATTCAGGAGTACATTATCTGTAGAAACTTTTTACCAATTAAAAAAAAATTGTGTTTTAATTAATTACAATTCATTCTTTTGTAACCTCAGACCATCTCTACTAAATATATCACATGCAGTTAGATTCAGTCTTCATTTTTACTTTTTTGCCTGTGATTTTTTTCAGGTGTCTTGAAATCTGCAGGGTTTGGTAAAAAGCTGGAATCCTTACCTAATCTGGTAGAAAAAATTAACAGCCTAAAGATAAGTAGCTCCATCTTAAGCTCTACCTTTCTTTAGGCGCAAAGTCTGCTCACTGCTTTAACAAATGCTACATCAGCCAGGTAAAGGCTACAGGCCCATTGAAGGTGTTGATAGATTTTTGTTTGATTGCAGTTGTTTTGCTCTATTTTTTTGGTTCTATGTTTTTTGCAAAGTTGTTCTGCTAACAATATGTGGGTTGATACTTTATTTCCTCCCTCCTCTAGTTTGCATGAACTGTGGCTATTGGTCCTCTAATGTTGCAATCTTTTCATTTTAATGCAAGCAATTTGCTGTATCTGCAGTATAGTAGGTACTGTACTGAACTCTATTTAATTTTTTTTGTTGTGCCAGAAGTATTACATCAAACATTAAACAATTACATAACATATTGCACATTAAAGAAAGAAATATTAGGGGGGAATAGTTGTGTGAAGGGTCTTAAAAGGACATCAAAATTTGGTTTTGATGTGATAGTTTAAGGGAAAATAGTGGAGAAATACAACAGAAAGTTTTTGAACAGTGATTTGATCTCCCCCTTAGAATGGAGAAAGGAGAGAAAGCAAAAAGAAAGTCTGAAGCCAGGAACACCAGACAGAAGGAGACTGTCGTTTTTCAGATCATTGGTGGGCAAGAGTTTAAGCAATGAAAGTGAAAAATTTTCCTCTTACAGGTGTTCTGCAAGAGGAAGCTGCACATCCTTGATAAAACCTGGTTGTGTAGATTGGCATAGTGTCAGAGACAACTCTCAAGGACAGCAAGCCTTACAACAGCTTTGCTAATAGAAAGAGGGAGAAGGAAAACTGAGAAGTTTTGTTTTTGACCATATTATATTAGTGGTAGTGTTTTAAAGGGTGTTGCAGAAGAGGTATGTATCTAAGATATGTAAACTAAGAGGTATGTATCTTGGAAAATGAGAAAAATGAAATTGTCTTCCTGTTTTAGGAGAAGAAGCAGTCACAAATCTGTACAAATTAACCATGTGGAGAGCCTAAGGTGTTGTGACAAGGATTTCAGTGCTGTGGCAGTGGGGTGCACAGGAGCAGAATGCTTTGAATGCAAAGTGCTTGTATATGGCTGAGGAGGAAAAAGGGAAAGAGGAGCTCGGCATATCTTCATTTGTAGGACTGGATCAATTCACAATAATTACCAGAAGGAGTTAAACATTTTCTGGGGTTAAAGTGAATCAGAATCTGCACACCATGTGCTGGAAATTCCCTAAATGATTTCAGTGGTCATTAAGAAAAGGGAAATGGTTCTTTTCTGAGTAGGAGATGATAGGAGACAGAGGAGTAGACACCAAAACAGAGCAATGGCTGAGTATTTATAACTCAGAATATAGGACTCCTGCCAGCTGAGAAGGGGACAAACTCTCAATGGCTTTTTCTGTTGAGTGGGGGTCTTGCTGGTAAAAACGATGACCCTCTGTGACTGGTAACATGAGAGGCTGAGATACTTACAGTTCTACCAGAAATACTACATGCAGTTATGTACAGCATGGGCAAATACAGGTAAAGCTGCTGACAAAATATGCTCTGCTGATGAATGAAGCTTCAACTATTCTGCAGTGACCTTATTCCCACTCCCATGCCCCTGGACTTACTCAAGTTTCTTGTCTCTTCAGCCACAGACCTCACCCATATACAAAGCCTTTAAAATTTAATTAAAGTACCAGATTGTGTATTTTAAACAGTGACAAAATTTAACATAGTTCACAGTTGCAGCATGCTGTTACCAAAGCTGTTGTTTTCCTTTAATTCAGTACTACAGAATAAGCTTAGTTTAAGCAGTAAAAGTATTGTGTTTAGACCTACATTTTCCAGTCAGTATTTAGGGATTTTTCAGCTCATGGTTTGTAGGCCTTTGCAAGTCAATGAAGCATTTCTGACGAATCTGAGAGAAATATAAAAAATAACACTCTTATCAGTGGGCTTAAGCTGGCCATGTAAAATGCATGCATGTTTGCACCTACATAGATGAATTTTAGGGATCTACAAGTAAAAATATTTTTTAACTCTGAGATCTGAATAATCTTCTCAGGAAGAGGGTATCTCCTTTATTTTATTTTCTTTTAAGAGAGTACCTCTTTATTTTATTGTCTTTGTACACCTTTTCTTCTGAGTACCATTTGTCTCCAGTTAAGATCATGCCATCATCCCCCAATCCATAACAGGCTGTAGGATCTCTACTGTGGTGAGAAAAACTAGCACATGTCTGTCCCAACAGCTTCTCCAGTAAACCAATAGCAAAGTTTGTCACTGGAGTAGCAGGCAGAGTACAAAGACTTCAGGAGTGCTGGTGCTGTTTATCTCACTACCCCAACCCACAGTGTTTTTCCTCAGTCCTGCTCCTTCCCCTTGCTTCTCCCTGCTTTGCTAGGAATCTCTCCTTGATGCCATGACTAAAGAAAGCTTTTTCACTGTTTCATTTCTAATAATTCGTGCAATCATAATCTTTCTGAACAGCGTTCTACTCACCTATCCACCCTGTCTCTTGTGGAGACTGAGGTGTCTGCTGTCTGAGGAATTTTGAAGATTCCTCAAAAAGGAAAATCTTAATATTGCTCTTTGTTCCACAGCTATTGTTCTGGTCATGACATCACTTTGCATGCTCAGTGCAGATTCATGTCAACCTAGAATCACCCAGTACTGCTGCCTACCTTGCCACAGTTTAACCTTCCAGAGGCTGTCACTTTGTGCAGAAGTTTTTTACTATGCATTTAGGAGATTGCATTTCCACTTTTAGCTTATGCTACATAACTGTGTACATTTAGTGGAAAATTCTGCTTTGAACTGAATTTTTTTTCAATATACAGAGCATTTTTGGTGTTTTGGAATCAAAACTATGGTGGTGGGTACAGAATTTAGAGCAAATCCGGCCTGCAGTGAAACTCAAACCCACAGCAGTAGCTGCGGGACTGAGCTCACCATGTAGTTTCCAAACAAGCTGACAGCAGTAGGAATCGTGGTTTATAAAAAGCTGCCAGCAGTGCTGAGCTGGTGAAGAGAAAGAGGAAGCTACAACGGGAAAGAGAAAAACATCACAACCAAAGGCAACTTCACTTCTCTGCCTTTACTGTTTTTAAATAGATTTGGCTCTAAGTTGCTGTTGAGGGTGCTGTGAAATCTTACAAACTGATCCTCACAATATTTATCCCTTTCTGAATACCACCTGCAAATCAGACCCAGATCCAAGGGGTCTCCTCTGTGTTTTTTTTTTGTGCATACCTGTGAGAATCTAAGTTGGTGAGTAGGAATACACACCATGTCACTGAGGCTATTGCTCAACAGCATGCCAGTAAATAGAAGTTTACTAGAACAGCTTTTGCCATTCCACTCCCCCTTCACACGATATGCTGAGCTGTTCTCCTGAGATTGTTTCCTGATGTTTACATGCACTTCATTCTGTGGATTAACTTGATTATTCTTCTTGTCCCATGAAGCGTTAAAAACTGCTTCTCAACCTCAAACCACCAGTATCAGAAAATCATCCAAGGCACTATTGACTGAATTGTCTTGCATTGATTGGGTGTGAGGACTGTGGGAAGGTGGTCTTGAAGAGCTCATCTGGGGAGTGGGACACAGGCTTACTACTTCCACTTTGGTTGCTACAAGTGCTAAGCTAGGTGATGGAAGATATGCTGCATCAAAGTGGGAGAGTAAAAGAAACTCAGAAAGTTGAGAAATAATGTGAAAAAGGCTATGCTTAAAATTAGTTGCATTGGCAACTCCTTTATTTTGTGTCATTCTGGGTTCATATCTTCGATTCTGTGTATTTTAGTTGAGATGGGATTGACTTTTTGTAGAGCTAGTCAAAAGAAAACATTGCAGAGGGAAAGACCTTAGGGGCTTTGCAGATGAACTGCATTTTGTGTTACACTGTATAGCTCTTGGAAGAAGCACCTGGCAGGCTCTCTCTGCATGTTTACTGCTCTGAATCTGAACACAAAGAATCAAAACAAAAGCCATACAAAGATGACAGAGTCTGTTTTTAGTGGCTGTGCTAGTCCTAGGGAGAGGGCTGCCATTGGCATGCCCTGGAAGAACTGAGCATGATCTGTGAGGATAAACTGAGCCCAGTCAATCTGCAGTAAGTATGTCAGTGGGAGGCAAAAGGCAGCAACAGAACACATGACTCCTATGATTTCCCAGCAGCTAAAATGCTGAGCATAGTTGCAAAGGGTTAATTACACAAAAATTATAATAATTATTTCTTTTCCTTCATCATTGCTTTTTTGGCTCTAAATGGATGAGTACCTTTTCTTGCAGGGCCTGAGATACCAGGATATACCAAGGTGGTTTTAGCTCTGGTTCCAAAGCCCTTTATATTTAGCAAACAGCTGTGAGTGGATACTGGGATCTGCAGTGCTTTTTTTCTTATTCTTGCTGAAATATTAGCATCAAATCTTCAAGAAAGTCAACACAAAAATTACTTCTTTTCACAAGTTACCTCTATGTGATGTAAGAATGGCCTAGTGAAAAATTATCTTCCTCAGAATCTCCTTCAGAGAACAGTTCCCATTTTTTCCATTTCCATTTTGTAGGAGGTCAGAAGAGACCAGGCTTTTCTTCATGGCCAGTTTGTGTAGGCTTGGAGAGAGACACTGTGTAGCTCCCCTTCCATCCAACAAATACACTTCACCCTTCTACAATGTGCACAGGCCTGGCATCACTCTCAGCTGCCTTTCTCTTATCATGGAAAGAAATTTTCTTAAATATTTTTCTATTTATTCTCCTGATCCTATCTGTTCTTAGAAAGATCAAAACTGAATGCAGTTGTTGTACTTACTCATAGAGCTGTTGTAGTTGAGACGGAGACAACCCAAAGCAACATTTTCATAAGGCTTCAAACCTGTTTTTATTATAGCATGCATGCTTTTTATACATTCTTACAAAACTCCTAAGTTTACACTTTAGTCACTGGTCACAAAAGGCAAACAAAGTGCTTATTGGAATAGGCAGTTGCAGGTTTCTCTTATTTATCCTTCTCTTTTTCTTGGTTTCTATGTCAATGACCTTGCTAGAAAATTCTTTCAGGGGTAAACATGGAACCTCTTATCAAACTTCTCTCTGGCTCAGAGAAGTCACTGTAAAACCTCATCCACATAAAACCATGATTCCTGAGACAACGATATTTTACAGATCTTTCAAGATAAGTCATCATCAATGTCCTAGACAAGCTTTCAAAGACGTAAGGGCAAGTTTTTCACCTTGACCACCAAGTACTATATCAGGCTTGGTGTTGGGAACGGCACTGATGAAAGATGCTTGGCTGAAATATAAAAAATAACCAAAATCAGGAAGTCATCACTAGGCTGTTTCAAAAAAATTAAATGTAAAACATTTTTCAGTGGTTTTTTTTTTTTTTCAATAAAATCTTAATCCGTTCCAAATTATTTTTCAAAATCTTTATTCTTTAGTCCTTAAACAATCAAGACTTAACTTTTGAAATTAAGTATCTTAGCCTGTAGTTCTAAGTTTAAAAGGCATTACATTTTTATTAAACCTGATTGGTGTTTATTTTCCTGTGGAGAACCACCTCCAATTTGGAAATCTGATGAGTTGAATTTGTCAAATCTGTGATAGTCTGTTTATTTACCACTTTTTCATCAGAAATTGTTTATTGTTGCTGTCACTCTGGAAAAGGCAAGCTGTCCAAACATAATTTCTCATGACAGATCCTCCTTACAGTGTCATCTTGTGACAAGAAGGCCTCATAAAACAGTAATTAAAATAACTGATAATTTAAATGTCAGGGAGTTTACAGTGTCTCAGGGATTTTCCCCTAAACTCAATTCCTATGTGCTAGGATACTAAACACTCACCTTAGGCAATAAGGCCTTCTAGTCTCAGAGTAAGACCACACAGTTTAGAGGGCCCACAGTCAGACCCCAGATGCAGCAGCGCCTTCAAGATCCTCCAGACAAACAGGTACACCTGGGCACTAAAGGACCAAAAAGAAACGTCAGCTCAGCCATGGGCCTGGCCGTGCCACTGCATGGCACAGACCTCCCCCGGGCATCAGTTCAAAGATTTCTGCACAGTAATGTTTTATTCAGGGAAGACATGCTTTGTGACAGTCTCAATCCTTGAACATTTTCTCACCAATCCTGTTAGCCAGCAGGACCTTCCTCTTCTTTTAGCATTTTAGCACACTCCACTGAGGCTAAAACTGTTTTCTCAGCCTGTCTTAGATGTATTACATTTGCATTACATTACTTTGAGCTCTGACTGACAGATTAAATGCTAGATTTTGCAGGAGATATCTTCTAGAATCTATAGTGGAGCGCTCACCATCCTAGCAGTCAGAAATTGCTAAGTTGTCATTAGGGAATCCACTTGGCAACAGTATGAACAAACGATCTGAAATAGTTTTCAAGTGATTGTGTACTCCTGACGTTTCTGGTTTTGTGTGCATGGCTCCCCAAGCCTCTTTCTTCCTTCACATTTGTTATGTGCCTTGTACCAATGAGATGCTGGAACATATGGCTATAAAGACAAGGTACTAGTTTTCTTAGTTTTTCTTCCAGCTGTGTAAGGATAAAGGACACACCGCTCAGTTCCAACTGTTCACTACCAATTACTGGACAAAAAGATTAAGGCCTTTCACACATGCAAGTTTACTACAAATGTATTCTATGCTCACCATCCTTGCACAGGTGAGGAATACTGTTTCTTACAACAGAACTTCTCTGGATAGTGATAAATCACTAGATTAATTATCTCTAGATTTTCTGCATATGTTTCAGGGGACAATGTTTATTTTATTTGACTGGACTGAAAATGCAAAGTATTTTTTTAGTAATTTTCCCCATAGGTCCAGTTTCTTCAAATTACATAAAAAAACATTCAGAAACAATCAGAAAATGTACCTTGTAACAGTTTTTTGTTAAGGTTTGCTTCTCCTTTCATATTTTGAATTGGCTTTTGTTGTATCTGTCTCCACCACTGCTTAGGTTCATATATAGAAGGGAGTCAAAGAAGTTTGACCCAGGCCAAGAAGATTTTTATTCTTTTTAATAGTTTCTTATTATAATGATGAGAGAACATTACATGGTTTCCCAGTTTGATGAGGAAAGGAACCCAAAAAGCAGGAGTAAAAACAAGATGAAGAACTTTTGGTTTTGGAGTAGTAGTATTTTTATGAGCCTCTTACACGAGAACAGAAGATCTTGTTCTTCCATATTCCATACCATTTTATCCAAATTAAAAATCTTGTAGATTTGATATACACACATAGCCTTGGTCCTGAGCAGACCAAGGTTACTTGGAAAATGAGTATTGGGCCCTGCATTCCTAATTACTTATTTTTGAGTTGTTATCCAGCCCGGTCCTGCAACTTCTCACAACTGTGTTCTTTTATGCAGTGACACAAATCTTTTAAATTCTGGAAAATGCTGTCACTACAATTTTTTCCTCTTTAACATACTTAAGTCTTATCTAACTGATAGCTATAAGTTCAAGCTTGCATTTGTGCGTGTGCCTGCTGAACACCTAGGGTGTTCTGTGAAAGGACAGGACTGCAGAGCAGCAGTTCCCATACTCTGCTGATGATTACCTGCATGGGGAAGAGCCAGGTTCTGGAGTGTACAGCACTGCACATGCATTATTGCCCTAGAATTTCCACATTCCAAACTTTGCTACTGCTCTTTCAGTTGGTGTTGATCAGTCTGTGTTTATTGAGCCTTGAAAGAAGAGTAGGATTGTTTTTAGTTAACCTGCTCAGGGGTTTCTGCTGGAGCACAAACCATGGACAAGTGCACTGCCTGTAACCCTAATGCAATTTAGAGGCTCTTTCTGTAAAAGCCTGCTGTTATTTCATGCATGCTCTTGCTGCTGATAATCAGTGGATAAACAACTTTCATAATACGACTGCAATGCCCGCACCCCCACCCAGCAGCGTGGCAGTTGACTCGATGGTTAGCCACGGCTCGTGGCAGCCCTGGGCAGCCGCTTTGGAGACTGCAGCCCGCCTCTCAGGCCAGCACGGCCCTGCCACTCACAGCGTGTGCTGTCACAGGGCTGGGCAGCTTCAGCACACAGGTCTGTGAACGTCTGCTTCCTCACACAGGGGTTTTGGAGCTACTGTACTACATCAGTAATTGCAAAGTGATGGGATTTGGTCCTCTGTATCAGTGTAGTTCCAGAAAACAGTGCAGGACATTTTTGGAAAGTTAGTATCACTCATCATGTCATCCAAACTGATGGACGCTGATATATCCAAGGATGACATAACTCTAGAGTTTCTCTTTTTTTGCCACCATCCACATTTGGTATTTTTGCACCATCCGTGTCTTTTAGCATTACATTTCCTCTCATGTTCCAAGGCCTGTCTGCACCTCTCTGCACTGCTTCTCCAGTTTGCGAAGCCCTCAGCTGAGGTTATAAATAATTACAATTACCATGCTAGCCCCATATTGCTGCAGACTGAGCTGCATGCCAGACTGTCAGAGCTCTGTGCGATTGATGACTGCAGTCATTCTGCTTTTAGAGCCAGGAAGGAAAAATAAATAAATTATCTTGCAGTGCACCAGAGACTGATTCTCAGAAATATTTTGCTCAGTCATATGGTACGGAAACTGGGAAGTGCACTTTTTTATTCTACAGTTTTATGTGCAAAACCCTGTGTAGATACCACTAAGCAATCTTGATGAGATTTTCAGAAAAAAAAAGTAATTAAAGGAAGGGATGCTTGAAGGTAGAGCCACTGATACAGATCAGGAAGATATCTAATGGGGTGTCCTCATTGCTTCCATACTCCAGCAGCACCAAGGTCTTCATCCTATGAACTGGCATCTCAGAAACCCTACACTTGAGCTCAGAGAGAGATTCAGATTAAATCAGTAAATGAAAAGAGGAGAAAGTGAAACAAATGCAGTGTGAGGAGAGGAACTCAAGCTCTTTCATATTCACTTCTCCGTGAAAACTCAGGGCAGGCCCATGACAAGAATTCAGAAAGCAAAGGGATATTCATCCATATAAAATATGTATGTAAAACACAATCTATGGGACTAGGCAAGAATAGGAGAGTATGAGGGTCCAGAAAGTGGAAAATGATATGCAAATATTTTCAAGCACTTTAGACAAGGTAGCATGAGGTTTAAATAGATGTTCAATAGCAGAGGTGTAAGTATACAGGTAATGGAATATAAAAGCATTCTTGAGTATGTTAAATGCATCTAGACCAAAGTAAACATTTGACAGTCAGTTGGGTTGAATATACTTTGAGGCATGAGCCTTACAGTGAGATCAAGAAGAAATAACAGAGCCACTTGGTTTAAATAGTAGTCTCTGTTCCTTTCTGGGCTGGCTCCAAATATCAAGAGTGACCACACATATCTCACTATGAGGGTTCCCCCCAGTCCCTCCTTTTACCATCACTCCCTTCAGCCTTAAGAGAGATCTTTTATGCTCTTATTTTCTCACTGTCTTCTTCTTCTTTCCATTTTGCATAGGTCTCGTTTCCAAAATGTAGACCCGGGCTGCTTTTGAGCATGGAACTGATGACAAGAACAATGCATTAAGCCTTTAATCATTAAACAATCTGTAGAATGCTGGGGAGCTTGGATATAAACTGAAACACATTCAGAAAAATCAGTTTGCCAGAAAGATCTAGTGCTATGATAGATAACAAAGCATAGAGGAAAACCTAATATTTAAATACATGAGTTTGGTGCATGATAAAAAGCATGCTGCCTTGTCTATACAAGATTTCTCAAGCATATTTATTAGCATATATTAGCTGACAGGTGTTAGCCTCAAAATTTCTAGACAATCTAGGGGGTGATATGAGTCTGAATCTCTAAGTACAGTATTAATTTGACTATCTTTTTGGTGGGTTTTTTTTTTTGGTTTTTTTTTGGGTGTTGATGTTTGCTCTTGCAAGCAGGTTCTTCAAATATTTATTTCAATTTTGAGAATGTGTCCCAATCAGGGAAGCATCTTCTTCAAGCCTGGTTATCTTATACTTATTTGTAAACAGTTTTGGGGGATCTCTCATGTTGATACTAAGGTTTTGATAATAATAACCAGGTAAAATTGCACCAGGATACATTTATTCTGCATATTTTATCTTACAGAATAAGATTTTTCTTTTGTCAATTTATTTTCCTTTCCTTTCCTGTCTTTTACCAAAGATTTCTCTTCTTTTACTAATAAACTGAATTAATGTACCCTTGAACCCTTCAATGGTTTGAATATTCATTTTGTTTGAATGTTTATCAAAACCTGCATAAAAGTACTTCTGTGTTTGAGTAATCTTTCTGTCCATCTATGGATACTGACTTGTGGTTTTATTAAAAGTCTCATGATACTTTTCATATTAAAAAAGAAAATATTTCTTGCTTTTATTGAAGAGAATAAGATGTAGCTTAGAATACGGAAATCCAGTGAAAGGAGAAAATATATTCCAAAAGTTATATGATTTTTAAACTAATCCCATAATCTGTTGTGGTTTGGCTCTTGATTTTTGACTCTTTGGTGTTCTGGGCATTTCCCACCCTCTTCTCAATAAAAGAGCAGGTAGCACAAAGCCACGGAGTTAGAGTTCCAACTCTGGAAAGATTCGGGATTTTTCTGTAAGAACGGGATGATGATTCATTCTGTGCTCTCACAAGACAATCATGCATCTGCCCCTGTTTCAAAATCAGCAGCCCCGCCAGCTCGTCTCCATCGGCCTTGAGAAAACAGGAAGCAGAACACCACAGGAAGCGGTGCACTCTTACACCCACCCCAAAAACTTAGCTGCTGAACCTATTGCAAAATGCTAACAGAACGCTGCAGGGTACACTGAGAAAGAGATGAGAAATCTGCTGACCTTCGGGTGCCTGTGCAACTCCTGGCTCCAGTTTCTCAGGCCCACAGCCTAACTCAGCCACCAGCATGTCCTGTGTCTCTCAGTTTAGATCCCCTGTTGTAGGATGCTCTTACACAGAATGCAAAGATAATAATAATTTTTCTTGATTATTTTGTTTCATCCCCCAAATTTGTACAAAAATGCAGTAAGAAGCTTCTTGTCTGGAGGGTTGACAGACTGAAAGACAGAAATAGAGAAGGTGGAGAGGACTGTGTGTTGTTGGTTGTGATTAACTGTGTACTCATTTCCTTGGCAACATGGAAGAAATGGGTGTTTTTAGAGGAGAGATTTATCAGTATATCTTGTGACTTGGATGTCTTGGATGTTTTTCATATTAAAAAAGTAAGATTATTTCTCACACTCATGGTTGCAGAGAACAGAGTGTACCATAAGTTTTCAGAGAATAGAGGTGCTTTCTGCTTATAAAAGGAGGTGCAGGACAGACTGCTCTCAAGTAGGAAACAATTCCTTGGATGTGCTGTGGGGCATGGAGTGGATCTAGGAAAGGCTGAAAGAGAAGAACAGGATATTCTACAACAAACAAAAGAGACAAAAGACATACAACTTGCAAAAATGTTTTAAATTTGAGAGCCGTATTTGTTATTTTTGAGTACTAAAATAATCTTGAAAATTTATTCTGCAAAGCCAAAGGGGAAAAATGCACATTTATATGCTGGATGACGGGAAAGTAAAATTTTAGTAGAGGATCAGACATTAAAAAACCAGGATTTCTTAATTAGAGCAGTTGCTTCAAAAGAAGTCCAATAATAGGAAGGCAGGAAAGGGTCAGGAGTGGAATTTGATGTTAGCTATTTAGACTAGATGCAGGCATTATATTTCTGTTGGATGTTTCAGTTGTCCAATAAATGCAGATTTGAGAATCTGGTCATGGGAACCAAAATAGTTCTAAATACTTGTTAAATTCTGTGAATTTTTTTTTTGTCAATATTTAGAGTGAAATTGAATTACCTAGCTTTTCTTTCCTGTTTTTATTTTGTTTTTGTTTTTTTCATTGTTGTTGTGTGTGTGGGTTTTGTTTTTGTTTGTTTGTTTTCATTCAGCCAGTAAAAGCCAATTATTCCTTTAGCTTCAACCACATTGAGAAAAACAGTCAGATTCCTGAATCTAGTTTTCATCATTACTGGGAGCTGAAGAACATTAAGAGCTGTATTGCAAGAGTGCTGAAAGTCCTATACAAACACTAAATGTAGATTTGAAGAGACTGTCTTCAGAACATTAAACAAATATCTCCAGGAAGGTGGCTTGGTTTTAATAAAGCAGCAGAAGTTCTATATGGAATCTTCAAGTGGTCTTGCCTGGATGTGGATTTTAGACAAGTATCCTATTCAGAATGTATGAATGCTCTCTCTCTTTGTCACTAGCTCCTCAGTCTCTTCTTTCTTTGTCACAGTTCAATTGAACTTTATCTAGAACAAATGGAAATGTAACTCCACTGAAATTAAATTGAATATTTTACCTCCTGTTTTACTATGGAGAGACTTCATCCAGATTTCTGTTCTCCAGATTGTTTTGGAATGGAATTTGTAACACTTCCAGCACAGGTTAATTTTGAAAACACCCAATCTGAGACAAAAACTACATTATGCTTCCTTTTGAAGCAAGTCATTCTATACAGATTGCTTCTGTTTTGCACAGTCATTCAGCAGGCAACGTCAGTTTGTCTTGTAACTCCCCTCATTGCATTAGCTCTCTTAACAACACACACTTTGGAATTTTTCTAAAGATCACAACCATGGGTTTTTTCTTGCCATGAAATAAATTTTCATTTCAAATGTGCTCAGAGATTAGTAACATGACTAGTTCCTAAATTAGCATATCCATATTCTTCTCATTTAGATCTAAATCTTTCTCTTCCTGCTGGTTATTCTGTCTGTTGGCTGTTTTTGAAGATGTTATTAAAATCTTGAAGTATACTGGACAAAATTCTGCCATGCTGGTCATGTATTTTCTCCTGAAAATTATGATAGTTACCATTTCTTTAGGTATCAAGCTAAGCAAATGTAAGATTGTTTCTACTGTTTGTTTCTACTAGAATGTCCTGGTTCACACACTTGTGGATTCTGCATAGAGAGCTTTGCAATTTTGTTTGGGGGAGACGGCAAATCAGCATATACTTAACCTTCAAGATATGTCTTATAAGTGTGCATTCATACTAAAAAAAACCAAAAAAAAACCCACCACTGGCTCACTAAAATTTGAGGTGAGCATTGAATTCTACACCTTTGGGAATATTATGCATGTCCTTAAGTTTGGACTGCTGGAATTCCTAGCTATATAAAGATGAAAATTAGCCTATTCTGAGCAAGGAAGAGATTCTTATAGTGTCTTTTACTGTAAAAATACATACTGGATTTCCACATGGAAACCAAACATTTAGAAAAAAATATTCCACCAGTTCTTCCTCATTTATTTTATTTCAAATTTCACTACCACTCACAATTGGCTTTCAGCTTCTTTCTGAAGTTCTGATGATTTGTCTAAGACAGTTTTGTGCTTAGCATTTATAGAGATTTATTTTTTCCTCATGAGATGTCCAAACTGAGTGTTATTAACTTCTGCAGACAGAAATTTAAGTCTGTGGAAAAATCACACATTATTGTTAATTGTCATTGCACTAAAACATAAAGTTAATGAAGATGATGTGGGAAACCAGGGGGTTTCAGTCCTAAACTCTGTGAGCTTATTAGACTAGATCATAGTCTCTGAAATTTGTGCCTTATTAGTGGTCTAATATGCAGTATGAAAATAATCTGATGTGTGAGGCAAAAAATAGAGGGAAAGTGGTGCATTTTATGCAAATAAACCCAGAAAGTGTTCAGGACTAGTGAGTTTTAAGTGCTTTGCAAACTGTCAGACGCTTGTCAGACTTTTTTCATGTCTCTCACTGGAGAAAGCATTGATTTTATAGGATTTAACATTGCCCTTTCCAAATCAAAACTGAGGAAAGACACACTCTGTGAACAAAGATTTGTGCTATAGATATTGTGTTAAACTGCATTGTGTGGGTGCAGATTGGAAAATGAAAAGACTTTAAAATACGGACATGAAAAGTGACTTGGAGAACAAAATCTGTCCTACAGGAGGCCACATTAGTAGGATTTGATGGGATTTCAATCAATTACCTCTTACTGTTTTCTCAGAGAGAACTTTTTCAAAGTTGCAAGATGCTGCTATCCCTCCTGCCTGTGGCTCTGCCTGGGCAGTCTCTGAGCTGGCTCCTCTGGTTTTTCTTTCAGCTGTTGCTACCAAGAGTATGGAGGCCTTAAGTAAAGCCAATAAATGCTTTGATTTATGGACCTTCACTGAGAGGAAGAGGAAGCACCGTTTCTCCAGTAGCTCTGTGCTAACACACATTTCTTACTTCAAACCCATCTGGGTTTTTATTTAAAAATCACCCTGCGCACTTCATCCTGTCCCTTCATTTGTTCTCTTAAATTCACTGGCAAGTTTTTTACTCTGTTTTTCTGGTATCTTTACTGTATTTTTACCAGTCAGCAGCTTCTTTTAACTCCTCGTTACCTAATTTTGCTAAGCTAGAACTGTTCAGATCTCCTTTTGTGAAATATGTTTCAGATTTATTTGGTCATTCCATAGTTTGTTTGTTTGTATTCATTGACAAAACTGAAAGACCAAAAAAATAATTGGAACCATGGAGAAAGAGAAAAACAAAAGGAAGGCTAAAAACTCAAAACACAATTTCATCACTTTCAGCATAACATATATTTTAGTCCATCAATTTCTCAATTCAATCTTAAATCAAAGCATGTTTTTATTACATCAATTGAAGCATAATTTTGTTTAATTTCACTATTTATAGTTTCTACAGTGTGAAAGGTAGACAGTTTGTTCTCCTCTTACACACTTCAGACTTGATTTTCATAGTTCTTGAGCTCTGTTGATTTCACCTGCGCTTGCTGGAACATTTAGACTACTAGACATTTTACCAATAAATAATATAAGCTTCAGAGCTGAATATGATCTACAAAGAATTTTGTAATATCAGGTGCACTTTATTAGCTTTAACAAAATCAGTATCTAAAATATGCAAACTCTGTGTTTTTAATTACAGGGTTTCTACACGCCAATTCCATTCTGGGTCCACCAAATTTTCTTAGCTGAAGTAACTTCCTTATGTCAGGATTATGTGACACAGCTAGAGCAATGTTCAGGACAGAGCTGACCTCAGAGAAAAAGAAGATTTTTGTTTCTCTTCTTTGTGAAAATTTCTAGCAGTTCTAGACTTATTTAACATTCTGCTTGCCTCAGGTCTCAGTTATGCAGATGCCCACAGTACTTTTTCCCTTTGAGCAGTCAGCTTGAGTCTGAATCAGATGACACAATGGTTGGACAAGGTTGTCTAAGGACAATGTCTGTTCTGCTCTGGACATTTCAAAAGAAGAAACTGCAGCTGCCATAGACCTGCCTGGTAAACCTACCCTTGCTTATTCTGTAGCACTCAGGACTGTAAGATCTTTCTTTACTGCATAGAACTTCAGAAAGTTAGGTAGAAGATTTTTCTTAAGATAGGCTAATAAACACTTGGAGGAGATGAAAACAGATATTTTATGTTTTTTCCATGCTTCCTGACTTAATTTTAATTATTGTTTTCCACTGAAGAGTTAAAGATTGATTTTGGTTCACCAACTTCCAGAACCATTACGTTTGTCCTCTAGTCTTCAAAACTATGGCTCAATCTCTATTGTTATGTGCAGTGAAGCTTCATTTAGGATTTGTATTTCCTGTGAACAAAAATAATTAAAGTTTGCACAAAGAGAAAAAATAATTAAAAAGAAAAAAGTTTCAAAGAGCAACCAAAGCGTTTTTATTCGGCATTTTTTCCAGTTGATGATAAGCTTGACTGTCTCTCTCCCCACCCATGCAAACACTGAGCTTTGTTTCTGTAGATCACAAATGGCATGATTTTGCATTTCTGCTTGCTGATTTGGGTGAAGTAGAGCAGTGGGGCTTTGCAGAGTGGGACAGCTGGGTGAAATGTTTCTTGCTTTCTTGATTCTTTCTTTCTCTTTCAAAGTGAGTGGTACTAATCCTTGTGGGAAGGAAGAAGATGGTGGTTTTGCACAAACATTCTCAGCGACTATTCTTTACTTTGGCAATCTTGGAATTTCCCTGAAGGCTTTTGTTTCTTGCAAGTTCCCTGATACATTTTTTTCCTTCAGTTTATTTCCTAAGTCTCCAAGCCCCAACCAAACTTGGTCGCTGTCTTCCAGTAATATAGTGGAAAACTAACCTTTGACCCGTCCAGACCCTTTGGAACACCAGGACTGTAATAAACTACAAAAAGATGTGGAGGTATGGCTGCTGCTTGCCTCTGGTAGATGGATTTTATCAAAAAAGGTAGTGCTGATTTGTATCGCTCAGCCACACTAAGGTTATACAAAGAGCAGCAAAGCCCCAGGAGCATAACAGTCGGTCTGCTCTTAACCTCAGACCTTTATCTCTCACAGCCAGCTTCCTTCCCACACCACAAGCACCACGTGTTATTTTACACTGAGGCAACACTCAGCAACTGGGATCTATGTGCCCAAAGAATGGAACAGGAAAAGGAGGATGACATGAACATAAGATGGGTGGGCAGCACAAGGACTAACAATCATGGAGCAATACTCTCACAAACCAGTGCCAATCTACTCCCTGCCACAGTGTGTGAGCTTTGGAGTGCTCAGGAGGGGCTTTTCGTCAGACTTTTTTGTTTTGTCCCAAGGTGTTGCCTTTACCTCTGGGTGATGAGAAGTGAATTTGACTAACAACTGCTGAACGAGGTGAGAGAAAGCTGAAGGAATCAGAGGGTGATAGCACCTGCTCCAGTCTGCCGGAAGGCACCCATGACTAAAACCAGTGTCCCCCCAGTCCCAGGGGACAATCTGTATTGCACCCGGATATATATGTGTTGCTGGCAGCAGCCCCTCTAAAGTTCCATTACTACACAGTCACATCACCCCACATATGAACTGAAATTTGTTGAATCCCACAAATAAGTAGGGAAACTATTTTACCCTTTTATGCATTCTCTGTAACTCATCTCTATAGGGGGAAGAGAGGTGCATATTGGAGTTCAGCAGAGTGGGACCTTCTAAAGCCTTTGGCAAAGGATAAATCCCTGACTGTGTAAGCCTGGAGAACAAAGAGAAAACAAAGGAAAATCTAAAGCCCATGGGTAACGTTTATTCTGAGTAAGAATGTGTTGGTATTTACTATATAATCGCTAACAAACAGGACAGATACTCGGCCATTGAGGGTTTCATGATCAATAAGTTGCAGGAATCAGAATATTATTTCTTACTCTTCATTTCCCTGATATACAGCATAAAATGATAAACTGTCTATAAAGATGAGATGGGGTAGGCAAAAAAAAACCTAAACCACCAGAGACAGCTGCACAGATCAGCAGCTGTGACACACACAGGAAATTTGGATGGAAAGAACCATTAGTGCATTGAGATCTCCTTGTCTGTTAGCAGGGCCAGCCCCCTTTTAGCAGACTGAAAAAGCAGCTCCTCCGTGACATGTGGGTGGCTTTAAGATTTTGTGCTTCTTAAATAGACTCAAAGGGGAAAAGGCCTTTACAGATATCAGTCTCTGCCTCACCTTTTCTAATTTGAACTTGCCTCCATCCTGCAACAGAAACAGGCCCATCCTTTGTATTTGAATGCCCATTTTGCTCAGTGTTATCCAGGTAATGACTATTCCTCTGTTGTTCTACAGGAGTTTCAATGGCATGACAAAACCCATCCTAGGACAGGCATATGATGTCTAGGAACAGCTGTTTTGTAGCCCTTTCATTGAGTGATGGATGCATGTCTTAATTGTTAGAGGAAATGAATGGCAAGACTGCACACCTTGGCCAAAATGCACATCTCCCATCAAGCCTCAAATACTACAGTTTTGCTTTGCAGACCATCTGCTTATTCTCTCAGTCCCTTAGGAATGGAGAGTATTAAACAGTTGATAAACACAAGCTCAAATTTTAGAGACTTTGTGACAAGTCTGTACTTGGGCCATCCTGATTTCCTGCTCATAATATGATAATTTCAAATTAATTGAGGGAAAAATCCAACGTAAATGTTGCATGCATAACTGGATAAATTTCATGGAAACTCAGATAGGAAGAATATTCAATCCAAATTTGAAACCTTTTATTTTACCCTATCATAAACTACCAAAGATACACAGTGGATGTTTTTTGAAGAGCTGCAGCTGCAAAACAACTAATTGCACTGGCGAAATCAGAGGTCTGAAGACCTCGTGTGGCTCTTAAGCCTAGTCTGTCATCTTCTCCATATTGTTAGACATAGAAACCATGTGTTTTCTGTCAAAATCCCACAGCAAAACGTGGAAAACAAAGAGCTGTAAATAACTCCTCCCCAAAATGAAAGGTGACTAATCTGCTGCTCCCAATAATATCACTCATCAAACCCCTAAAATTTTCCTTTGTCTTTACCTGTATTTGTATGAAAGCCAGATGATGTGGCCATCACTGTGCTCTTTCCCTGACCACCTCTCCTACTACTTTAGTGCTCTCTTTCAGTCTTCAAATAGTTGCAGAAATGTCACTTTAGCTAACTGTAACCTCTGAATTACATTCCTGGAAAGGCAGATTTCATGTAAGAAAATGGAATAGCAAATGCTGACAGAGGAGAATATGCTCCAGTGTGTAGGGTCTGGCTTGTAATCTAGGATATTGAGTTAATTTGCTGACTCCTTGACTCATTAGCTGGCCACTTGCACCCTCTATGCCTTTATTTTCCCTCTTGGTCATGTTTAGAGCTTTATTTGAAGTAAAATATTGTGTCTAAAGAAGGATTAAGTGTTTTGAGATCTGCTAATTTTAAAAAAAAGTAGCAATACCAGCACTAAATGGTATGACCACAATGAAAAGTCAGCTGAAACTGTGTTACAGTCCTTAAAATCCATGCAAGTCCAGAAAAAAAAAAAAAAAAAGTCCAGTGAAGGACTTCATCCCTCTGTCCTTTATGCCACTCACCCTTTATCAGGTATGGAGCATAAATCACCCACTTGGTCTTGAATCTGCCCTACATTTAATGGAAATGCAGTGGTAAAAGTGGTGTCAACTTTACTTAGCATAGGCTAACGATTGCAAAGGGATTGCAGTTCAACAGCCAGTGGTATTTCAGCACAGTTCTATAAACATTTGTATAACAGTGGTACAACAGGATGTTTTCTCAATAGAATTGGGATGGATATATTTGAAACTATGAAATACATAAAGCACATGATAGGGAAGTTTATGCAGAGTTTTATGATCTGTTTTTAGTAATGACTATGCAAGTATTTTTAATTTTGTCCTGTTTTAATGTGTTATGAGCCAAATAATGGCAGCTGAATTGAGCAAGAAAGATGATTTCATTTGTTGTTAAAAAAACCAAAAATTCACATGACCTAAGTCACACAGTTAATGTAATTCAGTAGCATTTTTTTAATTTATCTTATTTTTTCTCCAATAATTTCTTTTATGGGTTCTGTCATTCACATTTTGATTTCCAACTAAGTTACTTTTTTTTTTTTTTTTTTTTTTTTGCACAGGTATAATTTCAGCCAAATGCTGTTCTCACCTACTTCTAAATAATAGGAACAATAACAATTTTGTAATGCCTTAAAAAGTCAGTGATTTGTGTTGGCTACATTATGTCATAATTCCAGGCTAGTTTGTTATTTTGAATTCATTATGCATTTTGATAATCTTAGGGTGAGTCATAGTTAGTGGGGAAGACTCAGTAAATGAAGAACTGAAATTTCTATTGCTTTTCCATATTTTCTTTTAGAGTGCAACTTTGTCTGTTTGTTAGTTGGCTGGAAAATAAGAATTTGGAAGAGAACAACAGAGGAATAGGATTCTGCTAGAAGAAATTACTACTTTGTTTTCACTTGTGAATTAAATTCATTAATTTCTGAATTTTCCTAGATTTTTCTAACTGATGCTGTAGTTTTTAAATTGAATTTCTGCAAGACATCAATAGGTATTTTGTCCTGGTAAATTTTTTGTAAAAGTCTGGAAGTGTCCCCTGAATACTTTGGCAACTCTGTGTGGGGCCTGTGTATTACTTTAAAGTAGGAAAGTTAAATCTCACTGGGCTATGAAAATACAGCTTTGAAAAGTATTTATCTGCACATAAAACTTTTAAATGCTTATGATTTTATACACTGAAAATTTTGATCATCATTAAGTTTTTGGACAGTTTGTTAATGATCTCTTCCTTTTCTTGTGTTTTGCCAGGCCTCTCAGGCTTCCCCTTTGACATAACTTACTCTTGTTCCCTGCCTATTTTTAATGTTTTGGTAACTTCTTGTCCCTGGTCATCAGTGTCTCCTCCTGCTTCTTTCTTGTCTTTTTTTTTATGTCCTTCTAGTGTCTTTCTATGATGTCTAAAGCTACCAATACATCCTATTCCATGCACCTCTCCCCAAACACAGCACTGTTTTCTGTCCTCCACACCATGTTCTTGGGAACTCCAAGGGCTGAAAAGGCAAGCCATAGTTCAGCTCCATCTACAGGTTTGTGAATAAATTTTGTTGCAACTAAGTATCCTAACAAAATATTTTTGTAGTCCAACTAAGCCCTCTATGTGGGAGGTCAGCTTTTCAAATGAGCAGTGGTTCATTTGAAAATCTCCCTTGGGGCTCTGACCTTGTAGGCAAATCTCTTAGAAACTGGTACCAAATGGCTTTTCATGGTGAGCTGTCCAGACCGTGTCTGCTCAGCAAGGCTATCTTTTCACAGGCCAGAATCAAATCTTGGTTGTGTCTGTACATGGATTTTATCCCACTCAAAGGAGGAGAACTCAGAGTGCTTCATCTCAAGTGCCAGTGCAGGAGGAGCTAGGACAAAAATCAGTGACTCCATTTTGACACAGGCAGGAAACAATGAGAGGGAGGGGGCCTTGTTTCCATAACATAAATAACATTTTTGTGATGCCCCTATCATGATTCAGCAGCTCTGATGTCAATTTACAGTAACAAAGGAGATGGGAGATGGTCTATGCGGGAAGGAGTGTCGACAAAAGCATCTTGTACAACTTCCTCTGGGCTCCTCAGCTGTGTTATCGGCGTGGGCAGCTGTGTAGGACAAGCCCAGCATTAGGGGAGCAAAGCCCCAGACTGCTGAGAAGAGGCCTGTGGTAGTAGCAAGAAATGAGGTGGCAGATAAACTTTCAAACTCAGGATCTGTGATCTTTGTGGGGCCACTGGCTCTGCAGCCAGCAGATGTATTTCCATGGTGTAAATAAATGCCTGACCTGGGAAAAAACACACAGTGTTCAGAGCATAGCCCATTTCTGACAGTGCAAAATTTGTGATGCTCAGAAACATGGGATGGGTCTAAAAATGTCATGGCTGGTTAAAATATTTTTAGATCCTTGAAATATTAATTAAGCGTTCTTATTTTTGCATTCAGTTTTTTTCAATTTTGTAAGTTTCATGTTTCAAAATTTTTCAAGCTGCCTAATTAAAAACTTCTGAAACAAAGAGAGACTGAGATTCCATGGGACCTCTTGCTATGCCAAGAGGTTTGGCTTCTGAGAACACAAAACACAGATGAAATACAAAACACCTAGTATGAAGTTGTGGGCTGAAAAGGGATTTGGCAGCACTGTCTCATAACTTTCCTCAGCTATCTTTATCACTATTGTATCTCATACCACCTCTATCCAACTAAGATCAGTTTACAGACCTTATCTTTGAGATGCTATGCCTTCATGACAATTTTCTCCTCCTAAGGCTTGCTTTGTGTTGGACTCTCACAATCTTTCTTGCCCCAAGCTGCTTGTTTCCTTCTTCTACTAGGCCTATTGATTCTCTGCTACACTGACTCATGCTTGCACATTTCTATCCTTGATCATAGCACCAGGAAACCATTGCTGTGTACTGGATTGCTCATCTTGATGTTGCATGTAAATTGTTCTGTTTAACCAAAACATCAAGTTTCCTCAGATTACTGGTGACACGTTCTTATGGATGTTAGTTGTGATTCAGTGACAATTCCCTTTGCTATTCTTCTTCTGAACCCTTCTCCATAAAGTGCCACTAAGTTTCAGTCTTGCCTGTGACGCTCCCACTATTACTTCAGTCCTGGGCTTCTTTGTCAACTAGAAAAGAAAATAAGGGCTTCCCCCACCTACTTTGAGTACCTCGGATGAACTTAGCTATCAATTGCACCTTTTTTAGTGCCAGCTCTATACAACTTCTGTCACCTTAGACAAACAGAAATGGAAAAACCCTGATCTCACAGTTTTCTTCCGTCTTTGAGAACTTATTTCATAATGCAGGATGTCAGACTGAAACACAGCAGTAAATGTCCTCCTAGGTCTTCTTACAGAGCTATTTGTACCAACCTGCAAACCTGAGTAGTTCTGTGTTTTACCCAAATGGAGACAGCATAGATTCATCAAGAGTCTGGAAGGAGACTGTAAACCCCTGACCTCTACACTGTTGTGACTTCCTCATTAGAAGAAAACTGGACTAGGCTGCAATAACTGCACTTAACATTTGAGTGGTCAATGCTAATAATGGATCCTCTTGAATTTAAGAAACTGGGAAATTTAATTCTGTCTCTGCTGGCTTGAGGTAGGCATTGTTCTGAGCCATAGAAGTGGCTTTGGAGACCCCTCATTACAACCAACCCCCTCATTACAGAGGCCTGATATTTAAACCTTCTCTTCACACCACACCTTACAACCACTGCTCTTACAGCTCTGCCAAGTGATGGCTCCTCCACTTACAGTCAGTAGCTCTGTACAGTGTGAAGCCTACAGCGATCAAGGTGAGTGACAGCACAGGCCTCACTACTCGCAGTAGCTGAGAGTGTGAATCTTGGCACCAGCATGCAGAATATGGCCCTCACTAGGGAGGGATGTAGATCACACGCTGTGCAGAGCCTGGAAGTGTGAATGTAGCTTATGAAGTATGTGTATGCCTGCAGCACTGATACTGAAACATGCATACACAACTGCAGCCTGTCCTCTGCCAGAGCTGGGTCTCTACCCTGGGGACATGAAGCTATGCTAGGTTATAGAAATCAGGTTTTCATTACTGAGCACTGAAAAACATAAGGAAGCCTTCTTTCATGGTCAGAACCCAGCATTAACTACATTTAGAGCTAAGACAAAGACAACTCTGTATCAAATACAAAACACATATCCAGCTTGGTAGGATAGTATTGTGACCTCACTATTTAAGTCTGAAACTCTAGTGAAGAACAAACACATGCTGGTTTTCTGCTAGAGGTTTAGATTCTGCTAGAGCTTCCAGCATTGTTTGCTTTCCATGATTGCATAGATTTCCCTTCAGTTTCTTGCTTATACTTATTAAGATGAGGTAAATCAGCATGAATCTCCATTCTAACTTTTGAAAATCATCTATTTTTTGTGTTTTCTTATCTGCCACATTTCACCCATTTGCCCTAACCTGCTCTCTGGCTTTCCAAGACCAGGTCCATCTTTTTTTCTTCTTCCTCCAGAATGACACTGAATTTTGCCCAGATTAAACAGCACTGACCAGGCAGTTCAATAATTCCTTATAAATACTAGTAAGGTGTCAGACTGAGCTCCCAGCTGGAAGTTGTGCATGGAATCGGACATAAAAGGAGTCACTAGAGCTAGTGGACAAACTTGAGGTGCACACAGAGTTAATATGCTGACAGAAATACTGAGCTTTACATCTGAAAACCCAAATACAAAAATAATATGATGAGTAAGACTAAAATTCCCTGTTCTGAGCTTCCATGGGGCCAGCTCCCCTCCCCACCCCCCCGTTCAGGGCTCAGCAGTCACTTCTCCTTTTCTGCCGTGCCTTGCAGAAATGTCTCCTGGGATGAGTCAGAGCAGGACTTCCAGGCAACAGTGTTACTGCCTTCGGCCCCACCAAACAGTGGGCAAAAATGCCTCTGCTGGGGCCTCACAGCTCCTTTCACATACTTTGAGGGCTCCCTCTGATTCACTTACCCCTTGATACTGGTTTTTTTTCTGAATCAGAGGATCATTAGAGAAAACATTATGTTGACAAGGATCTCTAGGAGGTCATTTTGGCCAGTCTCCTATTCGAAGCTTCACAAGTAGATCAAGTTGCTCAAGGTCGGGGCCAGCTGAACTGCTGAAAATCTCCCAGAGATACCACAGAAACCTCAGACATCTATTCCAGTGTCTGACCACCTTTTTTGGGGAATTTAAAAATCTTTCTGCACTGTCCACATTCATGGTCTGGCCCTGTTTCTCATCTTGCCCGTGCCCTCTGTCAGTGCTTCCCATCGAGTCCTCCACATGCAGGCCTTCCAGAGATGTTTTGATGTGACCTCTCCAGAGATTTTGCTGGGGCTCTGGTACGTTTTCTCTGCAGCAAGTGCAGTTTCGGGGCAGTGCTCAGGCCCCACCCTTTTACAAAAGTGACCTTCTTATTGTACCACAAGAAAAAGTATGTTTTAGAAGGTCCTGGGGACCGAGTAGAGAGAGCACTATTAAATGCAAGGAAGCATGAACTTATTAAGCCACTCTGAGCCCTTTATGAGCAAGGTTTTTTTGGGAAATTCAGCTGCCAAAACGTCTTTCTGGGGAAGACCACTCCCCTGCGGCGGACAGGGAGCCAGGCTCCTCTGCAGGCCCCCGTCCTTCAGTCAGAGCAGAAGCTTGCCAGGCTTTCTGATCCACTCCAGGCTGTGCCTGGCTAAAGGAAAGCCTCCCGTGGCGCCGGTGTGACCGGGGGAAGGTGACACCATCCCTGAGCTCGGGCTGTTCGCGTCCTCCAGCACAACGCGGTACCGCTGGGGACAGGCCACCAGCGGTACCGCCCCGCTCCCCGCCCGGCCGGGCACTGCAGGGGCCGGTCCCGCGCCATGGGCTCCGCGCGGCCTTCAGGTGCCTCACACAGCTGTAGCGGCCCGTCTCCCACAGACGGGCTCTCACACAGCTGTGGCGGCCCGTGTCCCACAGACGGGCTCTCACCCCCCAGGCCACACCCGCTTCCCTGCGGACGGGTTTCCCTGCTCCCCCCGAGGACGCTCCGGGCCCGGCCCGCGGCTCCCGGCGGCGCCGTTGGGCGGGCGGGCAGCGCCGCCGCGCGGGGCCCCCGCGGCACTGCAGCCCCGGTGCGCTCCGGAGCCCGGGGCTGCGGCCAGCGCCGTCGGGAACCGGCCGGGACAGCAGAAACACCGGCTCGCCGCGCTTCCTTTGATATTTATTAATCTTCATTTGTTTGCAGCCGAAATACTGTAAACGGATTTTTCATATGGGTTATCCAGCTAATAACATACTCCTTTATCAATTAAAGTATGGCTTTAAAGGATAATAATAATAATAATAATAATAATAATAGTAATAATGTGTATGTAGCATTTGTCATGAATTGACTAATACTTTTGAGTGACTTAACTTTCAGTAACCAATGTAGGTCCCGTGCTCCACTGCTCTCGCCTTTTGTGGATGTGCAGCACAGCAGCCTGTGGGGGCTGTGCATGAGGGGTACCCCATGTCTCTGCCTTCATGGTGCCACTGAACTATAATGGGTTTACTTTTTTTGGTTTTAACTCTCTTCTGGAAAGCTCTCTCAGTTCCATCATTGTCCTGCTCCTGCGAGATTGATACAAGAAGACTACAAAGATTGTAAATAAGGGTAAGCATTGGAGACACTCAGGTAAGGACATTAGGGAGGCAAGAGCATCAGTTACAATTCAAAGAGAACTGAAGATATAGTGACTGTTTTGCTAGTCTACCTTTAAAAGTGATCAGGTTTTTTTACCCTCAGCTGGGGAAATAATTCAGTAGAGAATTATTAAAAGAAATAGAAACTTAAAAGTAATTTTCAGATAAATTACATTGAAGTGATTCTGTGGCTTGGGGGAGTGAGGAGAAGGTCCCAGATCCCTGACTTTTTCATATGGATCTCTAGACTATCACTGAAAATTTCACTGCACAGCCACCAAAGCTGTAAGCTGTAAAAGCTCCATTTGATGCACAGCAGCTGACACCTGATGACATGAGGTACAGAGCGAACATTTAATCCAGAATACTTCCTGTGTAGACTTACAGCAGGATGCCATAACAACAGAGAGCCTTGGAGTGAATTCCTGCATCACTGGAGTCAAAAGCAAACTTCCACTCATTTCACTGAGACCATGGTACCCCTACTGTTTGCAATAGTTGAAAATCTCAGTATGGTTTGGTTTACCTGAGGGTTTGCTTGCTGTAACTGTGATAATCACAGCTGTGATCCATCAGCACAGGGAAGTGTGTCACTGGAGCAAGGCTCAGAAAGGCTGAGGATAGCAGTAGGAAGGCAGCTGTGGAACACAAAAACTAGAAAGTTTGAGAGCAAAATGCAAGATACTTTATCTTAAAAGTTTGCTTTCAGAATTCAGCTTCCTATATAAACGTTCTGCTTCTGAGTAAGAAAGATACAACTTATCTCTAACTGCATTTGCAGGGCAGTAGCCTGTAGGACTGTGCTGCTGTTACACGAATGCAGAAAGAGCAGCTAAACCATTGCAGGCGACTGCGGCTGACTTAATTCCTAACTCCTGCTCCAGGGCATGACATTGGTATGATGTAATGAGATCGGGTGAAGCCGTAGCGAGAAGCACCAACATCAGCACTGCCTTCTTGGGAAATAGGATTCATTCTGAAATCTGGAAGGAGAATCAAGTTCTGTGTCTCAGGGAAAATGGTAAGAGATGGAACTCAAAGGTACATCAGTACATTTTGGAAAGTGTCTGTATTGGAAACAATACAGGTCCAACCTAGCTTGGCTTGTATAAAGGTAAATCTTTATTCTCTTCTGACCTAGTTTCCTAAGCACACGCAATTTCTGCAAATCTCTGCAAGAGCCGTGGGTAACCTTCACCACTAACAGGACACCAGTGCTTAAGGAGCTCTGGTGGTTCACAAGTTATCGTGAAGGTTGCAGTGAACCTGTGAGGAGGAAGCAAATTTGTTTAAAAGTCATTGTATCTTTCAAAAGCATTTCGAGGCTCAGTCCTCAGCCACTTTCTTCTGCTCTAACAACTTCCAGAAATTCCGCTCAAATCCCGGTTTCACACTGTGCTTGTCTCTAGACATCTGTAGCCCAAAGAATTTATAATCCATTTAGGGAGATTAAAAAATTTAAAAAAAAAAAATCTCAGCAAGCATGTTGCAGAAGTGCGGGTCTCGCACGGCACGCGTGTCCCGCAGCCCGCGTCGGGGATGTGCACAAACAGCGCGCCGCGAGGGGCGGTTTCCCAGACTTTGTCCGGCCGTGTGGTCGTGCCCGCGGGCAGCGCCGCTCCCGCCCCGCCGGCCCGGCCGGACACAGCGGCGGCGGCCGGAAGCGCNCCGGGGCCGCGTCCCCCCTCGCAGCCCGCCTTTGCCGCGGCTCGCCGGGGGAGCGGCGCCGCGCGGCTGCCGCTGCGGACGTGCCCGGGGCTGCGAGCGCAGTCCCCGCGGGACGCGGCCGAGAAAGTTTTGGAAGTCCCTCCTCCGGCAGCCGATGCCGCGAGAAGGTCTCGGCGCGGGGGCTGCCCCGCGGGACGCGCGGAGCGGGGGGGCCGGGGCTGCGCGGCCACAGTGGCACAGGGACCCCGGGCGGCAGCTCATGTGCTGCTCCAGAAAGGTGCGCGAGCAGCGCTCGTTACTAATTCGCCCCGCGGCAAACGTGTCTCGCTTTGCATGGCTCAGCGTTCCTCTGATGGAAAACCCGCGCTGTCTGTCCCATCCGCCGCGATGTGACAGACACGAGCGGGCCCGCCGCGTTAATCGCCTGCGGTGACAGCGGGGCTGGAGCCCGGCCCGGGAGCGGGGCGGTCTGCCCGGCCTGTGCTTCGGGCTGCCACGGAGAGAGGGCTGGGAGAAGAGACATCCCGCCTAGCCCAGGGGAATGAAGGCCATTGCCTGGTCCTCAAACTTCCCTCTCATCCTAGGGATGAAAGGATGCAGAATGGGGAAGGAGTCGCAGTCTCCCAAACCCTGTTAGTGTTCAGTCGGTTTCAAATGCCTTCCTTGCCAGCTCGTAGGTTTGCTCCAGGTCTGTAATCTGTTCTGATCTGCGACCCGTTGTTTGTGATCCTGTGCATCCCCAGCTTTTAGCTGTGCACGGTGTCATTTGCAGAAATGTGAGTCTGTGCAGAGGCTTTTTATGAGTGGTGGGGCAAAAGGGAAGGGTCCCATCACAGCGGTGCATTCCTTAGAGATGGGCAGGGATTCAGAGAGAAGGGAGTGCTCAGGGAGTACTAGAGACCTTTTGTGCTTCTGCCGAGGTCAGGGTTTCCAGGAGGAATTCAAAACTCTCCACAGGGCTAATGGAGGGAGGTGGCTCATGCAGAGATTTTTTGGCTGAAAATTATGTGTCCTCCCTGGAAAATAACTTTTTTTCCATTCCATGCAGTACTCTTTTGCAACTGTAAGACCAGGCAACTGGGGAGTTTTTTTGGCTGAAAATTATGCGTCCTCCCTGGAAAATAACTTTTTTCCATTCCATGCAGTACTCTTTTGCAACTGTAAGACCAGGCAACTGGCTTCCAGGGAAAACACTGGTAAAAAAAGCCTTTTATTTTTTTTTTCCTTTCAACAACATCTAAAATGTTATTATGTGGCAATGAGCAATTGCATTGAGAGAAGAAATTGTATGGTCTGAGAAGGCAGAATGTCTAGGAAGGGAGTAATAGAAGCATGGTCATCATGTCAATGTTTCATTTTCTCTTTTCTAGTAGGTTTTTGCCTTGGCATTTTTATTTTGTCCATGTTTTCTCAGTCACTGCCTGCTACAGAGGTGCTCAGTGAGCACTGTGAGGTAGGGGAGGCCCTGGCAGCCTCATGGATCTCCTGGCTTGGTGTGCAGCTTCCTCTGCCCCTGCTCAGGAGCATGTAAATTGCAAATTCCCATTTATTTGTTCTTTCTGGGCTGGGAAAACCTAATGGTTATTCCAGTCCTGAGGCTGTTGCAGGAGGAGCTGAGCAGACCTGAGTCCTGAGTGCTCAGACACGTGGTGCTCTGGAGAGTGCTGCCCGTGGTCTTGGTCACCAGGCTGTAAATCAAGCACACCTGGGAGCTGTGATCCCAGACAGAGAATTGTCAAAACTGATATGTAAATGACCCACTGGCTATTTTTCTCTCAGAGTTGCATGCTCTTAAGTATGTGATAAACCCTACTTGAGAAAACACATCTCTAAACCTGTTTGTGTCTCTGCCTTGTGACCACAGATGTCTCTGAGAGCCTGCAGTGCTTTCTCTAGAAATTTCTCAAGACATTCTCTGACTGGGTTCCTAAAACAGATGCTGTTGTCTAAAATTAAGGGTAGATATAGACTTCCTCCATCCTTTGCAACTGTTTTGACAGGGTATTATTTTCCTCTTGAGCAGTTTTTTTCCTATGACTGCATCTTCACTGCTTATTTTCTTCCTCTTAAGTATTTGCCATAGGGGTAACCAGTTTGAATGTTTGAATTTAGAGACTTTGCTAATGTTCTAATGAGATGGAGAAGCAAAGGGGCCGTAGAGATAAAAAGTGCTGCTTCTTTTTTTTTTTTTTTTTTTTTTTTTTTTTTTTTTTTTTAAATGGGTTTTTTGTTTTTATAAAAAAAGAAACTGAGGGTTTTTTTTTTTTTTTTTTTTTTTTTTTTTTTTTGCAAGTGGTTATGATGTGTTAAGAATAAGGAAATGCTGGGAATATACTCTAAGCAATTAGCTGGACACAAAGAGCAGTTCAGGTGCGTCCTGGACAATACACCGAGTTTCTCATAGATGTTTTATAAACATGAGGAATTTATTGCATGAGATAAGGGGTTGTTCCTGAGGCATGATGTCTCAGGATGATGGTCTGGCTGCACAGGAGTAAAGAAATGTGCTGCTTTTTCTTCATGTGAGTAACAGCAGAATAAAGACCTGTGGGCCACAGTAAGTTGACCAACACTAATGTGAGTTAGGGAATCAGTTTTCTGCTCTTTATACCCATTTGTTTTCCACCACCATCCTCTTTTTGAGGAACCTGATCGCATTTGTGGTTGGAAGAGAGACATGTAGCCAAGTATGCAAACCTTTTTCAGAGTCCTGGACATGACCTTTGTCCTGTGTGCTACTGTGTCTGTCTCTAAGACCCTTTCAGGTGTCCCTTGGGGCTTTTGTGGGCTGTGAGTGTGGAGAATGAAATGCAAGAAATCGACCTGTTGAATCAATTGCAGTATTTACTTTTCCAGATTGATTCTCAAAAGCTGTGACAATGTTACAGAAGAAATTTGTGCTGCTTCCCACTGCTGAGCTGTGTCGTTTGTGTTGCTTCTTCATAGGCATATATAGTTGTATAAATTCTGATTTATACAACTTATTTTTGGTGTGTTCCTCACAAAGTTCTCAGTCATTTTATAGGTCTAATCCAATCATAAAGGATGAGGACATCCATCAGGCTCACTGCAGGGTTGGAAGGGGTGTAGGCCTGAAGGACTTCAAAGAAGGGATTTAATCTTGCAAATGAAATGGTATCTGCATCAGCTGTTTCTTTTTCTCAAAATTAAAATAAAAAAGCCAAACAAAACAAAAAAAAAATCCAACAAAAAGTAGTGCTGGAGATTCTGCATCCTGTATAACCTGTTTCAGTATATCCCCACTTTGACACTATATATATTTATTTATTCATATTCAGGCTAAATCTTGTTTACCATTTGAACTGATGTGGAAGAAGAGTACTTTCCCCCTTTCTTGTGACTCTTAATGTATGCAGACTGCTCTGTTCCTTTGGTGTTATCTTTTTAAGACTAAACACACTCAGGTCCTTTGGTTGTTTTTCCAGGTCCTGCTCTCTGCACTCTGATTTTTGTTTCTTTCCACTGCAGTGTCTCAGATTTTTGTGTGTGTTTTATGAGGATGAATATGTGGGGCTGGATGTGGTCTGTTGGCTAAAGACTCACCTGACTACTGCTGTGTCCCAGGCTGACTTTTACCCTTTTTGTAGCAACACAAGCCTGCTGGCTTGGAATTAATTTCTCAATCAATGTGCTTTTTCTTTGTGGCATGTTGGAATTACTGTTGTGTCATTTCCATTTGATTTCACACCTGCCACCCCTGCCCTTAGTGTACTGTTTTGTACTGATCTTTACTGAGATTTGATAGTAGGTTGTAGGTAGGTGTGGGGTTCCTGCAGCCAGATCAAAACACTGCAATAAGATGCCCCAAAATCTTGAGCTGGTTTGAACTTGCTGTGTTGAGGGATTTTAGTTTTTCTGTTGTAAGAGAAAAGTGATGGCTTTAGTGGTCCTAGCTCAACTAGCCAAGCCAGTGTCTTCACTGATTCCTTCTTGCATCCCTGCTTCTGATGGTCACTGTGCTTGGAGATTGGTGTTCTCCTTCGGAGATGCCATGGGACCCTGTCCCTTAATTTCTTTTTGATTGCTTTTGATTGCAGCTTGGCTTCCTCCTGCAGTGTTTTTGTTCAGGGCCTGAAATTGGCAAAGGGCCATGAATTTAAAAAAGCAGTTTTTCCTGCTCATTTGTTCTGATACCGCTCACTGTGGAGTCTGGCATGAGCATGGAGAGGCGATGCTTCATGAAGGAGAGGGGGGACAAGGGGCAACACTGCCCTTTTCATCCACAGCCTTAGATTGGCTCCAACATCCTGAATTTTGTCTTGAGAGTTTCAGGTCCCTTTCTGTCTGGCTGTTACTTAATGCTTTGATATCTTTATCAATTTCTTATCTTATAGGTAACTACCAACTGATCATTTAATTTAATCAGGAGTCCTTCAGAGGATTGAAGTTACTGGTGTGTAACTTCTCCCGCCTTTTTTTTTCCTTTTATAAAGGTAGGTGAGGCATGATGCTTCTCCAGCCTTCTTGTGGCCTGCCCATACTCCTGTAAATTTTCAAAGATGGTCACTGATGCTTCAGAGATTAGACTGGTTTCTTACATGCTTTCTGGTGAATGCTGTTATTACCTCTCAAGAGCTGTTTTGTGAACATTTGTTAGGTCTGTCTTTTTCTAACCCACCCTCTCCTTCCATTTCTAAATTATTTTTGCTTGTCACATTTCACTTTTTCTTCTGGAGATTGAAGGAACATTTGTACTTCAGCCTTTACATAATTTGCTTTCTTTCCCTCTTTGTTAATGACTGTAATTATCTTTTTCTCTTCTAACATGCCCTCTTCTCCAGTTTTCTTGTGATTGCAGAGCTCTTACTAACAGCTGTGCTGATTTTGACTAATAGACCATCTAGTCCAGTATCCTTCTACAAAAGGATGAAAACAGGACAAGTAGATACGGTACTTTTCAAGTACACTTCCATTTTCCAGCTTCTCTCATATCAGGGAATTTCCTCTGTCTAATGTGAGCTGTTTAACCATTAACAATCAATAGATTTGTCTTTCTAGTACTTGTCCTGTCTTTAGATGAGTGCATGTAAAATTTTTCGGCATTTTTGGAGAAGCACTATCACCCCAGTTACCTGCTGATGAAGGGTCATATTTGTTTGTTTTGAAGCTGATCCTCGCTGGCTCCATGTGGATGGTGTCAGCATTTGTGTCTGATGAGATGGTGAATAATCTATCCTGTTCCCCATCTTTTCACCACTCATGAGTTTACAGACCTCTGGTATGTTGCCTGTCTTGCATCCTAATTTGTTACAGGGGTGCTGCTCCATGCCAAACAGAAGACTTACCTGGGTAGCATCTCTGGTCAATATCTTTTGCTAAAGACTTGGGACACTGAAGGGCAAGAACAAGGATACTTGGTGTCCTTGTCCAGCCCATCTGAAGGGAAATAGTGAAAGCCTGATGCTTTCGCAAGATGTCTCAGTTTGCTGCACCTATTGATAAACAGCCCCTCTGCCCTTTAGTGCTGTGTGGAAATCCAGAAGAGTTTTAGGTGTTCCTCATGGGTATTCATACCCTCATGGGTATTTACACTGAAGGGAGGGCTTGGTGTGGCCAAGGCTTTTCCTCTGGGATGGTGGAACAGAGGGTTGAACATGTTTTCAGGACTTCTTTCCCCTTATCTTTTCAGAGATTGGCCAGCCCGGCTGAGACCACTTAGCAATGACAAAACAAAAACTCCTGCTTGATGGGACACTCTCCTTGTTGCTGATTGCGGCCTGTGAAGCTCAGCAGCTCCCGAGGAGTCATGCTGCTGCCAGTTCTGGTTCTCTGTGTGACAAGGAGGCAGACTCTTGGGGACACCTGTTCAGCAGCGAGCGGCTGGATGCTTGGATCTGTTCCCTCATCGGTTCCTTCATGGTGGGGCTGAGCGGGGTCTTCCCGTTGCTGGTGATCCCCCTTGAGACAGGAGCTGCGCTGCGCTCTGAAGGTGAGTCTGCCAACTGCATTGGCCTTTCTGAAGCCCAATATCCTGGGATGTGACAACAGCACAGTGGTGAACAGGACCTTGTCACAGAAATGTTGTTCTCCAAGATAGAAAGTCTGTTTTTTGGTCCTTTAATGAATTTAATGAATCTGTGAATTTGAAAGGGAGTCCTTAGACAAATGTAAACCCTGGATGGAGCTTGTACAAAGAGTACTGTTTTTCACCCTGCTTGGTTCAGGACAGTTCACACACTACTGTCTCAGCCAAGTGCTGTCAGGGCTTTTTCTTGCACTCCATTTGGTTGTGCTCTCTCCTTCGAAAGCTTGCAGATGCTTCCAGTTTGGATTTCTTCGTGCAAAATCTCATCTGGAGATGCCTTGGTTCCTGGCTGAGTAGTGATCAGGTTTTTTTCTTCTTGTTTCTTCTTTTTCTCTTTTTAGCTGGGTCACAGCGTTTGAAGCAGTTGTTGAGTTTTGCAATTGGTGGACTACTGGGAAATGTGTTTCTCCACCTGCTTCCTGAAGCCTGGGCCTACACGTGCAGTGCAACAACAGGTATGAGAGCCTTATGTGCCTGGAAGCAGCTTGTGCTGTGCCTGTTTTGAGTCTGTTCCTCCTTGAAAGCCCAAGACCAGCCAGTCTGGGTCAGCCCAAAAACTGGTCTAGGCTGGTATCCTTTTCCAAGTAATATGTAAAAGCAAATGCCTAGGGAGGGATGTGAGAATAAAAAAACACACACGTAATGCTTCATCTTTGTACTCCACAATCCTCCAAAGACTTTGAAATTAGAGGCTTACTCAATTTGCCATGGTTTCTTTATGTTTAGTAACTTGGAATGGTTTTCTTGTTTATTGACTTTCCCTTTGTGCCTTTGACTCCTGTAACTCTGTTGATTTTCCTTTGTTCCTTCTGTAAGGCAAGGGAATGCTTCCTTAAGCTGAAGGGAGGTTATGGTTGTGTATCTGGTCTGGTACATGGACATGTTCACTGTCTTAGTTGGGGATCAGGTTCACCTTTTTTACAAATCTGTCCCTGTAATAGTGTTACTCCTAAAATCTCTTTCTTGGCACTAACTGGGGCCCCTCTGTTGGATGCTTTGATTTATGGGAGCTCACGTGTTGGCAGTCTTTGCTTCGTGAGAAATCATGGAACGTTGTGTATAGAGCCACAATTAAGATTGGGGGGTGGGGCAGGGGAAGAAAAAGGAAATGGGGGTGACAGAAACTTGTGTTTGCCAGCAAACTAAACACTGAATTGGTATAGACCTTTTGATATCAGTGTAGCTCCTTCATCCCTCAAATAGCCAGGGTTGCTGAAACCTATAATGTTTGTATCTATCTGCTTCAGCAAACTGATATCACAGAAGGCAGGTGCTGCTGCATCCCACCTGTTGAGAAACCAAGAAGTCATTTTCCTGCTGAAAATGCAAGAGAGGGAAGATGATGCCCTGGGTTTCCCAGACTTTTTTGCACCTATGTCCTGGGATTTCAAATCTGCCAGGCCTTTAGTCCTCTTCTTTATTACAGCTCTAGCACTGTCAGCAAAACCTCCTGTACTTTTTTTCACCCTTTCTACAGTGGTTCCCAAATTACTCTGTCTTTCTGCTCAAGCTTGTTTGCTTCTGCCAGACTGTCCTGAAGTGTAAAGGTTTCCTTGACCCATGTAAGTCTTGATACAGAGTCGTTCTGTTCTTCCATTGCAATGCAGTTTCCATTTCTGGCAGTGAGGCTGAATGGATTATTATCTCAAAAGCTCGGCTGTAATTGAAAAGAAAGTTTATAGCTTTGGGCTTAATAACTTGCTGAGGTGTGGCAGAAAGGGGAAGGTGAGTTTGTAACTCCACTAATGGCACATTTCATGTCAGGGCTTGCTGCTCAGTAGGTACAGCTGCTGTATTTCTGTTGATGTAATATTCACTTGCCTCTGGAGCTCAGGGAAATTCCCAGTGTTGTCAGGAAATATTTGGGATTGAGCTGATGTGGAGAAAGGGATGGTAGCTCTCACTCTGAGTGTCTTGAGGTGATGATATCTGTTAAATCAAGAATGGGCAAGTTAAACTAATCTGTTTTGAGATGTATTTACCCCTCCTACCTTGCAGGGAGATTTTCCGCTGTCTTTTTTTTTTTTTTTCTTGGAACTGTGTGAAAAACTATGTATTTAATAGAGACATGAAGATTTCTCTTTTGTCCTTCAGGAGAAGGGCAGAGCTTTCAGCAGCAGAAGCTTCTGGGTCTCTGGGTGATCATTGGTTTCCTGACCTTCCTGGTGCTAGAGAAGATCTTCCTAGAGAAAGAGGAGGAGTATCCTGGTGTGGTAAGTTGGTAGCCTGAGCGGGGTGGGGGGGAAGTACTCTTATATTTGAAGCTCTGTACTACATAGCTCATCTGCCCTATCTGACAGTGTCAGGAAATTATCCTGTAGCTGTGAGTACCTTGTCATCGCCCTTTGGGAGTTTTTTGCCACTTCTTTGCCACTGTTTTGTAGGAGTAGGTTTCATCTTCAGGCTTTTGTTTTGTGGTTTTAACTGAGATTTCTCACTTCTGGTTTGGTTTTGTTCTTTATGTGGTAAGTGTAAAAGAGAGCTCCTGTTCTGTGGGGGCTGGGAGCTGGAGCACTCTGCAAATCAGACTTTTGCTCAAGTAAGCTTTGAGGGGTGACAGCTTGCTGATGCATGTTCCACAGACCCATGGTGGCTCATTCCCTTTCTGGGTCCTCAGTCAGGATAAAGGCTAGCCTTCTTGAAGATGTTTCTTCTTGGTTATGTCCTGAACCAGATGTTGTTTGGGTGACTTTGTGTGGTAGAAGGGATTTATGACTGGCCAGGTAATCCTAAGTTCAAAGGAGTCACCCAGCTGCAAAGGGGAGAAGTAGATGAGGTAGCAGAAGGTAATTCCAAGACAGAGGAGAGCACCTAGTCTTCAGAGATCTGCACAACTCCTAGTTGCAGCTCCTTTAGACTGTTGAGTCCTTGCTGTGCCATAACTTTTGAGAGGTGAAACTGCAGGTCAGGCACTACGTATGAGCAATTAGGTGTTAACTTTGACTCAATGTGAGACTTTAATGCCCGAAAGGGACTTCATCTTCTCATTTAGAGAGAGGCTGAAATCCTGGGTAAATATCTTGTTGTTTGGAAGGTGATGATCCCAGCTATAGAATAATTCTGTAGACTTGGCTGTTCTGATGCACTGGAGAGAGCAAGACTCTTTTCCCCATCTCCTGCCCAGATAGAGTGTATTTGTCTGGGTGGTAGCTCTATCAGGAGGTGCAGGCTCAGTCCCTTATCTTTCTGGTGGAACTTTACTCATGGCAAGGGGCTGTGGCTCCAGTTCCTCCCCTTTCTATTTCTCTTGAGGATTGGGAGGTCTTAGCTCTTGTCTTTCAGGGCAGATGTCACAATGCTCTCTGAATCTGTCTCATTTTTGGCAGTTGTTATTAAACTGGGGTGTCAAAGCTGCTGAGTCACATTGTAAGGACAAAAGGATTAAGGGTGAAGGTTGAATTTCTGATCCTGATTCATGCTCATTCATCACTGAAAAAAAAATCAGTGACAAGTTTGTTTCACCTAATTTAGGACTGTGATTCCAAAGCATCGTCTGGAAAGATTCCCAATGGAAGTGGCTGCCCGCTGCCCAAGGGGTCCTCTCAGTCCCAAAGAGCACGAGCTCAGTGTAATGGCTCCTCTCTCCAGTCTGGTCCAAAAAACAACAGAATCAAGGTAAGAGGCCCACAAACTCACCTTCACTTTTTAGTCAGGAATTGTCTGTGGAAAGACTGTGCTTGAGTGAGGAGCTCAGTGTTTGAGTTGTGCTTAATTTTGCTCTGTCAAAGTGTGTCCTGGTCACACCAGGGAAGATATAGCAGACTTGGAGAAAATCTACACTGCAGCTTATGTGGAAGAGGAAGAGTCAATATTATAAAGACACAAGTGTGATGATGTGTGTGTTGGCTGAATTCTGGTACCAAAACACAGAATTTCATGTTTTGTTACTCTATATTTTATAGTCAATATGTCTTTATTTACTTAATTTTTTGCACCATGATTTCTCTGTTCTCTACTGCCTGCATTGTACTGATTCTGAGCTGCACTTTTCCTTTTAAGGCACCTTTTGGAAGTGTTTTGACACCTTTAGGAAGTGTGTTGAAGCTACTAGTGTAGAATTTAAAAGTTCCGTTTCTCAGATTTTCAGTTTACCTGCTGCCAAAAAGGACTTCTTGTCCACTTCTGTCTCCAAACCTGTATTTCCCATCGCTTCCTTTGCACTGGATCTCATCTGACCTCACAGTGAGCCTATTCAGGGAGCTAAACAGGCAAAGAATTTGCTTGTCTACACCCACACACCCACCTCCCACCCCCCGGTCTATTTCTCTCCTAACTTAACTTCTTGAATCAGCTTGGCATGCAGACAGGCAGCCTGTAGTGCTGGGGTAAGGGAGATCAGCAGGCTCATAGGACTGGAGGGGGAGGAAGAGTCCTGCACCATGGGGAAGCGGATAACCTCCACATTGGCTTTGCTTCCTGTTCCATGTTACTATCTTTGTACTGTGGAAAACCCTTTCTGGGTGAACATCACAAGAGAGAGAGTAAACAACCGCTTTGGTGAAGGAGGACCTGCAATGTGAGTTGGAAATCCCATAAAAATGTGCAAGATTGTACGAGAGTAACTATGGGCAGAAAGTGTGCTTGCATGAACTCTGTGGTCAGGCAGAGGCTCTTCAGTCTTTCTATTTTAAATCTGTTTTGCTGTAACTTTATAGCTCTTCCTACAGAACATGAAAGTTATGCTGAGGTCACTGAGTATTTTTGACATCTGTCACATTCATGTAATTTGCACATAACACTGCACAAAGTGCAGGGTGCCATGTGGATGTTCCTAGAGGTGGTGGTAGTGAAGATACCAATATTACTGGGTTATGAAACATTATGCCCTAATTTTAGAAGGGTTTATATAAGGAACTATAGACTACTGTTTTCAAGTAGAAATGAAACACAGATAGGTGATACAATTGCTCAGGGCATGGTTCCAATATAAAAAATAATAATGTAATTAATGCTAATTGATATGATTTTATGTAAGATAAATTCTTATCAACCAGACATTCTTCCTGCCTCTTATTCAGGCATAAAATTGTTTAATAAAGGTCATGACATGTATATAAAACATAACTTTGTCCCCCATTCTAATCAACTTTGCTAATATTAGCTGTATTAAAAATCTGTTATTCTGTGTTATCAAAAGGGACTGGTTTAATGCAGCCCCCCTAAAATCTGTTTGGGTTATGATTTTTCTAAGTTATTATTTATAAAAACAGTATATCTTCAGATTTGCAGGTACTGCGTTACATAAATGGCACATTGTGACTGCATGAAGTCAGTGATAGCAGCTAAACTGAGTAACTTCATCAGAAAAATGTGCTGAATTTTTAATAGGTTTTGATACATCCAATTACAAGGAATAGATTAAGAGGGACCTCAGATCATATTTACATGATAGGGATAGTTTCTATTTAGTCAGTGCCTTGGAAAAACACATGAGGATTACAGTAGGAAATTGTCTGAACACATTCTTCCCTCATGGTGCTACAGCCAGGAGGATGGGTGAGTAGGAAATCATATGTAAGAGGAGAGGTGAGAGTTCCTCTTTCTGTATAGCAGTAGTGAAACAGCTATCTGGCTTTTTCCAGTAGTGCTATTCCAAATCTCCAAAATACTGCTAATAATTTGTAAAGGAGCCCAGAAAGAGATGAAATAATATTTTAAGTTTGCAGTACATGACAAGTGGCTTTCTTTAGTTTAGCTCTGTAGTCATGGCAGATCAAGGGTGGCTTAGAGTATACAAATACCCATAGAGGAATGACTAAATTTGGATGGTTACAGCTATAGCAAACAGTAGTAGTCTAGAACTTAGAGACAACTCTCTAACTGAGGGTAACTTGCCAGTGGGCTAACTTTTTGTCATTTGTGAGCTGTAAGCTGTGCTTTAAGCTGCTCTCTACAGAGTACATGATAGCTTAAGAAACAATGAAATATATGCACAAATTAAATTAAGTTCTTTCAGTTGTGTTACTTGGAAGGTGTAGGCAACCTTCTAACTTTAAAACCCTAACACATCTGTTCAATTTTACAGATAGCTGTTGATATGCATGAATTAGAAACATAAGACTTAATGGGTGTAGTTTTAACTTTTTGCCTTCTGGTCTTTTAATCTGAATATTTTAATAGTTTTCCTGGTAGGGTAGAAATTATCAAACCTACCGAGATACTCCTGCGTTGTTAGCCTGTTTCCTTAGGCAACAACATAAGCAGTCATTCCATCTGTCTGTCCATCTGTTCTGCCCTTAATTTTCAATAACTTTTGAACCCATAATTAATTTTCCTTGAGTTCAAGAGAGGATAGGAGTCTTGAGGGTGATCAGATTTCTGCAAGTTCCATAAAAATCAGCATGACAGTAGAGGGGGAAGGCAGAGGGATGCCCTGTTGAAAGCCACAGCTGGAGCTGGGGTGCCGCGTGCTGCCCGGCCGATGCGCCTGGCTGCAGCTGGGGACAGGGTGCCGTGCTGTGTGTGCAGGGAAGTGCAGGGTGTTGCTGGGAGTGAACAGAGCAGGTACTCGTGAAGGAAGGAGTGAAATCCATGGTGTGACAGATTTTTTTGGTTCTTCTATTCACTCAGAAACCCCCATTTTTTCAGCAAAGAAAATGGGAAAGATACTGTTTAAATGAACAAAGTCACCCTTCAGGACTTTATTATTAGTAAGTTGTAGTGAGTTTACTGTTGTCCACATATATATATATTAGAACTTCTGCTTTTTAGCTGCTGCTAGAAAATTTGTCCTAGCTTGAAAATGGCAGATGGGAGGTTTCCTTTGCATGCAGCCTTAGATCTGTTCTGTCCCTCATTGCAGCCTTTATTCCCTCAACAGGTAAAAACATTGTGTGCGCTACTTTTGCCTTGCTTTTTCTTTCTTTCTCCCTGTGGCACATGGGGTCCTGGTTGATTTGTGGAAGTATTTTTTATTACACAGTGACATTAATTCTGAAGCATGAAAGTAAACACTTCATCTGGCTGTGCTCTTTATGAGCAACGAGAACATCCTATTAGGGATTCGCAGAATGTAAATGTCAGAGGCTCATAACTGTCAAATCAACCCAATTTATTTCTGAGCACTCCAAAGCTTTGCTTCTTTCAGTGACAGCTTTTGCCCAAGCCACTGACAACAAAAAGTCATAATGTTTTAATCATGAAGCCTATTTTTTCTCTATACTGTAGTATGGGAAAGCATTTTTGTGTAAAACTTCTGTGAATAATTATTATAATCCTGTGGGGGAAACGCCATCACGTAAAAAAACAACATGAAAAGGAGAATTTTAGTCATATTTGACTGTCTAGGAATGAGCGTATGAAGAATGAGAAGTAAAACTGTTGCATTTTTGTGTCTGCCTGCATGCATTTATTTGGGTTTCCTTTCTTATAAAAACATGCAGGGATGTTCTTTTGCATTCATTGTGGGGATGTTACTTAGCTTATTACTTAAAAGTGGGGTAGGCTTTGCTTAATTCTTAATTTTCATATGTAATCATCACTGCACTTTAAAAAATATAGAGGCTACAAAGGTGCCCCAAGACAGTGCAGTAAAAGTGCCCTGCGGGAGGGTGGTGCTTTGGAGAGATTTGACAGAACATTCCTGAGCTGTGGCATACAAATGGCAGCAAGATGCCCCAGGCAGAGTTGATAGAAACAGGGAAGAGCACAAGACCAGAATGAGCTAATGAAGTGCATCAGCACTTGTGGTTGTCCAGCTGAACGCTGGCATCTGGTGCTGTGGTGAAGTAAGAGTTTCACAGTGTCCAGGCAGTGTCTCCACTCACTGGATACTGCCCTGTATCTGGAGTTCTTGCACTCTAGAGACAGCCTGATGTATGGGCTAACTCCTGGTTTGATAATAATTTAAACTGAAGTCCCGTATAGTGAACTGCAGTATCTCAGGACCAACGTGAAGTAGTTTTTGTTAAATATGATGGAAAAAACCCCAAAAACCTGTGAGCTAAAGAGCTGGGGTGGTGCCCTTGTAAATTACTTTAGGTCAAATACTCACATTTTGTCAGGAGATGACCCTAGTTAGAATGATAGGGAATTTTAACTTGGAGATGGACTTGTGAGGAAGACAGCTGCTTTATGCTGATAATTTTAAGAAATGTGTTTATATGCAAATGCTGATACATGCTATCCAGCCTTCTAGTAGGTGGTTTTTTGGTGACTGTCATCACTATCTTCTCTTTCGATTCTTTGTTAAGGGAAAGCAAACCCACAAGCACGAACTTTTTTGGTACAATGTTTGAAGATTTATTTAGTTATAGAAAGCAATTCCAGCAGCATTTGTTCTGTTGCATTGTTCTTGCCAGCTCTTGAAGAGGAGATATTTAACAGTTGGATATTAAAGTGCATGACTTGAAAACAAGATCAAGTCATATTTGAAGCCAGTCACCTCTGTAAATTAGTCAGTGTTACCTAAAATTGGTTTGACTTAGAATTAAATATATTCTTGCTTTCTGGCTTTCTTTTTTTTTTTCTTTTTCTAGAGCTCTTCATAATTTGCATACAGTAATTATTCTAATCTCAGACAATACTTGCCTACCCTAAAACTTAGTTTACTCTAAAACCAAAAATTAATTTAATTTTTACTCAAGCACTGACGTAGTTTAGGATTTTCAGCAGAAGCATTGTGCTCTGTCCTTTCCCATCTGATTGTGACTGCATAACCCATGTCTAAGCCATGTGCTTTTTTATCTTGTTGCGTCTCTTCCTTTATCAGGGGCTCTTCTTTTCTCTTTGTAGATTAGTGGATACCTCAATCTGCTGGCCAACACCATTGATAACTTCACACATGGCCTGGCAGTAGCAGCCAGCTTCCTGGTTAGCAGAAAGGTAAGATTTCTGTCCCCAGCTGTATACTGAAGTGAAGAGGCCTTGTCTCAAGTATGATACAATATGCAAAACAGCCAAAAAATGCAAGGAGTTTCTTCCTCTTTGCTGGAATTTTCTGAGAAAATGCAGACTACAGTAAAACTCAAGCCCTATCCTGATCCTCTGATGCAGAGCTTCTTTGAATTTGGGACACATTAGTCATTTGTACTGGCATTAGGGGATGGATTAGCTCATCTACTCAAAAGGCAGTCCAGAAATAACATGATGAGGATGGTCACCTCAGAAACTGGGACATAGACAAGGCAGAGATGTTTATTGTATTTTTGCTTTTGTCTTCCACACTGATGATGGGCTATGGGGTCCCCATTGCCCTGAGCTGGAGCACCATGACTGTGAGAATTACAAACTCCCAGTCAACCCTGCACTGATGTGGTATCTGCTGCTCCAGCTTGATCACTGTAGGTGTTTGGGACCTGATGAGATTCATCCAAGAATACTGGAATTGTTTCCTAATTGCTTTCTCTTTGCTGCAGGTTGGGTTCCTAACCACAATGGCCATTCTCCTGCATGAAATCCCACACGAGGTGAGAGGGCTTTGTATCCTGCCATTGTGAGGGGGGTTTCAATGTGCTTCATCTACTAGGAGGAGGTCTGGGTCTGGTTAACATCTTCTTGTCTCCTTAAAGGCTGCTCCCTCTGGGGAAACTGACAACATTGAAAACCAGGAACAGTCTTGAAGCACTGGCCTTGTTGTGAATGACCTTTGTGACTGAGAATTTGGTATTCAAGTTCATTAACTGTCAGCTCTTGGTTTTCTTAGGTTGGAGACTTCGCAATCCTACTTCGGGCTGGCTTTGACCGCTGGAGTGCAGCCAAGATGCAGCTTTCCACAGCTCTGGGGGGAATTCTAGGAGCCTGCTTTGCAATATGTGCTCAGTCACCAAAAGGAGCAGGTAAGGTTCCCTGGGACCTCTGTAGAAATGGGGGAGGAGGCAGTGCTTGTCATCCTTCTGCATCTTCTTTCCCTTCTGTGTTGTGTCCCATGGCTCTGTCTCAGTAATAACTTTCTGTGTTTGTGCAGGAGAAACAGTAGCTTGGATCCTCCCTTTCACTTCTGGAGGATTTCTGTACATTGCCTTGGTAAATGTTGTGCCTGATCTCCTGGAGGAAAAGAATCCTTGGTAAGTGCTCCCTCCTGTTCCTCTGCAGCAATTTGTGCTGCCAGGGAGCAGGAATATAACCCTTCCCTGTGCCTCTTCTGCAAGTGTGTGAATGCCAGCTTTCCAAATCCTATGGACAAGGCTGGAATCAAAATACACCGCTTGCTATCTATTGCATTTGTGGGACTACAAAGACCCTCTGTAACATGAAAGCTTTCGCCTGGGTGAGTCCCAGAGACTGTGCTGGCACAGTATGCAGCAGGGCCAGCTAGAGCAAGTTCCTGGGAAGCATGTCCAGTAAGGACACCACTGCCCAGTCTGTGTTTTCAGCTTCCAGTACATATTGGTGTAGGGACTGTCTGAACCAGGGCCCCACAAAGGTGTGCATGTCTGATAACCACATGTGAACCTATCCTTCCATGCTTCTCTCATCCCTTTCTGACCCTGTCCATTAAGTCACCCCTCTGCAACCTCCTTTTGGCAGCAGTTTGCAGAGTTGGACTCTACTGTGTTTAGTGATGCTTCTTATTATTTGGTTTTTACACTCTTGCATATTGATTTTTTTATTAGGTATCACTGTGTTGCTGTGTGAGTTGAAAAATAATAGTTTTCTTCTCTTTATCACTCAGCATTTCATAGTCTCTGCTGGTATTCCACCTCAGACATCTCTTCTGCACTGGTATATATATGCCAATGTATTTGTGTTTCCCTCATGTATTGTTTTAGTTTCTTAAAGTCTGATTAAGGCTGTAGCAGGTCCAAATCCAGCTGTTGCTCTCAGATCTGCTGCCAGAGGTGCTCCTGAATGTTCCCTCCTATTTCAGTTGTAATAAGACAAGTAACTTCAGTCGTTTAAATAAGATGCCTTGGTTCACCTAGTTAATTTTGACTGAAACAGTGCTCAAAAAAACAGCTCCACAGTTCTTTCTGAGGAGGTAGGAACTCTGTGGAGAAATGTTAATTTGGGTTGGTAACCTCTTGTGTTGGCAGAGGTTGTTGGCAGAATTTGCAGAAGTGGGAGGCACACAGTCACTTCAATCCAACATAAACCTGAGACAGTGCTAAAAGAATGGCCAAATTTGTTGGGTTTTTTTTTTCTGTAACTGTAGTTATTAGCTGGATGAGGTCCCTGAAGTGTCTGTGCACATGCTGCATAAGTGCTGGTTTCCTCGTGAGTGAAAGGACATGAATATGTACCTGAACAACTGCATGACTCAATCAGCTTGCATTGATTTGGAAGCCTGGAGTTGGGCCTTGCAGCTGAGTGGAACAAGTCCATGCCAGTTTATAGACAACTCCTTTGCTTGGGGTGCTGGGAAGGTCTTCTCATCTATGTCAGTGGCTTCATACAGCTGTTGTGTTCACCACATGGTAAATTTGGAAAGGCAAAGAACAAATCATTGGGGAGCTCTGTGCAGCTGCCTGTGGGGATTGGTTTATGGCTCCTCCTAATTTTGCTGTTTCTTTCCCAGGAATTCCCTGCAGCAAATTCTGCTCCTGTGTACGGGCATTACAGTCATGGTGCTACTCGCGCTCACAACTGAGTAACCTCTGCGCAGACCTCATGATGCCTCCCAGAGCCACCACAGTGACTCTGAGCTTTACAAAGCAATAAGGAACACTAATGTTACTTCCCACGTGTGTGCGCGCAGATCTGGCTGCTAGTATGAGAAGCGGGTGACAGAGAGGTCTGGCTGTGCAAGACTTCGTTCCCTGGCTCTCCTATCCCTGTTCTGCTAAGCTCCACACATGAGGGCTTCTGTTCCTTTTCTGTTTGGTTGGTTTTTATGGAGCAAAAGATACACTGGGCAGAAACGAACTGAACAACTGCTCCACTATGAGTGAATGATGTTTCATTTGGTTCATTCTGATGGAACTGCACCTCCCAAGCTCTTGTGTGAAAACAGTAGAAGTGATTCCTGTAGCTGATGAAGATAAAGGATTTTTCCTACCACTTTAAGGGCTGGAGGCAGAACAGGCATGACAAAGCTTTAACCAGAACCCCCTAGCCATGAGAAGTTGATGGTGCTATGAGATAGATGGGAAGAGACCCTTTCCAACTTGATCTCCAGCTGTTCATTGACACCACTTTTTCCTAAAGGTAGTATTGGCCTCAGCAGTCCAGCTCTTTTGGTCTATTTTGTTTACATTGAAATTGAGCCAAAAGCTTGAGGCACTTTAGGGTAGGTCACTACAATTAAATGACTCAGCTTGGAGATTACTTGCCTCAGCCCTAACCACTCCAGTAGCCAGCACAGCCCAGCTGTTTATCTGATACATGATCAGTAAATGTTTCTTCAATTGCCAACTACCATGGAGGGAAAGCCATGTAGCTGTTAAGACTGAGCTCCCTCTCCTCATACCCATTAGCTGAATACGCTTCTGAGCCTGCTCATGAGACCTGATTCATTCATCTGCCCCACACCCTGTTTCAGAGCTTTCTTGAGGTGCAGCATGTTAGACCTGCACAGCATGCTACAGCACCCCTAGACTGTCATGGCAGAGGTGCTTGAACACTACAGCCTGGTCAGCAACTGATAACTCCTGGTTTGCTTTTCATCTGTTCAGTGTAGACTATTTAAGAGCATGCTGTAGATGGCAGCCTATTTCTGGGGTTCTTATCTCATAGTGGAGTTCATTTGTTGAGGATGAATGAATAAGAAATAATGCTGACAGCTTTTAGATGGGAAGGTTGAAACTGCTGCTGAAAATATTTTTAAGTAAGGTGAGAAAGGGATATGAAAGGGTGACAATAAGTATGCTTTAAGAGGAGTTTTCTGTTATGTGATGCTTGGGATAAAATCTTTGGCAATTTGAAAATTTAAAACCAGGTCTAATTGAATTAACAGTCACTGAACACAAAACAGGTGCCACAGTGTGATTTACACCAACTTGGCTCAGTCTTAACAGCTTTTGTGAAACAGTACAGCTCTCCAGTCTGCCCAGGGCCTTACCAAGAGGACTCATGCCTTGAGAGGGCGATTTAGGTCAGAGCAGCAAGGCAGGTATACTGCCCACAGGAGAGGCACTACTTCCCTAAGAGATTCCTGAACTGTTGACACAGTTCTTTTTTATGACAGCTCCTGTCCTACTTTTCAGTGAGTGCTGGAGAGCTCATGCTTGCAGTTCTGTCTGCCCAGGAACTGCTGTCTGAAATTTTTTCAGCTTTCCTTTCCCTGGACTTACATTAGTAACTAGTTTCACTGCAACAAGGAGGGAGGCTTAGTGAAATTATTTATTCCTCTTTACAAAATTACCTTCATGTGCCAGCTCCTCTCTCCATCATTCAGTTGTCATGAGGTCTGAAGGTAGCATCCATTTCCTGCTTTCCTGGAAGGATGATTAATCTAGTTAGCCTGCAGGGACTGGGGGAGTATGCCAACCCTCTGGTTCTACCTTTGGGGGTTCCTTCTGCCCAGGGACTGCAGCTAAGCAGACCCTGTAAAAGAGCTCTGGAGGAAGCAAGCTTGCACAGAAAGTTGTGCCTGCTGTTTCTCAAGATGTCTTTCCCAAAATAAGGCTGGCATTTAAGTTGAGGCATTGCCAGGTGAGTGCCCATGAGTTGGCGTTGTTGCATCAGCACTGAGCCTTGCCAAGACTCAAAACCATAGTCAGGATTTTATACTCAGCGTTCAGGAATGTGAAGTGGATGACACTGAACAAAGAATTTCTGAGCTGTTTTTCTTGGCTGCTGTCATAGGCATGGATAGTCTGTGGTTCTTGGGAAGATACCCTGGTAGGAGGGAGCATGGGGCTTGTGGGAGGGAGGGTTTCAATAGATTTCTACTGCGTCAGCCCTGGGGCTGAGGATTGAGAGCCTTGGGAGGAAATGGAGCATCACTCCACCACATTTGTCACTTTTGGAAATGCAGAGAGAATTGTATTTTCTAGCTCTATTTTTTCAGCTGCTCTTATGCATTTTCTCCCTTCATCTGTATTGGTCTGCTCTGCATGGAGACAATAGAGATGAAATAAATAGTTTTCCATGTTGGTTTGTGTTGTTGGATTATTTTATTTGGTTGGTCTAGGCTATTTTTGAAGTTCCTACTTTCCTTTGATTTAAAAATTCAATTTAAATTTCATTTGAATTACACAGACATATCTCTGGGTTAGTCTAGAGCAGTGTGGACTCTGGGTTGCTGTCAGACTTTCCCCAGACTTACACAGCTGAAAGAAAAATTTCTATTCCAGTTTCTTCTCTCTGCTGCCATGGAGCTGTTGTCCAGGAGCAGTGTGGTAGAATCATAATTCTTGAGTGCTTCTCAGGGTTCCCTGAAAAGCATCACCAAATTAGTTTCCCCTCTTTCAGGGAAAGCTTGCATGGTTACTTTACTGTTCAGAGAGTTTTGTAATCATACTTGACTATAATCAGTTATTTTTTAAAATCAAAAACCCTCAAGGCCTGTGGTTTCAGTTAACACTAAGCTGGATACCTGCCATGTCGGACAAAGGTGCCATCATGAAAGGTTGTGTGTTCCAATTGCCCTGAAAGGACTAAGAGGAAATTCCCTACCCTTCAAAAACAGGGGTTCAGAAAATGTCTTATCCCACCCTTCATTTGGAAGATTTTCAGCTATTAATGGTGCATTTGTATCTTTTCTCACCCAAAGTCTTCTGTAAAAAGAAGGAAAACCATAACCCAAGAGCTGGAAGAAGATGGAAGTAGGTAGGTGATCAAGGGCATGATGTCACAGTCTGGATTTTGCCCGTAATCTACATTTTGGAATCTCTGTCCCTGGATTTACCAAACTGCACTCTTGGGCAGTGCTGGTACTCCTGCCCTATGAGCCTTTCTCCATCATTCCTTTTTCCTTCTCAAAAGTAATCAAAATTATCATGAATTAATCAGCTATCTGTTTCACAGGCTCTGGGAAGAATGGCTCTGACACAATTGCAGTAGTACAGAAAGGAGAACATTTTGAGTTTAATTCATGGGAACTTTCTAAGATGATGGTGTTGCTGAAGCCCCAGTCTTTTGAAACTGTATCTGAGGAGCTCATATGGAGAGTAAGGTGACATAATAGGATTGCAGACTTAGGAAATGTGACTATTTGGATCTTTCTGGGAAAGAGCTATTACAATTGAAGGATTTTTCCATGTTAGCTAGAGCAGTGATTGTATTTGAAAATTACTTTTCATTCTTGCTGTGGAAGACTTAATTTAGCTGGTATGTGTAAGAAAATTCTTTTGACAGCAGCCCTTTCAATTTGTCTGCCTTGAAGGCACCAGTGTGCAGCTGCATGGATGGTAATCCCATCTGTCCAGTGCAAACTGCGGAAGAGGATCATGCAGAAATGTGGTTGGAGCAAGCTTTAGCTGTGGCTGCTGCATGTTTCCAGCAGGCAGACTGCTCAGGTGAGATAAGCAGTACTCTGTTCTGGCCAGTGTTGCTGGGAGGAGTGCTGGGGAGCGTATTTAGGTTGTGCTCAGTGTGGCCGAGAGACCAAGAAGTGGCAAGGGAGAGGTGGGGGCGAAAGAAAGGATCAGAGTCTTCTACAGTTGAGCATTTGCTCCTGGGAACCAATTAACTACTTCTAACAAAAAAACCCCAAAGCTAAGGATTTCAAAATTGGACATTAAATTAGTAGTTTAGGCATAGCAAATCACTAGATCATTTTATCTGGAGGCCAGAATGGATGAGATGATGCCCAAACAACTGGCTTTGGGGACTGACTGGTAGTGCTGAGCTGGAGGAACAAGCCCTATACAACAAGCAGGATCAGAAGGGATTTTGTGCCCCTATAAATGCTGCATTTAACTAATGGCTTGGATTTAATCTGCTTCTCATTGCATGAAATAGATGGACATTTTTCAGGCCTTATTTTCCATTAACTGATAATGAAGGATGGAGGGGAAGTCATAATCCAAAAGCCAACAAATTATGTTTCAGGTGGTGTTTGCATTTCGTGTACATTTGAAAAACTGCTGGCTCCCGCGGCCTGAGCAGGGCTGCTCTCTGCCCTTCTGCCCTGGGCAAGCCAGCGGGACGGGCGCCTGCCAGGCCAGAAGAAGCCGCGGAAAGGCTCGGAGCGTCCGTTCACTTCTTCCTCCGGTCATCCGTCCCCCGGCAGCTGCCCGTGGCCACCCCCGCTCCGCCCTGGACACGGGCTCCGCCAAGAGAGGGGCCCTCGGAGCAGGAGCCGGGCGCCGCGGCGGGGGCGGTTCCGGGACCCCCGTGGGGCCGCGCCCGGGGGATGCCGCGGTACGGGACCGAGCCCGGCGCGGCGCCGCCTTCCGGGGGCGGTGCCGCGGGCGGCGGCCCCAGCCGGGCTGCAGGGAAGCGCCCGCCCCTGCCGCCCCCGGCGCGGTAAGATGGCGGCCGCGGCTCAGGCGCTGAGCGGCACCGGGCTGCTCCTGGCCGCCGCCGCCCTCGCCCTCCTGGCCGTGGCCATCGGCACCGACTCCTGGTACGAGACGGACGCGCGGCGGCACCGCGAGCGCTGCCGCGGCTTCGGCCACAAGCGCAGCGACCCGCCCGGCTCCATGTCGGCGCCCAGCTCGCACCTGCCGCTCCGCGCCCGACCCCCGCGGGCGCTCCTGCCCGCCGCGGCGAGACCGGGCCGGCGGGCGGGCGCGGACGGAGCCCGGCGGAGCCGTGGCTCCCGGTGTCCCTGGCGTGCTGCGGGAAGCGGCGAGCGCGGCCCTGACCCCATCCCGGGGTCCTGTGCGCCTCCCTCTCCGCTAGAAATGCTGCAGTGCTGGGTGGGACCACGTCCTCAGAGAGCCCCCTCGGGGGCCCAGTGCAGGGCCTGGCTCTCGGTGGGCGTCCGCCTAACCCCGACACTTTCTTCTAATTGAGTGCTGAGAAACATGCAGTGTTGTTGATAGCGCTGTGATTTTTGCGGCAAGGTGAAAGGGACCTGTTGTTCCCATTCTAGCATGAGGGAGTTCTCATTGCTGCAGTGGATTGCCAGGCTTTCATGGTGGCAGTTGTCACTCAGGGCCCCCAGGGTGAAAGGGGAGAAAGCTATGGATCTTCTACTTCTGTGGCACATGGTACAAAGCCAAGCAGGCCATGAAGTATAAATAAAAGTCCTGCACTTGATGGTACAAATAACGTATTGGGCTGACCCATGAAGTCAATGGGTTATGTATGGTTAATGATAAATAACAGGACTTAGTGTTCCAGCAGGTACATATTAGCACAGAGAGAGTAGGAGTTGGGAAAAGTGCTTCCATTGAGGCACAAAATGGAAATGCTATCTTAAGAAAGCGAGAGCAGTTCTTCAGCTTGGCTTCCAACTGTGACGCCAGTCCTGCACAGCAGAGGCTGGATAGACTGGCACTGTGAATCTCAGCTCGTCTTTGTCCCTTCTTTCCAATGCACAGCAGTGACTCTTACTTCTCGAAACTCTAGTGCTGTGTGCTTAGCTTCTTTCTCTATTTATTCTCCTAGGATCCATTTTATGTCATTTCATTTTTATTTCCGTGCTGAGCTCCTTTCACTAAAAGGGAACTCATTAATTTCTTTCTATTAATTGTGGCTCTCATGTAAAATATTTATCTATTTTTTTGCTTCACATCAAGCAAAATGCTTTCAGCTCCTGCTGAGATTAGCTAAGATGGGGGAACAGGTGGGAAGAATACTGGTTTGCTCCTCAATTCTTCTCTTTCTGAGGTATTTTCCCAACACCACAGCAAGTCGGACAGGGAAGCTAGAGTCTGCATTCTACATGAGGCCATTACAGGGTGGTGAATGGTCTTTCTCAGTTTTGATGAATAAAACTGGAAGGACTCTAAATCCAAAATGTTTTCTGTTTACTTTGTTTCCTTTTCCCCCCCAGCTGTTCTAATAAAAGACCTTGCCTTTCCCTACAAAAAGCGTTGCCCCCCTTATATTCTTTGCCTATTAGGACAGCAGTTGCTACTGTAAAGATTTATGTGTCATCTTATAGAGGGAAATTATTAATAATAGTTCTTGTAGAATCAGATCTTTAAATAGGTATGACTCTCTTATCCCGTCTCCTGACCTGCTTTACTAGCAGCCTTTCCTCATTCCCACTGTGTCTGTCTTTTCTCTGACAGCTGTGATTAAGCAGCCTTTTCCGACTGGTGGTCAGGTGTGGCTGCATCTGAGCTGTTCTCTGAAGCATGATACCAGATCTGGTGCTTCTGAAAAAGAAAAGCAGGTATTTTTTCCCCTTGTGTGACCTGAAGATTGCTCCTGTGCACTGCTAAAGTCCTATTCCTCCTCAATTTTCATTAAGTTTTCAACTAGCTCTTTGGTGATGTGTGATGCCTTTCTTTATTCCTGGTATTTCTCAATCTAGATATTTTTATGGTCTTTTAGTGAAAGAGGAGTAAATTTGATTTTTTTTCTCACAGTTCTGTGGTAATTTTGGTTTGGGTTTATAGTCTCCATTTTTTTCTAGTCTCTCTGGAATAAGATTTCTTTCCTTTCTGCATCTCTCCTGAATTCTGAATAAATTACTTAAGTCCATAAATACACTTATCCATATAGATAATTCCATGGATTTCTAGTCCTGTATTTATCTACTGCTATTAATACAAAGCAGTTTCATGGAAACTTGCTTACTTGAGCATTGTAACTAATGATGCATATACATTTATATATCTGGGATATTAAAAAAAGCAAAATATATTCACTTCATATATTTAAAAGGAAAAAACTAGTCAGAAAATGTAGTGCAAAACTGAGAGGTGGGAAATGTTTAAATGTAAGATGGGAATGATATGTGAGATTTTTCTTAAAATGCAAAATGACTATTTTGGAACTGTGAAAAAATACACAGTTTCATTTTAAAAATACAATTAAAAGGCAAAAGAAGGAATGATGTAAAAACCACATGGGGAAAATGGAGATCAGCAGTAAGTAAGAGATAGAAGGCAAAGAACTGAACCATTTGGTGAGGAAACTGAGAGGATCTCTGTGCACATATGGGAGGTTCTCTGAGTGTAAGAACATGAGAACTACACGTCATCGTGTAGAGCCTGTGCTGTGTGGATTCCACATTCAGTAACTGATGCTACAACAAAAACCATCTGCATGGACTTAAGCAGTAAAGTCCTGCAGGGATTCACTATATCTTTTTTAGGGGTCTTTTCTACCTATTAGTAGAGTAAAAAAGTGTTGCTTACAAAATGGTGACAGTAGAAGATGATGAATTGGGAAAGATCCATTCTAACAGGCTGCTTTGGATGACTTGGTGGGCTCATTGAACGGCTTTAACATCCCTAAACTGAAGGAATTAAAAAATAAAAAGTTCATCACTGTTGATAAACCAGGGATTTTTATTGCTTCTCAGACTTGCTCTGAAAAGTCTCTGAGGTAGGACTGGTACATCTCATATATACTGAAAAGACTTCTTGGTACCACAGTGTAGCTGAGAAAGTGAGGAGAACCACTGGATGCTTAAGCAGAGGAACACAACAGTTTGGGGCCATGGTGAGGCCCTTGAGAGAAAACTGCTCAGTCCTGGTGTCTGTACTTCCCATTCTTTCTGACTGATGGAAGGTGGAAAGAGTTACAGGATTGCCTGTGAGGGCTGCAGAGGATCTATTAAAGTGGCAAGTTTAATAAATTTGTTCTGTTTGGTCATGGCCCTTGGTATGTATGTTCTGTCAGTGGGATCTTTAAGAGTTCTTGTGGTATTTTAAAGGAAGGTTGATTCATTTGATCTGGTGGCCCTTGGGTAATGATGTGGACAGAGTGAATGCATGGTGCTCCTTACAATCCTGGGCAGAAACGGTAGGAAAATGCCAGGAAGCTTCAATGGCTGGTTGGTTCTGGAGCATGAAGGAGGGGAGGGCCAGGCCTCACGTGGTATTTAGTTGTTAACTGGCTGTGGCTGCTCATGGGCAGTAGGGGGTCTCTCCCAGTGTGTGAGAGTCCAATGCTCTGATACTGGGCCACGTAGCAGAATTGAAAATGAATCCCTCCATTTCTTCATAAACATCTGGCATGTTGTGTAAAGAAAACCCGCATGTCTCAAAGTTGGAAACAAAAACTAAACTGAAAATCAGGGTGTGCTAATTCAGGATTACAGACTGAATGTATCACAGCAGGGTTGGTGTTTCCATGTTTCTGGCAGTTTAGGAACAAGGGGCCTGTGCTCTGCCTGGGTATCTGGCTAGTCTGGAATGCATCCTCTGACCTTTCCCATCCTTCATCTTCAGTCAGGAGAAAGGACTCGTCCAGAGACACTCACATGTGCTCTTCCAAGGGCTGTGTGAGTTCCAAGGGGAACCTGTCTGCAGTTGCAATGCTGAGGGGTAAAAAAACCATGTTGAGGACAAGGTGTTAGAAGCAATGTTGGCTGTGAGAAGGCATGGGAATGTAGCTGGGCCATGAAAGTGTCAGAGTGACACTGCTGGATGCCGTTCATGTTTATTTTTTAATCAAGAAAATTGTACATGCAGTGTGACTCTCACAGAGTTCTGTTAAAGCCCTTAGAAATGCTGGCATCAGGCTGTCCATCTGACCTTTTTCTTGGATGTGTGCTTTATGGTTCACTAATGATCTGGAGGAGAAGGAGGCACCTGCCTCCTTCTGTCCCGTATCCCCAATGTACTGGTGTGCCAAAACAGACAACACACACTTGTTGTTCACCACATGACTCTGTTCTATTCAAGCCCTTGCCTGAAGGCAAAAGTTTTATTTTTGGCAGGCTTTCTTATGGTACTTGTCTGAGTGTGTTGTAAACAAAAAGGAAGTCACTTTGCTAGCAGGTTTCTGAAATGAAGGGCAGGATGCTGTCCTTGTTTTATAGACTGTGATTTCAGGTATGTAAGGCTCAGGTCCAAGGACTTACTGGAGTACCTTTGAAACAACTTTACTTAACAATAACTTTGGGACTGCAAACCTGGTTTTGATTTTTACTTTTTTTCTTGTGTACTTAGGGAACAAGGTGTTATATGACTTTAAATGCAGTCCTGTGGAGTACCTGGCCATATTTGAGTGCATGGCATCTCTGCAAGTGAGACCTAGAAATTCACTCAAAAAATGGGGAACACAGACTAGTGATGGCAAATGCAAAATTGAGGTTCTGAAGGTTGCCTGGGTGCGTGTTAAAGTTTCCTGGGAGAAAGTAGCTTAGGTATTCAGCTGAGATCACACTCACTGCTTCTCCAGGTCCCTGACTCTCTTGCCTGCCTATATGAACTTTTCTAGAAGATCTGCAGAGAGAGGCCTCCCTTCTTTTGCCTATAGTGGCTCACAGTAGAGTGGGTCCAGCCTGTGCTCTCAGAAAAATGGACTCTTATTGGAAAAACAGCTTGTCCTGGTGTAATCAAAGGCTGTTACCAAGCCTATGGATTAGAGGTCAGCACTGAGCAAAAGCCCTGAAATCTGTGCACTCCTGAGCATTTTTTTTTTCTTGCAAATTTGCTGTTTTAATATAATAGTTATGTGCTAACTATATAAAATTAGCACTTCGAATTCTGGGGAAGAAAGGATTAGGAGTACAGTTTTTAAACCAGAGGCAGAATGAATTTATATCCAAAAATTTCTAAATAACCAGTTTTGTATGGGAAGGTGGAGAGGTTTTAGTTTACATGTTAAACTCTTGGAATTATAAAGAGCAAATATTTTTCTTAGTGACGTCTTAGCTGAGAAGTCTATAGCTTTGATCATAAGGGATGTACATTTCTAGTCTTTGCTTTTTCTGTAATGAGCTATAAAAATAGTAATCCTTGCTCTTATTTAAAATGCTGCTTCATATGTATTACTTGTATGATCAGGAAATATAAGTGCATAAATAATACTTTTAATGAATGCAGTGCATTGTAATCTGAAATCTGATGTCATTAGTTTGTTCTATATACATATTTCTCAACAACACCTGCAAGTCGTGTCCATATTGAAATTGAGTTCAGTCAGCAGTCACAGGTGAAATTTGATTAGATACTGTGGTGTGTTGTATATGGCCTAAGTTCTTAACTCAGATGTCTGCAGCTTTTGCAAATGAACTGGCACCCTCTGACACTGGGTTGTCTTGCTGATCATTGGCTCAGTGGCTGCACATTGTCCCGAGGTAAGTGCAAGGAGGGAGCCCTGCTCAGCAGGAGGGCCACTGGCTGCAGGTGAAGGGCAGCCCCTCTGTGTATTGTGTGCAGCTGGAAGTGCTCTGTGCTGCTGGGGAAGCAGCAGGGAGCCGCAGCAAGGGAAGGGGTGGTGGGAAGCACAGCTGAGAATTGGAGCTCGCTTGAAAAGGGAGGAAAGTCAGATCACCTTTCCCTCCCTTGCCTGATGGCTGGAATTGCCTGGGCCTCTCATAGGCAGCTTCTGATCTTGTGAAATGGGGGCTTCCTCTTTGCAGGTCCTTGCAGAAACCAGGTCAGTACAGTCCCAGCGAACATTGTTAGAGAACAAAATCAAGCTTCTCATTGCTGTGGGAGCCACAGAAAGCTCAATTCTTCTGCGTTTTCTAGTGTCTTTTGCAAAGCTGATCACTGAATCTGCATCTCCCTGCTAGTGATTGTTCACCAGCTTAATTAGGTCACTGGCCAGTTGATTGTTTTTGAATGGTTCTTCTGCTCCAACATTCAAGTAGTAGTAATGGCCCTGTAGCCACTGTTTAAGAGGAACTTTTTCTGCTATTTAACTCTTTTATCTTTCTGGTTGCTCTCTTCTACTTCACCATTCTCCCCCAATTTCTAAATTAAAAATCCCTTTCTGGAAAAGCATGCTTCTAAGTTCACATTTACATCTGGGGTACACTTTTCTTTAAGCTATAATGGAAACATAGTATTCTACCTGGATACTACTGCTCATTGAAAGTAAAGCAAAGAGCCAATGACTATTGGAGTGTATTCAAAAGATTCTCCTATGCAGTTCACTTTCCAGCATTCATTCAAAATTTTCAAAGTGTTACGATTCTGTCTTCTTAGAGATGAAGCGGTCCTGTTGGTGCTTGGCCACATTCTTGTCTCCTTAGACATCCCAAAAAAGATCATAGCAGTTCCTCTAGACAGCTTTTAGACATGTTTTTCCTGACTGTCTTTAAGCTTTAATAGCCGTTTAACTTCAGCTATTGCTTCTTGGAGAGACACCTGGCTCCTGCTTTGCTGGTATTTCTTAGTAGGTTCTCTCCCCTCCCAATCCCAAAGCCTTTGAATTAAACAGCTCTTTTTTGGCTACATTTACCCTGTTACTGAAGGCTTCCCTTGTGCGAGCTCTGCTGGGCTAGCCAGCCCAGCAGCAAGTGCAAGGCCAGGGGGATTTCATGCTGTTTCATACTGATGTGTCTTTACAGGAGTCATCCAGCGCTGCACTGCTGTGAAGTACCACTACACCTCCAGCTCTCTGCCTCGCAACTTGCCCATCAACATCACCAACACCATCCGGCAGGATGAGTGGCACGCGCTCCGTAAGTAGCCCGGAGCAGGGCTCAGGAATGTTTGCATCGCTAAATGCCTTAATGCAATGCCAGCTGAGGGCTCGGGATCACCTCATCTAAGCGTGGCACTGGGCTCTAAGCATAGATACAGATTGATTAGTGAGGAAGTGCAAGCAGCCAGCTGTATGGTTGGGGGGCGGGGCATGGGATTTGGAGAGGCTTAAAGCTGGGAATTCAGGAATACAGATGTGTGTAGTGAATTGCAAGGTGTCATTGTATTCTGGATCTGGGCACAGACAGTTCCTAGCTGGCTTACAGCAAAGGTGCTGCATCACTGTATAGATCCTGTTGCAATTTTCTGTGTGCACACCAGTGACCTGATGCAACCCCCTGGTGACCAGTTCTTTTAGGGAACATCTCAGTTTGTCTTTGCACCAGCACCTGGCCCACAAGCTGCCTGATGCTCAAGTCCTTCCCACACAGATAACTGACCTGTAGCCTGTGACTGAGAATTATTTAATCAGTTTTGGTTTTTTTTTTGCTCCTGCTTCTCTCTGTTTTTTTGTTCTATTGCTCACATAATTCAACATTGCCCCTGTCAAGTGGGAGTCAGTGCCAAGGAAATCCTAGTTCAGCTGGAGACTGAACTAGGACAGCAATTTTACTATGGATAGCAAAGTGCTGTTCATGACACTCGTACCCCAAGCTTTTTTTTTTTTAGAGCTTATTACTGGAGTTGTTCCCATAATACTGTATTGATCTGCTGTCTGCTTCTGTCTTCCCACTATTCCTCTTTTCAGTTCACACTGTGTGCTTCCCTTGCACTAGTCATTTTGTCCTCTCTAGTGTCCCTTCTTGCTTCTTTTGTTTCTATTTTCAGCAGAAATTTTTCTCCCCCGACAAACTCTGTCCCAAAGAAAGATGCCACAGAAAAAAAAAAAAAGAAAAAGCCCTTGCAGTACTAACATGATTTTGTGATGCACTCCTTCTGTACCATGCTGGTACTTTGGATCAGGACAGAAACGCTCTCCAGTTGCACAGTGTCCAGCACAATGGAACCATTTTAGATGGATTCCTTTAGTTTCAGTATAATGGGCAAACTATCTACCTCAAAGAAGCTATGGGAGGAGAAGTCCATGCTTGAAGTATAAACTTAGAACCAGTAAATCCACATCTGGCCTCTGCACTGGCTGTTTTCTCTAGGTACTGCCATCTTTATGTCTTTTGTCTTGCTTTTCTCCTTTTCCTCCAGATCTGCGGAGGATGACGGCTGGCTTCATTGGCATGGCAGTCTCCATCATCCTGTTTGGGTGGATCATTGGTGTGCTGGGCTGCTGCAAACAGCAGGAGCTCATGCAGTACGTGGCTGGGCTGCTCTTCCTAATGGGAGGTGAGAGCCTTTTGCTTCTGCTCCTCAAGTCACCACATTCAGTATTGCTGCCTTGTAAAAATAAAAGTAAAGTCAGGACACAACAACTACATGAAGCAGTAACTTAGTGCAGCAAACTGTCAGCACAGTGCAGTTGCTGCTTCCAGCACTGGGCAGGATCTGCGCTTGTGTGGGTACTGCATGTTTCTCAGTAGACCCTGATGTGTGTGTATGAGCCTTCTGCTCTGGAGAGCTGGTGTGTAGCCACGGGGACCATGTGCACAATGAGCACAGTCCTCTGGCTTGCTCCAAGCGTGCAGCCTGTGGCTCCTGTCAGACAGCTCAGCCCAGCTTTTCCTAGGAATCATGACAAACAGAGGTTAATGTAGAGCATCTTTCTGGTACTCAGAGATGCTTAGATCTTCATGTAATGAAGAAGTCCAAACCAGCCAAGTCTGGGAGGACATCGGCCCAGTGATAAGGATGTGAGCTCAGTGCTTGCCAGGGGTGTTACATCTGTTTGTCCTGGGTGGGAGGAGACTTTCTGAATGGTCAAAGGTTTTTCTGAACTTTGATTTTTCAACCTGAAAATGGGCAGTATAGATCTGGAGTCTAGTATACTAGTGTATATTAAACATACTTCTTAGGCTTTTTTCTCCTCTGTATAGGTGTTCAGTGAATGTGTAGCAGATGACAAAAATCTGGGCACGCTTTGTGGGCCTAGAGTACAGCTGGCAGAAGTGTGGGTGCTCCTAGTAGAAACCAAAAAGTGCTGCACTTTGCAGCCCTGGGATTTGGTGAGCTAATTACCTTTCATAGCAGAAACTGGCCAAGTACTGTCTGGAACCTGACGACATTAGACACTGGAAATAGTCTCAGGAGAATCAAAGCATGGTGAACTATGACTGAGTTCAAAATTGCAATGAAAGGTGCTAAGGTAGTACTGTTTTTTTTGTGAAGAAAGGTATCCTGTAGTCCTACATATTTTCCTTTTTTTTTTCTCTGCCTTATAAGGAGAGTGGCTGGTAAGACTGCAGAAAAAACCCTAAGGGTAATTCTTGATTTTGAAAATTCTTGACTTTGAAAATACTGAGGGAAAAAAACAGAGCATAATTAACCTGTCTGAGGGCAGTGTAGAAGCCTCTTGCTTTTCTCCTGCAGGTACTTGCTGTATCATCTCACTCTGCACTTGCGTAGCTGGGATCAATTTTGAGTTATCCCGCTATCCTCGCTACGTCTATGGGCTGCCAGAGGACATCAGTCATGGCTATGGCTGGTCCATGTTCTGTGCCTGGGGGGGCTTGGGCCTCACCCTGCTGGCTGGGTTCCTCTGCACTTTGGCCCCATCACTCAACACCTCCCGGGCATCCGTACAAAAACCCAGACAAGAGAACGGGGCCGTGTGACCCCAGAGAGAGCGAGGAGAGACTCTGGAAAGCGCAGCCTGGGCAGAGCTGTGGGTTAACACCAGGAAGAGGTGGCATGTCGGCGTGTGGAGAGCAGTGCCAGAGCTGTCGAAATGCCAGCCCATGGGACGCTGCTACAGCCTCCAGTCGCAGACACGGACATTGCGAGTAACTCCAGGTTTGAATTATTGGCAACTTGATCATTGATGGTTTAAGGGGGACAGTTCTTTCAATTTGTTTTTCTTCTGTTTACAAGGGATTAAGTCCAAGATTGTGTCTTTTTTTTGTGCTGTTTTTTTGAACTGTACCTCCATGGTCCTGTTATTGTCCAGTTGTAAGGGATGTTTACGCACCAACTCTATTGCTGCAGGTCTGTGTAGTTCAGACCCAATTTAGGGCAAGGAGCTAAGTGAAGTTGGCTTGAACACTTTTGCAACAGGCATGTCTAGTGTTGGCTCAGGCCATCCTTTCCCAAAAGAACCTTGATCTAAGCCGAGGTTGAGGCCAAAGAATTAGCCCATTCTTAGTATTAATTTATTTAAATCAGAAACCTGTGCTATTCCATGCTGTGGATTCAGCTATTTACTCACTACTCAAACCATTTCCAAAAGGAGCTAGCTGTAACTGAGCAGCAAGTCTCCAAGAAAACTCTTATGGACTGGGAAAACAGAGGGAAGTTTTTCTCAGCTTCTTACACAGTGAAAATTACTCATCTGGCTAAGTAACATGCCCTTGTTTTAATGGGGAGTTGTACGCAACATGCAGCTTTTAACTATTCCACCAGAGGTACATTTTTCAACATGTGTCATAGTTTGAGCTGCCAGCACCAACTTTCACTTCTGAACTAACTTCTGGGTGCAACTCCTATTCTGTGAAAGGAGATGAGTAATTCTCCCTGAGCTCAAATAACAGTACTGCTAAAACAGCAGATGTACAGCCCCCTCTAATATTAAAGTCCAAAGGAACCACAGTGTATTTTCCTCAGGAACATGTGGCTTCTGCCCCTTCCAATGTCAAATGCCCTGAGCGCAGCGTGTCAAGAGCATGCGTGTTCTGCTGGAACAAGATCCCTCTCCAAAATGAGCACTAAGGACCTTGGTACCAGCACAAGTACTAGGGCTAACTCAGGAACATCAGCCAAAGTACTTTGGAGTGCATTTTTCTTTCATCCATCTAGTCTTTTTTTCCTTCTCATATCCCCGCCCCTCTCCCAAGTGTCCAAAAACTGCACAGGTAAAGATGAGATGGCCAGCATTTGGAGATGTTTACATTGTATTTAAAATACAATACAGTGGCATGTAAGATACTTAATGCTAAAGTCAGTGTATTTATGAAAAGTGTAATTTTTAAATGGAAGTTGTAATTCTCAACTGGCATTAAAAGTACTGAAAGACTTGCTCAGTGAATGAAACCTTGGAATTCTTTTATGACTAATGATCTGACTGGTTCCCCAGAGCTCACATACACATACCAGCAACAGTGTTAAAGCTTCCAAGAGTTAAGTTCAAGTGACAAAGTTAAAACATCATTCGTGTGTGAATTGTGTTCACCCTTGCAAAGTGAGTGTTCCAAAGTTTCAAACTCTAACCAGGCTGTAGGCTGTTCACTGGCTGCGCAGGCAAGAACCAGGGATGCTGTCTGAGCTGCAGGTCATCAATGTCACAGTGCCCTTACTGCAGTATAGCCTCTTGGTCCTCATGAGGAAGTATCAGAGCAGGGTTTACTCCAGTGCTAGTTGGAGGAGGGTCCAAAGGCAGCATGGTGAGCACAGTGCACAGGAGGCTTTTAGCCTCCCTTTTCATGGATGTAGACACACCGAGCAAGGGCGACAGCCCCAACACATCATGGATTTGTTTTTAAAGGGAAAAAATGCTTTATTTTCTCCAGACAGAAAGTGAGTGATATAGTCCAGTCTATTCCTGTCCTCTGCCAAGGCCACAACCTTGACTGGGCAAGGATCAGGCATAGTACTGCAGGTTGGCTTTTTTCTTTGCTTGAACCTCCAGGATTCCCTCCATGTAGTCCTCGTGGGTGAGCTCTGTAGCTCCACGGCGGAGGGCAATCATCCCCTGCCCAATGAGACAGTATTTAGAGAGGGAATGTGAGCACCACACCAGTTCCAAATAACTGCTCCATTCTAGCTTTCACATTTCCCTCCCACCAGTGCTATTCCTATGGAGGAATACTTACCGCTTCGACACACACGGCCTTGCACTGGGCTCCATTGAAATCATCTGTGCAGCGAGCCAGTTCCTCATAGTTCACGTCAGGGCTGATATAAGCAAATGGGGAAAAACGTCTGAGAACATGTACCAAATAGGAAAAGCAACACAGGGAGTTTCCTCAGCCCCACAGTGAGCTCCCAACAAGTGACTGCCAATCACTTCTCAGCACTGAGGTACCATCGTGAGTGACAAAAAGAACCCCAAGAGACCACACCTGACATTCATTTTGCGTGAATGAATCTGCATAATTCTGGCTCTGGCCTCTTCATTAGGCATTGGGAACTCGATCTTCCGATCTAATCGTCCAGAGCGGAGCAAAGCTGGGTCCAAGATATCAACCCGGTTGGTTGCAGCAATCACCTAAGCAAAAGTAGGATCATCAATGTGAGGCACCTAGAAGACAGGCTTCTTCTCCCCAAAGATTCACCAAGCTTCTTCCCTGGACACTGTTTTCCATCCCCTGCTAGACCACCCTGGACCTCAGCAGCACTCCCTGCTAGCTCCCAACCTTGACTTGTGTGTTGGGCTGGAAACCATCAAGTTGATTAAGTAGCTCCAGCATGGTCCTCTGCACCTCCCGATCACCGGCCTTCTCACTATCAAACCTGAGGGGAAACAAGGACAAAACTGTCAGTATGAACCTGACCACCCTGTCCCTATGTTTTTAATCACATCAAAACACTGAATGACTGTAGTTCATGCTCTTTGGCTGAGGTGTTCCAAATTTTTCCTTGAAACTACAGTCCTACCACGATGAGGACTGCAACTAGAATAACTGTCAGAGCACCTAAGACTTTTAGTCCTTAGAGCTGAATGGGGCTTATGTTGTCCAGGCCCATGTAGTAAATGAGGGTGAACATCTCCAGGTGCCTGCTGCAGAGAGAAAACAGTTATATAAAGCAGGAGGCTATCAGACAGATCCCAAGATCTGACAAACTTTGCTCCTGAGCCCAAGGATTGTAGCAACTGCTATCTATCTGTGACTGTGTTCACACTCTCTGAGCAAGCCATGCTTTAAAAGGCTCTTACATACACGGGCAAAGGAGGCTGCTAGGCAGCTCTCAAGAACTTTACAACATGGACTAGAGCTCACCTTTTAGTGCCAATGGCATCCAGTTCGTCAATAAAGATGATGGAAGGAGCTTTTTCCTTCGCAAGAGCAAAAGCATCACGTACCAGCTTCGCTCCATCGCCAATGAACATCTGCACAAGTTGTGGACCTGCCAGCTTCAGGAACGTGGCCTGGGAAGGGAAAGACAATCAATCCTAGGCCTCATTTCACGATAGGGTCACTTCTGAGTACTATAAGAAGTCCTTAATTAAAACAAGCAAGCAAGCAAATAGGAAAATCCCAGCCTTTGTAACACCAATTTGTGTGTATGACCTTCTTCACCTGGAGGTGTTCTTACTCTTTGTCAGGTACTATTCTACAGCTGCACACACTTTCACAGGTTCCTTTTACCTTGGTCTGGGCAGCACATGCTCGAGCTAGAAGTGTCTTCCCTGTTCCTGGAGGTCCATACATCAGGACTCCTTTGGGTGGCTGGATACCCAAATTTTCAAATTTCTCCTTATGATTCATCGGCAGGACAATTGCCTCCACAAGCTACAACAAAAGAAAAATATTAATATATAAACCCATTTTTCTCCACAGATCCAGGCTGTCTGCTTTAGAGTTGAAGTTCAAAGACTGTTGTCCACAGTCACACCAGAATCTATACATAAAGTATCACCTCTTGGATTTGTTTATCCAGCCCCCCGATGTCACTGTACTGCTCGGTGGGCCTCTCATCCACCTCCATGGCCTTCACCCGTGAATCATACTCCGTAGGCAGAGTCTCCAGGATCAAGTAAGAGTCTTTGTTCACCCCCTGTAAACACAAGTCCTTTGCTTTTAACAGGTTCCTTCAGATAGCACTTAATAAACACGCCATCAAAGCTGATTTATAGACCTCAAGGATGCAAGAAAAACCAGCTTTGACACTGGCATTCATCAAATCACCCCAGCTTGGCAGAGTGGACAATGCCACAGTCACATTTTAAATGAGTAGTCCAGTTCATTTACAATAAAAAGACAGGGTTTAAAAAACTTGCTAAGCGATCTTTAAACTTTCAGCACCTAATTGTATGTATAAAAGGCACACACCCCAAACTGCTTTTCTTTACTACAAACAGTAGTAACTGAACCCATAATACCTATCTATGAAAATTTTAGTAGAGAAATGGTCTTGGGGAAATCTGGACAGATTTGTCTTCTTTCTTAAAGGCAAGACATGCAATTTTCTGGCCACCATCATATCCAACTCTCACAATAGAATCACTCACCACCAGATCTCCAGGCTTCAACTTCTCAGCATCAACCAACCCAATAACAGGCAGGAAATATGTCTGTTAAAAAGAAATCAAAGTGAGCAAAACCAGATGTACCAGGAGAAGATCCTTTGCATCATTCCTCACACCCGGTTGGGCACATGGGTCTTACCTGACGTGTAGAGGTCTTGATCACAGCACACTTGCCCTTTCTCTGGGAATCCAGGTCAATGTTTGCTCCATCCTCCTCCTGGTCATTTGGGTCAACATCCAGCAGCTGAAAACCAGGGTGAAAGAGTTCATAACAATGTTACCAGGCTAGTAGGATTAATGCTTCCAACATACATGCATTAGAAGAAATAAAACTTTCCATCATCCATCAGCAGTAGAGTCCTGAAGGCATTAAAGCCATCCTGTAAAAATTGTTTTCTTCCTTTCCTTATGAAGCAGCACGCAGTAGTGCATAGAAAGGCATAACAAAATCCAGAACAAAGTAGTAGCTAATGGCACTGATTCCTTCTCCCATACAGCAGCTCACATTAAGGCTTAAGCTCATTAAGTTTTTAAACAGTAGTACAAAGCAATCCCATTTTTAATAGCAAACTATCAGCATTCTTCTTCCTATCATCAGAATTACTGAATTACAAAAAGAATGTGATGGAGTAACAGCCATGGCCTTTCATTTGCTGTTTCACAAGTTACAGAGAGCATGTGTCCAATTTCAGATGCTCAAGTTTACACTCAGAAGGGCTGTGCCACCCTCTGATGGTTTTTAAGTACAGATGAACAGTACCCAAAGCTTCAGGAATGACCCAGAGAACAAGTGGGCAAGAGACGTGCACTTCCAGGTCACAAATAAAAACAACAGAAAAACCTGAAAGTCCTGGCTCTGGCAGCACTGGAAGTCTGAGAATACTCCAGGTCTTGAATCCCGGGTGAGTTCCCTGCCTTTCTCCCTGCCACTATAAATTTCACACACTTCTCACGTTACTATGTAAATGCCCACAACCCTCACCTCAATAACATTGGAGACAAGGTATGGCAGGGTTTTGTTCACTTTGATCTTTTCACTGTTTTCTTTGATCTTGTCTTTCATGGCCTGGAGCTCGTGGGTCACTCTCAGTACCTCACTCTTCATGATCTGCAATTGGTACACAGAAGAAAGAAAAAGGAATCGTGTCAGAAAACTGAGGCAAGAAAAAATTAATAGAGTGTTCCAAAAGCAAACAGTTACAGAAATGTAAGTCTGAGGAATAAAGGGAAATGTAATATATAAAAAAGCAAAGCCAGCAAATTAGCCAAAATTTGTTAGGAATCAAGGCTACACAGCCCATTGGTCTCTAACTAATCAATAACCCCAAACAATTTCTTCCCGGTGTCACTTGGTAGCCTCAGCCTGATCAGTGCAACAGCTTACAGGGCTGCAATGTAACCTACATATCAATATGGCCCAGATATGGCAACTGTGGCTTGGTTTGGATGTGATCTTTTAATACATACAGATACACAAGTAACTACATATACACACCTATTTTAGTTATGTTTTGCAAGGTGGCTGGAACTAGATGATCTTTAAGCCCTTTGCAACACCGAGCATTCTATGATTCAGCCTGGAGAAGAGAGGGCTCCAGGAAGACCTCATTAAAGCTGCCTTGTAAGAAAGATGGGGACAGACTTTTTAGTAAGACCTGTTACAACAGGACAAGGGGTATGGGTTTTAAACTTCAAGAGGGTAAATTTACACTGGATATAAGAAATTTTACAGTAAGGACAGCAAAACACTGCAACAGGTTGCCCAGAAACATGGTGGATGCCCCATCCCTGAAAACATTCAAGACCAGGTTGGACAGGGCTCTGAGCAACCTGGTCTAGTTAAAGACATCCCTGCTTATGGCAGGAGCTGGCCTTCAAAGGTCTCTTCCAACCCAAACTATTCTCTGATTCTATGATCACACTAACTGTAAGGAAAAAAAAAACCTCTAAGAAAAAAAGTTCTTACTCCCCATCCAACAGTGGGGATTTTTACACAAGTGCATTTACACAGCTGTCTGCAGTGCTGTCTGGCTGACACTGACAGGCCTTTTCCTGCCTTTCCTGGTTAATCACACAGTGTGCAAATACACACTTTGTGATCCCCACTGAAGTGACTGGAGCACCAAGAGATCTCAGGAGAACTGGTCACACCTCAGTTGGGTGTGCGATTCTGTTCAATGGGGAAATCCACTCTTCACCAAGAAACTATCTTTTTACAAGTCTTTAGAAGCACAATACTGTGCTGTGACACATTCACAGGACAGAACTGTTACAGGAGCCAATACAGAATCTGTTAAATAAAAATGCAAAAAATAATAAATTTGATTTAATAGAACACCCTAGAAAACATTCAAGGAAAACTGAAGGGAGGTTCTTACAAACATTTTGCAATTATAATACTCTTACTATAAAATGAAGAAGGCTACTTCTACTCCTTACTGTATTCTGCAGTTTAAAAATAAGACACATATTTACCCTTACTGTCTTTATAGACTAATAAGGTACATTAGTAAGTCAGAATTACTTGTGGAGCCTGAAGCAGTATAGGATGAAGTTACTCTGTACAACTTATGAAATATTTTATCTCAATACTGGTAAAACGGGGCAGCAAACATTCTAAATTTTTAAGTGCTCTTTTATGCAAAACCTATCTGCTTAACATCTTCATGAATGAACAAGCAAGAGGATGGAATGTTTTCTCCTCGTGTTTGCAGATGACACCAATTTGGGGGGCATAGTTTCGGTGTTCAAAGGCAGAGCTGCCACACAGAAACCTTACAAAAAACGAGGACACGTGTAAAGCCCCGCAGCAGGGAGGGCAGTGCACCCTGCATTGACACACGCTGGTGACTGTCTGGCTGAGGAATGCACCTGGGGGTCTCCGTAAGACAATGAACTGAACAGGAGCCAGCAATGTGCCCTGACAGCAAGGGTGGCAAACGGCATCCTGGGCTGTACTATCACGACTGCGGGCAGTAGATGGAGAGAAGTGTTCAGTCCCCTTTATTCAATACTTTAGATCCTACCTAGAGCACTCAGTCCAGTTTTGGTGTACCCCCATTCAGCAAAGACATTGATAAAATGGACTGAGTTGAGCTAGGGCCACTAAGATGGCTGGGGGCTGGAGCATGGGCCCTCCTGAGGGAGGTGGGTTTGTTCAGCTGGAGAACAGAACTGGGGAAGGACGTATCAAAGAGACTGAACCAGACACTTCACAGCAGTACACAATGGGCAGATGAAATAACAAAGACTGAAACAGGTGCAGCTCAGACTGCAGCAAAGCAAATCTTTATCCTCACGAGGTCTGTCAAGCAGCAGCACTGAACACCCTGCGAAGCGGTGCAGTATGTCTTTAAAGGCTTTCAAGATCCAACCGGCTAAAGCCCTGAGTAGCCTGGGTTATGGCTGACCCTGCTTTGAGAAGGAGTTTGGCCTGGAGATCTGCTCAAGTGCCTTCCAACCTAAATTACCCAAAGATCTTCCTGACTCAGGCCACAGAACAGACTTCTCCCCCCGCCTGCCTACGATCCCCTATGTAACTTTAGCTAAAGCATTCATGGCTGCGTCGAACAGCCGCCCCCTCAGCTTCCTCGGGTCGATGCTCTTCCAGTAATTCTCCCCTACCTTTGTGGTTCAGTATTCCTCAATCTGCCGTTCTCGAGTCAATTAACCGGGTTTAATTTTTTGCTGGCCCGTGGCTGTGCTAACCCGCCCGCCCCGAACAACAGCAGCACAGAGTTCCCGGGAGGGCGGCCCGGCCCGGCTCCGCTCCTCGGCCCGGCTCCGCTCCCCGGTCGCTACCTTGATCTCGCTGTCGAGGAGGCGGGTGCGCTGCACGATCTCCTCCGTGGACATCTTCAGCACCTCCTCGCCGACGCCGTCCTGCGGGGACACAACGGCAGCGTTACCTTCAGCCCGGCCCGCGGCTCGCCACGGCCCCGCCGCCCCGGCCCGGCCCGGCCCCGGCCCCTCACCTCCGACTCATCCCACACCGACGCCATCTTTCTGCCGGCCCGCGGGCACGCGCACGGCGCGGCGGGTTCGGCGCGGCAGATTCCGCACTGCGGTTCCCGGCGGCGCAGGGCGGGCGCACCGCCACGGGCGGGACGGGGGTTCCCTGCACCCTCCCCTCCCCCGGCGCTGCCGCCGCCGCCGCCCCGATAGCGGCCCCGGCACCCGCGGCCGTGCCGAATCTGCCGGCGGGGCGGGGAGCGGCCGGCGGGTCACGTGCCGCCCCCAAACCTGCTGAGTGATGGCGGCGGCGCCATGGCGGGGTGGGGCGGGGCGCGGTGCGGGCGGAGCCCGGCGCTGGAGGCAGACGGGGCGGTCTCCCGGAAAAACCCTTTATTAGAGCCAGTGCCCGTACACAGCGGAGTAGGGGAAGGGAGCGGGGCCGAGTTGCGAGCTGGTTCCGGGCAGGGGAGGCCGAGGACGGCCCCGGCAGGCACAGCCCGAGGGGCCCGGGAGCGGCTCCGTCAGTCCCGGCCGAGCCCGCGGGCCGTCAGACGTAGCCGGGCTTCACCGACAAGCGGCGGCAGTTGGGGCAGCCGCGGGTCCCGTTGGTCTGGAGGCACCTGCAACGGGAGGAGGTCGGGTCGGGGGGGTCTCCGCGGCCGGAGGCTCCCCCGGGGCGGCTCAGCGGCCACTGCACAGGTCAAAGCTGTTCCCCGTGGGCCCTCCCGCCACGGGCAGAGACTGCATCTCTTTCCTATCCCTTCCAGGGAGGCACGTGGGCAAATTCCTGTACAAAGGTTTGTTCCTGTACTGCTGGAGACAAGTCCAGAGAGCTCATCGGGCGTCTCTCACTGCACAGTAGTTTGATGCTAGTTCTGGTGTCAGTGTGAAACTTTGTTATTAAATTCTGAGTTTCCAGATTAGTTTTCAGAGTGTTTTGTAACACTCGTGTTTTATCTACAATAAAATGTGGTTGAGTTAACTTCTTTCATGGCAGTAGCATGATAACAGTCTGAACAACTTCACCTCTGTGTGCCGCTAGCCAAGGGAGAAAGAGAGGGGACTTGGGAAAAACCCACGCTGGCCCTGGGAGGGAAGAAGTGATTCCCCACGAGGAGTCAAGTAAGAATCTGTGAACTGGGCTGACCACCTACGAAGTGAGGACATCAGTGAATAATTGTTTAGAGGACAAGTGGGAGTGTGATGAGTATGACAAGTGGGAGTGTGATGAGTATGATGGCTAAATCTCACCCTCCAAGGCTTTGAGATTCTTAGCACTGCAATGGGATCCTGCAAGGCAGGATCAAGAAAAAGGTAAGCAGGTGGTCAAGACAAAGACTTGGGGAACAGCACGCATAGGACTGCCGTGGGCATAAGCAGCTCTTTCCTATGACTAATGCCAATGCCAATAATTTTAGTGCTTCCAGCTAATTACTTCAAGTGGAAGAAGTGGGAGCAAGGTAGTGCCTGGAGCTGGTTGTTCTTCTCCCCAATGGACTCTCCACACATGCCACAGTACAGCTCCATCTCCTCCACACATTCATGGAACTTCACCACATGGTCACGCAATTCTTGCTGCTGCTCCTTCGTGCGATAGATCCTTTCACACAGGCAGTGGAGCTTCAGCAGCCCGAGCTGCAAGGACAGAAGGACAGAAACATAAGACGAGCGAACAGCAGGGTGAACACAGACCAGAAACAGGAGTGGGAACCCACAGCCCCATCAGCCAGCTGGAGAAACATCAGCAGGCCTCAACAATTCCTGTCATTAACCCTTCTTTGTGTCACACAAGGTAACACCAGGTTTGAGACACTCAGCAGCTCTTCCACTCATGGTTTCCCTGAGCTACCCATGACATGACATACATCACTTTCCTTTGCTTCCAGCCAGCACATCAGCAGCTGCTCAGGGCAAAAAATGTTTTTCAGGAAGAGACCTCTAGTCCTTCAGTTCTCTGCCTGTTTCATACCCCATTTTCACTGCTTCCCATTCTGCTTTGCCTATCCCATTCTGACTCCTCACTCACTTTTCAGACTTGCATACTGATGCTTACCTGTGCAACTGCCCACAACCAAACACTTCATGACAAAGCAAATCCCAAACACTCAGTGCTTAATGGGAATGCTAATGAGCAACAACAAGCCTGAATACTTCAATGTTTGGCATCTTATATTGCCTGACACAAGACTATGAAGAGCGCTGAAAAGGAGCTGTAGGATCCTACCTTGTTCCCTAGTCCCTCTGCCAGCTCCTGTGCCTTTTCAATGCTTTCCAGAGCCTGTGAATTGAGAGCACTGGTTGTTAGTTCTCAGCCAAATATATGAAAAACAGGCTTTTACGAATGTCCTATAAGAATTACTTAAAAAAGGTAAAGAAGTACAGAGTAAAATTTGGATTAACAAGTATCCCTGCAACACTGGAGAATCAAAAAAGCCTTTTTTGGAGGCTAGATTTCCCTCCCCTCCCAAAAGTTAATCCATGAGAAACGGCTGGTTTCTGAAAGACCACAAGTAATGCAAGAGCTACATTTCTGTCGCAGACAGTCAGTGTCAGTGTTGGCAGAGGCTGGTCCCCAAACAGAGAGAATACAGACTTACTTAAACTCAGTCCCACATGCTCATTTGGGGCTGGGACAGAGCACTATCAAAGCAATCCTTGTCCCCATCCTACCTTGCAGGCTCAATAGTTGTTGGGCAACTTCAATTTCACTTGTACCAGAAGTGAGGAAAGGGATCACCAGCACCAGTACACCACACTCATCCATTTTTTCTTTGCTGTTCATATTTCCACCTTGCCTTACTTACACATGGTGTGATGTAGGAGTGTTCTGATATCCATTTTTAAAATCTGAAGGAAATATTTAGCATAGCAGCTGTCATACCAAATGACTCCCTACTTTCACCTAGATGTCACAGTGTTCTTTGCTGTTCTGATAATAATTAGTCTCTCTTTTCCAAAGTTATTGAGATCTGCTTCCTGTTTGTCCAAGGGGAAGAAGAGGTCTCCCTTGTGATGCAGTAGTTTTCAGGAGGAACATTATAACATTTCTACCCTGTAATTTGGTGTTACTGCTATTGTAGGAGGAGAGGACCAGATGAGATGCAAAAATGTGCTGTGAATGCAGAGGAGATGGCATTAGACTTGTGGTGGCAGCAACAGCCTAGGATAAGGAAATGTAGGAGAGGGGAGCAGGAACTAGAGGCCAACAGGGAAAACATAACTGAGAACCGTGCTTAGGCAGACTTGAGTGTGTACTGGAAACTCCTGAAATTAATGACTATGACCAAGAATCAAAGTGAAATGTGTGGGGTAGGGGAAAAGATGTTGATGAGTCTAGGGGACAGTTTGTCTTGGACAGGATTATGAGACTGCACAAGAATGAGGTCAAGCAAGCTGTGAGCAGCCTGGGAGCATCAATTACATTACATGCAAATGAAATGGACTAACTGGCCAAAGATACTGGGAAGATGGAGGAAGCTTGAACAAAACCAGGGAATCTGCAAGTGGAAAGTTAGCAAATTGCTTTATTAAGTAACTGATGCAGGGATGAATAGCATGAGAAATGGAAACTGGGCCTGGCAAGTTGAAGAACAGGCTTGCGTGAATATTTAGGGATGTGACATCTAAGGAGGTCACATTTGGCCGACAGACGTAAGGTGCCTGACCCAGCAGGGCAGACTTCCCTCTAATGCCTGGAACAGAATACAGGATTCCTCCACTTTGTTCTTCTGTGGGATTTGGTGAGATTAGAATTCTGTGCAAAGCCCTCATCATGTTCTCACAAGTGAGAGCTGCTTGAAATCAGACAGTGGCTTGAGATAGAATCAGTGAATGGAAGAGTTTGATGAGTGCTCTGAATATTCTCTCCTGCAGAGGCCTACCTGCTGTGCCCTGTCCCGTTCTTTTGATACTGAGCTAACTTTTCAAGTCCACAGTTTCTTCTCCCATTGCTGACAAACACTGTGTTCACTTACTCAGATTGCACAATGTGTCTCACCCAACTGATTCCCTGATGGAGGCACTCAGATGCTGACAGAACCCTGAACTGGTCTATTCTGACATATACTGGACATACTGATTTCTGGGATACTTCATTTGAGCTAAAATTCTTGGTGTCTCAGTATGAGTGATAAGAGCAAATTTTCATCATTGTTAGACCCAACCAGCATCTCGATGTGGCACTTTGCACAGTTGTTCAGAGCTAGTTCAGGGCTAACCTTTGAGCATTTCATTCTGTGGCTGAGTAATGTTCCTGCCGTGCAATGTCCTGCATCTAGTGCAGTCTGGATTTTAACACACATACACAATGTCTACGCATTTTCAAAATAACTAACTTCACCCCCTTGTTCTACATTGACCGGTTGTTTATCCCCAAATAAAATAATAAATATCTCATTCCTCTGTTTCACATCAGAGTTTACAGACCATCAAAGTTTCTCCAGGACTTTTATGCCACATTTGCCTGCAAAGCACATGGTGGAGCTGTAGAGCTGTCTAAACTTCATTAGCACATCAATGAGCTTAGTCATAGAGCTAAAAAGTAGGCAGGAGAATCTATTTCAGAGCATAAGGCTTCCTTCCTCCAGTGCTGGTTTCTTAGCATAGAGCTTAAAAGTCATCAGGATTGACTAATGAGGCAATTCTGTAACTTAGCAGTCTGACTCAGAATGGATGCTCCTACCATTAGTTACAAATTCCTGGCTCAGAGAGACCATTCAGAGAAATATAATTCTACAAGCAACAGACCCTGTTGGTAGAAACAAGGGGGTACAGGTCTCTTCTGAACTGTACCCTCACCACAGTGCAGTACAAGACTGTGCTCTGATCTTGTCCTACAAACCTCTGTAGGAACAAGTTTGTAACTGACCTTGTCCAGCTCCTTTTGCATCATCCAGCACTTAGTCACTCCTAGCAGCACCTGGATCAGGCCCAGGCGGTTCCCAATCTCTGTCATGATGCTCATGGAAGAATCATACCGAGGGAAGGCTGTCTGCAGAAGCAGGGAGGAAAACACGTTTTGCTATGAACTGCTTTTCATGCCCTCCTGCTATTCCCCCTATCCTTCCTGGCAGGGAGGAGCTGTACCTGCACGTCCCTGCGGCTGCGATGGATATCTGCGAAGCAGAGCAGACACAGTGCTTGCAGCGGCCGGTCACCATGCTGCAGGGCAATCTTCATGGACTCCTGAAAGAAATTGCCTCTGGTCAGTAGAACAGCTTCTTCCTGGTTCAAAACAGCAAGGCTGGGACTTTGGACTCCAGCCTCTAAAAGCTCAGCTCCAAAGAAGTGGCACCATCTTTTAAGGCAAAGAAAACATTTTGCACATGTTCCTAACCAAGGGCCATTCATAGACCTAAATTTTGAAGCCCTCTGGGCTAGAGAAACCACAGCTCTAGGACTGGAAGGCAGCAGGAAGATCTACAGTCAAGTGTGCATGGCAGGGTATCTCTCTCTCTAGTGGTGTGGCAGGATGCCCTGGCAGAGCCCCCAGAGCTCTGCCCGTGCCCGTACCTCACAGCAATCCATGGCGTCTGCCAGGCGCCCCAGCTTCCGATAGGCCACGGCCATGTGGTACTGGCTCATGGCACGGTACTTCAGGCTCCAGCCCTTCCCGTAGTCATTCACCAGCTCAGCCGCTTTACATGGGAAAAACAAGGCTTTCTCGTAGTCCTGGAAGGCACACAAGCACACAGACAGCAGTCACAGCAGAAATAAAGCAAAAAAGAGAGAAAGAAAAAGACCAGATATTTTTTATTTACTAACACTGCAACAGTTACCAGATTTCTGTACATCTTTAAACTTGTGCTGCTCCTCTTCCATGTGCAGTATTTTGGTGGATATCAAATTGTGAAAATGGAATTGCCATAAACTGAATTCTTATTATTCTCTGGGTTCAGGACACTGGGGCAATGACCCAGCAAACGAATTTGATGTAGTATGCCATTAACTTTATTCTGCAGAAACCATTTGCCCTCCTCTATAAGCAAAGGCAGAAAACTTTCTCTGCTCTTACATCATCTCTACTTGTAACACCTACATGCAGCCTTCATTTTCTCTAAATGGTGGGTTTGGATCTCCAAGAAGCTCATTATCCATCATTGCAGGAAAGAGGAACTAAGACCCCGGCCTCATCAAATTCACAAAAAGTAATAATACATCTTAAACTTTTTTTTTTTTCATTAAAAGCATGCTAGAAATAAATCTTATTTTAAAATAATTATGTAAAACTTATCTTAATATCTAAAACCATTCTCAAGTAAGTTATATGAGACTGCAGAAGTGAAAAAGTCCTCATATTTTTTTTTCATTCTCTACTATGCAGAAAGGAAACCACAGCTTCTCAAATTTCCTTTCTCCCTTCTTATTTCACACCTGAAAAGTATTCAGCACAATGTTATTTTCTTTATTTTTGGTCACCACGCTTCATGTGATGATCTTCTATGAGTGAAGAAATCAAGACCTTGTGAGAAAAACCTATTATTTGCTGTTTGTACCTGAAGTTAGAGCTGGCAAATCACCTCTGTGCTCAGTCCCTGCCTGGTTTTACCTACAGCTTGCTGGTAGCTATTTGCCTACAATAGTGGTAGAAATAGAGAATCCATGAGTTTTGGCTGCCAGCCCTGTGTCTCTGATGTGATCTTCTTTGAAGCTAAGTTTGATCTCTTCCACACACATATTCACAGCTGCTTCTGCTGTGCTGTGTAAACATGACACTAATCCTCCCATCCTTACTGTGGAGGAGAGTACTCCATTTGGATTTTACAAAGGGATTTTAGCTTACAATGCTCTCTCACTACTTCACTTCCTATAGGGAAGACAAAGGCTGAAATCCATGTGATTTCAATGCTTCCCTGAATCTATGGGACAATCACCCTCCTGCCCCTTAGGTTACTGTACCTTTATCTGGGTGTAGAAGTTCCCCAGGCTGCAGCAGACTCGACACTCCAGCATCTTGTCATCGTTGTTGTGTGCGTAGCGTAAAGCTTTCTCAAAGCACTCCAAAGCCTTCTGGAAAATGCTGAGGCCCAAGAAGGCATTGCCCATGCTGAGGCTCACCTGGCCATTCAGCTGCATGCTCACAGTGGTACCCTGCATGTTCAGGCACGTCTTACAGTAAGAGATTGTTTTCTGGAATTCACAGAGCTTCTCATTGCTGCGAGCCAGGTTTAGGTAGCTCTCTGTAAGGAAATCTGGGTCTTCCAGCTCCCGTGCTGTGTCAATCTGGACCACTGCAAACTTTAAGTAGAGAAGATAGTGTTTACAAAAGTGTGTAGTTTATTTAAATACAGCTCAAGCACCCACAGAGTAGCACCCTGTACTGGAGGAAGAGGCTCATCTCTGAGCAGGGCAGACAAGGCCATCAGCTCACGGAGAAGCATTGTATGCACTGAGCAGTTATCTGGTTGTTTAAAAGGCCTATGAAGACTCAGAAGAAACATCTCCCTCCTTTCGCAAAGTCTCTGGGCAGGGAAGATGAACTAGGCTGGCTGTAAGGGGAAAACGGCTGTTAAACGGCCCTAAAGGGAGGCTGGTGAAGCAGGAAACATCTGACACAATGCAGTTCTGTTTTCTTCCACTCATTGTAATGTATCCCACTTTCTCTGGAATTCCTAAGCTATTAAAATAATCTATTATTAGAAAAAAGTAAGCTACTTCTTTAAGGAATTTTCTACTGATAAATTGCTGTCTTGATTTTGACAGTCTTGGTTCTGTAACCTCCAGAATTTGTTGCATACTGCTCTCTTAAATGAAGTCTCTTTCAGGCTGCAAACTCTTCTATGCAGTAACTCTTATGTTCTGTGATGAAGCAAGCACAAGCATTCAAGCTGGCTTGAATTAGTATCAGTAGCAAAGGTAAATAGTTAGCAATTTTCATTAGACATTATCAGTTAGGATTATGGATGGCAAATTCCAAAGGAATCAATTACTTCCTTTTTATGTTGTGGCTACACATAATAATTTAGGCTACTAGAACATTTTACATTATTTGGAAATAAAACCAAAGCCAAACAAAAAAACCACACATAAAAAAAAAACAACCCAAAAGCAACAACAACAACAAAACAAACAAACAAACAAACCAAAAAACCCTACAAACCCACACAAAAAAAACCCCCAAAAAACCCCCAAAAAACCCCCACAAAAAAACCAAAAGAAAACCTCCTAACATCACCAACCATAAATTGTGTATGTTTGGTTTGTAATTATCTTCTCAGTTTCCATTACAGTTTAGGAAATCTCCTATGTGGACTCAGTGATGTACACTAGCTCATGCTTCCCCACATTCCCTTAACTTTGCACAAGTTCTTCAGTATTTCCTGATTGCCACAGCCTCTTCTCTTCGTGCAAAGTAATTTTTCCTCTCCAGAACAGGTTGAACATCACAACCCTTCTTAAATCACTTTTTATTTCATGCCTTTAATTCTGACCCTTTTTCTCCTGATATTTCCTCTCTCAATGGCTTATTGCTAAAGTTCTTCTTTCTCTATCCTTTCACCAGTTGCTCTCTAAAATCTTCCATTTGACTGAAACCATTTTTCCTTCCTAATACTGTGAAGAACTAAAATTTACCTACTCTGATCCCACTTTCTGTTCTTTTCTCAGGTAAGAAATTATGTTTGGGTATACTAAGCCCACTGTTTTTCCTTTTTTTTTCCCCATGAAGTCTTCAGTATTTCCTTCAGGTAGCTACATCTTGCCCTTTTTTCTTCTTACCTCCCCAGTCAGTTTGTTGGTTTTGCCAGCACCTAATTTCACACCACTTAACAGAATTGTTTGTTTTCAAATGTTTTCCAAGTGTATTAATACCTCTCCCTTCTTCTTCATCCTAAGTACTTGGTTTCAATATAGGGCTTTGACACGTGCATGGCTTTACCAGTAAGGTGTGCTCCTCTCCCTGCTCCAATTCCAAACACAGCTACCAAAAACTTTTCAATGAGATGTAGACACCCCTTTCACATTTTGTTCTAAATGCCGAATGATAGGCAGTCTAGTAAGAGACAACCCAAAACATCAGGACAAGAATATCAAAGCCCTTTAGTAAGACCCTATTTCAGGCTGGGATAGTTTTTAAGACTATTACAACACTCTCTTGCCTTGTCTTACAGATTCTTGAGTTGCCCTCCCAAATGCTGCCTGCTGCTCTTTGTACACATCCTCTTCTCAGATTCACACACCAGCTTCTTTTTGCTCATTTAATTAAACTGTTTATCCTCATGTGCTTGAAATGTAACTTCAGCTGCTTTTTACCACTCTTCCATCAAGCCCCACATCTTTCCTTCTTTCTTCTATACTGTCCTGACAACTGGAAGCTGCTCTCTGACCTCAGCTGTGAGACATCTGGGATGTCTCAATTACCTCACCAAAACAGCATCTTCTTTTCCTCTCTTAATCAGCCCCCTGGCAAACAAATAATTGTCATTAGAAACCCCCAATATAAGATATATACTAGATATGAGCCAGAAGCTGAACAAGATAACAGACATGTATCTATAAGAGAGATACTTATCCTACAGAATCCACTTGGAGTTCTCCTTTTATGCTGACATACAGACTGTAAACAGTCTATACTGGACAAAGGCCCTGCTCTCATACCTTTTCTTGAAGCCTGATAACATGGTGTGCCTGTATGTGGGAAATAATCAAGAGAGCTTCCCATGAATAACTGGAGAACTTAAATAACCAGGAATCCTGATGAACCAGACCCAGTGAAAAATCATATTCTGTGTATCTTGTGGGCTGGAGCTCTTGGTGAGCACAGTGATCACACCAGAACATGCACTCAATAGCTGGTATTTTCCATTTCACACAAACACCCCCCACTTCAGGTTCCGCTCTCCAGCCACGTTCCATCGTGGGTGCGACACAATGGCATGCATTCTTCTCCCCTTCACCTTACCTTCAGCATGTCTTTGTATCTGCCCATCTCTGCGTGAGCAGTGATGAGGCAACCCAAAACCCGAAACCTGCCAGCAGGATCCGCAGACTTCTCCAAAACCCTCATCCAGACTCGCAGGGCCTTTTCGGTCTGATTAGACTGGTAAAGATGGAGTCCTTTCTCTATCTGCTGCTTTGTCTGGTCCTGACCCATCTCCCATGGATTAAAAAGCCTCATACACTAACCTCTAAGGATAGCAAAAAGGACGTGCTTACAAGAGAACACAACGTAAAATGCCCCTCTAGAAGGGGGCGGGTTGTGTGCTCAGAGGGCCCAGAGCCGTAAGAGCCCAGCCATGTCAGGGGGCTGCAGCTGTGGTAGGCAATGGCAAGCAGTGGTTGCTCAGCACTGAAAGCAAAATCCCAAATCCACTAGGCAAACACCTTGCTTGCTAGGGCTCCATCACTGCATTCGTCTGTCCAATCCCATAAACAAAGAGCAAAAGCACGACAGGGAGAGAAAGAGAAAAATCTCAAGCCTCAGGAGTGAAACTCAATCTGAACAGCCAGTGCTGGTCTCCTCCCCATTGGCTGCAGCTGCTCCTGCCAGTCCAGCTCACGTGGCTCCCAGGAATTCTAGTCAGGCTCCCCAGCTCCCAAGGTCACGGTGCCAACTGCCCACCCCTGCCCGCCAGTATGCAGCTTATAAATACCCCAGGGAGAGACAATTGGCTGCAGTCACAGCCGCAGGATGCCTCGGCTGTCTATTTCCTCTCTGGCCATCCCCTCAGACAAGCACTGCTGGTGGTGGGCTAGCTTGGGAGGAAGCAGACTCAGCTGGAATAGTAGCTTTAGGAAAAATATATGCCTTAAAAGTCAGGTGTGAACAAGGCAACTTCAGTGTGTACACACGTGCAGTGTTACACTTGCAACAACGTACTTGATATTTTGCTAGGCACAAAATCAGCCTCCCTTTTGAGGACCTCATTTGGCATCATGGACTTTTTTTATGGACATAGGTCAGCTCTGTCACAGACTTGCTGCAAATACACCTCTGACTTCCTAATTTTAGGGACCAGGAGGTAACCATCCTGGAAGCCTTTGTTCTTGACTGAATGTCGCTCCCTGTCATCAGATGAAAGTGGCAGTCCTCCAAAAGTTTCCAGCAGAAGTCAATGGCACTGTTTAAGTTCTGCATCCAGAACTTGATGATCTTTTTTGATGAATAACAATAAAGACACAGAACAACAAGTATCTGCACATTTTTGCTGCAGGAGAGGTGTTAGCCTCATTAAAAGACAGGTTTATGTCTCCCACACTGCAGACTGGTTCCTCTAGGAGTCACATTTAATACTCTCACCAATGTGCTGCAGCCTTGGTGGTCCAGAGATTTATTCAGTCCTTCTTAAGAAGATAGACCAAACCTGGGGAGAGGGGAGCAGGTGGAGAATGCTACAGGGATATTGAATGTTTTCAGATGTAGAAGTTCCAAGAACCAGTTTTGTGATCCTTTAACTGGGCAAAGAGAAGCAATTTGAAGTTTTAACAGACCGGCCTGCAAAACCAGTCATGTCTCCAGCTGCCTCCCTGCTTCTTGGTGAATTTGGTAGCAGTTCTTCCCCAAGCAAAGGTCAATACCTACAGAATCACATCAAAGGGTACCAATCAGACTATCCTGGTCTGTCAACAAAAACTCAAGGGAGCCTTCCTGAGGTAATATCCTTAAGGAAAGAAGGATGCAAAATAAGGAATGATAGTCTACCCAGAAGCTTTACATCATAGCAGTCATGATCTTAAGGGATTATATCTGTCCTTTACCCAAAACTCCCTCAGAAAAGTATTTCAAAAAGAAAAACATTTTAAATTGTAGAAGGGTTTTGCTACAATAAGACTGATTCTCTTTTGGGAGCTCATATACACTGTGATATTTGCATTATTTAACTTAGCTTTGTTTTTCAGAGATGTAATGTGCTAGATGATATTTCAACATAGACTATATGTAGTCTCAAACTCTGGAAGTAGAAACTATGGAAAAATCTACAGAAGCTAAAGAAAACTAATGGTGAGGCACTGCTGGGTAATGTGCGAAAATCACTTCAGCAGCATTGTTAAAATTTTTAGCTAGGTACTTGGTAGATTTTAGGACTTGCAAAAAAGTCTGATTCAGAATATCAAAAAATCTTTCTTCCTTGCAGTAATTCTTTTATGTCTCTCTAGATGTAGGTGATGGGATGGAAACAAGATGCAGAAGATCAGTCCCCATGGAAAGCATTGACAATGGTGAGGCCATTCAGATTTCTAGACTTGGGAGAAGTTAAGAGGCCACAAAAGCAGCCACTTGGAGCCTGCTCTGTAACAGAATCAGCCAGGAGTCAGGGATGGGGAAAACAAAAATGACATCATTCTTGGTAGGTCAGACTATTTTGCAAAATTAACCTTCCACAAGTGAGCTGCCTGTAACTCAAACTCATCCAAGATTCTTTTGGACCATGTCAGTAAAGCACTGCTCCCTTCCCCACACTGCATAGCCAAAATGAATAGGGTGACTTGCAGCCTGACAAAACCCATCTAACAGGAGATGATCTGCCCTGCATTCTGTTAACCTCACTTTGCCTCCTTGCTTTTGAGCACTACGAAACAGTGCTTAGTTTCTTAGGAATCAATTCGCAACTCACCTGTTGAGATAAAAACACCCTAGTAAAATAAGGGCTAAATCCATCAAGTTCAAATGGGTCATTTTCAAAAAACCAGGAACATGCTCTGATATGGAACACACCACTCTGAGCCCAGCTGCAGCTGCCTAAATAAGGAGGGATAAAAGATCAACACTGCCTGCCTGTACTACTTGAAAAAAAGCAATGGCATCTGTTTGTAGCTCAAGATAGCTGTAATTCATTCAAGATTCAGGTACAGCTTCTACAGATAATAATCCACAGTTTCTCCTCAGGAAGTGCAAATAAATGAGCCTGAATGGTGCTTGGCAACATCAAATAAGGAAACCTTACCTGTCATACACGCAGTGCGACTCATCACGCACTCACTTCTTCAGAGAGACCTCACTGACCTGCTTCTCCTCCTCCCCCCTGCTCTCCATAATGCCCCCGGTGACTCCTTGCTGCATGAAGAGAGCAACACGTGGCAGGAAAAGTCAGGAAGACTGCAGTCAAAACACATAGTGAAAGGTGGAGGTGGATGTGAGAGGAAAAAGGTTTCTCCTGGAACATTCAGCATCAGGATTTCATCTACAACTTTGTGTATTTCCTACAAATGCTGATAAATGTAACAACTCACGTGAAAATGCTGATTATTTTCAGAGATTAATATACTGGCTTTTAGGTGCAGTTTGATTGTGTACAGATTGGTGGTGGCCTTTTAAGTTGAAGAAAAAGCCTTAAAAAAAACCCCAAAAAACCTCTGACCCAAGAGTGATCTGGTGTCAGTTCTGTAAGATGCAGCTGGCAGAGCTTTGATTGTGTAAGACAAGGTGAGCGAAATTTCTGCACAAGCTGGAATCTTCCATTCAGCCTAAACAAACCCTTTTTCTGTTTCAATTGTTTCTCTCCATCCTTGGTTTCAAGTTGTATCCAAACTGAAATCCCTCCAGCCTCTCTCCTCAACAGCTGCAAATTAAGTGCAGGGATCCCAGCACAGTCTGTAACAGGTGGCTCTGTGCCTTGTGCCGCAATTGGTGCGCTCAGGGCAAGGAATGCAGCACTGAATCCTGATGCTTTGCAATTGCTCTCGGATTTACAGTCATGTAGGAAGTGATGGGGTGAAACAGAGTATCCCAGATAACACAGGAAAAGGACATGGAGGAGAAACATAGCTGTTCTAAAAACGCTTGCAAGTCTCCAAGATGCAGGACAGCAGAAGGAAGCAATAACATCAGGAAATTTTAGGAGCTTTCAAAAATGCACCAAATCAAGGCCATTGTGGTACTTTCCTTCTGAGAGAGGCAATATTCGTGTCAAACTTGTGGCAGGTTTCTAAATGCTTTGGCTATGCCAAATACTTCTTATTAATTTGAAGTGAGACATCATAGAAGATCTTAGTTCTAAGAGCAAAGCAGGTAGCCTTTGTTTATCACTAGTAAGTAATCCAAATCCATTTGCTGTTTCCCTGTGTAGCACTTCCAGGATGAGGAGCACTGAGGGCTGCCTTGATGGTACCTTGATGCTGCAGAACCAGGACAGATTCAGGCAGCTTGGCTATGTTCCTGGAAGGGGAAGGCGTGCAGCTTGTGAGAGTGGCATCAGCTGGTGCCTCTCTAATCCCACACAGCACCACGCACTGGTGCTGCTCCTACCGAGCTGAGGGCTGCTGCTCTGCCCAAGGTATTGAGCCCCTGAAATACCCTGACACACCAATGCACAGGCAAGTGCCTGCATGGCACCAGTTCCGTGAGGCTGGATATGCCTGCTCCTCACTCCCAAGTGTTGCACATATGTGCATTATCCAAGATCCTCAGCTTTTCCGTATCTAAAGGAGACTCGACTGTCAAATGATCAAAATGGATGTATATCAACCAGAAAACCTCTTCCATTTCTACTCAGAGTAGCTCATTTACACAGAAGCAAAAGCCCAGGGTGATATTATACATCCAGAACAAGGGGTATTGGGCCATGAATATCTTTGTGTCTCGCAGCTGAGAAACTGTAAAATAGTTAGTTCTCTTATCTTTCTCTTCATGTTCTCACACTTGGACCCCAAAAAGAACCTCAAGTTTAAGACACAAATACAACACACAAGGACTCTTCTCAAACAGTTTAATAGCAAATAAACAAAGGAAGGTACCACACTTGGCATATACAAAATGACTTGTTGTCGGTGTGTCTGTGCAATTAAAACAGCTTTAAGTTGCCCTTTGGGACAAAAAGAAAAAAAACACACACACAAAAGGAAGAAAATTCCTTTAACACATACTCGCTTGTTCCAAACTTGTAACAAATCTTTTAATTTTTAAATCCACTACACAAACTCTGTGATCAGATCAGAAAAGCAACACGCGCTCCTCTGCTTTTTAAACCATTAAAGTAAAACCTGTAATTCTCTACAGAGTACAACACAATTTCACACAAAAAGACAATTTGTTTTGCAAATCAAAACAAGAAAAAAAGGAACAGCTCAAACAAGGTAAAGAAAAGCATTTCTACGACTGAACCACGACTTCGAGTTGATTAAATCCCGTTAACTGCAGAACAGACTCTACATTTGGTCATAGTGGCAATTTGTTTTCTCGTCACATTGTGAATCACTTTACATTGTTTTCTAGTAGAAAAGGCAAAAAACTGTACAAAACCCCTAGTGTTAAATACAATGTTTGTACCAATAAAAAAGCCCACAGGTTTGTCTCCAAAATGTAAATTTTCTTTTTAAATTATTCACAAAAAGCAGCCAAAAATCAGAAAGGCAGCTGCTGCTCCACTGTCTCAAATCCATTAAAACCACCACAGAACAATTAAAACAACCAAAGGAAGAAAAGGAAAGAAGAAAGGAAAGAAACACCCAACATTTGGCATTTTGGTTTTCTTCAGATATTTTTCCACAGGTTTCCCCAAGGTTCCTTACGGAACCAAACGCACATGTACAGAAACGTACTGGCAGCTCTTCCACACACTGCAGGCCATCAGTGCCTCCTGGCACACAGCCCTGTGCATTCAGACTGTGGGACTAACAGCAGCCAGCCCCCAACCCTACTTCCCAAATAAATGAGTCTCTACCCTTTTTCATTCAGCCTCACGATTCACTCCCAGGTACATGTATAATATTCAAATTGTTCTCTTTTGTAAGCAGATTAAGGACTGTCTACACAAGTCTGGTCAACACCTATTGAGAATACAGTATCCTCAACCAACTCAGGAGTAGGACAGAAAACAATCTTTGCATCTTTACATTATCCCAAACACTGGACAAAATTAAGATTTCTATCCAGTCAAACTCTACTTGTTTTCTCAGCAAAAACCCTTCTCCTGGAATTCCATTTTACATTATTTCAACTGTTAAGATACTTACACTAGCTTGCTGCTGCTTCTGACTGAAACTTCATCACAGCACACACTCTTCAGGTGCCTTCATCTAGAAGCTACTTCCCAGTTTCTACCTGTGCAGATGGTACGTAGGGCAGGGGAAGCCTGCTACCCAGAGAGCAGTAACCTGTTCTAGTTCATCCTGCAAGCCATCAGAACTGCTCAGCTCATTACCCAATTAAAAATGAAACAAAAACTAAAAAAATCTCCGCAGAGATTCCCCAGCTAAGGCCCTTGAAAAGAGAGCTGGGGATGGTACCCTGTTCAGGTAACAGCTTCAGAGGCTGTTGTATTGTGCTTGTCATTTGGGAAAAGAGCCAGCAGTTGTAGGACCAGTGTTACAAATGCTTTCTCCGGGAAATTTAAAACACTTTATTTCTTGAGCTAACCTAGATCCTTCCAGAATCCTGCCACCAAACTCTGATGGTATTAGACTGGGGCTGGACTTCACAGAAATGTGCCCTGAGTTGTGCAAAATGCTCAGTGTTTGAAATGAGCCCTAGCTTCAGACAGCTTTGGAAACAGAAATGTTGTGAGTTCCCCCACCTTCCTGCTCCCAGCTATCCCCTTCCATCAAAACTTCCACTAGGGGAACAGTGTAACCAAGCACCCTCAGAGCTTCTGACAGCACTGGAGATGGAGCAAGGTCCAGGTGCTCTGTCAGACAGACAGTCTAAGTGCACAGGTAGATGCCCTCAGGTGGCTTCCGATCAGATATTAGTCATACCAAAACCACCAATTTAAAGGATACCTTTGAAACCCATTAAATTGCTCAGTTTTTGCACAAACTATAGAAAACAGAGAGGTGAAGGTGATATATACGAGGGTGTGAAGAAAACAGCAGGAAACATGCACAACATTTCTGGGCACTATCTTAGTTTGAAAGATTAAAACAAAAACATCACATTTTGCTGAGGAGATTGTAGTTACAAAAAAAACCCAAGCATGCCAGAGCTTAACAAAATACAACATCAATTTTGATCAAATTTTCACTGCAGACTGATAATCACACAGGGAAGCAGGGGAAAAAATAAAAATAATAATTAAAAAAAATCCCAGTAAATGTCAGGGCAAAAATGTAGCTACAATCAGAGGAAAACGTAGTTCAAGTGTTTTCTGTTGATGCCACTTCAAGTCACAAGTTTGAACTCATAGAAACACATGCTGTCTCCTCAAGCACAGAAACCAGATCAGCAAAATGTGACTAGGAAGTCTCCTGAAAGATTGAGTCACACCATATAATTGACTTTTTCTTCGAACTGTGTTTTTAAAACTAAGCACACAGAAAAAACTAAGCCTAGAAAGTGATTGGCTGTATGTTCACAGAAATACAAATACTCCACAAGGTATGCTAGCAAGGCTGCTCTGAAGACAAATTACAAAGAATCAGATTCACAAAATCAAGTGGTTATCTTACGAAGGTCTAGAAAAATAGAAATTCTTTTATATTCAAATGCAAGTTTAAATATTCCCCTTCAGCAGTCTTTCTAGCAAAACCAATTTGGCAGCACAAAAAAAAAAAAAAAAAAAAAAAAAAAAAAAAAAACACAAGGTCAAAGGTGAGAGTTCAAGCATCAGAGAAGCTGAAGAGACAAGGATTTGGACGATGTACTTGAACGCCACATCGACATGCTTTAGGCACAACGATGAACAAACGGCAGGAATCTAGAAAAAAAAACAAACCAGAAAGAGGGAGACCCACTGAGTTACACAGAGCAGTACATCCAAACACGGAGAGAGAGAACAAGAATGGGCACTGTACAATGAGATCTCCTGGGGAAGGGAGTTGACAGGGAAGGGCAGCACATGCCAACGATGGACAAGTAAAAGTCAAAGTACATGAAAGACACCAAGTAAACATCAAACTGCCAGAAACCAAATGGAAGCAGAGGCCTGGATTTCCCTCTCAGCACCCAGTCTGGGGAGCATTCCACAGCCTAGTGACACACTGGTTAGAATGCAGTCACCTTGCCCCGTGCCCAGTGTGTCTGCTACCTCTGTTTAGAACAGAGTAAACTCCCTCCCCAGGAGACCGATTCCAAAAAATATGGCTCCAGGGCAAACATTTTTGCCCACAGAGATTGAGACCATGAGAGACAAGACAGAGGACACAAGGGATTCACAGGTGGTTTGACGTTTGAGACTTTTCTTGCACTCTAACATGGGAAGTTCTTAGGCAGTAGTAGCCCAGCCAAATCCACGTTCTTTCCTTTAGCTACAGTCTCTTCTCATTCCCTAGGAGCCCATGTAACTGGGGGTGGGTGATTTGGAAAAGGGAAAAAAAAAAGATTATACAAGACAAAAAGCTCACACATCAGAGAAGAATTCCTTAAGACTTGACTGCAAGTTAAGACTTGTCCTAGCTGAGCACTTGTCATACCATTAGACCTGCACAGGGATTTTCCATTCCCAACCTTTTATGTAACAGCCCTCAGCTCCCTGGCTTCATGAGGAGGAGATTCTGGGCTCTGAGAAGCTCTACAGTCACTGTTGCCAGTTTGATGAGCAGAAAAAATGTGTTTCCTGAAATTTTCTTGAAGCGTTTATTAAAAAATAATTCTTATATTAAGTGACATAAATACTTCTGTTCTCTCCCCTCAGCTTGTGAACTGTAAAAGACAAGGAATATTTTGGGATGAGAGTGGGAGGCAGAAGAGAGAGGAAATGGTTTGTTTTCTTATTCTGCTTCCCCACTCTGCCTCCCCCAACTCCCCTTTAGCTGTTTGTGGCCTTAATCTTCAGCACATCTCAAAGCTTCTGGTTACAGACTAGAATAAGGTGAGATTTGCATATTATCTAACATAATTTGAGAATAGCAAGTGTTGCATTCTTGTTCCAAAGCAACAAGAAACACATTGTCTACTAAATCAGCAACACTCCTCTTATTGGAACTGCTTAGATTAATTTGCTTTTCATGCTTTCCAATAAAGGGAAAGGACTTTAGTACAGAGTTTAAACCAACTCCAGCAACAGAGTACAATGCAACTTTTGCACTTGTTTCTAGGTTTCAAGAAAAACTCTAGATAATTTGCAGATAGGTGCAAGATTTCACTCTTAAACCAGAAAAGCAAATTCATCATGAACTGAGGCATGAGAAACAACAAGAAGTATGAAATCAAGTGACATCTTAGCATGCACCACTGGTACCCTCTGTGTGATTTATCTGGGGATTTTCTTCATATGGATTTTTCAAATATTTCTCCCAGCTATGCTGAGTTTTATCAAAGCCCTATGGAAAGACTGGCCTATAAAAACAGAACCATGAGATGCTGGACGAGGTCTTAATGACTTGAAGAAAGTTTTTCCAGTTTGTCCTTGTTTTATTCTCACAACCATGATAATTCTGCCTTCTGTGTTTTATATTTTGTGGCAGGTATGCCGGGGATATCAAACATCTTTATGTTTAAATGTCTGCACCAAGAAGTTTTCAAAGCATTTTACCTATTCATAGTTGCACCCTTCATTTGCAATTTCATTTATCCAAGTTGGTTTTAGGTATTTCCAAATAAAATAGGAAATTAATTCTGCTTTGTTGTTCTTCCCTAATCCACAGCCATTACCAGTTCAGTTAGATTCAGCTTGCATGATAGAATTATCATAATATGTGACTTTCAGTATTCAGGTGAAATGTCCTGGTAGATGCATTTGCCAGTGAGATTCTTCTGAGCTGGAATTTTTTAAAAATGCCAGCTTTATATTATAAAAAAGTTGAACTATAAGGAGCTATCCTATTTGGAACTGTTGATTATCTAGGGGACTGAAGAAATGATGATTTCAGTTACTATACTACTGACACTAAGCAGTATCAGGCTAAGTTCATAATTCTTTCACCTTGTTACGTCAGTAAAATCAAATATCTCCTGAGAAAAATAAGAAATCTATGAAGGAGACCATTTCCACCCTGTAAACTAAAAATATTTTAAGTATTTCCTGGTGGCACACATAATAAGGAATTCTACTTCATCAGAAGTTCTTTTAGCTTTTCTTGTAGAAAATGAGGTTCTTTGGTTTTAAGCATACTTTGTCCATGTGGCTGCTTCAGCCAACTTTCTGCAGTTTATTTGAACTCCCCCAACTCTTATCTTACTATCCAGGAAATAGAGTATTTGACACTGATTTCATTTGCACTTGAATGAGAGCATGATATGAACTAAAAATTTAAAAGCCCCAAGTTCGCAGAATCCCAGATTTTCCTGCTAATAAGTGAGGAAGAAAACTGGCTTAAGACTGAAAGGCAAGAGCAGCCTAAATCCCCACAATCAGCAGCAGCCACCAAACAGACACAGAGAAATGTTGACTTTATCTGATCAATTTTGTTATCAGAAAAAAAAAATCTGCCCAAGTCACAAACTTGATACATTTATTAACTTTGGCAACATACACATTGATACACCAAGAAAGGGAAATCTGAAACAAATACACAAAAAGGGCAACATCTTCAGCTGGTGAAAACTGATGCAGCTCTACTGCATTCAGAGAGCTGAACTGCATTGATTCAAACCATCTGAGGATCACATCTTTTAAAATTTAACCTGCATAGATTTATTTTCTTTTTCTTTTTGGCAATACTTATAGTTACGCCAGTAAGGCACAAGAGCTAGCCCAAGTTAGGTGTCTTAAGGTGATTATGTCTGGGAGGAGTCACTGATCAAACTAAGCCACAGTGTAAACTGGTGAATCTCCTCAAATTAACAGGAGTTGCACCTATTTGCAACAATGCCAAGCTTGATCTGTAAGTTACAGTATTGAGGACACAGTATAGGATAAAGAAGCTAAAATATCTAATTTTGGGCAACTGAAATGACTAGTAAAGAGGCCAGAGCATAAGGTTAAAAGAAAAACAGGACAAAGGTCTTGGATAGTACAGTGGGGTAGGATGCAAAGAAGGTAAGAGTGACTGTAGAGACCCCAGAGCACAGTGCTCTCCTCCACTGGTTCACAGCATTCATCTTCCTCGTTTAGCAGTTGTTGGGCTGCAAACAGGCCACTGAAAATCAGTAGTTTCAATCATGCACATCATTATGTGTGTAAAACAATCACATTCAGGATTCTACAAAACCCTGGCCTTTTTTTCCAGTGAAATAATTTAGGTAATAAATATTCTCCACCCTGGAGCGGTATAAAACTTCTATAAAAATAGAAACAACATTCTTGGTTACAGCAGGTTGCACTTGGAGCGGTTGCTCCCAACTATGGTTTTTTATGTTTTTTTTTTTTCCTTTTTTTGAAAAGTATATAATTTATATATATATATATATATAAAAAATCCCATTATCACCCTGGAGGCCTTCACACTTCAACACTCTTTTCTCAGAAAACCAGGACACATCTTTCCTATGGTGCAGAATTCAAGTGTACATGGTTCACTTCAGTGTATGTTTACGTTTCTAGAGAGATTCAAATAATTAACATAGAAAGGTACCACATGCCAGCATAACTGGGAAATTTGGCAATCTGGCCTTTGAAACTTTGCCACCACAAAATTATTTAAATAATACTGACAGATTTATCTGTCTGCCATCAATATGGACAGACTGACATTAACTGCTTGATTTTCAATCTAAGAACTGGAAAGGACTCCCCTTGGATGTTACCTATCAGGCCTTGTAATTCTGAGGTTTGAGATCCTAGGGGGCCTAGTCCCTGGAAATGCCCAAGATTCCCAACAGATCATGGCACACAAGTGGGGATTCGGACCCGAGATCTCGGGTTTGATGGGTTTAGTGCTCCTCCTGCTGGAGCAGAACACGAAGTCCTGACCCCACGTCTGACCCACACACATCATTTAGCAGCTGGCTCCCAGACTGCAGTGTTAGCTGGAGCCCTGGGAAACAGCCTTACTACTCAGGGATACAAAGAAAACAAGGAAAAAGAGATATTATGAGGTAAATTGAACTTCTGTTAAAGATACAGAAATTGTAAACTTCCTCTTGTGACAGAGGTGGATTTTGGTGGTTATAAAATGGAACTCTACAAAGATGTCTCGAAACAGCTCAGGCCAGAGTGTCAAAAGTCCTTTGAGCCCCCTAAACCAGTGAATACCAAAGGCCCTTAGCAATGCACTAGCAATTTCACTGGTGTGCAGAAAAAGTGTGTGTTCAGTTAAGGGGTGCGTTCCATTTTCCTTCAATATAAAAGGTAACAGCTTGTACCAAAAGGCAGAAAAAGACTGAATGGCTCAGTACTCTGGTTCCACAGCTCCTGGTTTAGCCTGTTTTGCTCTGGTACACACCACCTTAAAGGAAAACTGCAGCAGAGAGATACACCTAATTACTAGACCAAGTCACTGCATTAATTTTGTTCATGAAAAAAACCCAACAAAAACCCCAACAAAACAGGAAGTTATCATTTCAATAAACAATCAGCACTTACATTATGCTTATGAAAAGGAATTCATAGCAATCTCTGCAAAAAAAGGACATTATTCCACAGAAATGGGCAATGTGATCAACTGTTCAAAAGAAAAATTGTCAAAAATTTCTGCAGGTTACCAGGGATCTAAAGTTTATTGTTTCCAGACCCAGATGTATTCATCCAGACTAAGCTGCCTCTACCTTTCCATGAAATCTAGATGAAGTACATAGGTTAAGTTTTCTTATACATGGAGAAATAAACTGCATCTCATTAATATTCCACTGTAGACAGAGAGTGAAATTTTCTGGGCAGAGACATTATCTAATAGTTTTATAAAGTGCTGTGTACATTCACACTGCTATATAGACCCTAGTTTATATACAGCAAAGAAAAAAAAAATCACTGCAGTTTTCCTTTGGCTTGATAATGTGTTCACCCTTTTAGCCCGTCTCCTGCTTTAAGAGATGATTTATTAAATCCCCACCATGGCACACAGTTAGGGAAATTTCAAAGAGCAGATGGGGCATGACAAAGGCTACATGGAGTCAGTTCTTTCTCACCCAGGACTCTGTTCTCCTTGCCCATCTTTGTTTTCATCAGCTGTTCTGCGTTATTTCTGCTTTCCCTTCTCCTCTCTACCCCAAGGCAGTGTGGTGTCAGTTTCTGCTGCTCCCTTTAACCTTCTCTCTCCACCCCCAAGGAGCTGGCATTGGTCCTTCTCAACACACACTGGTTACAAACACAGCAAACTTCAAATAAGGGAGGAAAAAAAAAAACCAAAACTAAACAAAAAAACCTCAGCGATATGGCACCTAAACTCCAAAGTAAAACACTGGAAACAAAAGCACAAACTTGTCCTCCATCCGAAGCGGGATTCTCAGCAGAGGCTGCAGCAGAGTCTTCAAGGGAAGATGTGCCAGATAGAAGGCATGGATCAGCTTCCAGGACTGTAAAAACACAGCCTTAGGGCTTCGAATCACTAAGTGCGCTCCTCTCCAACTTACCAGAAGATCCTTCTCACTCCAGTCCCGGAGGGGAGGGTGCTCAGTATGGCTTGCTGTCGTTCTTGGAGCGCTTGAGCTGTACTTTCAGCCGCTTCATGCCGATCTGGAAGCCGTTCATTGACTGAATGGCAGCCTGCGCAGAGACAGGATTGTCGTAACTTACAAAACCTGAGGAGAGGAAAACACACAATTACCCCGTGCCAGAGCTGCATGTAATGGCTCCTCACAAATGGAAATGCAGGCACTCACAAGGTCAGAGAGGACTGCGTGAAGTGCCACTTTCAGAAGCTCGCAACAGTTTCAGGTTCCTCATAATAACTTCTAAGGCTCTCAAACAATGCATTGGTTTCTGACATATGGAACTTTGGCCAGAAGATATACACAGCTCAGGAAATCAACATGTTTTAGTGTATCAACAAAATAAGTACTGCTGTTTATAAGAACTCATACCTGGGAGAAAACCAAACCTGGAAAATGTTCATCCAGATGCAAAAGCTCATTAAAGATACAAGATGGAAACCACCCTCATGACACTATGGGAGAAGACTTATTTGGAGTGAAACAGCTGCCAAGGAAGGGTAGCACTGGCACCACTGTTGTGTTTAGGTTGCTCTTAGATGGAAGGTTACACGTCATTCCTGGAAAAGATTATCCTGAAAATAAACTTCTCCAGTGTTTTGAAGGAACCTATTTTAAATAACTCCACTCAATGTCTGAAGCGAGAATAACTCCCACTCCAGTCAATGGCAATGCATCCATATATAGGTGTTACAGCTGAATGATCAGCATATTTCTGTGCTCTCACAAAGCATCAGATTGTCCACATCTTTTGGCTGAAATAAGAAAAAATTCAGGATTTTATGTAGACACAAAGCTATCAAAACCATAGAGGAAGGAGTGCCTCTCCCATTCCTCTCACAAGGAATCTCCACCTATCAAAACAGTCATGAGAGGTTATGGCACTACAAAAATGCAATGTGGTACCCACAATAGTTATATCTATAAAGATATTAAGAGAAATAATTCGTAATCATAATGTGCTAAGTAATATATACAAATTATTATTGAAACTACTGAAAAGATAGGAAGAGGCAAGAAGAACTCTCTCAGGATTTCAGTCTGCAAACACAAATAATAATCACATATCATTCTGAGTTAGAAGGGATCCACAAGGATCAAGGAATCCAGCTCCTAAGTGAATGGCCCAAAAGGGGATTGAACCCACAACCGTGGCATTATTAGCACAGTGCTCTAACCAACTGAGTTAATCTCAGTGAGAAATATCTAGGGCCAGAACACTATAATAGGGCACAATAGTATGAAATTGTGAAAAGCAAAAAGTCACATTGAAAATCAGGAAAATACAGCTTATTGCTGGAAGCATTTGGTTTATTTATTTATTAGGAATATATAGATATTCCCTACTTAGTTAATAGCTAGACTAGAAAATATACTGAAAAAGAGATTACTATGAGTGTCACCTTTTCACAGATAATGATTTATTAGAATAACAAAATATCCTGAGATGGAATGGATCCACAAAGATCACTGAAGTCCCCGAGAATCACACTGTTTGTCTGAGAGCACTTTCCAAACACTTCTTGAACTCTGTCAGGCTGGTGCTGTGACCAGTTCCCTGGGGAGCCTGTTCCAGTGCCCATGCACCCTCTGGGTGAAAAACCTTTTTCTAATATCCAACCTAAACCTCCCCTGACTCAGCTTCAGGCCTTTATCTCAGGTCCTGTACTGGTCACCAGAGAGAAGAGATCAATGTCTGCCCCAGTGCTTCCCCTCAAAGGAAGCTGTAGATCCAACATACCAAAACACTTGCTTAGATTGGTCTGCTTGTCAATGAAAACCTTGGCAGAGACGACATTTCCAAATGGCATGAACATCTGCAGCAGATCCTGATCCCCAAACTCCTGGGGAAGATGGTAGATAAACAGATTGGCTCCCTCTGGACCTTCAAACAAGTAGAAAAATAAATTCAGAAAGAGCATGGATACCGCATACCCACTGCACAAAAAAAAGGTGGAAGAGCCAGTCAAGACAAATTTTCTAGATAAAACAATGAAACTACTGTTTACAGTCCTGCAGAGCACTTGATTCCAGAATAAATGAGCATGACCCTTTGCTGGGATTGATCACTCAAATAATTCTAGCTCTTTCTGACTGCTTTTGTTTGTACTTTACATATTGTGTCAAAACTGGTTCACAGATATTTGCTGTAATGACAGCTGAACAGTAAAGTTTGAGTGCTAGATGTTGACTGAACAAAAAAATGGATATGCAAAACCTGTGGTCCCAAAGCAACTAAGTAAATTTCCAAACAAAATACAAATAATCACATTGCTTGTAATCTGACAGATTCTCTTCTAAACATGCTACATTTTACTGAAAACTTACTCCTACATTGTACATTACATTACATATTACATTTAACCTGAATCTGAAGAGTGAAAAGACTGGCATTAAGTAGCTGTTGGAAGAGGTGAAGGACCCAGAAAACAACATTAACAAAACCACATCTGATTCTCTGACAGTGCGATCTGTCAGGCTGTGGACTCATATCCTCCTTCCCTCTGAGAACATGCAGGAGTATAATTAAGGAAGCACTTAAGAATAGACAAATCCCATGAGAAACACCCTGTATAAAAACTACTTTGGGCAGCCCTTAGCAGAAAGATCCCACAGACCTTTTTAATCTTCAGTAACTCCTGGATTCTAAGAAATGACGCCAAATAAAAAAATCTGCAGGCAAGGAAGGTGCAAGGGCTAAGCCTGCCCTTTCGAAAACCCGTCTCAAGTAACTTCTACAACTTTCTGCCTACCTTCTTTTTGACTTCCTGCTGCACCAATACTCTGCTGTGTTAAGAGACTCTGGTTATAGAGTGTGGGCAGTGCAGCAGCAGCATATTGCTGGATTCCAGAATAAGCCTGTGTGAGGGCTTCCATTGTGCTACCTGTCCCATTTGAGAGACCACCACTGCCAAGTCCTCCATTTAAGGCTGCCATTCCTGTATAAGAAAGAGGAAATAAAAGACGACTGAGTGCTTCCACTGAGCCAGATCAATAACCTTTCAAATGCTCTGCAAAATTACAAAAAGTGGGGAGCAAAAAAATCACCCCAGAGAGCTATCACAGGCTGAGGAATGAGAATCAGCTATTCCCCCAAGCTGGCAGGACACATAACTTACCTGCTAAAGAGCTAACGTTGAGGCCTGCTGTAGCACCTGCCAGTGTCTGCAAAGCTCCAAGAGAAGCCATTGGATTAACAGAGGAGCTGCTACTGGAACTAGGTGAGGAACCTGCTATTAAAATAAAACAATTAAACTTCAACTAATTTTTTTTAGTCCTGATAATTCAACTTCTTCATTAAGTTATTCCAGTAGGAAAAACTAGTAAGGAAAAGATTCAGGCAACATAGGATATTTTATGTAAAAAAAAACCCACCCCAAACCCACACAACTTCCTTGATCATACTGCTTGTACGTTCTAAGTCCTTCCTACATTTTAAAAAATTTCTACTTCATCATAGCATCTACTCTTTGTAGCAATAATAATGTCAGTAAAACATCTAAGATTGAGACATTGAACAAATATTGGCTAAACTGTATCTCAACATAAGGTAACCAGCAGTGATGCCCTGTTTCCTGCTGCCTAAAGTAAGAGTCACCTGCTATGTATTAACATATATCCTTGAAACATAACTCCAGGTGAAAAAGACCTGCAACATAGGTAGTAGGGACATTAAAGAAGGCTGAACATACAGTTTTCCCATACTGCCAGAACAGGAACACCACATGCCCAGATTATTTTGACACATTAAATAATATTCTATTAAAAATCCTGCTGCTGCAGCTGGGGCTAGGACTGAGAGAAGCTGAAAAGTTTTAAATCCAAAAAGAGTCTGTCCTCTATTCCAGCAACATCTTCAACTACATTGATTCAGTTAGAGAAGTCTACCAATATAGTACCTAGGACAGCAACAGCTTACATGGCTCACCAAATTCTACACCAGGTAGAGTTAGTTCTACAGAACTCAGCATCAAAATCATGAGAAAAAAAAGCTGGTATGTCAAAAGAAAAAGAAGTTCACATTGAGGTCATCTACAAAGATTTTGGACATGATAAAATAAGAAATGAATAGTATTTTCTGCAGAAGAAAAGCTATATGTATTGCTATTAACCAAGATGTTTATATTTACTGCACAAAATGCACTAGAAAATATTTATGGCTGCTAAAAATTAAAAGATATTGAAGACTGATGCTGTAGAGGCATCCTGTAAACTGTTTGCAAAAGGAATTTAACAGTTTGACCAAGGAGGTAAGAGAGGAATTGAATTTGAGGCATTTCCAATTTTCCTAATGTTTTGGTGATTCTCAATTATACTGCATACATCCATTAAAACTTTTAAAAGAATTGTCAGCATCTTTCAAGTAGTTTCACACACACTTAATATTTACCATTTCATCTTTGTGACATAAAGTGTCTGCTGCGGTGGGATATTGGAACTATTTAAATGGAGTACAGCCTAGCAACCCCCCTAACTGAAGTAGCTGTACCTAACCAAAGCTGCTTGAGAACCAGAACTGCACTTCACACCGCTTTCTGTAGTAACAGTTGGATTGACAAACCTCCTCTAGTACAGGTTAAGACAAACTGTTCTAATAAATCAAAAACTGAAAGTCAATGTCCCAAACTATTTTAACCTCCTCTAGTAACTTGTCTTAACAGTTTGTTAAGACAAATTGTTCTAATAAATCAAAAACTGAAAGTCAATGTCCCAAACTATTTTAAGATGCTTACTCTGATGAAAAGGAGACACTTCCTGTCTTACTATCAGTAGCATATTAAATGTTGGGAAAACACAGGGAACAAGTTACAGTATAACCCTCAAGCCGGAAGAAAAATTAGCACAGCTGGCTGAATAAAAAACAGAGTTCAGAAATCATATAGTTACCTGGATTTTATAATACCACTTGTTTCTGCAACATTTCACTGCTGATCTTTATAATTCAAATAGACACTATATTTGACAGATGAAAACACCATTTAAAAAACTTCCAAACCCATCCCAAATAAAATAGCAGCAGCTAAGTTAAAAAATGGCTAGAGAAAAAAGTGAGAGGGAAAATGGATACTATCCCTACTTTAAAAGACTGTGATTTTAAATAAGTTAAGTTAAACCACTATAAAAAGCTGATCACACAGTTTTTTTAGTTTAGCTGCCTTTATCAGAAATTTAGTACTTAAAATGCAAGAAAACTAAAGACTTGTCTGTATTTTCTTTAACCTGTGTACATAGCAATTGAAGATAGCATCCCATTTCTGATGATGACAAAAGGTAGATAAATAACAGTAGAGCAGAAATACAGGGCAATTACAAAGGAATGCTTCCTGTGTATAGCCTATATACCAACAGAGCCATCTGTGAATGTAGGATTTTTTCAGCCAAAGGCAATGTCTTTATTACAAAGTTACAATTTTCATTCATTAATTTTAGTGCAATGTGAAAACCAAATTGTTGGACTCTACTAAGTTCTAAGGCACAATTTCTGCAATTTAATAATGCACTATGGTAAGAAAAATCTGGTTTGTATTTTTAAATGATCAGGTGACAACTTGACCTGATATCCTGCAATTCTGTTCTTGAAATATCTAATGTCTGTTATTTCCCTATTCATCTTCATCACAACAATAATGTATTTGTAAGCTGTAATCATATCCTTCTGACATGTCAGTCTTCTATTTTTTACACTATTCCTATAGCAAAGGAGTTTCACTGTTCTAGTCATAATTTCTGTTCTCCTGTTTTTCTTGTTATTTTTTCGATCAGAAAAGAGAACAAAGCAATGGGAATGGGAAATCCGTATTGTTTTATACATGTCCTTTATCCCTAATTCTTAATGTTGTTTCTGGGCAGCTTTTGGTGCGTTGTTGGGATTTTTTCTTGCTACTAAGGTTATGTTTTCTTAAATCTACATACTGAGTTATATCTAGTAAAAAAGGCAAACTCTAACAGAAGTAGCTGAAAATGCTTAAGAAGGTTTTAAGAAAATTTGAATATGTAATAAAGAACAGCTTTGTAGAAAGATACTGAAAGACATATTATTAGAAAGAAAATGAAACTCAGACAAGGACATCAAGTAGCAACTTGTGGAGATAGGTGAACTCAGAGAAGACCAAGTCTGTCCTAATTTAGTCATGTAGCATCCGAGCAATGACCTAAAGAAAAGTTAAATTCAGGTGACAAGTCTGACTGAACTGTACCTGAATTAGTTCCAGTAAAACCAGAAATATTCTGCTATCTCTGAAAACAATTTTGTTGTTGACACATCAAGGCCAGGAAAATCATCTAAGCTTTGAGGTTGCCTTTGGAAAGAAGAGAAACTGAAACCTCAGTATTTGCAACCATTCTATTTTCCTCTGAAGTAGATAATTCTTATTGGTGCTCAAGTCAAAAAGATGGCAGACAAGACACTCCTAACCTGACATACTTCTACAGTACTTCCTTGGATGTTCCTTTCACAAGCTAGCAGTTTGAGTTTATTTACAGCCATGGTCTCTGCAATTACCACTACATAACAGCAGCAGACTGTTCAGTTCCACAGCTGATCTTCAGAAAGGCTGAAGGTTTTACTTCACCCCATTCAAAATACACAGCTTGGATAGTGCTTGGAACTATCTAAAGAAAATTGTCTGAAATGGGTAGGAAGGCAGCACAACAACAATACTTAATCCCTCTGAGTTCCACCATTCCAACATGTAATCCATCCATAAGTCCATGGACTGCACTGTGTAGACTTCCAAGCTCCCCAGATACAAATTATATCAGTGCAGGTGAAAGAAAATCAAGAAGACAACTATGCAGAAGGACTGTCTGGATTTTTCCACCAATTATGCAATTTGAGCAGAGATGTCCAAATAAGCATCAGGTGAACATTTGGATGACAGATGGACAGAAGTCAAGGAGTTAGTCATCTCATCTGCAGTTAGGTTTAAGAGGTTATCACAGAAGATGTTGCCATATGTCCCTCAGACAAGGCAGGCACTTACTAACACATGGTACTGAATTGCTATATACTGAATTTCTTCAAGGTCTGGGTGTGGTTCAGGAGGGATAGATGTTTTCTGTGTGGAGCCCAACAGCCTTCTATGTGAACATATACAGAGTGAATGCACATATGAATATTAATCAAAACAGAATCTCAAGTTTACTTGAAGACTAAAGAGTCAAAAAGCTGTATAATTACAGGAAGTATCATGGTATTGAATGTGTCTGTACACACTGACGCTTCCCCTCATTCTAGTTTGAGTGTAGTTCTAGAAGGTGAAGCATATTTATACCTCTAACAAAAAGCACTAGAAGTACTTCAGAATTTGATGTCAGTGACTACTTATAGACAACATGCCCTCCAAAACTTTTTATTTCTTTTGAACAAAGCTAATTTTTACTGTTTAAAATGATATTTGAAATTAGGTTTAAAGAGCAATACAATAGTGCCTGCTTCATGTTACAGGCCTGTGAAAAGTTAATTGATAAATTTGTATAGGATATTAATACAAATGATCCACCATGAATTGTTGAAACACAACCATTTAGTGATATGACTGATGATCAGAAGGTTATTTGAATTGAGCACAGAAAGTACTGGAAAATGGGCTACTTCCCATCCCTGAGCCCCTCCAAGAGCATGATAAAAAATGGAACAGAATCCTGAAATATGTCTCTCGTCATGGAAAAAGGAACCTGCATAGTTCTGTGGAACAGCCAAAATTCACAGAGGGGAAGCAAACTCCAAAGAATCACTGAATAGTAGCACAACTTCATTTGAAAGGAACCTCTGTAGATTATCCTAACAGTCTGTTCAGAGCTGATCTAACCTCTGAATTTGAAAATGTCCTTTCCAACTGAATTCTCAGTCTCTGAAATGATGGAGATTTCACAGCCCCTCTGGCACCTTGTTCCTGAGCTTGAACACTCTTGCCAGTAATTTTATTTTTCTATCTAATCAGAATTTTCTTGGCTGCAGCTTGTGTCCATTGTCCTTGTCTTTTCACTTCACACTTCTGAGAAGGGGGTGTCTCTGCTTTTTCTAGTACATCTGACATTTGAACTTCACAACCTGCCAGCCCTTCTCCACCTCAACAAAACAGAGAATAAACTTGCTGCAGTCATCAGACAAGACAGCCAATAAAGAAATCTTAGTTTTAAATGCCAATCCCAACAAATTGTAACCTGACAAAGCATGAGGAAATATAGGAGAAACTGTCAGACATATTCACCTTCATGCTTCCTTTATGATGAAGAAGCATTAGGTGGTTATGAATGCAGCTCTTCTGTAGTCTGAACTCTTCATAGTTTTTTGTTTGCATTCTTTTGTTTTTTAATTATAGAATAGGATACATAGCTGTGAGTCAAGATAAATTTTAAAATTTCAATCTTTTAAGGATTGCAGACCATGAAGATTTTGTGTAAAAAATGTCCTGCACTCTTTGAGTGAACACTCTTTGAGTGCTGAGAGAACAAAAATCTTTTGAGTGTTGAGTGAACACTCTTTGGACTACTTATTTCTTGGGAATTTCTTTAAGTAGAAAACTGTGCAAAGCACCCATGGTTTAACTCCCAATCATGTGACAGAAGGTTTTCTAAACAGCTTTTCCTTGTAATCTCTTTATAATCTCTTAGCCTGGCTCCTTGGTCCTCCTACGCAACTCAAAATCTACCTGTGGAAATTTAAAACCCCCTCCCTCCAACTCTCTTTGGTCTCTCACAATCACAGGTGAGGATGTGAACTCTCTAGGACAGAAGCCAGAGATGCTGGAAAACTGACACTCTGAAAATACAGGGTGTCTCCCTTCTTATGCCAGGATTTAGTAATAACTCAAAATAGGACAGAAATAACTGAGCAGAATACCGATCCTCATTTGTGATAAAAACTTAGTATGTCTCTCATAAGCACAACTGAATTTATTTTTAGTTTTTTGCTTGTTGCATTTAATGATCGCATTTAACAACAAGGCAGCAAAAGAACACTACTTGAACATTCTAGTATCTCTTGTCATTGCACATAACCTAAAGTTTAAAAAACCCAACTCAAGAAAAAACAAAACACAAAAAAGCCAGGCAAAAAGAAGATACTGATTTTTATGTGCAACTCACACACTAAATTCTAGACAACTACTTTCCAGTGAAGTGCTAAGTGTCTGTTTATTCTACTTTTATGAGAAAGTTATAATATCCTTGTTTTCATTAATGGAATATAAACTGTACTGTTCTAGTGCACAGAACGCATTACCTCATGCTAAAGGCATTTTCTCTTTCCATATTGAGAGTAACAGGGTGTATTTACCAGTACCTGCCTAAAATCACAGATAAACCAAGTATATGATGAGATTGTAATAATGACTTGAAGGAGGTCACCTATCTTTCTGCTTCATGATGACCTCAAAAATCCTTTTTACTCTAAATTAATCTGACCATTTGGAGGAAGAGACACAGCAGGCAAAGAAGCTTTTGCTAGTGGCAAAGATATCTATCCTAAACAGATGCCGGTGAATCCACTAGTAAGCTGTTTATTAAAAATCAACATTAAAGTGACAAAAAGGGATAGACAAAACAGGTGACATCTATCCTGAAAGGACTTCCAGGGCAATGCAGTCAGGCTACAGCAGGGGCAGTCTCTTACCTGAGCTGGTGAGCACGCTCAGGGGGCTGCTGGAGGAGGTGAGCGCAGCGGTGCCGCTCGGTGTGTTCTGAGCCGCGCTGGCCGCAGCTGCCAAGGCGGCCAGGTTCTGTAACTGCATCGCGTTCAGTCCTGCAACACAGGGAGGAATGCCCAGTGTCTCCTGTCACAGACACGTCACCCACGTGTAACACAAACAGCAAACTCATCACGAGGGACCAACGGGAAGGAGCTTAAAAGCAACAGCCTTAATGCTAGTTACTGATCTTTTCTACAGTGCAGTTCCTTGCTATAATTGAAATATTTTTTCTTTCCCCAGATAGATGTGATTCTGAGAAAGGCCAGGTAGTCATTATGCCAGATGGAGATTCCAAAGGACAGAAATTTTCGAGCAGTGTTCTCTCCAGTCAACAAAACACAGGAGTGAAGCCAGGGTCTGAGAGCTCACGTGCAAGCTACAGAACTTGCCCAGACACCAGGCCAACAACTTCTCCCACTCTTGTGTCCTCCCCACTCTTTGTATGTGGACAGCAGTAACTGAAAAATTCTTTCATGAAGGCCTCACACCACAGAGGCCACAAATCATGGCTTCAACCCACCATCAGATGAGAATCAGCATGTTTTGTTTGGTCCCCCTGGCAGGTAAGAAGCAACAGTCAATTGTGAGACAGTTGTTAAGTGGCAACTTGTGACCACAGGATCAACCAACGTATGTGTAGGCTGGTCAAACCCACTGGAAAGGAAAACAAGAAACCTCAGGCATGATGTGTGTTGGTAGCAAGGAATACTGCAGGGGGAGGAAGGGACCCCTGTGTTTATGAATTTTACTGGTCAATTTATTCATCTGACACACCTTCATTTTTGGAATGAAACCATTTGGTCAGTACTGACTGTATTTTGCCCTTTTTTCTGCCAGAGGATCCATTAGAATGGATCTCCTTCTGAATTTTAACCATCCTTTGGTAGACTAGCTCCATTCTTCCAATTCTGCCTCCCTTCACTTTTTCCTTATTTTCCATTTTTTTTCTCTAACTTTGATTATTTAAACAATTCCTCCTCTCGTCATCTGACTTCAGACAATCCCTAATACTTATTCCCAACATAATCAGAAACAAAACTAAATTAATCACCCTTCATTTAAAAACATCAGAACATCCTAAGCAGAGGTGGTATCTCATCCTTTGGATACTCAGTAAGACCTTGGGAGCAAAGGACACATCTCAAATAATTAAAACCTCAGTTGTGTAATTTAAGCAGCAAACAGACAACATAAGAATGTGACAATGCATTATAAACAAATTATTTTCTAAAGTACTTCTAATACCTTTAGTATAGTTTGTTTGGTTTTTTAAAACTCTTTTTCAATTGTTTTCTGTTTGTGGCAGGATGTGTTTCCTTTGGCAAATATAATTCCCAAAACAAGTGAATTCTGCCTTTATTTAGATTCTCAAGTTTCCATTGTAACATAAAAGCATGAATTAAAATCAAGACATTTTCTACTTTGCTTTTACTGTGCTACAGAGGGTTAAAAGTGCAAGTGTTGGAGCTAATGAAGAACAGAGCAGCTTGTTCCTTACTGAAGCAGTTTGTCATGTGCACACTGCACCTGTCCTCTTGTCATCATGCTGTTTTCCCCTCTGCTTTCAAACAGCGTTGAGATTAAATTCTGTCTGCAAAGTCTAATCAAGTGTGGGATCTAATAACGTACTTAATTTTTCTTTCTATGAATTTCAAGAAACGACATCAGCTGAGATATTATCAAGACCTTAAAACTACAACTTTTTTGGTAGGGAATCACGAATAGAGATGCAACATACTATTTATATGTCTGGATTTTCAGTTTTTAAGGTGTGGTGGTTTGTTTGTTTGTTTGCTTTTTGTTGTGTTGTTTTGTTTTGGTTTTTAATAGTGAAGAAAGAATTACCCTGGAAACTTCTCAATCTCAGATAGCTATCCCCTTCCCTCTGCCCCAGTCCTTACTGCTGTACTTTCTTCTTTATTACATCTTGTTTTTAAGCAGACACAAGAAGCAGGAAAGGCAGGATCATGTGTACAACAAAATCATTTATAGATCACCCCCACATGATATTAGTGAAATGGTTTTTTAAAAAAAGTTGGTTTTTGCATGAGGCTTACATCTAAGAGCTCTGAAGAGGTCTAACATGAAAGAAATCAATGTAGCAAGCTGAATTTGGAATCAACTTCCAGTGTAAACCAAAATTCTTACAAATGAAAATATAACACTTTGCAAACACTTGTAATTGTTACTGATGGGCGCACCAGCCAACAGAAGTCAGATCTACAAAGACACTTTGGATGAACTTCTGCACAGAAAGGGCACGTGATATTGGCAACTACCATTAAACTCCAGGAGGCAATTTGAAAAGTTAAAAGTCTTCAGTATTAAAATCAAAACTATAGATTTCTCTGCCAGCAGAAGAATTTAGAGAATGTGGTGAATGGAGTTGCTAACATGTATTTTATTATTCCCAACTGTGTGAAGACAAAAGGGACAGCCAATTTACACCTCCAGGACTGCTATACTCAGTGAATATTCTGACCAGCAGTCCACAGCAAGGAATTTGGCTCTTATTTATGAAGCTGATTTTCCATAACAGTAATGGCATAATGAACTGTAATTCAAATGAATGAATAAAAGAATCTGAATGAAGCACTAGCTTACATTCCTAACAACAATGTACTTCCAACTTAAATGCTTTTTTCTTAAACGTATTGAAAATGGGAAAACTAAGAATCCAGAATCACTGAAAACATGTGCATTAGTGAGTGCCTATTTAAAAAACACAGTTCTTCACATATGCACCTGTTTGGATGAAAACAAATACAGAGAGCATTCTTTTTGCTACCTATAAGGTAAAGACAATTTTAAATGCCAGAGGTTGGAGAGATACCACCACTTACCTTGGGGGCAATAGTTAAGTAAGATTAAGAAGGAACATCCACACTTGTAGCAGAGAATTCCTGTCATTTCAAAGGAGTAGGCAAACAGGACTACTTATTTCAAATGAGATTAAAATGCCTACAGCCTTTTGGCTACTTTGTCTACCCTTGTTCTCTTTTGTTTGGCCCTGAATTTGTCTTCTGGTGGAAGAAAACTCACCTCCCATTGGGTGGAGGCTGCTCAGTGTGTTCAGGTTCCCAGATGAAGCAGCTGCTGTCTGCTGAAGGAGCTGCAAATAAAGCTAGACATTACACCAAAAAACAAAACAAGAGTGAGAGTGAGGGCTGGCTCTGCTTCTGGGAGAAACTGCATCACACCACAGCCAGAGCGCCGTCACAAATTAATTCCTGCAGCCCATGCACCACACCACAGCAAAGCGTAAAGAGAATTCCCTGAACAACGCAGCCAGAGCACCACCACAGTGAAGCTCCATGTAGCCCATGCAGCCCAAAGCAACAGCACAATGCTTTCCTCACTCAACATCAGCAATGCTGAGGGAAAATTATAGCCAACACACCAAGACAAAACTAGCAGAATCAGTAGTGACAGAGAATTCCTATTCAAAGCACCTAAGGCAGGATTGCCATGCCTAAGGATATGCTACCTCAAAACAGACTGTACAGCTGACACTGCCAGCATGGGACAAATGGCAATGCCATACCAAAACCAAAGAGCCACCAGGAGAGGGAACCTCCTCTACTCTCCTTATGAACAGCAGACATAAAAGACACTTCAAGCTTCAGCTCAGAAGGTTTTTAGAGATTTCCAAATCCTTCTTCTATTAACTAGCTGTTATTAAAAAAATTCCAATCTACTAAAACTAAAAAAGTAGTAAGATAATTGTCCCATTTCAACTATACACCATACCAAGAATGAGATGAAATTTTCCTTTTGTGTTCCTCAGACTTAATATTACATGAATACAGTTGTCAGAGCTACTCTGGCAACTCCCACGAGTCACGGCACATCAGTTTTTGAAAAGTTCATCCTTTAGGAACCCAGTAAAATCAACTGAAATGACACTGCAGTCTACCCTCTGTTATATAATTTTTGCTAAACAGAATAGCTTCTCTCTGTTTTCTGTAGGGTTTGCTTTTATTTGGTTGGTTGTTGCTTGGGTTTATTTACTTTGCTTCCAATCTGATCATCCTTTCTATCTGGACAGTACCACGTACTGTTCCAGGTTTCACTGGAAGAGGATGACAGAAATAAGGAATACAAGAACTATCAGATATGAAAAGGGCATTTATAAGGTAAATGTTGAGGCAGTACTATATAAAGAAAAAGCACATTCTACAGAATACAGGAGAAAAACCCAAGGTTTCAGTAATTAGGGCTACTGTGACTGGGGTTGAAATGCTCCCATAAAAGTACCCCAACTAGATGAGAGCACATAACATTATTTCAGCCTTCTCATCCATGAAATGGGGATTTAGTACGCAGCTCCTATCTTCCAGGAGCCTTCTACAATGAATATATTAAACACTGCAAGACAGCCAGACACTCCAATCCCTGAAGAGATGAAAAGAACCCAAATCAGAAACTCACTGCTAAGTACTGGGGTCCAAGTGTGTTGAGACCAGCCAGGTTTCCCCATATTGAGGCAGCACTGATCTGTTGCATTTGTTGCTGAAGCTGCTGAGCAATTCGTTTCTGCTCTTTGTCCTTCTGCGTGTCTGCAAATTTTACAACAATGGGAGAAGAGCAACCCTGCAAACAGCAATTCAAACAATTACATACTTGCTATCCCCAGCAGTCACAAAAATACTGAATTAAGTCCCAATCATTGGAATCATTCCTCTTCTCCTCTATGCATACATACAGACATATTTTTTTTTCCAAACAGAACATTTCATCAAAGGCTCAAAATCTTGTTTGCTTTTAATTCTATTTTGTATTTTGGTATTTTCTCTGCAGATAAAGTTTAAATCTCCAACTCATTTAAAAATAGAACAAAACAAACACAAGGGTCCAGGAGCAGTTTTTGTGAAGAAACACACAACTGCACTTGTCCTTCTCTCTGCTCTCTAGTCCCTGAAACTCCATAGTGACTGCCTGACAATTACATCTTCTCCTGACACCCACTAACTTGTTTTACCTCCATGGTTTGTGCTTGGTGCATTGCTTTGATTGCTGTTTGTGCCATGGCTCTTGTTGTAAAAGTCACAAATGCACAACCTGGGGAAAGAACAAAAAAGAATCAAGTTGTTCACTACCTCCGCAATTATTGAGATGAATACAGGAAAGGAAATGCTTACTGGGCAGGGAGGTGGTGTAGGTGGGAATCACAAAACAAGCTCAAATGCCAGGTTGAGTTGCAAAAGGCAGCATCCAGCATCCTCAAACTGCCAAAAAAGCTTCTTGCTTTGCTTACCTCGGCTCAGGCCATCCGGGCCCCGTAATATCCTGCATTCTTCAATCTGCCCAAAGGGGGAGAACATCACTCGAATGTCATTTTCATTGCACTTCTTGGATATCATTCCAATAAACAACTTCCTATCTTCTACTGCTAAGGAATCAAAAGATAAAGAGTATTAACAGCAAATATGTGCTTACTAGATCTTAGGTCTTCTCTGTTAACTGCAGTTATTTCCCTTGTATTTAGGATATGGGCTTATCAAAACCAGATTCCCAGTAATGGACTGCATCTTCAGTTTAAGAGGATGCATATGAGGTGTTTCAATGAACCTGACAGATGTCTGTTTTATGATTTTATGTTTATGTTTTGCTGACTATTTTTAGCCTGTAAAGTCTGTGAACAACAGGAATGTAAAAAAAAAAGGAAAAAAGTATGTCAAATTCAGCACTTCCCTGTATCTCTTCAGTTCTAGGTGAGAGAAGGCTTGAATGTGGTTTATTGGACTACTTCCATTGTCTTTCCTCTGCTTAGACTACCAATATACACCTAAATGCATATAAACAAGCAAGTAAACTGCAGAAAGTGTCTTTTTAGCCTCATGCCGATCACCTAAATTAGATATGCCCATATCCTCATGCCCCTCTCTCAACAGTGGAAGCAACAGCAGTTGCTAAAACGGAACACTTGTACTTCTGTTCGTGATACGCCCATTCTGATCTGCACCAAAAGCACAAAAATAACAACTCAAATCAAACCACGGGCTGTGTGCTGGCTCTAAATACTGATGCTATTAGACACATTAGAGTTGAAGAATACCTTTCAGAGTGTAGACTCTTTAAAAATAAACGGTTCAGAAAGGCATTTCCCTTAACTTTTCAGTTAGTTGTTACTAATGTCAGCTAAAGGTCACCTGAATGAGTGGGGTAAATCTAAATTCAGAACAGATTTTTATGCTCTCAATTTACTTATTTAAGGATGCTGATCACCTCTGAAACACTTTCTTTTACAGGATGAAGTGAATTATTCACAATATCACTTGAAAATATAAAACAGTTATACAATATTCATCACAATATAAAATGATGAAAACTCTACCACATTTTGATGCTTCAAAAAAGTCTTCTCCTATTCAATGCTATAGTGAGGGGAAATCAACTTATTTGTTGAGTATTCTATGATGCTGGAAAGAAAAACACCAATCTATTCCGCAGACATGACTTTCACTGGACATTAGATCTTAATGTTGTACATAATTCAATTTCTGGTCTTAGAGCAGAAAGCTGCTTTCAAATCCTTTTAGTGGACCATTTTAGTTCAAGAGATCCAGAATCCCTTGTTTTGGTGGCAAGTTCAAATACTCTCAAAACTAATGTTTTCTTATTTATTGTAGTCACCTTCACTTTTTATTAACACTCAGAGTTAAATAATAGCCTCAAAAATAACATCCTAAAATTCCATTGAATACTTCTTTCACTTTCCATTATTTTCCCAGGATATTTCTATGTGTGTTTCTATGTAATGCAGGGTCAGTTTTAGTTTAGAGAACCTATTCTGTTCTCCTCCCAAAAATACTTCAAAAGAATGACTCCTTTCTAGATATATTTACACAGGAACATGTCCTATATACTCATGGAGGAATCTGCAGATGGAATTACTCCTACTGTATGTTACCCATACATTCCATCTTCTATTTTCTGTTATATTAAGGGGTAAGCTTTCTCAAACCAGGACTATTTTCTGTTATATTAAGGGGTAAGCTTTCTCAAACCAGGACTATCTTGCGTTTGCAACACAAACTACTGCAAATGAAGAAAATAAAATTCACCTGAGCCTAGAAAGGCTGAAACTACAGGATGCTAAATGCTTTCTTTGCTTAGGTTGCAGCAATACAGACACATACATATTTGAACATGCATGTGTGTTATGTACATAAAGGAAAGGCATTTCTCATAACGAAATGCATGGATAAATTATCATTTACCCAGTGGTAGATGACAAATTCTTAATCCATCTGAAATGGCTAACATGCAGAAATATTCAGTTTTTCTTTTCTACTGAACTGCTGTTAATTCTCAACCTCTCTTGTATGCTACAAGAAGTATTTTTGACTCCCACCCTAGCTGCAACAGGGACATTGGACAAACACTTGAAAAAGCATTTCTAGATTTCATAAAATCACAGAATAGATTGGTGCAGAAAGGACCTTAAAGACCACCTAGTTCCTTTGACTGGACCAGGCTGCTTAAAGCCCCATCCAGACAGGTACTGAACAGTGCCAAGGACAGGGCACCCACAGTTCCTCTGGGTAATGTGTTCCAGTGTCTCACCATCCCCACAGTAAAGAATTTCTTCATAAAATCCAGTCTAAATATTTTTCAGTTTAATACTTTTATCCCTTGTGCTATCACTATACTCCTAGATAAACAATCCTCCACATCCTCCTTGTAGGCTCCCTTCAGGTACTGTAAGACTGCTAGAAGGTCTCCCTGGAGCCTTCTCTTTTCCAGGCAGAACAACCCCAGCTCTCTCAGCCTGTTGTCATAGGGGAGGTATCCATCGCTATGATTATCTTGATGGCCCTTCCCTGAACATGCTTCCCAGGTCCATGTCTTATGCTGGGGGCCTCAGAGCTGGATGCAGTACAATAGATGGGGTCTTACAACAGCAGAGGGAGACTCACCCCCTCAACATGTTATGCCTCCTTTAGATACAGCCCAGCATGTGACTGGCTTTCTGGGCTGCAAGTGCACACTGCCTGTTTATATTAATTTTTTCAGCCACCAAGTCCTTCTCAGGGCTGCTTTCAATCCACTCATCACTCATCCATGTTTGCAGCACCTTGGCCTTGCTGAACTTCATGAGGTCAGCATAGGCCCACCTCTTCAGTCTGTCAAGGTTCCTCTGGACTTCCTTTCCCTCTAGGGTACCAACCACAGTACTCAGCTTGACATCACCCATAAGCTTGCTGAGGATGCATTCAATCCCACTGTCCATGTCCCCAACAAAGATTTAAACCACCTTAGTACAAAGAAGAACTCACTGGATGTTTCCCTAACTGACAACATGGTTCTACCACAAGCAGCAGTGGGAGAGATACTCTGAGTCATGGAATTTGAGAGACACCACTCACACTACCTATTATTGAAAACACACCTTTCTGCTTTCACTTTTTTTTCTTTTAGAAAACCAAGCCTCCAATTAAAGACTTCATCAAAAGCTGTTAAGCAAAAGGGAAATCGTCAAGCTTCCTGACTAGCACAAATGATGACACCAAACTGGGACTTTAATAAAGCTTACCATTACTCTTTTCACTGTCAGCTGGTTTCATCTGGATAGGATGGTGCATCTGAAATGTAAAAAGATTATTTAATCCCAGATACATCCACTTCATATTATATGAAATACATCCCATAAGAACTGTGAAAGAAATTATAGCCTAAATTGCCTCAAGAGAGGTGCACATGTAACACTACAAAAATTCCAAGAAAAGGCTTTCCTAATTATATGCCATCATTCCTCCTCAGAGTATTATAAAAACCATTCCCACCCACTTCACTGCCATATCATTTTTTGAAATACTCCAAAATTCCCATAAGATCTGTTATGATATACATCTCATAACACTGATCTTTTGAATAGTTTCTTACAACATTATTTTAGGGCAACATAATGTGTTTGTGCTTCAGTGGTGCTGGAGCTCAGAGAAACAAGACAGTTGTGAAGAAAGCAGGGCTCTGCTCTTACCCCTGGGAGGATCTTCATGTTGTGAAGAGCATTCTGCGCTTCTAGTGCAGCTTTACGGGTATAAAATGTAACAAAACAGCACCCTGCAATTGAAAGAAAATGTTAGTCAGAAAAGATCCCAACGTCCCACTACACTATTAAAACAAACACCTAGATACATCTGTTGGAAAATTCATTTTCAAACTCAATTATTTCCTTGCACCAAAACCCTACCTACCTTCACAGGAAATATTGCAAGTAACTGAATTGCAAATCCAGGCACAAAATTTAGTAAGAATTTCATGTTTGCAAGTATGAGATTAACACAAACTACTAAAACCCCAATTTCATATTTATCTGAAACTGTGTCCCCATGCAGCCACATTTTGATCATATGACAGCATCACAGTGATGCTCTGGAGCAACACAGTATTATTGGATGTTCTGCTTTGCAATTATAATTCATACTCCGCAAGCACCTCTATCACTGCTGAGCTCTAAAAAAAAATTATGATTTTTCTGAGCTCAGCTAATGATTGAATCACAGTTCAAGTATAATTAGACAAACACACTTAAAGACTTTATAAAGTCTGGGCTTGCATGCACACCTGGTCACACAGAGCTCCTACAGGGCTGTTTGAATAAGCACACAGCTAAGACAGCAACTATGTGAAACTGGCTGAAACCTCCAGTCTCACAAGAGAAGTACAGAAGTTCTCACCTTTGCTTTGAGGAGGGTTTTGGCTCCTGTCCCGCAAGACATTGATTTCATAGACAGCACCATACTGTTCGAAAAGTTCTCTTAGATCCTTCTCACACCAGCTCCGTGGGACTTGACCCACAAACATTTTGATAGCATCTAGATCAGGTTGGTCTGGGTGATCCAGTGTGCCATTCATTTTCTTTGCACTAAGAAAAACAAAAAGGAATTTCTGGTTTACATCTTCCTACAAATTCTAAACAAAAGCATGCCTATGGCAAAATTAAAGGAAAATGAATTTTCCACACACATATAAATGTGTATGATGAAAATATACCACATATAAAAAGGAACTGCCCATTCCCAGTATGCATACCAGAGTACATTCACATTTACTGGCAAGCTATGCACTTGGAAATGAAACACACTCTACACAGCTGTTTAAAACTCTGCTCCCACAATGTAGTCAACATCTGAGATTCAGGATATAAATCTGCTGAGATAACTGAAAAATAACACTAGTTCAGCCATGTAAAATTTTACAGAAAAAGAAACCAGAACTGAAAGGAACCTATGCTCGGTCTACCTATAATCTACCCAAGTTATCAGTAACCACCAATAATAAGAGAATGTAATTACTACATTTTTAAATGAGAGTAATTGTAACTGTTTCCCAGGGTGAAGATCCATCTTGAAACAGAGAAACAGAATGAACTGATTCAATGGTAAGTTTACTTAAAGGTTTACAAGGCAATACTTCTTTGTGAAACTAGGGGGATTTCAACAATAATTGGCAAAAAACCAGGCTTAAATAGTACATGAAAAGGCTGGGATTAGACAATCCAATCACAGACTGAATCAGGTTCAATAATGTCAGGATTCTAACACAGAAAAAAAAGTCAGACTACAACAACACCGAAGTTTTGAGTATGAGAATCCTCAATAGCTTCCAAGGCATTCTGTCTAGCCATATGAGCAGTTTACACCCTATTAATAAAAGTTGTGTTATGCTCCACCCAGCCAGTTGACAAGTCCTACACTGCTCCCTCTATTGACTCCTCATTATCTGTTAGGTGCAGTGTGATGTCTGTTATCAGTACTCCCAGCCTGGTACACCAGAGCACCTCGTCTGACTGTAAGGACACCCTACTGTAGCTATAGTGATTAGCTGGTTAAAATTGCTGACCAATCCCTGCATAATCTAGAAAGGACATGGGGAGTGGAACGGCAACTATACAATGATTCTACCACCCCCCCCCCCCCAAACTCTTTGCTGAAGGTGGTCTTCTTCCAGAGCAATCCTCTTCATCTCTGCTTTGTTCCTTCGAAGACAGTTTGAATGGCTTATTAACTGCATATGCATAAACAGTACTCCTCACTGTCCATCTGAAATTGCACTCCCCCCTGAAAAGAATTTCTAAAAAATCCAAGCCCAGTACTGTTTAGTACTTTTTTCCATCAATACACTGCTGTTCAGAGCCTAAGGAAAAAGTGATGTTAGGGAAAGTTCATAATTTTATAGCTGTACAAACAGACCTCAAAAACAACAAAGCTTCTTACTAGAAGGGAAGAGAATCATCATAAATCCTTTCACTCCTCTTCACCTTTCCACTCAGAAAGGGTCAGTACCTTTCCAAATAGCCAAGGGAAACAACACCCTTTGCAAACATGTAAACTGCCTCTTTTCATTTCAGTTAAGAACAATTGGAAATTGTTTACCCTCTCCAATAATAATTTTCAGCATAATTTTCAGCCCTGCCTTCCATGGGTAGCTTGAAGGGCACAACATGGCTCCTGTTAACTGGGCAACTCTTTATATGACCTCAACAGTATTCAAGGAATATTTTTGCTCCTAATTAAAAAGTTTAGTCTGGAGTCATTAATAGGGAAGAACAGAAACAGTTCTTCCCACAAGCAATTTCAACAATCCATTTTATAATATCAGCACCTGTAGCATACTATAAACAATATCATCAAACAGCTTTATTCCTCCTTAGTCATCGCCACTATTATCAGACCATTTTCCCCCATTTCAAAACCAACATCAATCTTCCATGACCACTAGGATTTCTTCTAGAAAACAAACTGCAGGCTGTCCTATCTCTCCTTCCTGTCCCAAAAGACAGCAGGGGCTTGAGACAGCAATTCCAGCTATCATTTTAGTTATAACTTAGACATGAAGAGAAAATACTTACACAGGGCTTGCATTCAAGGAGCAATGATCCACCATCATCTCTGGGAGGAAATCCAACTTGAACGCAGCCATCACCTCAGTCTCTGACAAACCACTAACACTAAATCAAAGTACTGCCTAACCCCCAACAACACCACTTCCAAAAGTCCTGCAGTCTTAACACTCAGCCACACAAAAAACACTCAAACCACAGAAACAGAAGCTCAGGGAGACCAGCAATAGACGCCACAGAAACAGGCTGGACTGGGAAAGGGACATGGAATCCCAGACTAAAAAGGGGATGTGACCATGTGAAGGGAGGCTCAGCTTAATACACAATGAAAATGCTGATGCACTAGGCTTGTTTTGTGCAATTTTCCCTGGCGAAGCAGTACTGAGTGCACTGTCAGATAAACAGAGTGTCAGATCCATGAAGATAGCAATGGGTAACAGAGCAGAAAGAATACAAACTCCAGTCTTTCCACCCCCAACTAACTCCTTGTCTCCCAAAATGGCAGACCAAGGCCTTGAAGTTCAGACAAGCACTTTTCAAATCAGCAATACTAAGGTGTGAAGTCAAAAGGTTCCTTCACCATAAACATTTTTAATAGCTGATTTCACTTTCTTCACCTTGTGCTCTACTATTGACACTCTCAACTTCTATGGCACAAAATGCCAACTACAATTTTTCTCCAAACCTGCCAAAAAAATCAAAGCTTTGATTATTCAAAAATTCCTTAACAACCACAGAACACCAAAACCGATTCCTTTTACAGAAGCAAAACATGCATTGTTCTGGAAACAATACTTTGTCTAAAAATCCAGATATACAGAGTCTATAAATGACCAAGAAAGGGAAAAAAGCCAGTGATTCATAGAAAATAATTTTATAATCTTTCAGAACACTGATCACAACACATCAGGATGCTGCTTCATCATTAAAACAGACATAGCACGTTGATCAAGGAACTGTGAGATGCATTTATATACCTAATGCAGGCTTCTTAAATCTCCAATACCCAAACTAATGGGGAGATAATGTGGATAAACTGGATACATTGTGAAATGCAGAAATATTTGACTGAGTGGAGTGAGTGCTGCAGAGGCAGCTGGATGTGTTGCAGCACTCCAGGAGGAATGGTTAACATGAGACCAGAAACCCTTATAAACGGTCATTATAACCACAAAATAACCCTCAGAGCATCAAGGACTGCATGCTGGAGCAGCTGTGATCACATCTTTCTCCTCTCTCAATGACTGCAATATATACTTGCAGTTATTCTGACTGGCCAGTAAACACAGCTTTACTTAAGCTTGCAGAGTTACAGTATGTCAATTGTTTTTTTCATAAATAATGTTTCCAATCTCTGAAAAAAAATTTTAAAGAGAACATTTTATTTTTATTTTTTGCCAGCAGTGAGATTAATTAAATGGAGCTAGGCCTGGTAATACAAAGACATATGCATACACTGCAAAATAAGAGAGGACATGAATTTCTCACACATCAGGTATTCAACAGTAACTACTTCATGCATGCTCCTACTACATGAAAAATGCAAGAAAGCTTCTCCTTTGAAGAAAAAAGGTGCAAGCTATCTGCTAAGCAGCATTGTTAAGAACATGCAAATAGGCATTAGGGAGCACAGGTCAATTTTTCACTTTCAGTTAATGAAATTGTTCTATCTACCTTTTGACACATATTATAGGCATCCCACTTGACAAATGCCATGTTGAGTAAAGCCCATCATATTCATCATATTCAAATGTTAAATTGATCCTAGAGCCCATTTAATGCATTTGTCTAAAACGAGACTGCAGAAAAAAACTTTCCAGATTTATATGATTAGAACAACAGATTACAAGGTGTGATTCCTGGATGAGATGCATCTATAGACCAACACTGTAAATTTTGGCCCTATCCAGGAAGACCAGAACTCATTCCTTCTGGTCTTTCACTCATCTTTAGCTTTTTTTTCCAGCAGCCAGTAAAATGCCCCAGGTGCCATGCTCACTGTAGGTTCCATGAAAGACAATGCTGGCAACACATTGTCTAGAAAATGGGTTTTAAAAATGTTAGTGAGGTTGATTACTTTACCGAAGAAAATCACTACACCATTACAATTTGATCCTATGCCCACCCTTTCCTCCACCTCTCTGCTCCTCAAAATCAAAGTCCTATCTTCTTGTTCCATTAAAACAAAACTGCAACACTATAGGCACAATTTGTTGGAAAGGAAGAATCAATACTATAATGGTGAATAAATACCTGAAGATATGTTAGCCAAGACTCAGTGCCTCTGGTGGCCATACTTCTGAAGTAATGATGGCAACTTCAGTGACAAAACAGTGTAAAAATGGGTTTGGTTTAGTGTTATTTAGCTGAAGGCTTCAAGCTAGTGAAATTAAAAGTCTTAGAGACTTCATTTGTGAAAATATCAGAAGGAGTGGAAAAAAATGTTACTTCACTACTGCACAGAAATAAGAATTAAATGAAGAAAAAGTGTTTCCGTAAAATTAGAAAAAACACAAGTAATCGTAACCATTTGTCAAAAATAAGGCAGCTAAACATACTTATTTTTTGCTCAGATGTCAAATTCCTACTGGCTTCCAGATCCATTCTTTGACTGTTTCTATTCAAAGGATAACAGAAACAATGTCTGAAATTCCAAGCTCCATGGACTGTAGCTACACATTTAAATGCGGTGCTCATCTGACAATATGAACATGAAAAAGCTTCTACCTACTACACATTAGATCTCAATTTTTACATTTCTGAAGCCCTAGATGATGCTGCAGAATGTGTGATTATACATGCTCCTCAGAGACTGCAGACTACAAATGCTGAAAGTTTTTTGCTTTTTAAATTTACAGAATCACATCAAATCGTAGGTCCAAGAAATCCCAAAAATTCACCAAAAACCGAAAGACCTGTATCATATTTTCTTTCCTAAGAAAGCCTAGTTTTAATGAGCAATTAACTCTAAAAGCTGAAGATAACACCATCTTTTATTTTATGCATTCTGTACTCAGACAGCATACAGAAATCTGAAGCTGAGGGACTACTGGCATGGTGAGAGCAAGCTATGGGAAAGGATGTAGGCTATGGGGAAATCAGACACTGTGAAGCTCTGAAGGAGACAGGTCCTAGAATAAACTTCCCCTTGTATTATCTGCATATCCAGATTCTTACAGTGCTGCTGAATTGCAGTTTTGCCTTTACACTGATAGCCCCAAGGTTACATGCATCAAAATACAGTAGTTGCTTGTCAATATTTTGTTGTTTCATTGCTGGTCATGTAAGCATGTGGTCAGAATATTTTCTGCTTGTGCTGAAATCCAAACTGTCTCCCCATGCCTCATTGGGTATAAAAGCCCAAGTTACCTAGTTGCCAAAACTGCAGTTTCTTCCTCTGCCAATCTCTTTGACTGTTATGCACCGTGGGTACACAAATCTGACACACTGCGAATATTGAATTTACCATCAAAATACATGATGATTTTGGGCTGCCTACAATTCAGATTAAACCAACTGAAAAACATTTATTTATGTGAACTTTGGTAGAAGTTCCCAGAAGGTGGAGAAAAGGGATAGGAGGGGAACACAACCGCCTTTACCTTGGAAATACCAAAGTTTTGCAGTGCTCCCTCTTACACATTTATCTGAGAGCAGATAAATGAGAGATAGATGTAGATGAATTTTTAAAAATCAGGTAAATAAATTTGCCAACACACAGCTGATGAACAAATTCAATCTGTGATATACTCAATACCTGGCTCACTCCCGAGGACAACTTACACCAAATGGCAGACAGCAGCTCTGCAATATGAGAGCTTATCTACCAGGAAACAGGTTACAATATCTGTTCAAATCTGAGAAGTCAAAAAAAACCCCACCCCAAACTGCAACTAAGTCCTGCTCTGCCAGTAACTGCAACTGACAGTACGTCTAATGAAAACTTGGAAGAAGCTGAATTACCATTCTTAGGACCCTCTTATAACACATGTATGAAGTCCATAAAGTTTAAGGCAGTGGCCTACAAACTTTTCCTCTCATCTTCTGATAATTGCCTCTTCATCTGCTTGCCTGTGAGGGGACACAGGACTGTGCTGTGAATATCCTGATGGGGCTGTGGCTATTTGAATTCTGTGATGTGAGCAGCCCACAGCTCTGCAGACAATGATCTGCTTCTCTAGAACAGAACAGCTGCATGATGCTACCCTGAGTGTTACTTTCCTAGTGCACAGTTGTTAGCTAACACAGCAGCAAGAGGTTGCGAATGCAGTGCTTGACCCACTGCAGCCGTGTCTGCTGCTTCAGTGATGATGCTACAAAGGCCTGCACAGGCATTACCAACGAGAGAAAAGTGGAATAGCCTGGCCATGAGACTACCTCCTGACAGAGACCTAAAACATCCATCTCTGACCATAAAATTTCTCATTGCCCTATTGTCAATATGGACTATGAAACCTGACAGCCTTCACAGCATTACCTTGGGGTATATCCAACTATTACTTCCAGAACCTGTATCTATTTAATTATAATTTTTTACATAGAAAACCTCTGAAGAATTTAAAATATCTCAGTCTGCTATAGTGCTATGTACAGAGTGACAAAAAACTTCAGTTAATATTTGTGGATTTTTCCAAAGGCATACAGTATGCACTCACCCTGTTTTCAAGGAGAGTACTTGTGCAGCATTAGGACAGTACACTACATTAGCACAGTGAAATAAGGAAAAAAATACGCCTATATGTAAGTAAAATCTTCAAATTCAGACAGTTTCCTAGAAACTTCATATTCTCTTTGGTGTTTAATTATCTCCATATACCCATTCCCCAATTATATATTTCATACTTACATTCATCTTCATAGAAATATAAGAAGAGGTACGTGGATTGTTTTCTTTACCTTATATTGTAATATATTTTCTTTGCTAGATTCAATTTTGTAATTAAAGTTCTCAATTGTTACATTCAGACAGTGATCTGAAATTTATGTTACATTTCTGTCTTTCTCTGATATATTTTGTTTATTTTGCAGATTTGCATGTCTTTTTCAGACTACTCGAATGCAGAGGGAGTTGTGAATGCAAATCGTAGTTGTGAACTTAAAACTAAGGCACAGGACACAGGAAAACTTACTGTGATGCAAAGAAGACAACAAAAGTCTGGCTGAGAAGACACTGTATTAAAGGTACCAGAAACAAAGCATATTAGCAAACAAACTGCTAAAAGACCAAATAATAAATCTGAAGCAATAAATGCAGGACAACTCCTTAGAGCACCAATACCTGTAGAAGAGTTAACAACAAGCCTTAATGCAGGTTCCCTAGAAAAATTAATTTTAACAAATCACAGACAAGGAGTAAACATCACATGCTTAACCCTCTTTGCAAGACATTTTACAATTAATAACTGATATTATGAAAAAGCATTGATGTATCCCAGGGCAATTGCTTTGAAAGCAGACGTGCAGGTTTCTTCCCCTCATTCTAGTATACCAAAGACAACAATAACAGAAAGAATTAAAAATATATATATTTCTTTATCCTTACCTTTAGGTTCTGGTTTGTTTTGTTTTGGGTTTTTTTGTAAATAGATAAGAAATGTCTATTTCAGATATTGCTTAAACCCTACAGTAAGGTATGTAAAGAAAATACAACTTTAAATTTGTATTTTTTTGAAATACACTAACATTTCAGTAGTTTGATTTTGAGAAGCATTTCAAATTTTTATAATCACATTGCTAGAACATAAAAATGCTTGCACTTTGCAGGAGACAAAAAACTATGGAAACCTTAAATACCTAAGAGAGATCGGAAAGACCTGTAGACACTCAGGCACTGCAAACAGAAAAAACTTCTTAAGAAAGTAGGAAAAGTGGCTTGGTCACAACAATAGTAAGAGGAAATGAAGGCAGCTGTATGACACAGGAGACAAAGCAGGAAATGAGTATAAGAAGAGAGGACACACATTTCTACCCTGTGGAAGGACAGGGGACAGGATGAAACATTTCAGGCAGCAGCAAGGTTTGAGTTTTCACCTGGCAACATTTCTTTTTTTTTTTTTTTTTTGACTGAATTCAGACCCCGAGACACAGAAATACTGAGGGCAAATCATACTTGCACTTCAGTGCTGAAATCTTTACTGCAAGAGAATAAGAATATAACACTTGCAAGCAACCTTGTGCTGAAGGCAAGGTACAGATTCCGCTTAAGTGTGTCTTTGCCCTCTTTCTCTCTCCTAAATGTTGCCTCTGAGTTTGGTTTGGATTTTTTTTCTCTTTAAGATGGATATAGCTGAAGATAAACTTCTGGCCAACTTTTTGTGCAAGAAACAATCTTGCAAGCAATTCTATGGAACAGAAAACTTTGTTTCAACTTTTTTTACCTTGTCAATACAAACACGGTACCTAAAAATCTGGTTTCAAATATTCCTGTATTTTTCTGCCCTTTCCTGCATGACATGAATCTGAAGCTCTGTACTTAGGCAAAAAGATACACTGCAAAAAACCATTTTGCAGTCTCTACAATATTCGCCAGATTTTTAAGGACTCATCTACATGTTTTAGGACAGTCTTCTGACACTGAAACAGAGCCAGAAGTTATTCCACTAGTAAGGACCTGGAAATCCGGTCATTCTTGGAAAGCTCTCAACAGTCTGCTTGTCCTCAAGCCAAACATACCATAAAGCATTACAGCAGGCAAGGCAACTACATTTACACAGAGAAGGCTGTGTGGTTGCATACTGGACCCAGGGGGAACAACAGAACCAGCTATACAATTCCAAGACAATACCATGTACAAAGACAGTTATATTTTTATATTATTTATATTAACCTGTAGGAGGTGAACCTCTGAATCAAAAAATGCTTTTAAGTTTATGGCAAACAACACATTTTGTGCAAATGTAAACTAAAACATTAAAGTAAGAACAGGCCAGAGTAACTTAAGAAATGTAATGTTATCTTAACTCAAAGGAACAAACTACAAATTATTATTCGTCTTAATGAAATGTCTTAGAATAGCATTTAGACACATTTAAATTTTTTCTGATAGTCTTTTTTTTCTTCTTCTGAGTTTCAAGAGACCTTTTGGACTAGAAGCAACAAGTCTCAAGTTTCACTGTTCTTTGTGGCCATCAGAAAGCTGGACAAGCCATTTTGAGAAGTCCTTTAATCTCCAATCCCAGTTTTAGGCTCCTCACTACAAGAAGGACATGGAAGTGCTGGAGCTCATCCGGAGAAGGGCAATGGAGCTGGGGAAGGCTCTAGAGCACAAGTCTCACAGGGGGAACTTGAATAAGCTGGGGTTGTTCAGCCTGGAGAAAAGGAGGATGAAGGGAGACTTTATTCTCTTTTCAACTACTAAAAGGATGTTGTGTTGAGGTGGGGGTCAGACTTTTCTCCCAAGTAACAAGACCAGAAAAAACAGCCTCAAGTCACACCAGAAGTTTAGGTTGGATATTAGAAAGAATTTTTTTACTGAAAGGCTTGTCAAGCATTGGAACAGGCTGCCCAGAGAAGTGTTAAAATCTCCGTCCCCAGAGGCACTTGAAAAATGTGTAGATGTGGTGCTTAGGGACAGGTTTAGAGACAGAATTGGCAGTGTTAGGTTAATGGTAGAACTCTGTCATGACATCATCATGTCAAGAGCCTAGTCTCTCTCTAGACTCTAGACATGGAATCTTTAAGGTCAGAGAAGACTATTAAGATCATAATCTACAATCTTTTAATGCCCATTTTTATTTCCATACCAAAGACTTCCATTTTGGAAGGGGATCATATCTCATATGCAGAAATTTTATTTGAACACAGACATGTTTCAGCATGGTAAATGTGTATATGACAAAAGTCAATAGAGAGGTAGGATTGACTCCTTATCTCAAAGCAAAGCTGACTTCTCCTCATTTTTATTCTCTGTATCAGAACAGAAGCAGAATGCCATAAGTTTTATTCTGATGTATATTTCTGTACATCCTGATATATAGCTGTGTAGTGTTAACCATGATGAGACATTTCATACTGGAATGTATACAAACAATTTTATATATCATTATTAGATGTTCAAGAAAAGACTCCATCCTCTTCCATTTGGTCACCTTTCTTATTCATATTCAGGCAGATGAATTCAACTTTACGTTGCTCTTAAGATGAGAAACCATGGATCTGGTTTTGCACCAAATCAAAGCGTCTTCTTTTCATCAAAGAGAAACTTGGTGATTATCTTGCTATTTAAATATCTGATTGTTTTATTATTTAAGTAATCCAAATATATTGATTCTGGACCTGGGTTTTGCAACTGGAGAATCCCATGAGTTTGAAAAACTAGGCCAAATCAGTTTAGTCTGTCTCAAAAGATGCAAATTCTTCAGAAAAAAAGCCACAAACTTAATGATCAGTATTCCCTCTTTCCAGTCTTCTGTATCGTCCGAATGGACAGTAAAGGAGCAGGAAGAGCAGAGCGCCACTCATTAGAAAAGAAATTGAGTGTTTTGCAACCCACACAATGCCTGAAGACAAATGTCCTCAAAGTGGTACTTCCAAACACAGAGGGCAATCACCAATTCTCTAAAAAATCACTTGAAAATGAAGGTATTCTTGGATTTCTTAAACCAACTTTAGAGCTTTCTACCCTGATGAGTAATGGAGAGACAGGATATCCTGCATTTTAAAGAAAAATTTGTTTTTCTTTCTGATATAGACATAACCAAATCCTTCCCAATATTTTTGAAAACTGTAGCAAATGTCTGTCCATAGCAGAAAACAACTCTTTCCTCAAGACAATATAAAAACTCAATTCTCCGTGGTTGTCTACAGACCAAAACACACCTTAAATATTTCTGCCATAGCATAGGTAATTCACTGGAAGAAGAAAAAATCGCCAGACTTTGGTTGTGGTGATACTGATAGTGTTACTTAACATAGTAGTTACAGGTCACTTGTCTCAGAAATTAACTGAAACTCTTGAGGTGCACAGTACAAACAGACTGATACGTTCTTTTGTACTCCTCTGACCACACAGTAAATCATTCCAACTTCCTAAACCAGAGAAACAACTTGATCACAGAAGAGCTTTTTACTGGGTTGTCAAGATGACTCCATCTATAATGCAAGCTACCATGAGAACCAAACATAACCAAAGAACACAGCACTAAACTCCCAGCTGGAAACTGAGAAGGGGCAATTGTTTTAGCTGTCACATGAAACTACACCCTTACTGGACTTCTAGCATGAAGAAAATCGCACCAAAAGATCCTCACATTAGACTCCATGCATTTTCATATTGGACTATGTTCCTGTTCTACTGCACGTAATCAAATTTGTCTCAGCCTAGAAGAAGTTGTTCTACTAATACTCACCTTTAGGGTTTCATGTATTACAGAATACTGCAGATTTGTTCTGGTCAAGAAATTACTATGAAGACATGCATTTCTACTTTGCAGTTATGTTTCTAAAATTATTAAATTACAGATGGAGTTAAAGACATCTATTGACTCAGAACTCACAGCCCTGAACTGTTAACACCCCCAACCCCCTTTGGCAGTACAAAGGCAGGAAACTGCAGAGTTTAAGGTTCAGGGAGCACTGCTCATTGCAGTGGAAAATGACTGCTTCATCACTGAATGTAAAAACAACATCTCTCTAAACCTTAACAAGGAAGCTCTACTATGCAACTGAGGGATACAAACTTTAGCTGGTTCATACCTGCAGCTATGCACCTCTGTCCAGCCGTTCCAGTCTTCACTCTAAAAGATAAAAAAAACCACACATTGAGGGCTCCAGAGTTAACAACAGAAAATAATGAGCATTATGTGAACTCCACCTGGTAAAGCACTGAGGACTGGGAAAGTGAGCATATTTCTAATAACAGAAGTCATCATGAGGTGGCAACAACCCTCAATAGCATCAAAACTGAAGCTGCGTATTTCAAATAGACAGGGTAAATGAAAGGGTGCACAAAAATGGACTGCAAACACAACATGGCTGAAAACAGAAGTCTTAAGAGTTTCCCAGCAATGTTCAGTGGACTTATGCCACCTACCTGGCCTTTCGGCTGTCACAACAGTAGCAGCTACCAACAGCAGTAGCCACAATCCTAAACTGCTATATGATGTTATTTTGACAGCTGCAGCGCTAACAGATGACTACGAACCTGCAGAGGGCAACTCTAATGTATGATTGCATAAATGGAAAGGTCTCAAAAAGTACTGAATTAGGAAACACAAGAATTGAACAAAACAAGGAAAAAAAATGTTATTTCTACATCTTAGGCAAATCATCAGCCAGGAACCATACAGGTTTTCTGCACTAGCATCTCATATCTAGAGGATGCTACTTCATGATTCAAAGTTCTCTTTTTGCAAACTCAGTAACAAACTCTCAACACAAGCTAGTCTGTATTTAAAAACAAACTTGGGATTTTTTATTTGTGAGGTTTCTTGACTTTTTTCTCCCCCCCTCAAATAATTTCTTCTCTGCCTCCTCCTGGGTTATTTTGCAGAACTACACTCAAGTCAGTCTAGCAGTATTTTACAGAAAATCCGAATCTATTTACTTATTTATAGTTACCAAACTAAAAACTGCATCCACCAGCAAGCAGAATTATACAAGGCTATCTGAGCTATCCAACATTTTGACTGCTTTGCAGTCCCCTACTTAACCTTTGTTCTACATTTTTTTTTAGTAAGTGAGAATAAGCGAGCCACATCCTCTTCTAAGTTGCCATGTAATATACTTGGTTATTTATCACACGTACTCATGCTCTCTGTTTCAAAGGGAGATCTCTTGAGAAGTTTCAATTCTTCTAAATTCTATTTGTTCAATTTATTTAATAAAGTACTAAAGCCTCTAAAGGAAAAAAGAATCCTAAACACAAGAACAAAATAAATTTTCTTATAATATTTGTTGAAAACAAAACCCAAACTATGAATCCTGACAAACATAATGCAGTTATCTGAAATGTGTAATTTCAAAATTATTAATTTTTCTTTCCTAGAATATTACTCAAAATTGACTATTGTTCAGAGAACACTCCACAGATTTATTTTTGTTCTGTTTCACAACAACATTCTGGACTATGAAGCTTCAATTTGTGATTGAGGCAAGCGTTACTTTAAGACAGTTCTTCCACTTCAGCCAGATTCCTCTGCTTTTCTGAAGTTCAATTACAAAATATCTGTTTATGGCCAAAAAAAAGGTCTTAAGATTCCTGCTAACAGACATTCTTCATACCTAACTTCTAATGTCTTCAAACCAACATGTAACATAATTTTTTTTTGCTTATATGCTTAGTTATATTCCTTAGATAATCAGCTTTCAGATAAAATGAAATCTACAGTTACTTGATCTTGTGAATGCTTAAGAATATCTATAAAAACAACTTTTTGATGTTAAAAAGAAAATCTTCACTTTGCACATGTAACTGCAACACTCTAGTGAATTAATTTAAAAACTTCAAAGAAACCAAAAGTGCAGCTAACATACCCAGAGGAACCCATAACTCTTGGATACCTTTGGGAAAAAATACAGTTCACTGAATCAAAGGCAAAATCCAAGACAATAAAAACTTCAAAAAAAAAGCAGCAAATCTGACCACCACCTGTAGAAAGCCTGGGAGAGTGCTATTAAATCACAAATTGTTTTAGTATGGTTTATTTAATTGCACGCAGAACATAAATACACTGAATAATTCATCCAAGTTTATACATCAGACAAACCTGGCCCAAAGGCCAAAGAATCTGACAACTGCGTTTGTTCTCAGGAAAAATTGGGTCTTGGATCCCTCAGACTAAGGCATATATAAACACATACATACAGCTGGGTGCTGCTAACCATGTGTGCAGCATGGTCACTTCTGTAATTAACTGATGGGGCAGTAAACTCTTGTACCAAAGTAGGTTCTCCCCAGCCAGCATTTGATGCTGAGAGCCAACTGTTTTCATAGGTGCATGAGCGTGCTTAGTGTGGTCAGCAAAACAATTAATGGGGTAAATTCAGATCTCTCACCACAGCTTTTATAAAAATTTTCCTGAAGTTGTCCCCTGACTAAGGTGCTGCAGCTGAGTAAAAAGTTGAAAGTTGTCACTTTCAACTACTGCACAAAGCTGGGAGGAACTACTGACACTACCAGAGTACTCCATGTAGAAAAACAAAGCTTTCATGCTCAGATTTAATGGCCCTGCCAGATCTAAAGGAGACAAAATATACTCTTGCTGATGAACAGTTGCAATTTTTGATATGCAATATAATATAAATAGAACTGCAGCGGGTAATGAAAACAAGTGGCTCTATCCACTAAGTACTAGACAATGGATATGAGCCCAATAAATCTAGTAATATTGTTTTTCTACTAAGTGGTAAAACTTTTGTCTCACCAGCACCCAGGACCATCTAAGGGAATACCAGATCATTTAATGGATTCTGATCAATGAAATTACTGTCATAGTCAGCACTTTGTCTAGACCAGTTAGTTCTGATTTCTCATTATGCTTTCCAGGAACTAATGTTTATGGGATTGTCAAGGTTACCATTGGCAATTAAAGAGGCCAACAGATCAAACAGACCACACAGGCCAGCCTCAGATACATCCTGGCGTCAACAGTCTCTCATATAAATCAGTGCTCAGTCTGGGCTCACTGCAGATTTACATACTTTTAGGAACCCATGTGACCAATAATGAAAATTTGAAAATACAGAAAGAACTATTTCTTTGGAAGAAGTACAGGAGGAAGATAAGGATGCATCAAAGAGCGACGGAGCAAGTGCACTACACGGACTACAAGCTGAGAGTACTACAGAAACCAGAGGAAGTTTCAATCACTGAAGTTTCAATCACAGCCCAGGCCACAACCCACAGAAATGTCACTTTGTAGCAGCCCTTACCAATGACACAACACACAACAGAGATAGCAAGGGGAAACTCCTAAGGTATAAAAACATCATCAGAGAAGGAACTTCTTTATCTGAGAAGCGCCCTTCTACTGCAATCTTTACACCACCCAAACCTCTCAGCACCAGAAGCTACTTGTTCAATGGGAGGCCACAGCTCAGTCACTGTGCCTGCTCAATTTATTTTGGCAGACAGAGCTGTCAAATACTGTTTTTCTCAGCACTGCCAGCACAAGCACTTAAGGGTATACAGGGTAGCAAACAAACTATACAGTTAGCAAGTTGAATTACTCATGACAGTATGTTGTATTATAAGAATGCAAGTTTTTTTCAACTTCAGATATAACAGGAAGAACAGAATGAAGAATAGAAGAGGTGCACATGTTGGGACCACCACAGATAAAGATGAAAAGACATGAAAACTTTTAAAATGCTATGCTTCAAGTTACTCTAACCAGGACATCATAAGATATTGCAAATATGAACAAATCCAAATCTTGAGTGTCTGTTCCATGTCTAGTCAGCATTTACAGCCCAAACACCTCCAAGATTGGTCATTAAATCTTACAATCCAAAATGAAAGCATCAAACACACACTTGAACAATACAAACCAATCCTGTGATCTACTGTTGAAAACATGGGACTGCGGCTTAGAAGACACAACTTTTATTAACCATGTGGCTGAATAGCAACTTTTTGGTCCTAAGAGTTTCCATTTGTATGATATGGACAAACAGGTACAAAGAAATAATAATCTTATTTCTTTGTGAAAATGTATTTTGAAAACTAGTGACAGAATGTATTTAATCAGAGTCAGGGGTATCATCACATTGTTACAGTTGCATCTCAGCTGAAAACCTTGTAAACAACTTCACAAAAAAATTTCCAAAAAACATCTGTCTGTTAATAAAATCCAAAGAATCTCACCAACAAAAGACTTTAGTTTGCTATCTCTCTCCAGATTATGGTATTAAGGGACTCTCAAAATATACCAGGAGTTGCAAATAGAGCAGGTACAAACTAAAGCAACATTTCATTTACTTTTTGAATGAAGGTCAGAAAGCATGCATTCATGTTTTGCTTTATGGAGACTCTACATGTCACAGGAAGACCTATCACATACCGCAGAGTTTGGTCTTCTTTTGAGTAAAGATTGAGTTTTAGTGAACACAAACAATATTTTCAGCTTACCACTAAGCCTGCCCCTAGAAGCAACTGAACTTTAGCTGAACTTCAACAACCTCATCCATCTCAGCCACAAGGTTCAAACACTAATACTTTGAACTTACCTATCTTTAAAGGCAAGATAAAAAAATCTCAATGGGGAAATCACCCCTGTGCAATGTTTAGACAGACGCAGCTTGCACAGCTCTGGGTTAAAAATTCAAGATACTAACACACCTTTTTTCTGATTGTACAACAGGGAATAGACTCAAAAGCAGAGAATAAAGATGTTATTGCAGGTCTCCCACCAAGATCCTCAAATGCAGTCACTATTCTGTATTACCACACCTAAAATGCCAAAGGAGGACACAGTGTACATGGCTGTTTCCAGCATCTACTGCTAGCTTCAGGAGGAAAATAATTTTGAGGTGTCCCAGTTTTGAAAGATAAGAATTGAACTGTATACAAAATTCTGAGTAGGTCTGAATTTCTGTATTTGAAAAATGTTGAAGAATAAATATTTATATTTTATTTCAAAGAAGCACAACTAAGAAAGACTGATTTACCTGAAGCTTGTATGTGTCTTGCTTGGCTTATATTAGACAAATACTTGCCATGAACTCTACTGTGCAGAATCTGCCATTGCCACGCCTGCAAACCAAAGAGTAAAAATATGCTCAATTACTTTTATCTTTATTTTGTAACAGGCACATGGTAAATCCTTTGCAGAAGTAAATGGATACAAATTACACTCATTTACATCTGCAAAGAATTCGAGTTACTGCTCTATTATAACCAATGAACACTGATTCAAATCACTTTGGACAGCAAATAATTTGTGTTAACACTCAAAGAAATTTAATATTGGGTGTATAGAGCCGAAGCTCTAAAAAATATTTCATACTATTTCTTTTTCTCCATCAGAGGCAAGTGCTGGCATTGCTGTGGGAACATCAACTGAGGAATGTTCCACTTTTGCTCTAAAACACAAATTTAATAAAATGTAGCCATTTCACTGCAAAGCAGTTCTTACTAAGCTTCTAGTCCAGATCTCTGAAGGTTCTCATTTGTCATCATTTGTAACAGCATTTGTATATATTTAGATTTATTTTTTGTAACATTTACTCCCCTCTTCGGTATCTTCATATAGTATCTGAAACATACAAGTGTAAATAGTAGAGAAAAACTTATTAAAAAGAAAGTGCTTTCATTTACAACTGCTGAAAACACATGAATACACTAACACATGCCATGAAGCACCATTTTTGTGTGACTACCAATCACAAATGTAATGCCACACCTCAGATGAACTCTCCTCTGTCTGAAGAAGTTTTCATTCCTTGTTACAAACATGTGAATAAAACTAACAGAATGCCTTTCCTGCGGATATCAGCAACTTTTTACTCCACAAACTATCCTCCTGGTCCATTTGTGACCCTGACACACCCTCTCCAGGCCGCTCATCTCCAGTAGTTGATGCTCACTAACTCTTGTGTCAGCACAGCAAACTCTGCTTGCTCCTCTCTCTTCCCAAGGCCTCAGAAACTCTCCCTGCTGTACAAGGCTGGATCTGTAACTTGATCTTAGATTTTAGCTGGATGGGTGAAGAAGGCTCAAGAGTGTCAATGTACTTTACCAAGAGCTAGAGGTTCAGTCCTTGCTTGAAGTCTTATTCACGTATTTTCAGATGTTCTTCACTTACACACATCCATCAATTCATTTCCATCACTTTTCTGCTAGCAGTTTTCCAGTGCTAGCAGGAAGAGACTCCATAAACTTCATGGCAAAATCCACTGCTATAATACAGCTTTGGCTGCATAAGCATGCAGAATGGACTTCTCCAAATTCTCCATACCTTGTGCCTAGATTCTGGAGGCACCTCATACTTCTAAAACCTTACATGTGACACTCTATGTGGCACATAATTTTCCCTCTGCCCTCACATCAGAAAAGCTCACCAATTTCTTCCCAAATGAATAGCAGGCTTTCTGTAGAGCAGCATCAAACACTGTGTACCAAATACTGCAGTCATTAAGAAGTATGTTAAGACAACATTTAGGACTTCCCTGTCTAGAACCAAATTATATGTGCCCCAGCAGGCAACACAGGCAAACAATTCTCACTTAGTATTTTCAGGTTATACAACCGAGAAGACTAGATATGAGCTGTCCGTAAACATTCAATAGGAATAGGGAAGAAATACAAAGGAATAGATTGAGATACTCCTGCTATAGATCCAGTTTAAGCTGGTGCTATTGCCAAAAGAACAGTGCACAACTCTTTCCTCACCAGCTGTCCATCCCCACCTCTGTGTAACAAGCCTGAAAGAGGAAATGGTCAAGGTGTGATCTTGTCCACCACCAACAACAGGAAATTAACAGTTTTAACCCAGACATGCTCCTAGATTCAATTCACTACACAACCACACAGATGCTCTTGGTAGCACAGAGGAAAGGAAAAATGCATGAGAAATGGCACAAGCCTCTTTCAGAGCAACACTGGCAGATGCTCATTTAAATTACTCGTGGAACTAGATCATCAGATTTAGGTACTGAATTTCACATAATTAAATCTCTACTGATTGATGCCTTTTAAAGGCCTTAAGTGATAAACAAGGCTTCCACTGCTTCTGTTAAGAAAACACTATGTTTGTAAGAACTATATACATGTCCTTCCATATAATCATCTTCTCTGCTCCAACTTTGTCAGTGGACTGCCTCAGATATTAGAGACATGTCACTCCATATTCTTGATTAAACAATATGATTTAACTTCTTAAAATCACAAGTAAATGTCTTCCAATTTTCATTCACTCTTCCTGGAGTTGTAAATAATTCACAATAGCAGTTTTAAGTTTCAGCAATTTGAAATGCACACTGGACTTAATTTAAAATTCCTGTAATCTTCCCATATGCCCACCCTTAACCTAACTTTATTATTCAACTGTGTAATGATAGTATTTTTTAAAAGGGCTTATTTTTGTAAAAAAAAAAAAAAGGTAAGCAATAGGGCAAGAAGAAAATAAAAAATTATGCCTTCTTGAGGAATTTCAGTATCTTCAAAGGACATAAGACAAAAGTTAATTTTTCATTTGTCTCATACCTTGATTAAACCTTTTCTTCAGACAGGGTAACAGTCAAGATACAATGGATTATTGGGTATTCTCCCTTAAAAACAAAAGTATATACAGCAAACAAGATTTCCTGTCTTGACAGCTTGGCTTAGCTCTGAACAATGTCATTTTCTCATATATTGCCTTTGGGAAGATTAAAACAAAATGGTATGATTGAAATTCCCCAGTGCCATTCTACTACTCAAATGCCTTTGGTGCACATATATTTATTATTTATTCAGAGTTCCATCCATTTATCATGGCATCTTTCACAGAACAGACACACAGTAATTTTAAACATGCAATTGTGCACTTCCAAGAGGCCTTTGAAACTGCCTAATTATAATCCTGCTCCAAGACTACTTGGAGGAAATGGCGAGTATGCTACAAGAAAACACTTGAAAGCCGAGGAATCACAAAACTCAATCACTGGCCTCAAACAGTACCAAGAATTTATTTTAACTGGTAACTCATATAAATGAAAGGTTGTCAGCTAAGGGAGTCAGCAAGTGGAAAAGTGGAAAGACAGATGGGCAGAGGACCTAATTCTAGCAGAGGATGCCAGAATTAGGCAAAATACCAAGATACTTCAGGTAACAAGCTTAACATCCCACAGGCTGCATATTTACAACAAATTCTGTAGGACTTCCACATGAAGAGAGGAAAAAACTACTGCAGTGTCTCCGTTAAACAAACAGTGATCAGAAAACAGCCACACAACTAAGTTTCTTGAGTTCAATCAGTTCAAGAAGATGACCTTCTGTCACACATCAATGACAGGTCTCTGCCTGCAGACATCAGTATAATCCTGACACTGCCAGGCAGCTGAGATCCACCAATTTGCCTCCAAAATGTCCTTCTTCCAAATCCAAGAGACACACAGCTCTCCCAGGAGGAAATACATTGAAGACACTGCAGTGGTAGGAAAGAGAAATAATTCAAACTGAGTTTATGGAACATGGTCCTCAAGAAAAAAGGCAGACTCTTGCTAAAATCAATTTCACAACTGAAACAACGTTTTCTTCTCTCAAATTCCAAAAACAAAAGGCTGATGCCTATTTGCAAAGATATTCAAAAGACAGCAGAATTTTTAAGGAGACAGTATTTATTAAAATTTAGAAAAAGTACCCTATAAACAACTGCCCTCTTTCTCCATCAAAAAATTATTGCCACAGTTAATGGTGTACTAAATTGCTGCCACTATTTTGAGCACCTTTCTGCTACTCGAAGATTGTATCAACAGTTTACTACAGTGTAGCAGCTAACAGACATTCTGCACTATTTGTTCAACTGATTTACTATTTTAAAAAGCAATTGTGAATAGTAATCCCAATGTGTGCAGTGCCTCAATACAAAGTTTACGCAAGCACACAGGGAAGTCTCAGCTGCAAGTTTCCAGCCCTTCCTAACAAGGTATTTCCTACAAGCCCCATCCCTGGACACCGACTCCTGATTCCAAACTAGGCAGGCCAGGGTCTAGCTCCTCATTAATCCCCATTGCCCATAACAAGCAAACACAGCACTCAGATCTCCCAGGACAGGATCTAGCTTTCATTAATCTTCAAGGCAGACACTGACAACAGACCTTTTATGGAAGGATACAGGCCTTGGCTAATCACTCCCCAAAGCAGGAAGGGAGATTAAAATCCTCATCCCAGAAGACAGCAGCTCTTTTGGAGGTTAAATCTGGGTCTTTCTGAAGCCACTGGCACCCACTACAAATTGCCCCCGCAAGACAGCTCCTCCATTTCCAGTCCCTAGACTCTCAAATCTGGATGAACTGCAGTTTACAAAAAAGACAACAACCACAAACAGATTGCCTTTCACTTGGAACACCAGCCGTATCCAGAGACGTTGAGACAGACAGACAGATGGACATAACAGAGACTGTAAGCCCTGGCTCTCAGTTCTGCTTAGCAAATGCCCACCAGGCCAGCCACACTGCCTGGTGAGCCAGTGTGCTCTGCTGGACAAATATAGAAAGCAGAAAGTGGAACAACCCTTTCAGCAGAAGAGATTCTGCTCAGCTCCCAGAGAGGGAGGAGCAGGAGCTGAACTGCTTTACCCATACATGGTCTCTGAAACAGACCATTGCTAAGACAAGTTCCTTTACACACACACCCGCATTCACTGTCACACCGTGCAAGGAGAGAAAAGAATTAAAGTGTACAAACCTAAAGGAGTTCCTGTTTTGAAATGAGTTCCAACTCCACTTTGCTTGCACTCACCTTAATAATGCACAAACTTCTAATGCTATTCACCAACAAAATCTGGGCAGCAACTCAGAAACAAGACAAAAATCTTCCTCCCAGGGAATGCACACATGCACCAGCATTTCAATAACAACTGAACTAGTGAAGTCTTGTTGCCTTTGGACACACACAACCACATATTAAGTTCTTGGTTTGACCTTCTCCCCTCTCCAGCCCAAATTGAATTACAGAAATCTTTTTAAACCCTTCTCCCTTTTCAAGTATTGTCCTAAACCAGGAAGCATGACCTTTCTCATTGGTTGATGCTAATTACTATGGTGACCTGTCGTATCTTGTCTGCTATCCCCGTAGTCCTTTTTGCCAGTGTTTAAACACCAACTAAACCTTTTCCTATGCATTCTTCTTAAAAACAGAAGAAATGCACTTCTGTGCAGCATCCTCTTCTCTGTCCACCCACCCCACCCCCTTCACATTCTGGCACAGAAAGAGCAGAGTAAGTGTAATTGAAGACCCAAATCCATAGATCTTCACAGAAAAAAAACCTATGGATCTATAGAAGTGGCATAGTCTATTTTTATTTTTAGTACACAAGTAGGACAGCTTGCAAACTCAAAAGCAGCTTCATTCACATAAAAAAGCATCATTATTTCTAAGTGATTTATTACCGCATGCTGCTGCCTATTGCTTCTCCTTGGTGTATTCCACATTTATGTGGTGATACCAAACTACCTTACAGGAGCTACCAGAAAAGTTCTTTCATACAAGTGGAAGCTGCGACTTCCAGCAATATCAGGAATGCAGCAGCCAATTCAGAACTCAGAGAAGCACACTAGTCAGGGAGTTCTGTTAATGTCACGTGCAAGTAGACACACAAGTCCTGGCATTAAAACAAACAATCCCAATATTTTTTTCAAATTTCTCATTACTGAGATAATGGTTTAGGCTCCCTGCAAATTCAGGAAGATAACAGCATATGCAGAATTAGCTCTACACCTAAGCACAGCCTAAATTATTTTCCTAACACATAAGGATCAAGAATATGTGTCCTAATCTTGCTCCCCAAGAAATGCCTATTCAACTTAATCTTGAATTAAATGACAAAATAATTTAAAACCCAAAGAAATTCCAAAGCAAGTGTGTCCTAATCTTGCTCCCCAAGAAGCAAGCCTATTAAACTTAATCTTGAATTAAATGACAAAATAATTTAAAACCCAAAGAAATTCCAAAGCAAATTCTGCAGCAGACACTTAGTGTCATAGCAGCTTCCACACTGTGAAATACAGACAGTACCACCTACAGCCAGTCTCTGATAGTGACCAGATTCTGGCACTGAATGCATAATCCAGAGTGTAACATGGGTGGCTTTAGTCCATAAATATCAGAAAATACTCACTTAACTTTTCCTAAGTCTCCAATGCATATAATCACAGCTTTCTGAGCAGCGAAAACTGCTCTAGAGAAGTAAATATACAATCCTTTTTCTTCCCCAAAAAGATTTTGCATATTGGTACTTTCAAGGGTATCACTTCTAATGTCACTTAGGACCATGCAAGGAATTTCAACTTGTGCTCAGTTGTCCTCCACATTGTAGTCATCAAACAATCACGTGCAAGAAAAAAAAACCAACAAAAACCCAAGAAGAAATACAACTCATCACTAAGTTGACCTGTCATCCAAGTATTTTTTAATTCAGAATTTTAAAAGGAGAACAGAAATTTTTTGAAGACAAATAACAAGGAAATATAGGTAAGTAGGCAAAAAAAATTTTCAGATGGTGCTTTCTTTGGAATACAAAACTATAAATTAGGGAATTATTTTTACACTGTACTGTGCCTACACGAAATGCAAAAGCTAGATGTGACGTTCAAAATACATTCTCTTTTCCTGAAGGATCAATATTTCATTGCCTTCTGAACAAACATTTATCAAAACTCTATCTTGTAAGATTTTGCAGAGATAATAAGATGCCTGGTGTCCATCCTGCAAATCTCTACATATATTAAGAAAGATGCTACTGTTTTTGTATGTAGACTTGGACATTGTCTGCTAAGTGCTTGATTTGAATTACAAACTCCTCTGCTTTGGAAAAAGCAGCCATGAATATTCCCTTTCCAACAGAGTCTAAAAAATTTGTGGATTGCATGCCTACATTGGAATATCTTTTGAACTGCATAGTTTGGGACAAAAATAGCAGAGAATATGCATGGGTTCCGTGAAAGCCTGAATTTTAAGTGATGTTTGAAGGAAAACAGTTTTACTTTGACACGTGAAATACTGAAGTCTAGTGGATAACAACTACATTATTTTTGTGAAAGGTGCAGTACAAAACAGCCAGCAGACAGAAGCGAGAGCTGCCCGAAAGAACAGTTTTGATAGTGGTGAAAAAAGAAGCCACGGTCCTGAAAAACTCAAATTATTTTAAAGTAAAAACAATGTAAGACAGTCACCTGGGTTCTTATATGAACTGGGAGAGCATCCAGTTCTGAGAGAACACAGCGCATGTAAGCATTAAAAAAAATGCTCTGCAAAGGAAAGCCTGCCAGTTACCACACCAGCATGACACCAGATATTCAACAAACACCCATCCTCTCATCCACATGCTCATTCAAGATCTCCTTGAGGTGTGCTGCTGAAAAGGACAAAGAACCCAAACTGCCTGCTCATTTGCATGGATTTCTCAAGCTAGTTATTCCATGCTATATTACAAGCAATTTAGTCAAACCAATGTAAAAATCCCAGAGCAACATGGTTTTAAGTCCAGTTTACATAATCTTAAATCTACCTGGGAATTTACCACTGCTAGCCAAGCCATTAAATCAGTTATAAATCTACTCTAAATTGGTAAAGACTCATTATCAAAACCTGCAGTTTGTCAGTTTGCCACTAATACTCTGCCTCCAACAGAGCAGCCAGAAAGGCAGCACACCTTTTCTAAAAACAAAACAAAAAGACAGCCCATGCTATACTAAGTATGCTGAAGATACAAAGCTAACATGCACACATGGGATAGACAAGACAGCTTGTGGACAAGGATTCCTCTTCTGGCATAAGGCTTTACATATACCTGTGACACAAACCGCATCATCTAAACTGAAATCTTCCCCTAAGAGTTGGAAACTACTGAAGATTTCTGTTCAGCCACCTAGTTGCTCATTGTTCATCCTGAATTCAGCTAGCAATGATGCATTTTCTTTAGCACAGAGCTAAGAGAGCTGGAAGTTTGAAGCCACTCGAGATGTCAAAGATGACTTCCTTTCCTTGGGATGATGACTGTGCTCCGCTCTATTGCTGTCACACAAATAAGCCTGCACTGTCCATCACCGTTCAGGCTCGTGAGTTATTCCTCCCTACAGCAAAGCTCTTGTAGACTAAGTGGCACTGCAGCTTTGACCCAGTGTATATTTTAGTTCTACTTGCTTGAGTCTCACATCAGGTGCAAACAAGATGATGTTCAGTTGATATTTGGGAAATGTCTTGAAATGTGAATGCTAAAGCTCTCTCTTTTCATTCTTACATCCCAAACATAAAGTGTCTTGGCATCTTTATAAAATATGTTGTAGAGAACAATAGTAGAAAATGTGGTATCTTGCATTTATTTATATAACAAGTATCTCTGATGACTGGAAGAAGAGCAGTAAAACTACTGGTTACTTTTTCCAATCAAGATGATCCCTCTTGCCCCAAGAAATCTTGTAACAGGATCACCACTTGAGATCCTGCTCTATGATACTTTGGGAAATACCCATTAGAGGCCCTAGATAACTTTCCTCCATTTACAACCCCCATTCTAATAAATACTGAAATATATTAGTCTTCTTGTCTTCTGTACTATTTTTTCTCCTGCCAAATACCTGATCAATGGATAAAAATCATACCTTCTTGCCTGAAGGCACTGAATAACTCTGCACATAGTCTTTCTTGAAGGACAAGCAATACTAAACATGCCCAGATTGAAATAAAACATTTCAGACATTCATGGCAAGACTGAAAAATACGAAAACAGACATATAGATCTAAGTGCATTTAACTATTGCAGCTGTCACAGTAACCAACTCACATTATGACCTGGAAAACTGGGCATATTAACTTAAGAACAGTCTCCAGTTCAACAGCGAGAACAGTGGGTTCTTGGATCTCAGTGCTAAAGACTAATAACCAAGAAATCTCTAAAACTATGACAATTTGTCTCACTTCCCACCTATTCTAAAACAGGCACTAAAGGAAAAATCAGAGTGGGCACTCTGAAGAGACTGTGGCAGATGACTCAGTAACTGATAATCAATAGCCACATTCCAGAAAAGTATAAAAGAAATAGTTAAGGAGCAACCTGCTCACAGCAAAGTTTCCCAATAAGTTCAATTAGATACTGGATTAACTCAAAGTGAATCTAAATATTTAGGAATCACATAAGCATCCACTTTTAAGAAATTCAACCAATACAGGATACTGTCAGTGATTTTAGAAGAAAATTTACACAACATTATAAATACTTCCCTTATTTCAAAGCATCATATTTTGTTTCATCCAATGATTCTTCAACTGATGGACAGGTTACTTGGCAAGGCATGGATTTATTATTAATGAGACAGACGACTATTGTCTATTGATGACCCTGCCACATTTCCTGCTTTCCCTTTACAGAAGTGGTGCCAGGGAGCATGTTTTCAGAACACCTACCTGTAAGCAGAAGAACTAAAAGAACCTTCCCCCTGCCATGCAAAGATAATCCTACAAGTGCATCAAGTTTTGGAGGCCTAGCAGAAACATGGATACACGAGTACACAATAATATTACCATGGATCTCTTTACCCTGTCTCCCATAGTGAAAGATGGGTACATCCTTCTCACTTTGCAGGCAATTCACTTTCAAAACAAAACTACCTAACAGATAAATCTTCATGTTTTAGTGTTCATGACTTCAGAACAGTCACTTTTCAATCATCATCTTTTCTACAGATGCTGTGTTCCAGCTTTCTTTTGCATTTAAACAGAATGTCCTAGGCTTGCATCAATTATTTTGCTACCTATTAAAAAAAACCCAAACAGATACAAAAAGGGGAAACATGTAACAGAGCAGTTAGGATCAGACATTGATTTTCCCCAATGTAACAATAGAAACTTAGACAGGGAAAGGAAAACCAGAATAAAGACAGCCATGCAAGAATGGTCATTCAGAAATGGTGAATACACTCCTCAGAACAGCATACACCTTCCCAAAACAAGTATCAGCAATAATTTTCAATGTGAGCAGAGGCTGAAAGAGAACGGTAACCACCTAAAGAAAAAATAATTCTTTACATCACCATATTTAAAAATTCCTATTTAGGAATTTTAGAAGTATATACATTTGCACCCATGTCTCTGAGCAGGTATAAGATCTGTGCTCCTGTCTTGAGGGCTCTTCAACAGCACGAATGCAACTGAACACACTAAGCTGCTAGATACAAGCTGTACCCACCCTAACATTTCCTGGCTCAATCTAAAGACATATGGATTCATTTCAAACATCTACCACAGCAGCAGTATTTCCAACAATGCTGCTCCGTCAAGACTTAGGTCCAGACACAACTCTAGGAAGATACAGTATCTCATGTTATGCAGAGATCCCAAGAACATAGCCGAGGGGAATGGAAAAAAGAATAAAAATGTGATGGGTTTATTATGGCTGTGCAATGCCAAGTCAGTGCAGTAAAACCCATCTGATGAACTAACCTAGAGAAAAACAATAGAGAAGACAACGAAAGACACTAGGAGAGACTTCAGCAATTTTTGTGATCACTGGTACAAAGAGTAAGACTGAAAGGACAGATATACACAAAAAATAAAAACACAAATTCAAGACAGTCAGAAAACACAAGCTCTTGTAAGCCAGAAGTCAAGTGTGCTTCATTATATAAATCCCCACCAAATACTTTTCTAAATCCAGCGAACTGGTGAAACACACCCAACGACCACACTCAAGCAGGACAGAAAGAAAGCTGCAATGTTTGAAAAATGTTCCCCGACAACTTCTGGCAGAAGAGAATGCCTGTGCCTTAAAGGTAAAAATGTCTGGGCCACAATTCCTCAGGCATTTAAAGGAGTTTATTCAGAGGTTGCCTCTCAACTTCCTTCTCGTAACAGTCCTATTAAAAAAGCATGCTGTTATCAACCTTTACTGCTTCTTCACGTATTTATCACCCATTTTACGCTCCGTCTCTCCTGGTTTTTATACTCCTCTTCCTGCTTCATTCCAGCAGTGTCTGTCACGCCTGCTCATACTTGAGGACTGCAAATCCTCACACTGTGCTGAACTCCAGTTTCCCCGACCGTGCTTCTCGTACGCCTGACTCGCCTCCACCCCTGGTGCACCAGCACACATTTCACCAGCGGACAGACCCGCACCATACCGACGATAACAGCAACCGCACCCCAGGTTCCTCTAAGTGCCCGGGGCGCCCAGGCCGGCAGGCTGACGGCGGCCGAGCCCGGGGCAGCCGCTCCCCCGCCCCGGGGTCCGCCCGGCCTCGCCGCAGCCCCCCCGCCCCCAATGGCGGCGCCGCCGCGGGCCGAGCTCGCACCCGCAGCGCCACCGCCACCGCCCGCGGCGCTGTCAGCGCTCGGATCAGATACGACACCCGGCAGCCTCCGGCTCCGGGCCCCGGAGGGGCTCCGGCGGGGCGGCACCGCCCCGGGATGGCGCGCACGGGGCGAGGGCGGCGGCTCCCCCGCGGGCGGGAGCGGGGCGGCCCTGGGCCCGGCACCAGCGGCCTCGCGGCGGGAGCGCCGGGGAACGGGGGAGAAGGGGCAAGCAGCCGTTACCTGCGCGAGACGGATCGCGCTTCCCGCCGACTCGGCCCGGCCCCGCGCCGTTCCTGCCGTGCCGTCCCTGCCGTGCCGTGCGCGGCCCGAGCTCCTCCCGGCGGCGCCGCCCTCACCTGCCCCGAGATCCGCCCGCGCCCCGCTCCGCTCGCTGCGCCGCCTCGGGCCGGCTCTGCAAGATGGCGGCGCTTCCGGGAGAGACCACGGCGGGCGCGGCGTGGGGGGGCCCGGGCTGTGCGCCCGCCCCCCCGCGCGCCCGCGGCGCTCCCCTGCCCGTCGGCCCGGCCCGGCCCGGCGCGGCGCGGCCCCGACGCACATGGGGGTGGTGGAGGCGCTGGGCGCCGGCGCGGCGCGGCTTCTCTTCTACCCGTCGCTGCTGTACACGGTGGCGCGGGCGCGGCTGCCCGGGTCCCGCCGGCCCTGGTTCCACCGCATCGACCAGGTCGTGCTGCTCGGAGCGCTGCCGCTGCGGGGGCGCATCCGCAGGGTAAGGCGGGCGCAGCGGGGCGGGCCGGGCCGGGAGGAACGGAGGTCCCTGACGGTGCCTGTGCCCGCAGACAGTGGCGGAGGAGAACGTGCGCGGCGTGGTCACCCTCACCGAGGACTACGAGACCCGGTTCCTCTGTTTTTCTCCCCAGGTGAGCCCCGGGATTGCTGGTGTGTCCCCCCGCCCAGGTCTCTCGCCGGTCTGTCCCGGCACAGGTGAGGCTTTGGCCGCCTCCTGCCGTCATCCCGGCAGCCAGCGCCAAGTCCTGGGGCAGCAAAGCCGGGACTACTCGTACCTAAGCCGATTTTAAAAACGATGCGACAAACCAGTAAAACGTGAACATGCGAGTGAACTGCAGCTACAGTGGCAGGGAAAGACAGGGAGCATGGAACATCACTATACAGGAATGCCTTTGGGTTGGGAAGAGATCCCAACATTCCTCTTTTCCTTTAGCTGAAATACGTTTTTTCAGTCCCCTTTAACTACTACCTTCTGATGACCAGGACTGATGTTTTCATCCATCTGATTTGAAGGATTGATGTTCAAAGTCTGTTTACAGCCTCGGTGAATTTCCCCGCTGTCTCAACAAGTTCTGAGTTTCAGTAAAAAAAAAAACAACCCAAAAGTTCACTGACCAAATCTGCTACGTCTGTTACAGGAATGGGAGGCAATGGGAGTGGAGCAACTGCGTCTTAGCACTGTGGATCTAACTGGAGTTCCCACCTTGGAAAACCTGCAGAAGGGCGTGGAGTTCATCCTGAGACACCGGGCCCGTGGTAACAGTGTCTATGTGCATTGCAAGGCAGGACGCTCCCGCAGTGCCACCATGGTGGCGGCATACTTAATTCAGGTCAGGAGTCTCTGCCAAATGGGGTGAAATTTCATTTAAAAATGGAAATAAAATGCAGACAACCTTTATAATTTACACTTGCTCAGGACACCTGAGCATGTACAGGTTAATATTCCATCATGTTACAAAGCTTGGTCACCCATTTTAAGAGATGCCTCAAACTTACCTTGTTTTGAATGCAAATGCAAATTTTGAATTATTCTGCTTTTCTTAATTCTTTCTGTGGAGAAACAGATTGAGATGGGAGTAACAAGTCACTCATGACCACAGGTTCACTTAGCAGATAAACATACGTTTTTGTTGTTCTTATTTTCTCCTTGGTTCACTGGAGTGGTGAGCCTTCCTATGCTTTTCCATAAATACAATTCAGGATCAAGAGAACTGACTTGTTTTCTGAGTTCCTCTACCAACCCAACTGGGGAAGCCAACAGTAAGAACAGAATCCCGCCTGTGGATTCTTCCATTGGTGTTACTAAGCACTCCCTGGAAAATTTGCCATTACTGTTGAAAACTTTCTCACTAAGTGCTGAAATGCAATGAGAGCACCAGTAGAATTTTTTTTTTTAAATGTTAAAAGCAAGCTGGACTTTTGCTCTGGTTTAGTGGGGCTGGGACAGGAAACTGTTCACAACATGAAGGAACAGTGAGCGAGACGGAAAGTGGAGGGCCCAGGCAGCAACCATTCCTCTATGAGCAACATCAACAAACCTAAGGGGCAAAGCTGCACCAAACTTTCTAACACCTCTAATATTGCCCGTAGCCTCCAGGAGGGTTCCATTAACTGGTGCAAAGATGGAATGGGTTTTCACTTGCTGGGTTTCTGCCTTTTCAGCTGCATCACTGGAGCCCTCAGGAAGCAATAGGGGCCATTGCCAAGATTCGTCCCCACATCCTCATTCGACACAAGCAAGTCCAGGTCCTGGAGAAATTTCACAAGAACATGGTCAATGGGAGAACTGCATAACTTAGTAAAAACTAATCAGAATCAAAATCCTCATTTCAGCTGCTACAAAAAAAAGTTTTTATGAGCTAACAAAAGCTTAAGGGTTTTCATTCTTGACAATCAATAAAGAACATTTTACAGTAAAGGGGAAATAGGGCTGTTTCATTAAAGCTTTCTTTCCTTATGGCTAATATCCTGCATCTCTTGGAGTCCCACAATTCTTTTCCGTGCATCAGTGCTGAGCAGAACTGCAATCCACAGAAAGTTCAAAAATATTTGTATTTGAAGCAAAGAGAAAAAAACAAAATATTTTGTCTCAGTAGAGACTTTATTCAGATTCTTACCCAAAGGGTTACAGTGCCAACAGAGAGGGGTAGGAGGAAGTTCTGTCTTTTCACCAACACTATGTTATAATTACAGGTGGGGATTTTCTGTACAGTAAAGGAAGCCAATGCTCTAAAAATTATCTCCCTCTTCTCTTTATGCTAGGTGATGACAGAGCATTAAGCAAGTACTCATTTGGTTACCACTCCTCTAGGAGAAGTGCTGAATGTAACCTAAGGGTCCTGGGGTCAGTTCTGGAATCTGTCTGCCAGGCCCTCCTTCTGCAACAGGACACAGGAATGTTTAAATGGGGCATCCCTGGGGGACACAGTGCACGTCTAACTCTGTGACGGACACAGCAGCAACACGCAGTCTCCTAGGCAGTTAAAACTAGCAGTCTGGGCCAAGGAGAATGTTCTCCATATGCCACAGGATTTTTTAGTGGTGGATTGGTTCCAGGCTAAAATAGCCACTTGCTGCTGTTTGGGCCTCAAATGCAAGCAGCTTACCATCAAGGAATCAAAGTAATAGTATTTAGTCCATCTGAAGTCTAAGATACAACAGTTCAATACGGTTTTGATAGTGCTATGTAAAAGAATAGGCCCACAGTCAGAAAGCCTGTACTTCCTCTGCACAGGTACAGAGGATGGGGTCTTTACTGGATGTTGTGAGCTTGTAGTAACTGGGACTGGTGCTGAGGGTCGTGGGTTTAGCACAGCAAGACACTGTTGCTGTCTTACTATCACTGGGCCTGTTTAGGCCAGGACAAACTGCAGGTTAGTGAGCAGCACTTTGATGCCACTTGTGACTGTTACAACAGAGGTGGCTGGGTTAAGTTTAAAAGTATTTGCATCACCCTTTTTATAGCGGTCGCGAAAGACATAGATGCTGCCATTGCAGCTGGCAATTTTCCAGAGGGATGGTACTGAGCTCCAGGCATCTGGGAGGCACAGCCGGGTGAAGCTATCCAGCAGGGGATTGTAGCAGAGCAGTGAATCCCCCTCGGCCACAATGAACACCACATCCTTGTGCACAGCAGCGTGCATGCACCCTGCGAAAGGCAGTACGTATGGCTTCACGTGGCATTTCTCTGTGTTGGTATCATAGCACTGAATGAGCCGAGAGGGCTTGGTGAAGAAGTCTAAGTCATTTTCCTCTCCACCCAGCAGGTAAATGACACCATTAAGGTTCACTCCTGCAGCTCCAGAGACTGCCACTTCCAACTGGCTGGTCTCTGTCCAGACGTTGTCTCGTACTCTGTAATATATGACAGCATTAGAGAGAGTGTCCTGTAGAGTTTTCCCCCCCAGTGAATATATTGCATCTTTGCTTGGCACAGAGACGAGGGTGTGCTGGAGCCGGTCACGGGGCAGAGGAGCACACCATTCCCAATCTATAGTTGCATTGTTGCATTTCCACATGCGCCGTGGAATGGAGCCACCAACGACATACAGGTCGCTACCGTGCTTGCAGGCCGCGGTGATCTGGTGACACAGGCTGTTCTGGCCACTCACACTGATGGAGTCATCGTCAGCACAGTGCAGAGAGACAGCGAGGGAATGTGTACGTGATGACTCCTTTCCAATCAGGTAGATGTGAACATTTTCTCCAATCACCTGAGCGAAAGTAGAAGTTTGTCAGCAGAATTAGATCTGTTCACACAAACATCAGTGATGCTCAAGACTGAATTTTTCAGTTTAGTACACACCTGTGGGCCTGAGGTAACCTCCTTCCCAAGTCCTGCCACCCTAGAACATTCAGGATTCAGAGCCTCAAGGCCTTTTCAAGATACCTTTCATATCTGACACAGTAAAATAGCCACAGATGTCACTTGTACACAAGTGTTCACGGTTCAGGTAAGGGCCAGTTACATCCAGTTGTTACACGGGGAATGCCAAATAGATTTCTGAACAGTTTATTTGGTAAATGAGATGAAATAAGTTATGTGTGGCACTGCACCTATCACCAGTGAAAGCAGTCTCAGGTTAAATGAAAAAAAAGCTGTCAGTGGGGTTGCTATTTATGACACTGAAAGTATCCTCTCACAAGCACCATGAATTTCAATGACATTTGTGTTTTGTGACTTTCAAGTCACACCTGTGAGCAGAATACCCTCCTCTGAGAAGTGTGAAACCAGAAAGTGCCACATCAGCCCCAGAACGTAAGGTCTTTTTATACCTTCAGACTTGATCGCAGAGTCTCCGAAAAGCCTGCTCGCTCCTCCTTGTTGAAGTTTATCCAGGTTTCTATGGCAACTGTTGGATTCTGAGAACATGGAACGCCATCTGCAGTTCGGGGACAGAAAGGCATTTATGATATCTAGACAAAGGTGTACGTACTCAGGAACACCCTTTTCCTGCAGCTGCCTCCCCTAAACTCCCACCACAAAACCTACGAAAAATAGACAGAGGTGTTTACAGATTTTGTCAGGCATGATCAGCACTGCCAGCCAGCCAAATACATTAAATTAATTTGGGTAACTGTAAGAAGACTTATAGTTCTTATATAGACTTATAGTTCTTATATATAGTTCTATAGTTCTTATATATAGTTCTTATATATAGTTCTTATATAGACTTATAGCTGCAGATCTTAAGCACTTTGGATGAGTTTCAGCAATCTATTCAGGAATCTATGACCAAGAGAAATAGGACAGGAAAGAGAACTTACATGCTGTGTGATGATGACAAATACTTTCTTATTTAATCATTTAGGCAAAAAGATTCTGTTACTGAGAATCTCAGCACCTGCCTTTCTTTCTGGCTGGTCCTAGAAACCTGTCTAGCAAAAGTCATCTACAAAATACGTCTGAGCACTGTCAGGCAGCTGACCCTCATGACTGAACATCTGGTGTTGCTGCTATCCTCTTAACATTTGGAAATCCCCAGTGAGCTACTAGAGCTTTTCTAAGCTGTGTGACAGTAGCAAACACTCCAGAGACTGCATCAGATTTATATCTCTTTCCAGACATAACTGGAAGTTTTGGTTAAACCACAAATCATCCTCATCAGTACATTACCTAAAAGATTTTAGGTATTTCCTTCCAGTTTGAAAGCCAGCAATTATGCCTGTGTTCATTGAGAAGCTTCCCTATGAAGACTCTCTTTTTATAGTCTTTTCTCATGACAAACTCTGAATTCAATGATGCTGAAGGCACCATACAAATTCCAATGCTTTTCTCTATAGTGGAAGGCAGCAGAAAAAGTGTGGCACAAAAGCAGGTATTTCAACTCTGTTTAAAAGGATTCCCACAAGCTAACTCTCACATGAAGTGCCTAAATGGAATTTTTTTTTTAATTGGTCCTAGAGTGCAACAGAAGGTAAAATTAAAAGAATTATTATTTCATTAAATTAATTTTAATCCTTGCCACTAAAAGTTTCCTCTATTTAATTACCCATTAACCAAATGAAGATGCAGGAAAGGCAAAATAAAAGGATATTTCCTACCAACAGTAGGGAAGTATTTCAGATTTTAATCCATTTTATGAGCTAAGTTGTAGCAAAAATGCTGGGTAACGTGATTCTACATATGAAAATAGATGATGCATGGAAAAAAGATACTGAGCAATTGTTTTAATTTATGACCACAAGTGCTAAAGTCCATAGTCCTAAAACTGGTTTTTATGTGGAATCTCTAGAAAAAAATTAAAGGTGATTGACCTCTTCAGTTTTATTTCATGATTTTAGTTTTTTTAAATGAACTTGTGACTTACTTAAAAAACTTTGGCTAGATAGTTATCAAAATTACTCTAAGTTTATCACAGTTTTTGAGCTATCAGTACTCAATAGGTTTTTGACTGTAAATTTCTTTAGATACAATAGAGATAATTTAATGCAATATCTATAAATATTCTCATATGCATAACATCAACTCTAAAGGCTAGTTTAGGTCTTGTGGATAGATTTGCCAGTGTTCCAATGAAGCTAGTCATGATAGGTTTATTTTTGCAACTGCGTATAAAACATGACACACAAAGTCTAGCTAGTTACTCAGTTACAAAGAGTAATTAAAAGCAAGAAAGAGGCACATTTGGATGTATGAGCTCCTTCTACGTTCTTGCTTCCTCTAGCAATGATACATAACTGCAGAAGAATGGACTTGTGACTGCAGCTTCCTGGAGAGTTAACAAGTACAGACCGTACCTACTAGGGCGGCAGATCTTTAAGGACTGGTGGAAACTGGACTAAGTTGTTTATGCATTGACATGTCCTTCACAACTCTGAGTCATGGCATCCATTACTGGGGAAGGCTATTACCTTTAGAAGAAGGGCAATTACTGTACTACTCAAGATGTTACAATGCCTCTATTTCAGTCAGTTGAGTGCCTAAGTAATCCTAATAATTATACACAATTGTAAATAACACTAAAATATGTGCTTAAGCCTTCTTACAGATGTTGAGTTATTGCACTACTATGTTAAATGTTTATGAGCTAAAGGGATAAAAAATACTTTCATCAGATGGGTATTTTTGGAGTGGTGAGCCTTCATCACTCCAATGGTGAAGCCAGTGCTTCTTTATTTTACTTTTAATGCAAACAAAATTACAACAAATTGTTGGAAACTGGGTTTAAAAAATGTGTGACACTTCTAACCTGTTGACTCAGGAACAGCTGTGAATGTCCAGCACCCTGCATGTCCCTTTTCTATAGCTTAGATGTTTCATGTCCAATAACAATTAATAGTTTGGGGCTTTTTCTGATAAAGGTATCCAGAATGTTTTGCTCTGCCTTGCTTAGCTAAGTCTCTGAATAGGCAGTGATTATGAAAATTTGTATCTTTCCATCTATTTCATTCACTACCTGACCAGACTCTGACATCCACATCCTAGGCAGTTTCAAGAACTCCTTACCTGTAAGGATGTCTGTCAGCAGGCGGAGAGGCAGGTGTAGGAACTCCTCTGTCTCCTGCAGCTGAGACAAATGTGACTTTGCACAGTGTTTGGCAGCTGTGTAGAGCTCCATGTCACTGTGTTGATCTGCCAACCACATGACCTGCAGACAGTTTCTAACCTGCACCGTACGGGCCAGAAAACGGGAGCACTCTTCAAAAAGGGCAGTCAGCTGGTACATGTCTGCCACTTCATAGGTTTCCTGCAACTCCTCTGCCCTCAGCTTTACAGTTCCATGGTAAATATAGTCCACAAGGAGCTGAAAGACACTCTCACTAACATCCTGCAGCTCTATCACCCGGTTGTGGGCCTCCTTTAGGTTGGAAGTGAACATAGAACGAAAAAAGCAGCTCTGAGCTGAGAGGACCAAACGGTGCAGCTGGAATTCTTTGCCTTCCACTGATATTGTAACATCAGCAAAGAGCTCATCCTCCAAGCATAATTTCATAATACCCTGGGCCACGCGGCCCGAGTGGGAGCGGTCAGTGAAGGTGTAGTTCACAAAGTAGTTTTCTTCTGCAGAGGAGCCTCCAGTCTCTTCTGACGAGTCCATGGTGCTGCACAAATCAGACCTCCAGCAATCTGTAAAATCACAATAATTATACGGCTTTCTCTCACCACTAACAAGATTATGCAGTACTTCAGGGTACAGGGAAAAATCAAACATATTGGTAAGAGTCCAGCATATTTCGACTTAACATAAATAGCACAGCTTGAGCTTCAGAATCTCAACCAGCAAATGAGAAGTTGGCATAATTAAAATTATAATATATACCAAACTTCCAGTACAGTGAACATCACACCCCAGCAGGTCTGGGAGATGTGCATTCTTTTCACCACTCATTTCACTGACACAAAGAAATGCAGCAAGTTATTCAAGTGGAAAGTCCAGCAACTGCCCTAGGAAACTTGCAAAGCCAAAAAAAGCAGCAGCAGCATGGCTGGACTAGATGTGAAAAGGATTACAGCATCATACTAAAAAAGAGCACAGGCAGCAGTTCATCTCATCAGGAGGTGTTAATTACTGTCAAAACCCAATGATGAATCTGTATCAAGATGAACTTGTTTTTACCACAAAGATGCACAAGATGTCGGCCTGACATAACCACCAGTCCTTCCAACTAACCAAATGAGATAACTGATGGTTATGCTGTTTGTTAATGTGCCAGTCAACTTCAGCATGCAAAACAACATTTCAGATGTTATTAGAGACCGCTTCCCACGTGGAAAGGGGATCAAAATTTAAAAGAAAACACTTCTTAGCAGGTACCATGGATGTCTGCAGTGCCCCAGGTAGTTTGTGGGTCAGAAAAGCTTCTGAAACACAGACGGACTACTACAGCAAGGAGCCCTTTTTCACCATGGCTCTTGACAGCATTAGGAGCAGTTGCCTAACTGCATTCATTTTAGACTTATTTTTACAACTGACCTACCAGCCATGATGTGTAATATCAGAAATTTCTTCAATTAATAATGCACATTATTTCAAGAACAATGTTTCACAAAGATGTGATTTTTTTTTTCTCTAGCAGATTCATAGTTACTCTTCCATGGTTTACCTTGTCAAACATGCATTTTCTTACAATTACTCTGCTTGATCAGGCGGGCTCCTAAGGTCTTTGCTCAAATTCTGTTCACGGGAAGTAGTGTCTACATCCCTAACTGGCTGCACAAATCCATCTCATCTCTGGTGACAGCCTGCCTTAATTATATTCTAATCTCGATTTTACAGCAGTTCTGGTTTGTCTGAAAAGTACCTATATATTAGTCTGTAAGACACAGAGAAACTGCAGTCAGCATAGAACACATCAGTACTATTTTTCCAGCTTTACAAAGTATAAGCCTATCCTGCAAATTGGCTTCCACTTCTGTTAAAGCTCTCTATCCATACAGTCAAGGTGCTTAGGAGCTTCAGCCCAGAATGCAGAAGAGACCACACAGAGCACCAGGATATGGACAGATGAACTATTCTGCCCCCTTGGCATGGAAGAACCAGCTGCCCACACTGCCCTGCACAACTCCCAGAGGACTGATGCCAAGTCACAAAAGAAATGCCAAGAAGCAGCTAAAAACTACACAAATCTCATGCCCTCCTGCAGACTCCCAGACAGAGCTCCCCTTTGCACCCATGGTGTCTCTGCTATAAAGAAAGAGGCATGCAGGACAGTTAACTGCCTCATAAAGCCAAATCGTATGCTCCATGCATTCCATAGGCCTAGCTATCAGTGACAGTGGTTTAACCAACAGCTAGTACACCTCTATCACAGAATCACAGAATCACTTAAGCAGGAAAAATCCTCTGAGATCATCAATGCCAACCTATGGCCGAACACCACCATCTCAACTAGACCATGGCGCTGAGTGCCACATCCAGTGTGCAACACCTCCAAGGAAGGGACAGCAACATCACCTCCCTGGGCCGTCCATTCCAGTCTCTAATCATCCTTCCTGTGAAGAAATTCTTCCTAATGTCCAGCCTAAACCTCGCCTGCAGCTTAAGCCTGTGTTCTCTCACCCTGTCGCTGGCTGCCTGGGAGACCAAGCCCCAGCTGGATACACCCTCTTTCAGGCAGCTGGAGAGGGTGATAAGGTCATCTCTGAGCTTCCTCTTCTTCAGGCTAAACTAACAGCCGCTTCTCATAAGACCTGTGCTCCAGCTTCCTTCTTTCCTTGCTCCTGACAGGGTCGCAGATGCCACGGCGGCGTCCGGGATGGGAGAACCCTTAAGCACAATTGACAGCGACCCCGCGGTCCGGGGCGGGGAGAAGGCAGGAAGGGAGGCTGATCCTCGGAGAAACACAGACTCTCACCAGGGCCGCGCTGACGCTGTGCAAGGCTCAGCGCTGGCTCAGCCCGGGGGCTGCCGGGCTCCGCCGCCCTCCGCGCCCGCACCTCCCGGCGCTCGCTGCTCCGTCCCCGGGCCGGCGGCCGCGCCGCTCCCCCGGCCGCGCCGCGCGGCACCCACCTGCGGCGCCTCCCTTCATGCCGCCGCCCCGGGCTGCCCCAGCGGCTGCTCCCGGCCCTCACCCTGCGCCAGGCGCCGCCGGGCACTCGCCGATTCCGCCCACCGACCCGGAGCCGTCCCCGGGAAGCTCTTCGCGCGCTTCCGCCCCCGGGGGAAGCGCGGCGGCGGCGGCGCTTTCCGCTTCCGCCCCGTGCCCTTGCCCGTCCGTGTCCCGGCGGGATGTGGGCGGCGGCGGCGCGGGGCCTGGCGCGGGCCGCGCTGCGAGGTGAGGCTCGGGCGCTGTGCCGGGGCTGTAACGGGGGCGAGGGCTGGGGCCGGGCCGGGCGGGGCGGTTGGCGGTGGTCGATGAGACGTGTCCGTTTCTCTCCGCAGCTGGCGCGGCACCGGCGGCGGCACGGGCCCGGCTGGCGGGGAGCTCCGCCGCGGACACTCGCCGTAAGTGCGGGGCCGGTTTGGGGGCGCGGGGCGGAGGGGCCCGAGGCGTGCGGTTGTGCCGCTGCCGGCCGGCGGGAGGGCACCGAACCGGCCCACGGACCTTCGTGGGCGGTGGAACCGCTTTAGTGAGCCTTCGGGAAAGGGTTGGTCCGGTTACCCGAAAATCCCAGTTGCGCAGAAAAGCGGCTGTGTTGGTAACCGTGCTTGCTCTGGGTTCCTGTCTGCATCCTCTCTCACATGCAGGGCCCAGCCTGTTTTTTCTGTGCAAAGCTGTGCCTGGGCAACAGCCTCAAAGCCCCTCATCTCCCTGACCCTTAAGGGCTTTTGTTGTATCAGTGAAGAAACCCACCCCAGCAACGTGAGCTGCAAAAGCGTTTTGATTACGAGGGGCTTGCTTAGATGTTGACACATCCAGCAAAGTCAGAAAACAAGGCCCTTTCTAGACCCAGGTTGAATGACATGAGCAGTTCCTAAGTTCAGATTGTTCTGTCACCCCTGCTGCCCTGTTTTTCATCTGGCTATTTACGTCTCCATCATCTTGTTGAACAATTCATGCTGCTCTTTAGAGCTGACTAAATTTTAGCACTGACACAAGTTTCCTTCATTATCAAAGTGTTTAGTTCCACCTTCTGTGTAACACAAGTATGTTGCTATAGCATAGATTCCGACAGATGGCTAGACTGGTTAAAGGGAGTTACTACTCTTATTTCTGTAGCGTTCTGTATTCCCTGTCATAATCTTAGAAACTTTCTTTTTCTCCTTAGCTACTGTCAGACCAAAAAATGAAGCAGAACAGAAGCAGCTATGTGCTTTTGGGGAGTACGTGGCTGAGATTCTACCCAAGTATATCCAGCAAGTACAGGTAGGTGATGTTCAAGAAATTGTTCTTGTGGTGGGACAAGATCCAGCGAACGCACCACTTTTTTGTTACCTGTTCAGAGAAGTTGTTCTGGGGAAGAAAAATGGTCAGAATTCCATGAAAAGTACTGCTGGTTTTAATCCCCTTGATCTGATGCCTTTTTGTGTCTGCTGTGTCTCTTTGTTTGAGCGTTCTGCTGAAATCAGCATCACGTTTGGTCCTGTTGGTGTTTGTACTCATGCCCTTTCCAACTGTTCTGCTTTCATCAGGTGACCTGTTTCAATGAGCTAGAACTTCTGATCCATCCAGATGGGATCATTCCCGTCCTGACCTTCCTTCGTGATCACACCAATGCCCAGTTCAAATCCTTGGCAGACCTGACTGCCGTTGATGTCCCGTCTCGGCAGTACCGCTTTGAGGTAGGAACTGCTCACAGATGCAGTACTTGTGCTGATGGCTCTGGGTGCTGTTGCAGCTCTGACCACTTTCTTTGGTTTCTGGCCGTGAGAAGAAAGTTTCAAGAGTTGTAGATAGAATTCTTTAAGTCAAAGGCCTCCAGCTGCTGAAGAAGTGAAATATTTTTTAAATTCAGTATTTTTCTTTCAAAAATCAAGCTGGTAGACTCATAGAAATAATAGAAATATAGACTCTAATTTATTAATCTTTTCCAGTCACTAAGGCAGTATCAAACAAGGTTTTAAAACTCCTTACAAATTTTTGGGATCGTCTTTTCAGTCTGCTTGTAGTATGTCATAAACAGCCTTTGTACTAGACTTCATCACCATAGATGTTGGAAATGTTCCTTGGTATCCAACTCACTTGCTGAAAATTAAGTGTATTTTTTCTTATTTTTCTCCCACAGATAGTAATTGCAAGAGTGACTGATGGCCATTTTCTTTGAGACAGACCATTCATTGTCAAGTGTTTCTCTCTTTAAGATTTAGTATCTCTCTTTACTTCTTTGTCATCAGTCATGTTGTCTAAGTCTCTCACAGCTTTTGTCACACTCCTAAGGACCAAAGTGATAAGCTTTGGAACCTCAGTTGTAGGAGTGTCTTTTAGTGGCCAGCTCTGAAGTGCTGAATGCGATCCTGCTCATAAAGAATATTTGAAATAATCCTTGTGTGGCTTTGCTTAGGCAGTGGTGTACTGCAAGGAGGTCCATAAATGCTGCCTGTTCTCTGCCTCAGATTGTGTACAACCTCTTGTCGCTGCGCTTCAACAGCCGGATCCGTGTGAAGACGTACACCAATGAGCTGACACCCATCGACTCAGCAGTGCCTGTGCACAAGGCAGCAAACTGGTATGAAAGAGAGGTGAGTGCTGGTGTGCTTGGGAACAGAGTCTTTGTGGAGAGAGGCTGTATTTTCCCAATGTAAGTGATTCCCCAAAGCCCTCAGGAAGAAGGAGAGAAGTGTTTCCCTGGCCGCCTTTTCAGAGTAGGAGATAAAATGGTGTTTGATTTGCTTTTGAATGAATACCTGCATCAGTTTTGCTGGTGCTGTACAAAGCCAGGCATGTAACTGAAATTTTATGGACATAACACATGCAGGTTTTTGGGTTTTTTTCAAATACAATTCAACTAACTTGGCTCCCTTTCATTTAGGTTTGGGACATGTATGGTGTTTTCTTTGCCAACCACCCTGATCTAAGGCGAATCCTCACAGATTATGGGTTTGAGGGCCATCCATTCCGGAAGGACTTCCCACTCTCTGGTTATGTGGAGGTAGGAGATACAGCCATGTCTAAAGTTACCAGGTCTCTCCAATGATCTTTTCCAGTTCCAGTACAAATATGGGATTGCTTTACAATTACTTGTCTGTTTTCCAGAGGAGTTGTATAAATCTGCATAGAAATTTGAATTATCACAAAAAATATCATCCATAATAAGGCAGCCTAAGGCTGCAGAAACTGAGCAAATGTTATGTGCTGTATACCAAAGATACTTGTCAGGCAGAGAAAGTGCTTCTGCTTTCAGAATGTTTTCTGGAAGATTAAAATTTCCACTGCAAAACTGAGATGTCTAGAAGGATAAAGGACTGAACCCTTCTTGATTCAGTTGGACCTTCATTTTGTTGATGTTTGTAGGCCCAGATGATAAAACTGATTAAACTGACTCTTGCTGTTTACCATTTACCTCTGTGTGCCAACCACAGGTGAAATGAGAGTGGTATCTGTCTAGTTTCAAATGACTGCCCTGTAGGAGCAGGTGTATTTGGTGTAGTGTTAAGACTGAGCTGAGTCTCAGAAGGAAACAGTGAAGTTCTGCAAAAAAGAGGCTGTTTTAAGAAATATAGAAATAACAGAATCCTGCATGCAAGGGTAAGGCAGCATCTCTTCAGCTGGGGTTCAGAGATCTGGACTGGCACAGTGAGGGTAAAGCAAGCCATCAGAAGTATCTGGTACTCACCTGCATTCCATCCTGATTGTCTTCTTTTTCTCCCATTTTTCTGAGTGTTATGCAAAAAATTAGAACAACTAAAACCACACAAATGCCATATTATAAAGATTCATGAGTGTAGTCCTCAGCCATGCAGGCCCAGGATGGGCCATCATATTTCAGTGACTCAGGAGGAATTCCTTTGTCAAATGACATATTAAATGTGTTATTGCACATGAACTTCATGTGGACTGTTAGGGTGGGTGCTCCTAATTCTGGGTGCTTAGTCATGGCACTTGAGGGGCATGGCAGCAAAGCAAAGAGGAGGGTTTTCCTGGGCACTCCAGAGATCTCAGTCGCATCTGGAGAGCTCTTGTGAAGTAATGAGGAGAGCTGAAGCTGTGGCAGAGGCCTGTGGTCCTGTGTTTTCCCCATGGGTAAGTAGAGTTGTCTGCACAGAGGGTGGTCTGGGTCATTACTGTCTCCCTGCACAGCAGACATGCTGCAGGAGCAGGGTGCAGATGATGGCCTGTGTCCTTTGTGCTGTCCCAGGTGCGGTATGATGACGAAGTCAAACGGGTGGTGGCAGAGCCTGTGGAGCTAGCTCAGGAATTTCGCAAGTTCGATCTGAATAGCCCGTGGGAGGCATTTCCTGCCTATCGTCCAGCTCCAGAGCCCCTGAAAATAGAAGCAGGAGCCAAGAAAGAAGATGCCAAATAGCAGCAGAAGGAAGCAGATGTGCAGCACCATCCTTTCTGTTCCAATATAGTATTTATAATAATAAAAATTGATATGAGATGCTTGCCTGTTGTTATCTCGTGAACAATGTTTTCAAACTAGATGAAAAGCACAAGGCTCTGGAATGCTGATTTACAGTCCTTATGATCCAGCTGGTAGATGTTTAGTTAGTGCTTTGAATTGTAAATCAGGGGATTTGTCTTTTTGGTTTGCAATTGAACAGAGTGCAGGCATTGCCTGTGGCCCAGTGTTTCCTGAACACTACTACTGCCAGCAGTCCCTGCAGGTAAGCAGGTAAAAATCAGAACCTGAGCACTCCCTAGACACTGCACGGAAGCAGCTGTGGAGTTTGGACAATGGGACAACAGTTTCTTAGCTCCAGAATGAGTGTTGGGAAGATGGTGATAATATGGCAAAAAGGCAAAGCCTGTAAATGCTACTAATGCAGTTCCTGTCAGGACAACACAAATGTATGTGGGTCCAGACCAAAACAATTATGGAAATCTCTGTTGTTTCCATGGGAATTAGGTCACTGCCTTTTTTCCCAACAGAAGGAACTGCAGGTAACTTCTGATGTGATACTCCCTCAGTCTGGGTTTCACTTCATAATCAAGCAGTCTTTATTTTCTCCAGCATCTTCAGAGTGTGCTTTCTTTTTCCTGCAGCCAAAAATATACTCCTCGCTTGTTTCATAGACAAGAGTCTGTATCTTTTTGTCAGTATTGCAATTATTTTGAGCTCTATGATACAATAGCATTACCACTTTCTTTGCTCTTATGGAAAATCTCTTTTTTTTCCAAAAAAGCTGGAAGAATGCTGTAGTTCCAGTCCACCCACCACCTGTTTGAATGGGATTACATTACAGCAGTCATCAATTAATAATGTCCCTTGTCCTTGGTCCAGAAAATGCATAATGCTGTTCTGCACCAGAAAGCTGACAGACTTCATTAAGATCTGAACACTGTTGTATAAGAGACTTCATAAATTAATTCACAAACGGTTTGTAGAGAGTCCCTGAATTGATACTTAATATTTTAAATTCTAAAAGAACTAATTAAAATAGGGGTTTGGGAGAGGTTAGGGTATGGGATGGAGGAAGGGATACAACAAGATTAGATTCAATTAAAAAAAAATCCTACTTGCTGTGACTAGAACGTGATCTTTTTCCAAGAATAAAGACTGAACTGTATTCTAAGAATTGGGGTTCATATTTGTTTCTGCCCCAGCCTTGTAAGCATGGGCTGGTTAATTTTTTTAAATTTATTTTTAAAGTTTTGTTTCAGCTGCTGTGGCCAGCAGTGTTTGGGATGTGACTCAACAGTATTCTCTGGTTAAAATAAATAGCATTTGCCACTCACCTTAAAAGTTACAGCTCTACATGGGAAGGAGAAGTGAACACAGATCTGCAGAAGTCTGGGGTTTTATGGAATTCTTAGCTCTGTTTTGGATCTGTCTTCAACTGAGCAGATTAAATAGGAAACAAACTCTAGTTCTTTCTACAAGATGTTCCACAGTTGGTTGTTTTCTTTGCAGTGGCTCTCAGCATGCTGATGCCTATTGGGCAAGACAAAAGTTTCTGGTGCCACTTCTATCACCATGAAAATTCTTTATAAACCACATTTCCTTTCTGTGTGCTCCTTTATCTCAGGTTGCTTGAGACACCACACCAAGACTTACGGTCTATATATTATAAAAATTTGCATTTCCCAGTATGGCAAGTCAGTCTGATGGTAACAGGAAAACTAGGAAATTTGCCTTTTAAAATTAATGTTTGTGCAGACAGAGAATTTGACCAACATCAAGAAATGTCAGACACAATACCTGTCAAGTTAGACAATATGCAAGGTTTGCCCAAGAATGTGTACCCTGGAAAAATAGCCAGCCCTGTGGGATCAGGCATTGGCTCCAGCATGTCTTCAATATGTGGAATAGTTGCAAGTAAACCTGAATCTCTTCTCATTAGTGAAGCCTGGGAGATCAGGAAGGCTGCAATTTACTCACCTAGGCTCATTATCCCAGGGCACAAGAGGTTGCACAGCCTCAGAGAATACTTGTGCACTCTGCTTCCTCTACTGCTCCTGAGCTCCAGAGGCCGTTTTCCTCATGGAGCCTGCTCACTCTGGGATCCTTGTGGCTGTGGTTGGTGGACACTTGCTTTGTGCTGGACAAGGCTGTGGTCAACTTGGCCAAGCACAAAGCTGTCTTCCAAATCCTCTGTCCCTGCCTGTTGCATAGTGCAAGCTTCTGCGGGGTTTATTTGCCTGGGTTGGATTCCTCAGCTGCAGGAGGATGTGGGATGAGATGTAAGTCAGATGTAGCTGACTTACAGACATATATACAGAAGAGAGATTTTCTGGTACTGAAGGGATAGATAGACTTAAGGCAATGACTCACAGTCACTGTGTTGAGCTTCTCCAGCTGAGTAGGTTTTGCTGGTGTTTTCCAGAACTCTGGCATTTCTCCCTACAGCCAGGCAAGCAGACTGTCCTCCCTGGGATGTGGCTATTGACAGTGTCTACCTACCTCAGGTGCAGTAGGTGTGGTGGGATGGGGCCCTCCCTGTCACTTTTATGCAGCTCATTACTCTTTCAAGCAGTAGATGCTGCTCACAAACTGAAACAAAAATACAAGGAAAGCATCCTTGTAAGGACTGGCTGTACCTTACCTGGAAAATACCAGTATTACAGAGGTCCTATCTGGTTACAGTCAGTGCTTCACTCCTGCTTCCCTCAAGGTTTTCTTACTTCTTCCACTCCAGTAACTCAAACAACACCTTTCCTGGGAGTCACATATGTTCTTCTTCCTTCCCCTCTTTCTGCAATCTTCTTCATTCCCTGAGCATCTGCCAGACAACATCAGGCTGGGGAGCAATCTCCCCAAATTCCGGGTGAGACAATGGAAGCAAGCGGTTTCTTCAATTCCACTGAATTGAGGAAGGATTTCAATTCAAATTGAAGGAGAATTTACCTTTTGTGAATGTGCTGTCTCCTTGAAGTCCTACTTCAAAGAAAGTCCCCTCCTAAAGAGGCTCTTCTGGCACCACACCTTGTGCCTCAATCAGCATCCAACCAGTTCCTGCAGTTTTTGACCCCTCTTCTCTTGCTCTCATTTCCCATGTTCCTGCTTCAGGAGGTCATGGTGAAAAAGAAGAAACCAGTCAAGTTGTCCCTGCATAAACCTGGCTTGTGACGTTTTGAAACTGCTCCAATAACAGATGGTGTGGCCAGGGGAATGCAGAGTGGCAGGGCTGTGATCAGCTGTGAGTACCTGGCAAGGACAAAATCCTTCAGGAGGAGCAGGTGCATTGCCTAACATTGCAGTCGTACATGCAGGGGCTTTGTGCAGCTGTCAGAAACTCAGCCTTGTTTCTGTGCAAGTATTGCTGCTGTACAGACAGCTAAGGAATATGTTTATCACTCTAAAATGGTCTTTCTTTGCGGGACAGTGAGGTAATTCTACAAAATTCCCCTAGCTCAAGGCAGCATCCACACTGATGCTTGTCCCTCATCTGCCACTGTGTCAGTCACCTGAGCACAGCCCCAAGGCTCCTCTCTCTCCCTCCCACCAACGTGGCTGTCCTCCTCTAGGCACTTCAGCTGCAAGCTGTTCCTAGGAAATTCTCCAGCTGACAAAATCATGTACAGCTCTCACAGATGTTGGCCAAAATCCTGTTGGGCAATCCTCTTCATGTCATGTGCTGCAAGTTAAAGGGAGGCTGTTTCATGGCCTGCAAAACACAGGGGTTTTTCCATAGTGGCTTCTAGACAACATGCATACACTGTGGCCTAAAAGGGACTCTGGCACAAAGGAGAAGGCAGAACAATCCCCCTGCACAGGTGGGCCATAAGTGTCTGCCTCTGGGGTAGCTTGTGATTCAGCTTAATGAAAGAAGAAAGGAATGCAACTGAAGAGTAAGCAGCAGAAAATCATGAAAAACTAAAGCAGTGCAGCATGACCTAAGATACCTAAGCCTATGACAGAAAACACAGGTCTTGCTTTGAATCCAAGCTGAGGGGAAGAGTGGTACTGGATATTGTGGGCCCCTCTGTGGCTCCTCCATTATGTGCAGGAGGTAGTACCAACCAGGACATCATCCCAGCCGTTAGTACACTATCTTGTGACAGTATGCAATGACTGATGTCCTGTGACTTGACTTGCTGAGCAAGAGATGGACTTCACCTTTACCTTCTCTCTTTTCTAGGCAGACTTCTTTCTCTCTTTAACCTGAGAGAGATGGTATTAGTACTCATTTATACATATTACTGCATATTTGTATAACCCTGGCATTACATTCTGTGCCATACAGAGTAGAAATACAGAACAGTTTGACTGGGGACTGGGCACTAATAAATATGTAAAGACGTGCAGAGAACAGATATCTGCTGTAAAGTGAATAAAATTTTGTCTATATAATTTAGAACATCTAAGGCAGACTGTGCTCACTGTAACCCAGACATCCACTCACAGGAGAGGACGATGAGGCGCTAAAGCCTGAGCCACTTTGATACTTGGTGTTTGTTAGGTCACTTTACTGAGTTCTCCCTATGGGGGGGTGGGGGGTTGATACAGAACCGATAGTGTCACATTTCTTCTGCCTGTTTGTATGTTTTGGCTGCTACTGCCCTTCCATGAATCTGCAGTCTGCTAGCTTTATCTGTTTGTGACATTCCAGGATTGTTTTCAGATTTTTGAACCCAGAAAAAGGAAAACTGAAATGTGACAGAGGCACTGTGCAGAGATGGAAGGGACTAGGGGTTCCTCACTTCTTAAGAGGCAAACAAACGTGTAGTGGAATTTCTTGCAACTAACAGTTTCCTATAATCATTGCAGTGGAAAGTCAATCTTCGAAAAGGAAGCTTAAACAATTCTGCCAAAAACATCACAACAAAGTTTTCCAAGTTTCCAAAATATGACGGAAAATATCCTTCGGGGTCAACAAGTTGAACTGCAAGCCCTTCCCAGGGCTGTGACCAGAAACACAGAAAGATGGATCCTTTCCAAGAGAGGCTGCTGGGATCCGAAGCAGCACGGGAAGACGCCCCAGGCGAGCTGCTGTGGCTTGGGGCGCGGAGCGGGTGGCAGCTGCTGGGGCAGTGCTGCCATGGCCCAGGCACAGCTCAGCTCCTGGCTGCTCCTGTGTGTGTTTGCTGCATTCCAGAGGCTGACAGGTAGGGAGCACATCTGTTAGCGACACGGCTGCATGGCTTGGCAGACCTTTGTGCAATGCCGTTTGTGTGATGCTTTGCCGCTCCTTCAAATGTGGCCCGAGGCCTCAGGAAGCTGCACTGGCACGGGATAGAGCTGGAGTCCAGCTGGGGGGGTTTGCTGGTGGGGGCACTGGTACCTCCTTGCAGGCTGAAGACCTGCTGCTGTGTTTGGTGGCAAGGGGAGGATTTTCTTGCGTCTCCACTGAAAAAATAATCTCCTGCAATACTGTTTGTGGTTTTTTTACATGCTTTTTGGGATACAAAACCCCACCCAACCCTGCTGAGTGATAAAATAAGTAAGGATTTTCCCTTCCCCAGAGGATAGTTATGTTATTATTTCAATACATTATTTGTTATGCTTTGTTAAATTTTTCTCTACTCAAAGAGAAAAAGTGTGTATTTGTGAGGCAGTTCCTAATAACGGCACTTTGGCACCTAATCAACAAAAGCACTGACTTTGCAGCCAGTCAGACATCTCTCAGGAGAGGGGTCTGTGAGGCGAGAGCATCGGTACTAGAGACAGTACCACCAAAGAAATCTTCAGATGAAATAATGCTTTCACCTGAGCTAAAAGCTTTGCTGGTACATCTGTGGAGGAGCAGGAAAAAGAAGCTACATCCCTGCTCACATTCCAAAGCCACAGCTGGCTTGGATCACAGAGCCTGCAGCTGTGCAGAGAAACAAACCTCTGCAGCCTGCTGGCTGGCAGTGCACTTTTCCAAGCAGCTCGTGCATCTCCCTGAAAAGGTCTAATCAAAAATGGAGATTTGGAAGTATCTTTTGGTAGCAGTCATCACACATGTATAGTAATAAACATTTTTCTACTTTTTATATGCACCTGCTGACTTTAACTCTGGGGTATTTAATGTAAATACTCTTTTTAAAAAATATATATATATATACACACATATATATATATATATTAAAAAGCCTTCATCCATTTAAAAATTAAAAAAACCCATAAATATATCAGAGAGCTTACTATTTTATATGAGCTTTTTCCATTTCATGTTTCTTAACCTGAAGGATGAGTCTGTAAGAAGTAGAAGAGAGTCTTGGCTACCTCATGACACTGATAACACAGAGGAGGGAAGGGATGCAGCCTCTCCCTCACAGTCCTGGACCAAGACTGCTTGTGCCTCCTTTTTCATACACACAAAAAAGAAATAAAATAAATGCAGACAGTTAAAGCACTATAAGCATCAGGAAATGAAAATCAAACAATTCTTAGGATTAATGTGACCTTCATATTAAAAAACTGCCATTCCTCTGGCCTCACATCTATTTTTCCCAGGTTACATGATGTCATGCATCCCAGCAAGTAATTAGCTGGACATCAAATCAGCCATAATGGATCTGACAAGGTTTCTTTTATCCTCACACTCTTCCAGCAGCAGAAGCTTAGGGAAGAAGTAGAAAACTAGAATAAGCATCAGTTTATATTTCCAGCAGCAGCTTGAGGAGCCTGCCAGCATGCTCCTTTCATTGGGCAGCATTACTTTCTCCAGCAAAAACTGCTAACCAACCAAACCCACCAGCCCAAACCCCATCCATTCTCGGTGTGAGAGGCTTCCTTGCTGCCTGTCAAAGCAGTGCCTTTGCTGCTGTATGCTTTAGCTCTACTGGCAGCACTAAAGGCTGTGATATCCAAAACCTCGCCTCAACCGCTGCTGCTTCTCTTAAAAAGCTTGTTTTGCTTATCAAAATCCCGTGGTCAGCATCTGTCATATTTGGCAAGCTGAGTGGTAGCTCAGGAATGCTGAAGACGTTATTGACAATCAAACGGCAAAAACAGTAAACAGGAAGGTCTTGTGCTACCAAGCTCTGTCTGATGTCTTCCAGATGAACATCCTCACAGCGGCACCAACAGAGCCCGTCGTGGCCCAGAGGACGCTGGCATCATGTTAGAGGTCTCCTGAGCACTGGGGGCCCTGGGCCGAGGCACTGTCAGGGCCCATGCTCCCACCTGCCCGCACGTAAAAACTCACCCGTTCTGTTTGTTCTCATCCCTGACGGATTTCAGGAGCCCCTGGAGAATGCCTCGTCGATGCCTAATAGCATTTGTGCTCCCTCCCCGGGCGGGGTGCAGCCCAAGGCGGCTGTGCCCCACGCCGTGGCACCTCACGGGGTGTCCGCGGAGGGACAAGCGACCATCCCCGCTGGGCTTGGTGACGGCCGAGGCGGCCGCACCGGGGAGCTGCTGCAGGCGGGACTGCGGGGGGACAGCAGGGGGGGAGGCGAGAACTACACGGGTCCCACGGGGAAACGAGGTGTGGGGCCGGCAGAGAGGGACACGGAGCGGGACTAGGCCGGCCGTGAGGGAGCGGCCGCCTCTGGGCCCGCCCGAGGGCTGTTCGGCCGCGCCGCGGAGGGCTTTGCTCGCAGCGCCTCTGTGAGGGATGGGGCTGTGCTGGGCTTTCCGTGACAGCGCTGCTCCTCTCTTCCAGATGCTCTGGGGAAGGCTGGATATTCAGGCCAACGGGTCAATCCGTCTGCGGGATGAAGAGCTGGCCTCCCTACGCCCGGCACGGCGCTTCCTGCAGATTTTAGAGGAGGAAGTCCCCAAAACACCGGCAGAGATTGAGCAGCATCTGAGATATTATTCACTGACTGACACTCCCTTGCCTCCGACAGAGTTTGACCGTCTCCTTTTCACCAGTGTTTACAGTGCCTATCAGGTTCGCTCCACGCAGGGTCTGGATAAAACCCCTTGGATTGGCTTTTTCTCTCAGCTGGTTGATGAAATCTTTCGTGACCTGTGCAAGGGGCTCTGCCCTGCAAATACCACTCTCCTCCAGGCTTCCTGGCCTTGGAAGGAGAAGCCTTCACATTTAGCATCCCTGAAACATTTCTATCGCTCTAACCTGGCCAGGACCAAGAGAGACACCTAATGAGGGAACCCACCGTAGGAAAGGGCACACCTGGCTTCAGCTGCCTTCTTGGTTATTTTCAATGCTTTCCACAGTATGCAGGATTTCAAATAAATATGCCACACCTTTTTGTCCTGCTTTCTGCACTGTGCTGGTAACCCTCTCAGGATTTATGCACAAGCTTTTATTTTTAAATGAAAAAAGACAAAACTGTAAAGTGCATTTCTCTCTTTTCTGATTTTTTCCTAAGTGGGCTGTGCTGAAGGGGGCAGTGCTATTTAGATGTCTTATCTATCTTGACCACTGATGCTCTGGAGAGATGGTTTGGAAGTATTTTTCCAGGATATTATGCTGGTGTCACAGCTGACTTCATTTCAGATAATTCAGTTCACTTTCCTTATATTCTCCCTGTGGTTTCAGACAAATACAAGATCTTCTCTCCAGTAGCAGCTAAGCAGGTTTTGTTGTGTTCCATGATATAGGTCACATATTTAATTTAATTTTTCTCCTCATGTGGCATCATATTTTATATGTCAACAGCAATTTCCCGTCTCATGTATTCATTTTTCTTTAAAAAGCAATGTGAAAATGTATGTATTCCACAAAGATTTCTAGTATTTGCATATCATATTTACACATATACACAGCTTTGTTTCAGTTATCATTTTGGAATATGCTTCCTGAAATCTCATTTAAATTCTGAAGGATCCTGACCTAGTTATTTCTTCAGCAGATTTTGCCTCTCTTCTATAAAGTGTTTTGGTTTTTTTTGGTTTTTTTTTTTTTTAATACAGACATGGCATTTTACAAGCCAAACATAATAAATACATAGTCTCTATTCTCAAAATCAGAAATATAATTATTTTACAGAAAAACATTGTTAACATTTGTCTGTCTTAAACACTGCAGTGTGGAATGAAATAAATATAATTATCTCCTCAGGAGGGTTTTGATTTTGGTTCTTTTTTCTACCGTATTTCCTGCTACCACTACAGGAACATCAATTTTGAACATTCATTGCATGTGCTTAATGGGATGGGATCCATAATTTTCTTTCTATCAATATAATTTTTCCATGTTCGACAAAAGAGGCATATACGACCTTCAAAGTGGGAACTGCAGTTTCTGACCTAGTTAATCTTATTCCAAGCCATTGTAGCCCAACAGATGGAGAGAAGAAATAGTAAGGCAGGAACAAGGAGCCTGGGAGCAAGATGCTACAGACAATGGTTTTAGAGGTCAGTTTAGGATTATGACAGAAGGAGATACATTTAAAACAGATTGTTTGTTGCTGGATTTTTGTTTTGTGTGTTTGTTTTATTTTGGTTTGGGGTTCTTTTTGTTTGTTTATTTGTTTGTTTTTCACCCCAAAGGATATAGGAATTAAAATTAGAATTTTATTTGAAGTAAAACTTCTTGTCTCATCTAATGTTCTATTATTCTTATGCTGGTTTTTTACATACTTCCAATCTTTACTCTTCACCCTTTTGCCAAATATGCCCCCAGTCTTTAATGTCTAGGATATGTAAGGAGTGACAGAGGCAGTGAGTGGCTGCATTCAAGTCCAGTGTACCATCAAAAAGCTGAGCTGAGATGGCACTAGTGCATTAAAATACTGTCTTGCTGGAGAATGTACAGCCTGAGCCATACGAATATATGGAAAAAGGCTGGGTGGGTTGGCTTGTGACTCGGATGCCAACACACTGCTTTGAACTCAGGATTTTGTTAGGAGCAGTTTTAGAGCATTGCTACCTGTTGAATGGATTATAAAGCATACTGAAGTGATGCCATGAAGCTTTGTACATGCTTAAGATGATGCACTTTTGCAGTTTATGTATTTTTGGGGTAAAAAAACAGGGTTTAGCTCAAGTGAAACAGCACCAGTGGTGCTACGATGAAGCCTCCTGTGCTCCCACTACCTCCTCAGCGGATCCCGGATCCCGCCGGGCGCCCGTCTATTTGTCGGACTGTACGAACACAGCAGCGTCCTCTACAACCACAGCAGCCTCTCCACAGGGAAAACTCTCGGTGGAACTCGGCACGTACGACACCACTGAAACATGGATGCTGAAAACATCACCCGCGGCTCCTCTGAGCCCGCCTGCAGGAGGCTGTCGGTGCAGCCCCTCGTGTTCGAGGGGCCCCTTTCTGGGCAAGGGAACGCCCCTGCGGTCAGCAGCGGCACTGCTGCCGCGGTGCTACTCACACTTGGTGCTATGAGCCTGCTCCTGATCCAAATCTTTAGAGATTTAAAAACACATTTCTTATTCTTCTTACTTACCTTGCTTCTGGGCTTTCAGAGCATGGTCCATTCACAGATTTGAGCCCTTATCTTTCACTACAAGAAGCCTGCGGTTTTGTTTGTTTCTAAATGTGTTCTTTACATTAAATGGAAGCTGAGATTCTCAATCACAGCTTCTTGACTTCATCTACATCAGATAAAGAAAAGCACAAACCACTGTGAAACTTGCAATAAAATCATAAGAGGTACCAACCCTTCACACACACAAATGATTAGAGTGTACACAGACTGGCTCAGTAACACATCCTCAGCTCGCACAATTACCATGCATCTCTCTCACCTGAGCTCAGTACTGGCTGGTACCTCACCCCTTGACAAGCACACAAGTCTCACAAAGTAGCAAAAATTCAAACGGAGACCATTCTCATCTTTTGTATTTTTATTACATTCATTTCCATTACATTTATTCCCTCCCTGGATAAACAAGGAAAGTCACCATACCCTTTTGTCTCTGGATGCTGGAGGTCTGCAGTAACATGACTGCAGTAGCTCTCTGATCCTCAGCATCTCACTACAGTGCCCCACCCCTGCCCCAAAACTACCTCATGCTTTATGTTAAATCAAACACCAACACGGGACACACAGCTACAACCTGAAAGGCCTCTCTACAGATGAATGGCACACACAGCAGCGGCCCTGGACACAGGGCACAAGCGTGCAGCTAAGGAAAGCACTGGACACATGACAGCATGCTCAAAGTAGAGGATGATATTCAGAGAAGCTGTACCCAAGTTCATGGCACCTTGGCTCTTATGTTCCTTTCACAGCTGCATTTAATTGTTTGACCCTTGAGGTGAGTTGGCACCTGGCAGCCACTTTGGCTGAGCCTCTGAATAGATGAGGAAGCCTGTGAAGGTGATGTACTTGCCGTGGTTGCTGTAGGCACCATAGCCATCATGCTGATGGCTGTAGAGCCAAACGGTGTCCCCGTATTGCAGAGGCAGCATGATGCTCTGGCTCTGCATCTCCCGCCGCTTGGAGTGGTTGTCATCATAGATCATGGCCTGCACCTCATTGTGGTTCTTCATCAGTTTCACTGACATAGTCTTAAAGGGCATTTTGCCAATGGTGAAGGAGAAATAGTATGCACCAGGAATACGGCACGTGAAGACGCCAGTGGAGGAATTGAAATCTTTTCCAATATTCACGAACTCTGTATCAAATGTGATTGGCTCGTGCTGGGTTTGCTTCTCATCTGTCCCCAGGAGACTTTGTGAGCGGGCAACAGAAAACGCAGAGCGAGGGTCTTGTACCCTCTTTGGCTGGTCAGACAACACGCGTCGCTGTGAAGCTTCATTCTGCTCTCTGGGAAGTTGCTGAATTGTGTGAGGGTGTGGCCCGAGCTCTTGAGAGTCAAGAGCATTCTGGAAGAATGCAGAAGTATCTGGATAGATCAGATAGCCATTGAAAGTTGTATAGGGCCCCACGTTGCTGTAAAGAGCGTACTTGGGATCTCCATGTAAACGCAGCCACACTGTGTCCCCGTAGTCAAGCTGCAGCATGGCACTCTGGCTGGCCACCTTGCGTTCCTTGCGGTGATGTTCGTCATACACAATTACCTGCACCTCATTCTTGTTTCTCATCAGCATGACAGACAAGTTTTTCTTGGGGTATTTCCCAACGGTGAAGGAGAAGTAGTAGGCTCCTGGGATCCGGCAGCGGAACAATCCAGTCTTGGGGTCAAAATCATTGCCAATATTCACATACACTTTGTCAAAGGTAATCACCATCTCAGAGCTCCCTTCCATGCTGCTGGTTCTGGCCACAGAGAAAGCAGAGCGAAATTCAGTACTGGTGTCTGCTGGGAAGCCATCTGTAGGAAGAAAAGTCATGCAGCAAAGGAGGCCAAAGATGATCTGAATGTTCAGTGTCATCATTGTATCTGGAAGAAAAAAAAAAGTATATTTTAGCAGGAATAGCATTAATTTACAGCTCACACACAAGTTGAAATCCAGACCTGAATATTGTTAAATAAACATGAAGATCTATGTCCAATATTGAGAAATTTCCAGTGTGTTCTCTGAGCAGTGTATGGGACCACACTGTAGTTCTGATCCCAGCACCACTTTCATATTTTCCTATTGAGAGCTGGATCTTTTTTAACCTGTACTCATGGAAAGAAGAAGCATCTTCTCCTTTGAAAGCCTGACTATCCTACAGCTTGTCTGCAAAACACCATGTTGTTCATACTTCAGAGGGATCTCAGAGCTTGCTGGGGGTTTGCCAGAGCTCCCTTTTGTTGTACCTTTTTTTATTCATAAGACCATGGATGAAACAAAGCCCTACACAAACCCTGTATTATACAACTGAGACACAGCTGAAGGGCAGGGAGAAGAGGACATATGCTCTAGAGATTCCCATGCAGATGCCATTGCCTTGCAGTGCAGTAGTTGTTTCACAGGATGTGGAAGCTGGAAGCCAAGTAAGCTGGTAGATCCCAATATCCCAACATGAATCTGTGAAAAGTATAAAGAAATATGAAGAAGAAGGAATGTTTAGGGAAGGAAGACAATGGGGAAAATTGCTGAAATAATAAAATAAAAGAAGGAAAAGAAAATGGCAAGTAAAAGGAAAGTCTCCTAAAGTGTACAGTTTCTGAGAGAGAACTGAAATACCAAAAATGGGGAAACAACTCCCTAAATGGATAACAGAACAGACAGTAAAACTTCTTTGACCCTTAAAAAAGTTAGAAGCTAATAGGATTTTCTGGATTTTTTTTTTTTTTTGGACTGAGGCCAAAAATTATCTATTAGTGCTTTCAGACTGGAAACAAAACTGCCAGTCTTTCCAGTGAGAAGCTTCTATTTCTGTCACCTCTCTGTGCTTATTAAAATATCATTCAGGCTAGGAGGCAACTGCCTGGTTTGCAGTCTGCTCCATCTGTCACCCCAAAACTGGTGCCTTGCCAGCCTGCAAACAATGAATTCACAGACCAGCAGAACAGAAGCAAAACATGCAACTCATTGAGGGGGGAGGGTTGAAGACAAATTCTGCATTAAAAAGGACAAAGGGGTAAATATTTGAATCATCTGAGATGGCCTAGTAATAGAAGTAAGGCAGACAGAATGCACATAGACTGTGAGGTGGCAATGGGATCCTGCTTTGGCAAGATGTGATACCTAGAATCACTCACCAGCAGGAATTCAGCTTGAACCTTGCTCTTTCACACTTGAGAATAAAACTGAAATCTGAGGTGCAGCTTTAATACATAAGAACCCCAGAATAAATTAGATTCTCAATTACATGAAAGTGGCACACTAGCAAAGACTAAAAGAAATATCCATCCATGTCCCAATTTTACCTTAGGTCACTTCTCTCACAGACATCTGTAGCAGGGCTCTCAGCCTAAGCAGGCTGATAAGTTTGTCAGTGAAGGGCTGAGCAAGGAGAGTTTGCTGTTCAGTGGAGCAAGGACGGGCTGCTGATCAGTGAAAACACTGAGCAAGGATAACTGAGTGATAACACTGAGCAAGGATAACACTGCTGTTCTTAGTGCTGAAGAATGCTGAGACCAGCTTGACCAAACTCTCCCCCCCACCACAAGGACATGCAAGACTGAGGCTCCCTGACCCAGGCTGGGAGCAGCAAGGACTGTGCAGGTACTGATTTGGAAGTCGAAGAGAAGAAACTAAAAAGCTGCCAACACATTTTTCAGCAGGAAGCATATTTTGCTGAGTGAGCCTGAGAACACATAATCTAAAAAATGCCTGTTTTGAACACATATTAAAGTCAATCACTTTATACTATAAAAGGCCAGTGTCACCTTTGCACAACAAAGATTTCTAGCCTGCCTCCCTAAGGTGTGTGAAGATCCTTCCTTTCAGTGGGGACGCTCCTCAAGGTTATTCCTTGAGGCTGAACAACAGAGATTTTCCCAGTTGTTGGTGTGGGTAAGTAACATCAATCTCTGCTTAACAATTATTCTGCTACCTTGAATATGATTGCTTTAATATAATTGCTTCAAAAACAATGCACTAAATCAGTAGTAATAGCGATCCATACTGTGTAGTAAATGATTCTGATTAAGTTTTTCCCCCCCCAATCATTATTGTAATAAAGTAAAATAAATAATTAATTTTATTTATATAAATATATCTGGTCTGCCATCCTTAATTCTGCAGGATGAAGTTGTAGAAAAACTCAATTAAACCTGTGTAACTCTTTAGATATAAACCGTAGACTAAGTCTGGGGCTAAGATTGTGTCCAGCTGTACCTTGGCTTCTCTCTCAGAAAGAATTTAGAAAGGGAGTCCTTTCTGTACCTTGTGGCTTCTGTTCGTGAAGGGAGGGCTTCTCTAATAAACTTTGTCTGAAGCTCCCATTCTGCCTGTGACATCTCAGAATTTTCCTCCATGTCCCTGAATTCAGAATGTTTTTCCTGACCTAGCCTGCTCCTTCAGGCCTCCATGGGCTGCACTAAAGGTTGTTGAGAGAGCTGAGTGATGTCAATTTGAGGCCACTCTCTGTCATCTTTGAAAGGTGATGGGAGAGCAGAGGAGGTCCCTGGTGACTGGAGATAGGCAAATTTGGCACCCATCTTTGGAAAGGACAAGTGACACTACCTGCAAAACTACAGGGTGGTTAACCAGTTAGCCCCTCACTTTGGTCCCTGGGAAAAATCATGGAATGTTCTTCTTAGAAAACATTTCTAGTCAAAGGACATGCAATTTAGTACACATTATTTAATTGAGCATGAACTAATCAAACTGATTGCTGTCTTGTGGGAAGGGATCAGTGGATGTCACCTGCATTTCAGCAAGGCTTTTGTTTCAGTCTCCCAGAGCATTCCTCTATCCAATTGTGATGTTAGATAAGTGGACTACTAGAACAGTGAAAAACTGACTGGATTATCAGGCTTGAGAACTAGTGTTTAATGTTTAATTTCAGATGTCCTCTTCAATATTATTTATCAATGTCCTGAGAAGGAGAAAGAATGCCCACTGATCAGTCTGCAGATGACACCAAAACAGATGGTTGAACAATATACTTGGAGGCACAGCTGCTGTTCAGAGGGACCCAGACAGACTGGTGGGATGTACTGAAAAGAAATTCAGTGACAATAAATGTGAAGTACTGTACTTGGATGGACTAACCTGTGTGTTGGTACAGACTGGTGACTGACTGGTTGGAAGTTTGTCTGAAAAGGGTCTGAAAAGGATCTGAAAAGGATCTAGGGCTCCAGGAGAACAGTAATTTGTAGCTGAGATAGCGCTGTGCCTTGCAGGTACTGAAGGCTTACAGCACTCTCGGGTGAAGAACAGAACACAGCCAGGAACCAGACTGTGATTCTCTCTCTTCAGCTGGCACTTGAGTGACTCCAGAAGAGGGCAGCCAAGATTGCTGAGGTCTGAAGCACCTGCCCGACAAGGAGAGGCTGATTGAACTGGGTTTGTTTAGCATGGAAAAGAGAAGACTTTGGGGGGATCTAGTAGCAGCCTTCCAGTGCCTTTAGTGGGTCCAGACAGTGCAAGGTACTGCACTGATGAGCATGGTGGAAGAATAACAGACAATGGTTATAAAATCCAAAAGGGAAGACTCAGACCAGATATAAGCAAAATAATTCCATGATGAGTCAACTAAGAATGTAACAGTTTGCTCAAAGAGGTTGCAAGATCTCCATCCTTGGAAGTTTACAAACAAGACTGGATTAAGCTGTGAGCAACCCAGTCTGCACTCAGAGCTGGCCCTGCTTTCAGCAGGAACTTGGACTAGAGACTTCCTAAGTCATGATTCCTGATTCTGTAACTGAATCCCATAGCTACTACTTCTTGCATTTAAAATTCACTCCCTAATAACCCTAGCCATGGCACTTACATGGAATTAACCAGCTAACAGCAGGTCTAACAGACAGATTATTTTCCATCCAGCAAATTGAAGCATATTCAATGAAACAATTAATCCATATCTAAGTGTCACACATCTGCTTCCATGCTGTCTTTATTTTCCTTTAATTTGTAGTTTGTGTGTTCCTCAGGGCAATGACTGTCTCTGTTCCCATGTCTGTACAGTATTTGGCTACTGCTGCCATTTAAACAATACTAGTCGACCCTAATATCCCACCAAGAACTAAATCTCAAACTGTCACACTCGTGAACCCAGCTGCTGGTGCAGCAGTATTATTTTTGCAGGGTGCTACATCTAGCATGGTAGGCTCATTCCAGCTTCCAGCTTAGAAAACCAAGCCCTAAAGGCAAACTTATAAGGGCTATTAGATGTTCCAGATTCATACTCATTCATTGTTATTCCAGTGATCACCATGGTGTGGCTGCATGGAGAACCAGGATGACTGTGACATGGCTGCATGCTCTTGAGACAACAAATGACAGGAAAGGATTTGGCATTTGCATTTGTAGCAACAAGCCTGCTTCCCTGAAATGCTGTCTGTGCTCTAGACCTTGTTCAGCATATCCAGGAGTCAGGGGGGATACTGAAAGCACATCAGTGCTGGCCAAAAAGCACAGAAAGACAAAACAGACCAAGTTTAATAAATGTGTAGTCAATCTGACCTTATGAGCTTTCAAATGACCATTATCCTTGTTTCTGTTTGAAAGCTAATTTCTCTGTAATAAAGTAATTTATTAAATGTTGGATCAGTCAGTACAGTTGCAAAGACCCTCTGCTGCTGCTGTCCCTTATTTATCAGCTCTTTCCAAAAGCGAGTCATTTAAATAAAGCAGTTAATTATGCTGCGCTTCCATTAACAAGTTGTTTCCTTGACAGCTCCTACTCACCACTTTCAGCACTATTTAGGTTCTTTTAAAAATAATGTGGAAAGTATCTAATAACTGCCTCTCAAACTAAACCAGTCTAAGAATAATTTGCCAATCATTAGGAAGACACTTCCAGCTAAAGGGGTTCTATAAACAGAGGCAAACTGTGACAGCATTTGGACTTGAGTATTGTCATTGTAATTCTGAAAGATAAAGCTGCCAAAATGCCCTGTTTGTCCCACAAAAATTGTTTATGGTGCCCAAGTCTCTTTTACTGGTATACTTTTCTTCTGGCAGGGAAGAGATAGCACCAGGGATGTGAAGCTGGCTGTGGACACTGTGGCATCAGCCCTGAGTTCATGCTATGATTGAAGTGTTAAAACTGAAGAGTAATGTAAAAGACCCAGGCTAGAGATGGAAAATGGGTCTTCAGCATGTGGCAGCTGTGTTATTCTCATTACATTTACACACAAATCAGGGCCCTTTGTCCCCTACCCTGCCATTCCTTATTGTCCAAACACCACAGAAGCATGGAATGAAGCTAAGCAGACCCAAGGGACAAACTAGGTAAGCTACTGCTTTTACTTTAGGCAGTACCAGCAGGGAGAGCAGGCCACAGAGAAGTCAAGAAACTAATTTTGGAATAGGAGGCACAAAACACATGATGCAGCTAAACAATCCTCAAAGACACTGGCATTAAATTAGTGACCTGAAAAGAAGGGGCTAAAGTGGTACTGACTCACATAGTAGAACAAGAACTTCAAAACTTTCTTGAAAAGAAAGTTAGAATTCACCATCTGCATGGCCCAGGAAATTTTAATAGCTTTGAGTTTGCTGGAGGTGATTTTTCTGTCCTGGAACAGAATCAATCCACCAGTGAAAAGACAATTAGTTTTACTCTTCTACTGAGACACATGGATTTACAAAAGGACACTCAACAATAGAAAGGTCACCCCATTTCTACACTTGCAGGACAGACCTACTTGTGAAACCCACAAGGGTTTTCTTTTTATTCCAAAATATTAATTATCCAGATTCCCTAGTCCTACCTTATGCAAGAGTCCTTTAATTTCAGTGGGAGTTTTGCCAGGAATATCACTGAAGAATGAGATATGAAACAAAATTGAAGCAGTACAATTGGATCAGCTGTTACTAAAAGGTTTTTTACATCCTGTAAGCTGCAAGAGCAAAGCCCTGTTCTGCCTAGCTCTCACCCTAATATTTAAGGACAGCTGCAAATGTTTCAATTATTTGGATCAGTGAAAGCCTGTGTAATGAACATCCTTCTTGGACTATAGTTAGCAAGATTTCTTTTCCCAAGATACCACATACTGTCTGTTCCTCTCATCCAACACAGATTAAGAGCATCAGATAATGATGCAAATGCATCAGTTCTTCCAACATCAAAAAGAAATTAATTGTAGCACATCCTCAAAAGCAAAATCTGTATACGAGTACATGAGTAACCAAATCAGTGATTCATTTATGGCTCTGACCTTTTTCAGCTTTTGATGAATGTGATTTTCTTTTTTAAATTCTGGCACAATCCTGGGAGGTAAAACATTGTCTGAAGCATTCAGGATGCCTTTTGGAAATGATATGTCATGCCTTGAATGACAGACATATATGGCATTAATATAGAAAGTGCTTAATTTTGAATGTTTCCCTAAGTCAAGGGAGAGTCCTTTAACATAATAAACCAACTTCTGTGTACTCAAAAATCCGTGGAGAGGCAAAAATTATTTTCAAGTGCCTCAACTCCAGCCATACTCAGGAAAAGGAAATGGAGAGACTTTTTTTGGCAGAAGCCACTACTGTTACCCTGCATTTCAGAATATGATGAAACCTGCTATTTCAACAGAAGTCCTAACAACTCTGGTTAAGCTAAAATGATGTTATGTGAAATTATGTAATTACACTGACCAAAATGAAAACATGATGGTTCTGACATTAAGATTTTTCTTCTTTAACATCATTTTGGAAAATTTGTCATACACATTTGAAGCGCCAGGGTGATACACTGCACCTGCCTTTTTGGCTACCATTACATTTTAAAATATATTAATTTAGAAAAAATCGTGTTTTAGTAGAGAAGAATAAATCCTAGGGGGGAGCAAGGAGTTATTCCAGCAAACTAATGCTTTGAGATGTAATAATTTTTTTCATCCTTTTCTAAATGAACACATTACACAAGTCCAACTCTCCACCACATACACACTAATCAAGAAAGCAGGACTAAAACTACAAAGCAAAGAAACATACTCTAACATTGGCCAGAAGTGGAAGAACAGAAAACACTGCTAGAACATTTGAGTTTAAACTGTAGTTCATAAAACGTGTTGAATACTTTAAAGTTGTTTGGCACATGCAGTTAAACCAACAGTTGAAAAGCAATCATTGAAATTACACCAGCAATAAACAGTGAAAAAAACTGAAAAAGCCATTGATGGGAAGGAGTTCAGTGACAAACTGCTCCTGTGAAAGCAGAGGCCAGAGGAGACTGGAAACCACATCTTGAGAAAACCAAAAGTCTGTTGCTGTGCAGTGTTTATTCAACACTGCTACCTTTAGACATAAAACACTGAGACCATTTCAACAGCTGGAATTTTCACATGGATCCCACTACAGTTACAGTAGTACCCAAGTTAAGCCATCTCTTTTCTCAGCCCCAAACATAATTTCCTTTTTAAACCTGGTTTATGTGTGCATTTCTTTTTCTTGGTGTGCACAAGAGATGCTGAGACTGTGGAATGAGGTGCTATTGGAGCATTTCATCTCTTCAAGCAGGAATCCTACTGCTGCACCAGAAGGCAGATCACACTGGCATAAAGGATTAACAAAGAGTCTGGCCTGGAATACCAGAAGGTATTTTGAGAGGCAAAATAAAGTATCTGACACTTTGGCAGCAAATACCGTAAAGATCTTAGTTAAGAGAGTGATAGAGGAAGGCCCCAAAGGCAGACTGCGCACTGCAATCAAGTTCTAAGAGAGGACTCAGGGAATGCAGAGGATGGACTAGAGGGCAATTTCCTTGTTCCAGGTGGCTGGGCTAGAAGCCATGTAGCAAGAGGACTTTTCCACAAAAGTCCTGGGTGTTTTTGCCTGCGAAGGTAAAACCATATGAAGCAGAAAGACACTGCCAGAGACTGTACCAGCAACAGACCTACTGGGATGACAGATACTTTATCAGAAAGAATGCTGAGTACAAGCAGTGAAATTCAGGTTATTCCAATGCAAAATTAGTCTTTAAAAATGGACAAAACTTATTTACTGGGTTTTTATTTTAAGCTTCTCACCTGGCTTAAGATACTTAAATTTAATATGATGGATGTGGATATTAAAGATGTTTGCATGAGTCCAGAGGAGGGCTACAAAGATAACCAGAAGGCTGGAACACCTCTTCTATGAAGACTGGTTGAGACAGTTGGATTTGTTCAGTTCAGAGAAGAGAAGGCCTCAGGGTGACCTTACTGCAGCCTTTCAGTACCTAAAGGGCTACAAGAAAGTAGAAGACAGACTTGTCACAAGGGCATGTAGTGATAGGACAAGGGGGAATGGCTTTAAACTGAAAGAGGGTAGGTTTAGATTAGATATTTAGAAAAAGATCTTTCCTGTGAGTGTTGTTAAGCACTGGAACAGGTTGCCCAGAGAGCTGTGGATGTCTCATCCCTGGAAGTGTTCAAGGCCAGGCTGGATGGGGCTTGGAGCAACCTGGTCTAGTGGAATGTGTCTCTGCCCATGACAGGGGGGGTTGGAACTAAATGATCTCTAAGGTCCCTTCCAACCCAAACCATTACATGATTCTATGAAATAAAATGGTTTTATTTCATCATCTGACAGAACTGGAATGAACAAGCAAGACCCAGTTAGTAGCACAGCAGTGCTAAAGGAGAAGGTGAAGAGGAAGGCAATGACTATACAAATGAGAGACTTAAGAGACAATGAGGAAGAAAACTCAGAAATGTTTACCAAATACTTTTCTAGGTTGGAGACAAAAACTGGGAACCTAAGTAAAATGTAAATGGGTTCAGCATCCCAGACTACTGCTGTAATTTTTTCTTTTAGTAAGATTTTGTACAGGAAAAAGAGAAATAATTTTCCCAATAATGTAAGAAGCATAGGGACTTTAAAGAGTTCATACAGAAAGAAAATCTGTTTGACAGCCCCACTGATCACAAGCTTATTAAGGCTTTCCTGAAGTGGCAGGATAGTTCAAATCCTTAGAGACATTAAAAAAAATAAAAATCTCTGCTTGAAACTCAACTGTGTAAACTGAGCTGTGAGTGACAAAGTGAAAACACTAAGTAGAATCAGTACTCTGGAATTTGTACTAGTATTCAATTTGAATTCTAGTCCCTTTATTCTTTCTGTTTTATTGTTACACATCATAGCTTTTTCTAGCAGTTTTTCTATACTACTTCCTTCCAGTGAAGTAAGGTTTAGATCTCAGGAAAATCTCCACTCCCTCTGCTAACAAATGAAAGTCCAGCAACAGTTCAGAGAATATCAGTAGGTGTTTAGTATAGGTAAATACACCTACAGTATAGGCAGACTTTTTTTGAACAACACTTTCCTCTGTGGACCTAAGCAACAGTTTGCTTCAGTGCAGCTGAATTAATATTTTCATCCTCCACTCACGCTCACCAGAAGAGGAGGTTCCTGGGCTATTCTCAGAGTTAATACCATATTTGTCAATTTTCTTTAAATCCTTAGTTGCAACAAATACTTAGAGACATTAAAGTAAAGGTCATCAAGATGAGAGTAAATATTGCAGTTAAACACAGGCTGTACAGGCTTTCCTTCCTATTCCCTGTTGCCTTCCACTTTCATTCACATTCCCAGTCATCCAGCAGCATACTATGGCACCATCAGTTGGGCAAAATCTTGCAGTGATTCCTTCATGTTCTTCTCTCATTTCCTCACTAAGAATGAAAGCAACTGTTAATAGTAGGTTTATTTGTCCAGCAACTAACAGGAGCCTGTGGGACCTGAGCCCTACAAAGATGTAGCAAACAGGAAAGCAATTGACATTACAGGAATTGCAACTTTTGTGTTACACCTTCCTGTTGAAGACTGTTGCCCTAGAAATTGTAATGATATTACAAGAGATACTGGAACCTGGGGTGTGCTCTCAAGGCTTGTTTGTGGTCCTCTATATAATGGTCTTATTTTTTCCTTCTGTGAGTTTGTGCTCCTGCACTTTGTATCAGCCAATATATGATTTTAATTTAATTGCAATGCAAGATCCTAATCAAACAAAACCAAGTTTTAGATTTTTCTTTTCTGTTTTCTTTTATAGCTGCATAGCCACACCTTCTCCTCCTTCTCACTTCACTGGGCAAATAATCATCATTTTTTCCTGGAACTCTGCACCTGCAGAAGCTGTTTTCAAACCCTTCCCCCACTCACTGGAATGCTGTCCTCCAGTCATTTCTCTAAGACCTGCCACATCACCCACCTGAGTGAAAGCTAGAGGGAATATGCTGGTTCTTGCTAGTTAATCATCAAACCTCAAGTTAGGACAAACCTGTGGAGTCCAGCAGTGGTCCCCTATGGGAATTAATGGACAGCTGAGTGCCAGCTGGGATTACATGCCATGACAACAAAAACCATTTTTCTTTCATCGTTATGTCTGAACTCTCTGTCTGCTATGGGCTGATTTAGCAGTCCAAAAATTTTCACAAGGTGGGTAAATCTGGTATCAATCCTGACAATCTGCAGTTAACAGAAAACTGTCAAAAAGGATGAGATTAGTTTTACTTTGCTTGATAAATTAGCTTCTAATGCTATGTTTTATACTGACTACTGTCTTCTGACAGTAGGCTTTGCAAATCTATCTGAAAAAAACCCTCAATGTACTGGGGCATTTTCCTACAGGAATGCTGCTTTCTTTGAGAGTTTTTTAGCGTGTCTTGACAGGTAAGTCAGGAAAACATGCTGTCTTTTAATATCTGCCATCACACTCAGCCAAAAACCCACATTCATTTCTTTTCACACCCTGCTGTTTCATTACTGTAAAGAAACTCAGAGAACACTGAATTGCACTGCAGTGCTGCTCTACACTGTCAACATGCGGCAACATCTCAATTTGGAAATTCACTGAGCTCTAGTTTAGTGAAGAAGGTGATAAAAGGCATTAAGTCCCATTTATCCTTCATCTCTGCTCTGGCACTTTCATTTCTGCCCCTCCTCCTACTGGGTCAGGACACAGATCTGAATGAAAAGTCTTGTGTGAGGAAAAAGGGGTGTCAGTCAAAGTCCACACATGCTAATAAGTCTTATTTCTGGTCCCGTTCTCCAACTGTCTAACTGGATCATAGGATTGCAGAATGATTTGGATTGCAAGACAACTTAAAGCTTACCTAATTCCAACCTCTTCCCATGGGCAGGAAGAACTTCCACTAGACCAGGTTGCTCAGAGTCCCATCCAGCCTGGCACTGAGCACTTCCAAGGATGGACATTCACAACCTCCCTGGGCAAACTGTTCCACTGCTTCATCACCCTCATAAGAAAGAATTTCTTCCTATTATCCATGATAATCCTGTTGCTTTTGTACCCAGTGAATTGGTAGACAGATCAAGAAACAACCATTAAAAGGATAATCACTGCCTGGGACTACCCCCATTTTTGTCACCAGACAGTTGAGACCCCTTGAGACAGAGACTTCCCCTGGTATGGAACAGAAGTTCTTGATGAACACTGAAATTCTTCAATACATATAGTGACCTATAGTGACAATTAAAAGCAGCAAAGTAAATCAGCAGGGTTAGTAATTGTCATGCTTATTAATACTGACACTTCACAACCAGCAATGTTCCCCATTTTCAGTCTTACCTGCCAAATCCCTTGTGACCAGACCTCTCTGAGGAAGATCTATAGACAACTGGAACCTGAGCTCTTTCAATTTTTTAGCCATTTTACTAGCAATTATTTCTCAGAAGGCTATAGCTGTTGCAAATGAGACAGCCCAAGGCTGTGAATTGATATTTGATATCTTCAGGAAACCACAGTTTTTGATTCCACTTTTAAAACATTTAGTGTATTTTGGTCCATTGATTTAATCAACTTGTCATCTTTTTCAACAGGGAACTGTGAAGTTCCTCCCCAACACCCTGCATAAGTCAAGTTTTCACTTCACAAGTTTTTGAACCTGGATTTTTCTGTAACAATCTGACACAGAGGTGCTGCCGCCTACAAGACAGAATCTACGTCCCTGGAGGGAGGGACAGAGAGAAGCAATGCCCTCAATACACACATCCCTTTACAAGGTTTTTCCAGTATCTGCTTTCTGGCTTTATATTGCTTGCAGTATTTAAAAAACATCAGTCCCTCATCATGGCAGCAGAAATGTTTGTGTGATTATTTCAGTAAAACTCCATCTGCACTGGGGAGCTGCTGGTAAAAGGCTTTGGCATTGCCCTCAGAAAGCACTGCTGGACACTGCTGCTCACTCATCAGCTCCTCATTCACAGGGAGGAAGCTCTCAGTGCCTGTCAAGTGCTCACACATTCCAGGCTCATCTCTGTGACCAGCCAGGTTCCTCCCAGGCAAAATTGCCTTTGACAGCTTGAAGCTAATGCCTCTGATTTTGCTCATAGGAAAAGAATTTTGTTAAAATACTGAAATAACAACTGCAGCAATGCATTGGAAGGTTTTACCTGACTTTTAGACTCTAGTTGGACATAATATAAAGAACAGGAAGGATATGGCTGCTCTGAACCTGGCTATGCAGATGCTTCATTTAAAGCAGGCTTGGATGTCATTACTTTGCATTAAATACACAGCTCATACTGAAAGAAGGGCCATCAGCAACAGCCTACACAATTTCCTTAGAGCCACACAGAAATTCCAGTCATGCACCTTAAACCCAAACATTCATATTCAGTTCATATTTCAAGACAGTGCTTCCTCTATTCAAATTCTTTCAGTCCCCTATCTTCCTTGTAGCTACATCTGTCTAACACGTCTCCTTTTCAAGATAATTATCAACATTTTCCACCAGGAGAAACATTTACCATCTGCAGAGCCCCCTCCAGCATGTTCAGTATTTTTCTGCACAGACTGTCTCAGATTTCCTCACAAGTTTCCTGGAGAATAACCCCTTCACCTTGTTGTCTCCTCCTAATACTAAAAATAGGATTTTTTTATTTTTTTATTGTTACATTAGCTATATTTGCTTTATCTCCTTCCAGAACCACTTTGTTCCAAAGCTAAATTTCCTTTAGCAGTAGATCACTGTAAGCCTTCTTCTGGATACCCCTTCTGTCTATCAAATAAGGACTGGTTCATGCACTCACCTGAGAAGTAAAGACAGTAAAAGCAAGGATGGGAAGAGGAATGATGAAATAAATTCAGGCAAAGCAGTATAAGCTGATGTCAAGCACTGCTCAGTCCTTGGGTGGAAGGGATGTGAATTCACTTTGAAATATCTGGGCCATCAAGTAACTGGCTTTCTAAGCATATAATTATTTTTCCCAAGGTGTTCCAGCAGTAATGGAAGATGGGGGGAGGGGGAAAATCCATCACAGCTTATATAGTGTCACAGTTTGTGCTCACGTGTCTCAGAGTAAATAAAAAATCAGGATTACCATCAATTTATGGATAATTCCAGTGTAAGAGTGTTTAAATTACAAGAGGTTATTATGCTAATATGTTCACCCAGAAACAGTTCTAGGAAAACAGGCTACTAAAAAGTGCAGCCTAACTCTTAATTTTCTCCTTGTCTTGTTCATTCAACACAGATTCTTTCCAGCAGTTGCTTTGCAGCCTTTAAGTCCTAGAGAGTACCTGTTTTCACAGAAAAAAAATCCCTATTGCCTGCTTGCTATAAAAACACTTCCACTGCTCCCAGTACGTCTTTAACTTCTCTAAGAGCTTCTCTTTTTGTCTGAGTGAAAAGGTCTAAAGCCTGAGGAGAGAGAAAAATCCCTCTCCCTTTAGAGGATTAAAATATTATTTGGTTGGATTCAGAACGTGTTCTATTCATGATCTTATGTGCAGCCCACCACTTCAGCATCCCAAAGTGTTGATCATTGCTCTCTTTTTTCTTTCTACCTGTCTCCTCACAGAGTTCCAGAATTTTTCACCATGCACAGGGGACTGTCTGTTCCATTTATATTAAACAATATATGCTAAACCATGAGTACTACAGGACCTAGATTTTCTCTCCCTGGATAAATGCCTAAAAATACAAATCATAGGACTATGATTTATTTTATTCCTATTCTGAATTCCATTATTGTATTTCATTTTACCTCTAAAAGCCATTTTTGGACTACAGCCTTTCATTCAAGGAATAAAATACTAGAAGAGTTTGTATTTTCAGTTCAGATAATTTTATTAACTGCTAATCTTGATTAATTTTTCTTCTTCCATAGCATTGTTTTCAGCATTCATAAACGTGATCAAGCATCTGCTCCAGGGAAATCAGAATGTTCCATTCCGTCCCCTTTCTTCTAAAAAGAGAGACCTCTTCTAACTCTCTTCTAGAAAGCTCTTGCTCCTCTTTCAGGCTCTTTTCAGAAAGAGCTGGTCTGTGGTCTTAGTGCTGTGCTACCCCTGAATATCAGACAAACATCAAAACAGGGCCAGCAGACTTCTTTTATTTCATTGACATGAAATGATCATGAAATGATCTACAAATGCTAGAAGAATGGTCTAGAGGAGAACTTAAGACACTGAACAGTCCAAGGTGCTTTCCCATTATAGAATCACTAGCCTTATTTGATTCTTGACAGATGATTGTCTAATCTGTGCTTAAAATGTCTCCAGAACCTCCCTATATCAAATATCCAACTGTTTTTATTATCCTATGTCCTAGAAAATTATTCTCTTAGTTTAAAATAATCTTACTTTCTGCTGCTTCTTGCTTTCTGCTCCATCCACCATGAGCCTGAAGAAAAGATCATTCCCCCTTCTATTTTTTATCTGAAGACTGTTATACTCCCCTGTCAAATTTCTAGTCTAAAAATTACAGTTATTTCAAATCATCTTGCAGGTCACATTTTTCTGACCTGTGATGAGTCCTACCACCCTCCTCTGGACTCCCTCTGATTGAATTGCACCTGTCTCAAAGTGCAAAAACCAAAACTTTGCACAGCCCCCAAGCTGAGGCTTTGGCCTCAGAGCAAAAGGATTGCTTCATGTTTTCCAGACTTCCATGTCTTTTACATATCCTAGCAAGACGTTTGCCTTTATTTGCAACAGCATGACATTGACTCATATTCAGCTTGTGATCTATCATAACATATTCTTTTCTGCGGAGTTGCAACCTAGCAATTTACTTCTGCCTTGTGCTTATTTAGTCAGTAATTTCTGCCTTATTGTAGTGCCTTGTATTTATCCCTACTGAATTTAATTCAGGTATTTTCCTAGAAGGTCTTCCAAATTATTGGAAAATTTTGAATTCTGGTATTTTCCTCCTGCACAGTACAAGTGTCACAGTTTTATATCCCTGAAAAATGTGATATACCCACTCCTTATATTACCATCTAGGTCCTCTAAGGAAACACTGAATAAAAGCAGATCCAGGTCACCCCAATGCAGCTACTGTGTCAGTGTTTAGCAGCTTGTGGCCTCTCTGAAGGACTGGCACATACTAAAAGCATACATATTTTGAGCTCTGAATCTTCTGATATTTAAAGAAGATCTGCCTGTTCAGATAATCATGTTTACCCAGTTTATAGCCTCTTTTACCAGCTATGCTCCATGCCTCACCAAAACAAATATTTGCATTAATGTGCTAACCATAGTCAAGAATCTCAACTTTTACATTAAAAATACCCAAAACCCAAAATCTCTCACTCTTGTTCTACAAATAGCCTTTAATACGTAAACTGAACAGAAGCCAATTCTGTGAGAACCGGCTGGAATACTGACAAAATTATTGGGAAAGATGTGACCATTTATCTTAATAGATTTAGGGGTATGATAGAAATGCCCTAATTTATTACATTCACTGTAGTTACAACAGCAGCATACACTTCAAGGGCAGTACCGAGGCAGCTGGTTGATTTCAATGGATTGAACATTTCCTTAGCATCTGCTCTTGACCAATGACTGCAGGATCTTTTCCTCGGAGCTTAAACACCAGCCATGACAGTCACAAGCAGGCACACTGCAGACAGTGAGCCTTTGTGTACATTGGAATAAAGATGATCTGGTATTCCTCCTGACAACAGAGGCTTAACTCTCTCGTCTAGCCCTGACTCTTATTCCAGTAGTCATTACCACAGAGCCTCCAAATTCCTTAATTCAATATGGACAGTTTTCCTGGCACAGTGGCTGAGGCCCTGGCACAGCAGAAAACATGCATGGTGCAAATTAACCAGCTGGAGGGTAAAGAGGGAGAAATAGGGCTTTATAAATTTTCCCTGTTTCCCAGTGGGGCCCTAGTAATCAATTATTAGCCCCTGGAGTAGTCACTTACTGCTCGCTCTGTGATCATCTGATTCTGGCAGTGTTACCTCTGCTGGAAACCTCAGACCTTTGATTAGATGCAGCAGGAATTCCTCCTTTCTTCTCTAACCTGTCTGGAGGAAACATGCAACTAGAGAGAAGCTTTACAGGGACAAGAACCCAGGGGTACACTTGGTATTCACAGAGCACCAGCAGCACAGCATTTGTGTAGTACTGGCTTATTTGTGTTGAACACAACACAGATTTCCTTATCTCGGAGAGGGTCAAAGCAAAAGGTACAGAAAAGCTGAAAGTCCTGACTTTACTTCCACTAGGGTTGGATGGCCAATGGGATTTATACTAAATTTCTGAGTGCCAAAAGAGAAGTAAGAGGCTTTTAATTCCTACTGGGTGAAAACTGGAGCCAGTATTTCAAACATTGTAAGATGAACTATCAAATTGCCAAGCCTTAATGTGTCCCCCAAGACAGTTCAAAGAACCTCACCCCTATAGTTTGGTCAGTAAACTGTAATTCAGTGAAACATTATTTTCCTTAACTGTGTACCTTGGAGTAGAATGCATGCTTCATACTTTGGTGATTTAAAAAGATAGCTGTATGGAAGAGTTCAGGAGTAAAACCCACCAAATCCTAACATCTGACCTCAGATGCTGATAACAAAGCCCTACACTTCAGCATGTATAAGACCATAGCAATTTTAAACTCTATTTTTTTCTCTATTCTTTTGCTTAAAAGTCAATGCAGAGTTGAGTATCTCTTGGAGGGAGACATTTCTCAGCTGAAAATATTATATTCTCAGAGGTACTCAACTCCTTAGAAGTCTCCTGTCACTACCAGTATCAGTTCATTTCAATGCTTTCTGCCTATAACTAACCATAAGAATGGGTGAAATTCTGGCACAATGACAGTAATCACTCAGAGGCTCACTGCCTGTCCATTTTCTGCTAGCACTGGCCTCTTTTTCTTTTGGTCTTTGTATTACAGGGTGCTCTGCACAGAAGGTTCAAACTATCTTGTCTCTTTACACCTTTGACATATAATTCTTCTCTGTGTGCCTGTGTTTATCTAGGTTACTTTACACAAAAGGTTATAGGTTATTTTATACTAGTCTTCAAAGAGCTGGTGATGAACAGGCAGCCTTGCTGCTCTTCTGAAATACAGCTTTTATTAAAATGGAGACTATAAAAGCTATCATGCACTACATGACTACAGGTCACAGGATAGTTATCCTGTTTTTTCACAAGTATAGCTGCTGCCATTGTGGGCCCACCCAGCCTTCTGTATGATGAATAGTTCACAGTTTATGAATGGAGAGCACAGCACAATGGATAGATGATTACACAAGTAAAATATAAATAACATCAACAACACAACTAAAACAAAAATAACAACAGGGTTCCGAGTTTTGGTGCCAAATCTCAGGTTTCAAGGTATTTTATTTCTGCATCTGTTTCTTCACCCACAAAAGAGCAAATGTCTATAACACCAACAAATTGTCAGATTTAAACCAATTCTATATCAAACCCATAGGTTCTCCATTATGGTAACCAAATGCCCTCTGAAGGCATTGCTTCTTCAGATGAAAAATACAAAACTCATTTGTAGAGCCTAGTCCATGAACCATTCAGCACTTTGAATTATAGCTTTTTAGAGGGAAACAGAAGGAATGCACAGGGTAATGCTGCTCTATTGGGAATCTTCATTTTTCCTTGACATAGTTCCTAGTGCTACAAATTAACCCTTAAAAATGGCCAGACAAGGAAACAGCCGCCATATGCCAAGATAGGATTGCAGCCTCACCGGTGTGTTTCAAACTCTTGTTACACATGGTGTCCCTGGAGAAGAGAAACTGCAGAAGGTTGCAATAGCATCAGAATGAATAATTGAAGCTCGGCTCATTCAGAATGTGCATAAACGGAAGGGTCACAATGCTGCCTTCTAGTCAGCCAGCAGCGCAGAAACTCACCAGCGCCTAATAGAAACATCATCTGGAGATACTGACCTACTTCTCTGGGAGCTTTTACAGAGGGGCTTGAGGAGACCGACAGTGGGATGGCCAAGCACACAGAGGATTAAATCGTATTATCTAATAGGAAATCATACATTACAGAATCAGTTGTATATGCTACTCTTGGAAAAACCCTTGTGACTTTGTTCCACCGAGAAAACAGAGATCCATGCAAGATTAATGCTATTTCCCACCTGAGAAACTGTCCCTGTGGGAATTTGCCAGGATGCTCTTCCCCATGGCGAGTCCCTGGAAGGTCTTCTTACCTCATCTCCATGAAAAGTGGGGCCAGAATTTTATACCTTTTCCCATATAAACTCCACAGCCATTAAATATTGGGAATGATAGGTGTGAGGGAGGGTAACTCGGGCATTTCCCGCTATTGTCCAGCCGCTCGGTGGGAACGGAGGGAGCGCAGCCCGCCCGGGCGGCCGCCCGCGCCCAGCCCGCCGCCCCGAGGGCCAGGAGCTGGGACACCGCAGGGTGCCCCGAGCGCAGCCCCCCTTCTGCAGCACCGCGGCGGCCGCCGCCACAGCCCCGACGGTCCCTCCGCTCCGCACCGGCGGCCGCCCCTCAGCAGCCGCGGGGCCAGGCCCGCCCGCGGCCCCGCTCCCATCGCCCCTGTCCGAGCGGGGGATCCCATCTCAACGCCCGGCCCCGCAGGTGCAGCCCGGCCCCAGCGGCGGCGGCTCCCCCGGCACGGTACCTGCTGCGCCCCGCGGCGGCGGCTCCCGGCGGCGGGGTCTGAGCGCGGAGCGGAGCGCGGTGCGCACCGCCGCAACCCCGCCGGCCTCCGGGAGGCGCCGGCGCCCGCGGGCGCTGCGGGCCGGGGAGGCGTGTGAGCGCCACACGGACAGGGGGGACCGAGCGATGCGGCGCTGTGACACAGCCGGGCCGGGCTCCCGCCGCCTTCCCGGGAGGAGAGGGCGCTGGGGACGGGCGCCGCGGGATGATGCCCTTCATTCTGCACAGCGGCGGCTGAGCCAGGCGGGCGGGCTCCCCGCGCCGCTCCCCGCCCGGGCGCAGGGCACCGGTGTGGCACCGGCCGGGCCGCCGTGGGGCGGCAGCGCAGCGCCCTCCAGTCCCGGGCTGAGCCACTCGGGACGGGGCTCCCACCCCGACCGTGCCGATGAGGGAGAGGAAACAGCCTTAGCTAGACCAAAGGATGTGACTAGGAGAAGCGACAGGCTTTTGGCTACCCAAGATGATGTTCATGTCTGACCTTCTGCTCTGGAGATCTTTGTGAGTCCCAAAGCATGTCTATGGACTAACTGTGTTATTTGGTTTATCAAAAGCTTGTATCTCTCTCTAGAAATCTTGGCTTGCCTTAGATCATCACCTTACAACAAGGCTACTACTTGTTCCTTTGAAGGCTGGCATTGATTTTTGCTGACAGCAAAATAGGCTTTTCACATTCCTGATCTGAGTTGAAAAGCAAATTTAGGGTTTTGTAAAGCATGTTGATTATTAACCCTGTAAGATATAATGTTGACTTCCAAAAAGAAGATTTAAAGACGTGGATGTTTAAAAAATGTTATGGCTCTACAACACTAAAGGTCTTTTACCCTTCAACACCCACTTGCTATGGGAGGAATTTAAATGCCAGTGTACTCACCCAGAGTACAGATGGGGCACCTAGTAATGTTTCCCCTTGTGCATTGTCCAGCTGTTGTTGCCCTGTGCTGCCATGCTCTGCTATGCAATCTCCATCTCCACTTACCCTCTTGTGGCAGACACCAGGACTTTCTCCTGTTGCAGCAACAGACACGTTTGAATCAATTTTCACAAAAGACATGTACCAGTCACAAGACTGATTCTTACAATAGACAAAGAATGAAAAAAAAAGAAAACAAAAAGTTATCTTCTGAGAGGAAGAGGACCAACAGATGGCATGACCAGAAAGTAATTTATTCTTTGGGGAGAGGATGCAATTTATGGCATAACCAAAACTTCCTACCTCTTGTCTAACGTGATGTGCATATCATATTAAATACCTGCCACCCTGCAAATCCCCCCTAGCTCTGTACCGACCAGGTGCTGCATTGTCCCCATGTCATATCTTTTTTCTTCCCTCCTACAGAGTGAAACAAAGATGTTGATGACAGGCAGAATGAGACATGAGAGAGTTAGAGACTAACCCTCATGTGGGTCTGGTAACAGCTGTCAGCTGAGCAGAGTATATCCTGGATGGGCTCACATCCAGCTGGTATTGCTGGCTAAACATATTTTGTGCTCTCTTAACAGCTTCTTTACACGTTTCAAAGGACAGATTACTCAACACTCAATTCACTGCTTCTGGAGGAATGAATGGACCACTGACTCTCAGGATGTGAGAATGCTCATCTTGGACATAAACTAGACAAATGTATTCCTTTTAATCATCTAGCAGTGATGGCACTGATGAGTAATTATCAACAGTATGATAAACTATCCTTCTAAATATCATGTTGCCACTGGGGTCAAAGTGATTGAGTACTAAGATACTACAGTATTATAAAATACATGTATATTTTGCATTATCCTGTGTAGTCCAGAGGAGCTGTGCTCTGTTCTGCCTTGCCAGCCAGTTTTTCTTTCTCTGTGGGGCAATGCTAGTACATGCCTCCTGTGCCCCAGCTGAGGAAAGGCAGAGGGCTGAGAAGACAACTGTGCTTCCACCCAGTAGCAGCTAGTGGATTTACTACATCTCCTTGGAAAAGTGCTAAAACAGAGCAGAGCTGCCTTATCTGTGGGTTCCCAGGAAAGAGGCAGGAGAAAGTGGAGGTTTTGTGGGGGGAAAGGAATACACTGCTCAAAAACAGAGAGCAGAAAAAGACCTTCTAGTCCCACCTTGTACTGTTGCCTTCACTGCAGTTGATAGTCCTCTCCACAAGGACGTGAAGCCCCATGGGTACATTGGAATGCTTTTTCTGTGTTAGTATTCTGAAAATTCTCATGGGATGACTCATTAATAAATGGCAGCCTTGGAAGTATAAGAATCAGTGTTATAAAGTTCAAGACTGTGGAAGAGGATACTTATTTTAAATGAAACTGATTTCAGTCACTTGCACTCATTCACTCATATTTCACATGTTCACTCATGGTCACAAGCACCAAGATAGGTGCGTGTGTGGTCTGCTCATGGCTCTGTGTGTATGGATGTGTGTGACACAGAGGACAGGGGACAGAAGCTCCCGAGTCCATGGGATGCCTTTTAGGTTTGTCTTGATCAGGCATAACAAACCATAATTTTGACAAGCTATTTTATGACCCCTGGGAGTCAAGATGCCATGGCATGACTATGACCTCAGTTTTGTATTTTCATCCTCCCTAATTCTTAGGCAAGGCTGCTGCCCATCATCTTTGTTTTCTCATTCTGGGTATCTTTATTGCTGCCTTCCTGTTGAGAGAAAACAGATGGACCATCTTTAATGTGACTGTATGGGAGCACAGACCTTCTGGTCTTGATGTATGCATATTCCTTATTACCTGCTTTATTGTTTGCTTATACTCTTGTTAAAAAATATGTGCCATATTTTTAAGCCTTGATCTTTATTGTATTGCTATAAAGATACACAATGTCAGAGTAAGCAGAGATTCCAACAAGCCTATGGATTAAAAAGAATACCTCAAGAATAAATAAAGACTCACTAATACATAAACCAACTTAGAGTGGGACAGTATAAGGCTAAAAGAAATAAACCTCTGTGGCCCATGTGTCAAAAATCCTGCATTAGGCTGCTGCTGTTTACTTATGTATTACAAACCTGGAAATGGCAATATCAGGTCTTAGCAGATGTTATCACTTGACTTACAGTGAAGTCTCTCAACAGCAAAGGACATAATTAATGACTTTGATGGGTGAATAGCTAAAATGATTATTTGTGACCCTACCTGCAATTACTGCTCTTGGAAATTAAGGCATTTGGAGAGTTTTGTTTTGGTTTGTTTTTTTTTCATGGTCTGGATTTCTATGATTCTGAATAGCCTACTTAAGAGAGATGTGTACCGTTTCCCTTAGAAGAATTTAAAGCTTGAGCCTTGAGGGCCATTGATCATATCAGTTGTTTGGAGTGTGTTGTAGTGGCAGAAAACCAAGTGTAGAGAAATTTTCTGTTGAAATTTGGAGTATCTCCATCTAGAAAGGTAAATCAGAGGGCAGCTATGATCACATCTCTAGAGGAGAAGTTGTGTGCCACGCGTGTGAATGAGGGGGGAACAACAGCTGTGGCCAGTGCTGGGTGTGCTGTGTTTTCCTTTACTTGTCAGTTGAAAGAGATGCTGGGTGCATGTGGTGCATGCCAGCAGAAATGCAGCATAATCACATTATATTCATGTGATTGAAATGCAATTCTGTGTACCGTGAGACTAGGTTAATATTTCTTGAAAGACTGCTTTGGGAGGCACTAGCAGGGACCACAGAGAAAATAGCACCAGGAAAATGTAGAAAACATTTGTGACTGACTGGGAAAAAAAACTGGTAAACACTCAACTTACTGAATAGGTGTTAGACTCCCAGCAAGACACCTACTGAGGAACTTGTTTGGCAATATGTAACAGAAAAATTCAGGGGATATCTGATAGAAGTTCTTGCAAGAAGGTGGGCAGTAGCTGCTGGTGACTCCATGAAAAAAAAGGACAGATGAAACCAACAGCGCAGTGATAACAAGGCAGAGTGCTGCAATTTTGATGCACATGACAGACACAAATGCTGATCTTTCCACAGAGAAGCAGCCAGGAACACAAAAAATTGACAATAAAAGAGTGAAGAAAAATATATTTTGAATTCAGTGTATGGAACACAATAAGGTGTCAAAGAATTTAGAGAAATATTTCACTTGTGTGTTTCCTAGATGCTGAGAAGAAAAATAATAAAATAGAATTCTTGGTTGTAAAGAGAATTTTGATATAACTGACAAGACAGGAATTCCAGAATGTTGATGGTTCATATAACCTCTGTGGGAAGGAAGGTGTGGTATATTTCCATGAAACTTAAAGCCCTGACAAGCATTTCACAATGACCAAACATGAAAAGAATGTCAAAATTCTCCTTGAAGAAAGAAAATATTTTCCTTTTTATTTGAAGAAGCTGACATATGTCAGAGAGATGTACAGCTCTGAATTCCACTGGGACACCTGCAGACACAGATACAGGTCTTGAATAAACTCAATAAGGGATTGCCTGACACCACAATCAAATCTATCTCACCCAGTTAGGAGAAGCAAGCAAGCAAGCAAACAGACAAAAAGAAACCCAAAGAAAAAATCACTTTAAAACAGTTTACCTAACAACAAGTTAGTTCCTATCCAACCACCAATGAAGGAAACCATCATTACAGGTATAGGCTTTCCCCTTTCCTCATGCAGTCTTTGTCCTTTTTCTTTACAAATATTCTGGAAAATGTATTCCTTTCACATATCACTAGGATACAAGTTAAATATCATAACCAATACATTAATGTCTATATTCAATAATATTTACCCAGTATCAGCTTCTTAAGATGAAGGTCAGTTAGCATATGCAAGCAGGAACCTTAACAATACCAATGTATTTGGATCCATTCAGAGTCCCAAATAAAACCCTAAAATTTGTAGATGGTAGCTACATAAGCAGAGAAGCAACTGTTTCCTTAATGCATAAATACTTTCACTAAAATGGTATCCACTGACAGCTAAGTTCAAAGTTTTTTAGCGATAATAAAATTTGCATATTAAAACTGGCCAATATTTTTTTACAAAACTATCTTTCATATCCAAATGAGAACAATATAATTCTCTATTTTAGGTTAATAATAAAACTATTTTGAAATCTTCCTTTCCACAGTGTGCACCTATATCTATGTATATCTGGTTTTCCTCCATGTCCCTTGAATTAAATTCTGAATTATGTGGGCATTTATCCACAACAGCTAAAATTACTTTTCATTGCTGAGCTGTGTTCCTAAAAATCTTATTATCAAACCCTCATCCTCACTCTAAGAGACTAATCAGAACCTGTGTCAAAGAAGCTGAGAAAATTCTTTACAGAGTTGATCAATCTTTTCAGTAACTAAATTCTTCAACATTTCAATTTGAAAATGTGCATTTTTTGAGAAATCCAACATATTCCTCATTTTTATGTGCATCTGAGTTTTCACATTTTTAAAATTCTGTAAATGGACACATTTTTATTACTATCAGCTCTCCTTCAGGCATCCTTGGGATTTAAGAACTCTCCTTATTAGTTGAAATTATGGAACAAACATGTTGCCAAGCTATTTTTACCAATAACAACATGCTTGGAAATTCTGAACCTCTGTGAATATAACTGAACAAATATAAACAGCAGTAGTCTGAGCAGTAGCTTCTAACCTTCTGCATTTTTTTCTTGCCCCTCAACTGTGTTCTTAAATCTTTCTGAATGAGTATATAGAATGCCATGTGGTAAATCCACATTAGGAAATGGATATAACTGAAAAAATAGTCAAAGAAGAAAAGAAAATGCAATTCATCACCTGGATGAGGTTCCTGGTCCTGTTCATTGCGCATTTCCACAAACGATTGCCCTGGCATCTGTCAGAAATTGGACATGGCTAAGGATAGCCTAAGGCAGCAGCAGAAATGTTTGTCAACCAGCATCCTCAAGCACATCCACAGCCTGCTGCAAACACTGTGTTAGGTTTCTTCACAGGGTTTATATAAACCTGGCTGTGCTTAGGTAGTTCCTTCAACTGTCTTAAATGTCAGGAAAATCCCCCTTTCTTGAAATCTGAGCACAGCCAATAATCGTATATAAACACCCCAGCTCTTTGAGATAGCCTTTTTCACTTCCATGGCTCTCAATTTAGCACTTAACTCTGTCTGTTGAAATAAGCTACCAGTCTGCATGTGTGATAAGTCACATTATTTTGAGTGAATTATGACACAACAGAAGTGTCTGCAATAAATCACCCATCTACACTACCCTGCCCACTCAACAGAACACAGCCATAAAGTCTCATTTCTTGAGTGATGATTTCTTCACTATTTTTTATTTCAAACAGTGTTGGAAAATAGCAGCCTCCTATTTTCATTCCCTGTTAAAGCCAACTTTGATTGAAGCCCAGATCTTCATAACAAAGTCCAAGCCATTTACTTTATGTATGTTTCTGAAAAGAATCAGTGATCAGAGAGCAGCAGTGTCCTCAACTCATTTAAAAAAAAAAAAATGAACACCACATATTTTGAAGACAACTTCTACATTTGGAAACCACCTTCTCTGTCACTCTTGAGACAGGTGCTATGGAAGATGGCTCCAAGTTGGTTTTATCACTCAAAAAGTAAGTTTCCATCAAAAAAAATTCCTTCCCAACTGCCATCTGTGTTAAATTATACATACATAACTCAATAGACAGAAGAAGGTACTTTTGTCTTTCCATCTGTGTCAGGTCCTTTGTTTTCAAACACCGAGCTTTGCTGTTTGAATAAAAATATTTTCCTGATATTCACGTGTCTAATTGAAATTACAGTTTGAACCTAACACACATTCAATTCATTATAATATATGAGTAATTTTCTTTTCTTGTTACTCCTTGGAGCAGAAATACTGATGTACAAAACTGTATTCCATTTTCTTCTAAATACCATACATAACCTGACAAACTCTCATCATGCCCTACTTTCTTTGCAACTCTGCACCCATTCCCTACTTCTCTATAGGAAAAGTAAAATTGATCAGATTTCTACTATTTGGTAGTTTCTAACTCTGTAAATACTCTTTCCTTGCATTAAGCTGTTTAGAAAATTTACAGTTATTCTTGAGATCCCAAATGTTCACATTGTAACGTGTAACTTCTTACCCAGTATGTTCCAATCCCCCTGAAGTCTCACAAGTGAATCATGCAGTCTTGGATTACCAGCTGTACAATTTGCTAAGTAATTTAGGCATGCAGAGATTGCATACAAAAGGAAGTGATAGAAATTAAAGTTTTTGTACTTTTATTGTGCACTGTTCAAAGTGACAAGGAACCTGGTATTCCTTCAGAATGCTAAGTACTTAATATTGAATGCAAGCCTTGTGAACCTTTTTCTCAGTAAAAATTCAGTTTCTCCTAAAGCAATAACTAATACCTTGAAAGAAAGTCCTTCCACATTATGGCTATTCTAGATAACACCTCTTGGATGTCTGCACTCCTGATAATTGTTTGGAAATTAATTTAATTTCCCACTATCTGCCATTTTTGGATGCATCTTTGTTATACCTAAAGGTTTCTCTAGACGCAGGAATTCAGCCCAAAAAATCATGTTTGTATACCCTAAAGCTAAATAATTTAAAGGCAAAATTGTTCTACTAAACCCAAAAATACCCAGCTTAATGCATACAATGCAGTGCACATGCAAAGCTATGCCTACTACTCTAACCACAACTTTATGGAGGCTGACTACAACGCTTCTTCCTGATTATCAACACACTCTAAACCTAGCTTCCCCTGTAATACTTCAGATTATTGTTGCAAATTACCTTAATATGATGGCCCATAAAGCTCATCCTTTTAACCCAAATGTATCCAGTGAATTAAAAACAGTCCCCACAGTAGCAATCAAATGTCTCCTGTGCCTACTCATCACAGGAAGCAAAGTCATCCTTGATGAATTCTATCAAGCTAAGCTACAGCAACCAGCAGCTTCTTTCCCATCATCCAGCTGTACTTCTATGTTAAAATCCCTGTCAGTTATACAAAAAGTCTGCCCCTCTCCAGGGTGTAGGTGTATCAAAATTCAAATTAAAAGAAAACACATCCAGTTCTTTAATATTTGTCTCCCCAGTTCTATGGCTGAAGGCAAGCTCCCTCTGTGTTTTCTCATTCCCCTTTCTTTCAGATTTCAATAAAATGTTTTTTACATCTCTTGCTTCAGAGAGGCAGTCGCTGAACAGCAGAACCCAAATACTTCTATTAAGCCCTCCAGTTCTCCACCTAACAGGACATTGTGGTAGGACCTTAGATTGTTAGAGATAAGTGTTCAACACTTATTCTGTACTTGAGTGATTTACCTCTAACATTAATATAGTGTCTTTGCTACACTTGCATGAGGCTCAGGACTCGCACATCACAAAACCAGATTTCAGGCAGGTTTCTGGCCAAGCAAGTGGTTCTTGTTATTCTTTCTCTTTTTATCTCTCACTTCCTCCTCTTCTCCTTGCACATGGTACTAAAATTGTGTTTATTGGTGACTGATGCCAGGGAAACAGAAAAAGCTCGTGTGTCTCCTGTGTGGTCTTTGTTCTGTTTGCCTGCCCACTGATTTCATGTTTTCCTTTGCTTTAATGACTGTACAAGAATAAACCACACAATTATGCCCCTATGATTTACAGAAATAAATAGGCTTCTGATGAAGGGTTTTGTGCTGATTTACTTGTAACAACTTTCTCCCCTAAGTTGTTACCCTAAGACACACAAGCCCTAAGGCCTACACCTTGAATGTCCTGTCTGCTTCATGCCCCAGATGATTGTTGGGCAGCCTATTCTTAGATCTCCTCTATGCTGCCAAAATCTTGCAATACAGTTATCAGCAATGGGTTTTGCCTGACCTTGAGCCTGCTTCAGAGTGACATGAGAAGCTTCAGTTTTCTCATATAACCCAGCCCTCCTGGGGGGAAAAAAGTATAAGAAAAGCCAAATGGTCTAATTAGTCTCAGACTCACAGTCTGGAAAGGACAGACATCAGCCCTCTGCACTGCAGGAAGCAAGATGGTTCTTTTTCTTTCTCCTCAGGGGCCCATACTTTTCCCAAAGGAGCAGAGTTAAAAAAATAAAGAGACAGAAAAAGAAATAAAGGCTAAAGAAAGACAGCTCAATTTCCTCTTTTCTAGTTTTTATTTTCTCCTCAGAAGTTGAGATGTGGTCCTCTTGGCCCATCTCCGAGTAGTGTAGCAATTCAGCAGGAAGGTAACAGGATACCATGGCTGGAAGGACCACAAGTGCTGGTCTGCTGGTCACTGGTGCCTAGCTTCTGGAGAGGGCTGGCTGTGATCCCAGCACTTCAGAGAATGAGGACAAGACTGACAAACAAAAAAATTCCATTTTTCCCTCCCTGCAACCACCTTGGAAAACCTGTTCTTTATACCCTATGTTCCTTTTAGCAGCAAAACATAAACAATATCTATAAATGCTATGCAGGCACTGTCACTCTGAAAATTGGGCTCTGATATATATGATCAGTAGCATTTTCATGCCTCTGTGGAGGCTTCTTGTGAAATTAGGAGCAAGTCTCAATGAGTTAGAAAATCAGAATACATCACAAGGTAGAAGTGATTATAAAGCTTCCTTTTATTGTCTATAATTAGAGTGTAGTTTTAGATTAGAAAGCTGAGTACCTGGAAGATTCCTGGAAACTCAGTTCTGCCTTTCTCATTCATATACATGAGTGGTGTATTTCCCCTTCTAGTTTTTGTCTCTTTAGTGCATGGATTTGACTTATTTACTGCAGTCTGAAGCCAGGAATAAATGCTTGACACAGCAGAAAATCTTGTGTTGTATGTCACAGAAAATGAGTAAAGAGAAAATATAGCCAGAGGACTTCTGAAAATGGTCAAACATGTATCAAACACACTGGAATGTCAGAGGGCTATGAAAGATTGGTAGGCTGCTACTTGAAAAGGTCAACCTTTAGTAACAAAAAGTTTTAAAAAAAAACAACCCATCTTGACACATAGGCTCACACATTTTAGGAAAGAGAAGAATTAAAGAGGACAATTGAAAATTTTTAAGAATGCCTGGCATGTGACAGGACTACATCTTGTAGCTGGTCATCTTTCCTCTGACTAAAATTGAACAGAGAACAGTTTGTAATACATTAGCATCATCTGCTGGATAGTGCAAGGAATACAGTTTGGAAACTGCAATACTAAGTACGATACATACCATCATTGTATTTGGCAAGCCATGCAGAACAGGAAGAACAGTTCAGACTCCTTCTTTTTTAGAACATTTCACGTTTTTTTATTTCTGGAATGTTTTCCTCTGGTAAAACATGGGGATTTCTGCCTAAAATGTCCTAGCTTCATGTAGCAGAAAGTGCTGTGTGATAACTGTGTGTAGGAACAGGCTATTAGTATACAATATTGGCATTTAATTACACATGTAACATTTTAAAAAAGGGGCTTAATTATTTTAGCCATAGAAAAATTTGAACATCTTTAAAATGAAACCCAAAAAAGAGCTTACAGCCCACAGGCAGCAGTCCAAGTCACCTTAAGGAGGAAATGTGAATTAGGGTGGTGCCAGAAAAACATACAGCACTGTGGGAAATCAAAATCTTGAATGTCTTGGCTGTAAGAGATGCCAGACATTAATTTGGCAGAATGGGATACACCTCATATGCATGGAAAAGGCTGTTCAAAAATTACATCAGCAATACTCTACAGTGATTGTTCTAAATCTCTCCAAAACTGAACAGACGCTGAGAATCATGAACAGCCATGATGACACAGATGAGTTACTGTTTAATTTACTCCTGGCTCCTTTTTTTTTCGCAAGGGTGCTGCTGTGCTCTCAGCAGAAGGCCCGGTGCCTGCAGCAGGGCAGCCGTGCTGCGGTCTGGACAAGAGCTCCCACCCTGGGTGCCACCTGCCCCTCTGGAGCACAGCAGACACTGCACGGGCTGAGCCTGCTGCACCATCAGCATCTGCTGATACTACAGAGGAGCTCTATCACTGCTGATTCTTTGCATTAACCACCTGTCTAAAATCAGGAAATTGTGAAGGATGCAGCATTTCCCGAGAGCTGCTTAGGACTGAGAAACTTTTCCTTTGACTTCTCCTCATGCACATATTGTGAGAGCTTGTGGATGTTCAGAGAAAGAAATAGATCATTTCAGCAACACATGGTTGTTGCCACGGAGCAGATGAGGATATTTTTAGTCTACTATCCTCTGTGACAGAAGACAATCAGAATTGCTGTATTTTATACTGGGATTGCATCTAGTATGTTCTACATGGTGTAAAAAACCCCTACAAAGCAAGTATTTCTTTGAAATACTCTGCTTTCTAAACAGAGAAAAAAGGAAACCCATAAATACTGGAAAGGCAAATGACGTCTTACAAAGTCAAAAAGTTGCATTACATAACACTGCACCACAGCCTCAGCTACTGATCAGCTGTGTCTTGAAAAAAAGCACCATGGTCCTTTTAAATGCTCATGAATATACATGAACAAACCCACTGCCTTTTTCTCAATCTTGCATCAGGAAGTTGGAATATACAAATATATTATGCTGTAATAAATGATTTTTAGTATGATTTTAACTTTTATTTCAAGTAATGTTTTCTTATTGTTGGTGCATTTATTTGTATTTATGTATGATGTTATTTGCAGCTAAAACTCTAATATATAGGAGCTGAGAATGGTGGTTATCCAGGTTCTGGCCCTTTAAGTCCAACACAGACCCTTGTAAGCCTCCCCAGTCTTGACTGGCCAAAAGAATTGCTCTTTTTCAGCATTTTTGCTGCTCCTTCCATTTATACCTTCCTTGCAAAATTCATAGAAGCTTCACAGAGCTTCTTATATTCAGCAGTATAGCAGGCACGCAGTCCCAGTCTTGAAACACTTAGAAGCTGCAATGTTCCACCCTTAAGGGTAAGGGAGCACCCAAGACTGGTAGCTGCTCATGGTCAAAATGAACAACAAAAGTTAGGGGGCCTAAACTAACCCTAATGTTAGTCCCTGACACAAGCACATCGCAGTGCGTTTTGGGTAAGGGGTGAGGTGAAAGGGAAGAGAAGGCAGGAAGGAAGGAAGGAAGGAAGGAAGGAAGGAAGGAAGGAAGGCCAGGCCTGTTTCCAGTATCAGTCCAGCTGATGGGATGTCCAGCACGCAGGGGTGTGCACCCAGGCTTGGTGAGGCTACTGTTTTTTTTGAAGAGAAAGGCTTCTTGCTTTCTCTTCAAATTAGTTATCATGCACAGTCTATTCTAGTCCATTCCAGCTTCTCAGCCTCATTCCTGTGCTTGTGCTGTACTGTGCTGTGCTTATCTCCAGTAACAAGAACAAGGACTTTTGTCACAGAAATTGCTACTCTGCTTCTGCATGGCCACCTTTTCCAACCACAGCATGTTATTACCAACAACGCCCAGTTACTGCCAACAATCCTTGGCTGTTATTGCCAGCGATCCTTGGTTGGCTCCACAGTCATCCAGCAATTAGTGTTTGAGACATACATATTTTCTTGGGTTCTGCGGAGTCCTTTTGATAATGCAAATTGACAATCCAAAAGTGAATTCTACTAAAAATTGGTCAGAGGTAAAGAGCAAGGAAAGTCAAGTAACAGTAGCATGAGCACATTCCGGTAATTGCCTGGGATTCTGTGTAGATTTCTATTTGCCTAAATGTATTTGGATTCTGACATGTAGGGTGTGTCCTGATTTCACCTGGGATAGAGATAATTTTCTTCCTGGTAGCTGGGGCAGTGCTGTGTTTTGGATTTCATATGAGAACAATGTTGATGTTTTAGTTGTTGTTGAGTAGTGCTTACCCTAAGGCAAGGACCTTTCAGTTTCCCAGGCTCTGTTGGTAAGGAGCTGCACAAGAAGCTGGGAGAGAGCAGCTGACCTGCACTAAGGAAAATTCCACACCATGGAACATCATAGTCAGTATATAAACTGAGGGGAGTCTGGGGTCCTGCAGACTGATGCTCAGGGATGGGCTGGGCATCAGTCAGCGGGTGATGTGCAATTGGATTGTGAGGACATGGGAGATTTTTGAGACCCTGAGATGAAAACATGTGACAATGAAAAGAGGTGTTATTCTAGAAAAGAATAGCTTTGGATAAAGTTGAAAAAAAAATTAAAGGAGAAAAATTATTCATGAGATTCAGACTGTGAACTAGAAGAAAGAATCATTAGAGAAGTAAATTAAGGTGAAAAAGGGACGGCAGGATTTCAAAAAGCAGGGAACAGAAGTCTTAAAGGTTCAAGATAAGATGAATGGGGTAGGAGTTGATTTCCTTAGGACAGCTGATCATTTGAGGCTAGAACACAAGAGCTTCACTTAAGCATCAACTGACACCTTTCTATCTTTTCTGAGGGCATGACCTAACCATTCAGTCCTTCCTTTTCTTCTGAGTGGAAATCAGCCTGAGAGAACAAAAAGAAAAATAGCTAAAAATATACAGTGAATCATGGAAAATTATATCTACTAAATTTCACAGTGTACTGCTATTGCCATAGTAACCCTGGTTGGTAGATTACTGCAAGCTGTTTCTTTGCTAAATTTTCCTGGAAGCTTTGCCAATTCTCAGTTTGGTTTCAACATGAAGTTTAATAAAAAGTAACTCTGAGACCTCACATTGTCTCCTCCTATCTCTCTTTTATTCCATCTTCCACCTTTTATTCCTCTTTGTAAGAGACAAGTCCTTTAGGGAAGAGTTTTCAAAGGCATCTTTTACCAAAGTTGTAAATGGATTTATAGTAGGATTTGCGCAGTATGTTATGTTTTTGGTTCTTGATTTCCAATTCAGTGAAATGCAATTCTTTGTTGGAAAATGAAGTATTACTTATTGCTGCTTTCTTTGGTTGTTTTTCTCATACCACCTCACAGAAAAGTCCAGCTGATCAGTGATACAGTGCCATATATCACAAAACAAGAAAGTAAAAAACAGCATGAGAGGGAAAACATGAAAGGGGACCTTACCTCTGTGTTCTACTTTCTGAAACTAACAGCTTCCAAATGTGATAACAGTCCCAGTCCCCGACCTGAGAGAAGGGTAGGAACTATAAAGAAGGCAACTCAACCAATGGATTTATTTGGTGAGAGCTTCTTTCTCAGATATTGCAGAGGCATATTTCATGAGTGCTTTGAGAAACAGAGCTTTGCATTCTGCCTCCAGGTATGTATAGCTAGTCCCCTTTTTCTCTCTTGTGTAATTTCAGAAAACTAGGATAGGTAATGTACAATGCCACAATAGAAGATGAGCTGACTAAAATTGTTGGGAAAAAAACCTGTGAGTTAAGTTCATCATTGCTTTTGATGACCACTTGGTAATGCAGAATGAAACACACACAATGTCATTCTTGCAGAGCAATGCTGTTGGCCTTTTCCATACAGAAGTGGAAACATGTCCAAAAGAATGGTATCCTCCTGGCAGATGTACAGGATCATGAGCATGTGGTATCCTATAACTGCCATTCTTTGGCCAATGAGTCATGAAACCATGATAGGCAGAACAGATCACATTTTAGATTTTGGAAGCACACAGATGATCACTTTCTCCATCTGATATACCTCAATAAAATGTAAAAAAATCCTTCTTTTAAGAAGAAAAATAGTATAATTGTGGACATCTAGAAGGATGAATTAAGTACTGGAAGAATAAAACCAATTAGGGGAAAAGTCTTGTGACAATTGAAATACCAACTTGTTAGAGACAAGGGGAAAAAACCTTTGGTGTGTAAACAGGAAGTTCCTGTTTGGCTTGATTCTTGAGCATTTCAAGCCAAAGACTGAGTAGTCAAAGAAACAACTTTATGAGTCATCAGATGCAGAAAGAAACTTTCATGTTTGCCATCAGCAAACACAGAAATGTGAGAAGGATGCACAAGGGATATGCAACCTCCTTTGCTTTGAGAGGAAAAAAAATACTAAGTTAAAAATAAAGCTTAAGGCAATAGTTCTGGTACAAAAAGCTTCTAGAGTCAAAGCCCTTAACCTCTTAAAATATGACTCAGTCATCTACATAAACTTATCTTGGGCAATACAAATTTAATTCTTGCTGCTACATCAGTCCTTAGAAGACCCTGCAGTTAAGTTATAAACTACTGTGTTTCATCTACAAAACAGGTCAGTAATTTCCTTTTGTTGGTGCTCCCTCCTTCTGGATGGTTAAGAGGAACTTAGTAAGTTCTCTGAAAATGGAGATGTATTTTCTTTTTAATAAAACACACAGACCTATGCCAGAAATTAATATCAGAGAAGACTGGCAGAATCAAAGAGTGTAAAATAAAACAGGAAGGGACAGCAGCTGTGCAAAATAAATGTGTAGTGTCCCTTGAAATATTCTCTATACAGTGCTTCTTTGGTGAGATAATTGTTATCACCATGCAGGTGTACAATTGTAGACTGAGAGAAACAACAGAAGGTAGGAGTGTGATTGGAGACTGACAGAGTTCTGGGACATTAATAAAACACTGAAAAGATTTTAAAAAAGGAAGAAGTCAAAAGTTGTAACCAAAAAGCATATTCAAGTGAGATCTTTTGAAGGGAAAGCATGGTACACAGACCCAAGTAGGTCAGCTCTGATTCACTAAATTAATAGTCAGTACTGGTAAGGAAAAATATTTCACATCTTTTATTTTTACAGATCTCTGGCTTAACATACACAAGTCAGTTTGGGATAAGCTATCTCAAATTTATCAAAGAAAGTTCAATTCCCCTTGAGCAGTTGATATACAATGGTTTATTGTTCCAGTGCCCACACACTGGTTCTCTCCTAGGAATAAAGCCTAAGAAACAACATAAAAATCTGAAATGAACCATCTTTACTTCATATAAGGAAATTGGAGAAACATGTCAGATGCTAATATTTCAAACCCTATTAGAAGTGAAAGACCAAGATTCTCTCACACTTTGATAATCTGTGCCTTCTTCCTACCCCGTGCAGACATATAAAATTGTTGCAATCCCTCACACATATTGATAAATATTTCCCATCAAACTATGTGACCAGATGACGCACAGTGTGCTGTTAAAGAAAAGGAAGGTTTTCAAGAGAATTATCAGGGTGACAGATTGACACTCCTCCTTTGTATTTTAGAATTGTGGTGATCCTGAAGGGGAAATTCTATTTATGCAAAAGATAGCATAATAACATTTCTCAAATCACACATTGTGAGTGTTATGAAGAGCAAAAATGAGGGCTTACCTTATTGGAATTATCCCAACAAATTTAAAAGAGTGTGGTGACTTTCCTCACAAGTTACTGGAAAGTGACAAAATAGAGGACCAGTAGTGTTTCTCCATTTGGCACAACAAGCCAAATTTCAAAGAGCAGTAATTAAAATAGAAGCCCCCGACTTAGTCACTGCTTTGGGTTTTTTAATCTGGTTTTCTTATGCAACAAAGATCATGTGGTCATGAAGAGAGACACATTTAAGAGGTGTTAGCTGGCCAGGGAGAGAGCCTGGAAGTCCTGAGCAGAGAGTCGGCACCAATGTAATTGCAAACTAGCAAACCATGCTGCCCTTTGTTCAGCCAAGCAAGTGAAACTGGGGGAACAATTGATCTGGAGCTGACTCAGAGGAAGAAATGAGCAACATCTAGGGACACAGTTCTGTAGGTCACTAAGGCTCATTATTTCTGCTACTGATTAAACAACCAATTTGCTAAAAAGGGATTTTCTTGGCTCTTCACTCACATTTTAGAGTTCTTTGTTGCAGAGGAGAGAGTAGAATTGCAAAGCATGTCCTGTGCTTAATTGATGGCTCTTACTGACATCCAAAACCATGCAGAAATCCCAAAGCAGCCAGATTACCTCTTGAACTGCAGGACAAATACCATGAACTACCTCTGACTTGCAACTTGTGATTTTTTTTCTCAGTCCTCCTGCTCCATGGGTTGCAAATATATAAGACTTGACCTGTTTCAAAATGCTTCCATTGTTGGAAGACAAAACTACTTTCATGCAGACAGATCTGTACAGACTTATACACGCTATTGCAGCATTAAAAAATATTTACTGTTTTAATAGTGCTTAACAAACAGTGTTCATGTTTGAATTTCATCCACCAAAACAAACCAGCTGATAACTCCTGGGTTGTATTACATTTTTTATCATGCTGGTGGGTTTTAAATTGATTTTCCTAGTAGTGACCACTTCCCAATTCAATAAAATTAATAAGTAGGTCTTAAGACAAGTTTCAACAATGTTTCTTGAATTGCTATTAGTTTCAAGCAGTTACAGAATTTACAGGATTTATAGTCTGATTAAATGCTTGAAATGCTGACATTTTAAGAACAATATGGAATATTATAGAGCAATAAGGGAGCCTATAATTACTAAAATTTCATCTAAGAAACTTTAACCTGGAAAGGTTCTTGCAAGTTTAGATGTTAGAAATTATTCAGAATTCAATTTCTCACTTAGTAACTCATTTAATTAGCAAATGTCTGCTGTTAACCTACTATCTAATTTTTTTTTTTAAATGCCATTTCATGGTGAAGAGAATTCAAAATATAGAGGAGACTGGGACATAAGAAATTCTAATCTCTTTGTCTTTCTTACTCTTGAGAGAACTGTAGTTTGTTCTTTGGATTTCCTGATGAGGCCATGAGCAAAGACTTGATGGACCTTAAGTCCTTTTGTGTCCTGTGCACATAGGAATCTCATTTTGTTAGAGCCAGGGAAAAACATGGAGCCTTTAACAGAGTCTTGCCTCAACCCAGGGAGAACCACATCTGTAGCTGTAGCCACCTTTTCACTGAATTGGTTCTTTAGGAACGTAGTCAGTCAAAATATATTAAAATTTCACCCACAAACTTAGGGCAAGTTTTAAGAGGAGGGACTTGCAGCAGAACAACTGATGCCAATAGGTATCACTGAATATTTCCATCATATTTAGTGCAATGCAATTTAACAAAAGGTTGGGGGAGAATTTTCTGATCTCTGAGTTGAAGACTGTCAAGTTGAAGGAAGAATCATAGAATGGTTTCGATTGGAAGGCACCTCAAGCTTTATTTCTTTCTTTGAACTTAGAAAGGGAGATGCTGATTCCCCTCGCTCCCTGTCTGGAAGGGGCAGCGGGGATTTGACACAGCAGTTTCAGAGGACTCATGCACCTCGTGCATGACCCAGAGGCTGGCCAGAGCTGCTTGGTCCCCAGGGGACAGAGGACAATGCTCTGAGGCAGAGGTAGCCCAAGACGACCAGGGCAGAGCCAGCAGAACAGCCAGGGAGAGGAGAGGGCCCGGCTGGGAGCGCAGGGCGCCGGGAGAGCTCTCTGACAGGCCAGGTCCAGAAACCCGCCCGAGCTCGGCCTGGCACCGGCGCCCGCAGGCACAGCCGTGACACACTGGGAACAGCCAGGGCTGTGACACACTCGGAATAGACATGGCCGTGACACACTGGGAATAGCCAGGGCTGTGACACACTGGGAATAGGCACAGCCATGATACACTGGGAATAGACATGGCTGTGACACACTGGGAATAGGCACGGCCGTGACACAGCCCAGCCCGGGCCAGGGCGGAGTTAAAATGCAGAGCCCGGCGCCGCAGGGCTGCAGGCCCCGGGTGAAGCCGGTCAGAGCCATGAGGGCTATCGGTGCTATTGCCAACAGTGCCCCAGCCCCGACAGACAGAGACACCTGCGTGACACCGTGTACTTCCCTGGACACAAGTGTCCTACCATCTGCACCTGCCATACCAGCGAGAGGATTCTGGTGTCTTTGTGCCCCTTTGGGTGGTTGTCAGCCTACCAGCGTGGAAACCGTCCTCTGACTTTCACAATAACCATCAATTAAAGCTGGTTGAAGATGGGCAGGAGTCACATAAGGACAGCTGCCCACAAGGATGTGAAAGTCTTCTGAGGGGTAGCATATTTAGGCTGGATCCCATTAACCGGATTACAAAAAGTTGTTGAAATTAATCCTGTTGCCTAAGGCAAACGCCCTTTTTTAAAAATAGTGTGAGTCTAAATAGTACACAGATGTTGCCTTCTTTAGTGAAAATAAAATTCACTGGGACAATGGTTTCTGAACTAAACAGTGCTAAGTGATCTTGCAGGTGCTTCCCTTAGTAGCTGATAAATTTCTAAGACTGATAGCGTGCAACTGACGCTTGCTTCGAGCGATATTTCTGAAATTAAACTTCGTCAGCTTGCTGAACAAAAGAGGCAGACTCCACCTGTGTGCTCTCTGCCTTCAGTGCCGAAAAGAAGAGACGTGGCTGTAAGCAGCCTCACTACACCAAAGGCTCTCCGTGTTCTGCCTTCAGGACAGCTTTGTCCAGACTTCATCACTAATCACAGTGGGGTGCAAATCAGGTGCAATCAATCTGCAAAGCTTTGATCCATGAGCATTATCCAAGGTGACTGCTGTTCTCCCCAGGACTTGTGCAGCCTTACGGGCTGTGGGCAGTTTTTTACCCTTTGTCAGCCTTTACACGGTTTCACTCAGCTGCACGTCGCATCAGAATAGCACAGTGACTCTGATGCGCTGAATGGAGGATATGCTGGAAAACGTTTTTCTGCATACAAAGAGGTGAGGAAAATGTGTCATGCAGGATATTTAAGCTTTGAAAGTGTTAGAAATTTGGGACTATATTTATTACATGGAACTGTCAGCAAATACACTTTGCAAGGTTTTCATATTTTTGTGCTGCATTCCCTACACCTTGCAGTAGATGGCAGGAGCCAATAAAAATTTCAATGCAATTTTTGTAGAAGTAACTAAGTTGATCAGACTTATCTTTGTTAGATTCTCATGTTTAATTTAAAAGAATTTTAGAGCAGCCTTTTTACATTTATGGACATTATTAATACGCGTAATATTTCTCCTATTATGAGGTTTATTTCTTTATAATATAGCTTGTATTATTAAACTATTAGTCTTTCAAAATTGTGTTGATATTTCAGGTTTTTCTTTTTTATAAGCTCTGAGATTTACTAGACAACTTCCATAAGTTTCCTAACTTAAATTACACCTTAAGTTCTGGTTTTGTGACATGTGAAATATTTACTTCCATGTTATTTGCTTTTGAATACATCAGTCATTCTAGAAACAACAGAAGAGGAACATGCTCTAGGCATTAAAGAACAAAAAAAAAAAAAAAAAAAAAAAAAAAAAAAAAAGAAAAAGAAAGAAATAAACCCCATATCAGAATTAATCAAACAAGTATAGGTTCAAATATTCAGTTGCAAGGATGACCCTTCCTCTCTAAATTACTCCTCCCAAGTTTAATAAAAACCAACATATTTTGCTTTGACTATCGATCAAGATTCCGTATGAAATATTTAATAACATTTTTTTAAAGTGCTGAGCTAAATTGTAACTATGAGGGACATAAGATTCTGTTGTCAGAATCAGTTGCTCACTAAATCTTACAATCCAAAGGGACTTAGCAGAGGAACATAAGCAAGCATTATGAGAATTTCTTCTTTGAATTCAGCATGGTCCAGCCCATCTCTGCTTCCTGAGAGGAGACAAGTATCTGTTTGATGGTGTGTGCTCTTTGTCCACCCAGCTGAACATCTCTGCTTGTGCTTGCAGAAGTTGGGGATTTAAGACTGAATTTACATGGGAGGAGAAAGCATGGCTGCAGTCCGTCTTTCTCTCCTGTAGGAGTGTGTCTCAGCACTTACAACCCCTCTGTGTAACTGCTGCCTGTCCTGTGTTGCTGGGGGAAATGAAGCATATGGCTTTAAGAGATCAGAGAACAGATAGTTCATTGTGCAAATGTGGAACCAAGCAAGTATTGTTACTTTAACTAGATCTGAAATTCCTGTCACACCACTATTTCCAGATATCACTGTCTGGATTATCAATTATCTCAGGTATGACTCATAAACATCTGGCTGTAAGGAAGAGCTACCACCACAATTTTTTTTCTGTGGTTAAAAAAACATTCCCATCAAAGTGGATCACTTGGGGATAGACTGTTACTGTAAATTTTTCAATGCAAGTTCAACTGATAATCTGGTTTAATGTGAATGAGGCACTTAAAACAATTTTGACCTCTATTAAACATACTTGCAACCCTCATAGATAAGGAAACCCTCTCTATCAGCCCTCCTGTGTAGGGACACAGTTCGTGGTAATTGGGGTGGGGCTGCAGCCGAGCCTCATTCCCAGTGGGCAGAGCTTTGAGCAGCACTGCCAGCAATGAGCCATGGAGTGCCCAGGGGCACTGACCAACCACCAAAGGGAGCAGAGGGCACACAGGTGCAGTGCATCAACATGAGGGGTATAAAGGGCTGGGCTAAAGCACAAGAAGGGCTTGCAGCTTTCTGAAGTGGCATGGTGTTGCTCTGTATGGGCAGGTGCCTGAAGCCTTCTAATGGGCAATGGTGATACTCTGTATGGGTGAATGCTTAAAGCATTCTGAAAATGTGTGGTGATACTCTGTGTATCGTGGCCGTCTGGACTGAGGCATGTGCTGTGACACATATGCTGTGACACTCCTGAGCTTCACTTGTCAGAGCCCTGGGCACAGTCATTCCCTGCTGTTAGGACTTTGGCTGCCTGTGCCATGGTCAGCACTGATTCCTGCGCCTGTAACCAGAGTGAGGCTACTGTGCAAGGATCTCTGTGAGACTGGGTTGCTGGGAGCCTCCCTGGAGGCATCTTCTTAGGCTCAAGACTTTCTGTAGTCCTGCCTGAGCTATGTTGCTGTTTTGTAGTCTGGCCATGTTCCTTCCTGAGCCAGATCTCCTGATCTCAGTGTCTGGGTTGCCTTTGATCTGTTACATCCCTGAAGACTTGTCTGGCAAGCACTGGATTGTTCTCTGACCCTGTGTAGTGTCCAGACCTGCTCAGGTAGGGTGGGACTTCGCCCTTGTTGGTGAGGGCATTGCCCTGCTGTCACCCTTGGCTCCCAGCTCACCTTGCCTTGCAGAGCAGCTCTACTCTGCTCTCTCACACCAGGTCACTGGAGCCACTTCTTAAGCAAGGATCTTTTCTAGTGAGCCAGTGAAATGCAAATATGATCCCAGACCCTTGAGGAAAGTGTAGTTAATTATATCTAATAGCTGGCATATTTTCAACAGTGCACCAGAGCAAACTGGTCTGTTAGTAAAGCTAACTTGTGAAGCTCATAGTAGTTTAAGTCTGCTAAATCCCCATGATAAACTGAAAAACTCTGGACTGCATTGTTTTGCAACCAGAATCTCAGTATTGTTTTGGTTGTTTTGTTTTTCAGCTGCTGAGGGCAGAAGTGGAATTCATTAACACTCTCTCTGGCATATGAAATTACTTGTTCTCATTCATATCCTATAAAGAAGCAACATGTTTCACCAAGGCATAGGACAACAAAATATAACTATTTGAAGTCATGATTGCTCCTCTTCTAACCTTATTGGGTGTGGAAAGAGGCCTTTTAAATTCCTTATGATAAATTTATTACTTCTGCAATGTATTATTTGCAGAATTAGCTTTAGCAAGAGAATTTAGGCAAATTTGGAAGAGGAGAGAGTGATTTGAGGAAGAGTTGATAACAACATGGTACAGTGGAGTAGAACTGAAGGCAGACCTCAAAGGGCTATGGGACATGGTGATAATATTTCTTGTGGGATATGTAATCAGTGACAGTCATGTTTACTGTTCTGTAGATCCTTGGTTAATTTTTGAATGACTTGTCAGCTCAGGAAGCTCCTGGCCACTGAGTTGTACAGGCAGGCACTGGTTAGAAGGGACTTCTCTGAGCTCTTCAGCTTTTCAAAGCTCTTAGCTTCCCAAAGCCCTAGTGGAAGTGATGCAAACTGTTTTTAATGAGTCCTAAAGACAGCCTAGAGGCTACACTGACTGAAATATCAGATTTTAAACGGAACTTACTTCCTTGGTACGGCTATGAGCTCTCTCTCCATCCTAAACCTTCCTCACCTATACTCAGTCATTCTCTCTTTCTCCCCACCTTAATCTACCTTCATAGATCCATCACTTTCAGTTGCAGAACAGTAGTTACTAAGTTAGCCTAATAGCTACAATTTTCTATTGAACAGCCTGTTATAACAGTTTTATGTCAGACTGACAGCATTTCTAGCCTTACATCATGAGTTATACTGGAAAACCCTAAAAATCTTAGGAAGATACTATTTTGGGGGTTTATGAGTCATTAAGTGTGGCTCAGGTCCTGTGAGCATTCAGAAAAAAAAAAAAAAAGAAGAAAGCAGGGCCATGTGCAATGTGTTGGTATCATTGATTGTACACAGAACTTTATAGAAGCAAAACTAAAACACACTACATTATTTTCAGACAAAAGTATTTGATTTAAAATAATAATAATAATACTTAAATCTCTTTCTACAAAACTGCAAGTCTAGAGGATAAATTTTGCCTTATGCTTCCATCAGGTGACTGCTATTCACACAGAAAGAGAATGAATAGAGGACTGACTATCTCCACTTCAGACATTTTTGATTTCTAAACTATCATTAAAATGTCACAATCCTGCTGCAGTCCTGTTCACTTCAGGATTTTCTCTCTTATCACAGCAGTTAGTCGGTTCGGGCTCTTTGCTTTTCTTGCCATTGTGCACAATTTAATACCACCATCAGAGGAGGATAATGATGGAACATCACAGAAAGTTTTTGTGTTTTCTGCTCCATATGCTGAGCTGTAAGTGAAGCTGTTGATAATTTAAATTGTTCCTGTAACTTTTTGAGGTTTCAAAATGTTTCCTGCTCTTCCTCCAATAATTACAGGCTAAGGCCAATCAGTTCACTTTCTCTGAGTGGGCCAGAAAAACCATATTGACAGAGAAATGCAAGAGAGAAAGGACTGATAAATTTGTTACATGTTCACACCTCAGTACTCAGAAAAGTCACTGTCCAAATTCTACATTGAAATTCATCCCCAAAGTTAGCATTAATAACTCATATACCAGCCCCTGACAGAGGCCAGAAGCTTAACAGATCTTGGAGAACAAATTTCTCTCATGCTCCTACAGGTGGTCTCTCCAGATCAGTGCAAAAGTTGAGTATGACTGATGTGGGGACTTCCTACCCCAAGGGCTAAAGAGAATAACCTGGGGGAGACCTGGGCAGGCATATTCAGTGAACTACATGCACCAATCTGAGATTCAAGTAGGAGCATCCAGAATAATTTTAGGGAGCTAGGAGATACTTGCTTAAAATTTCCTTATGCCATTATCATGCCTTGAAACTCGGAAGACATTGGACACCTCAACACCAAGGTGGCAGGGACCATTCAGAAGACTTTAGTACTTATTTCCAGATTTGTAGGTGCTGTTTTCACATGGTGAGACAGGAATCTCCTGGATACTTCTCTGCCTTTTGGAGGAAATGGGAAGTACATCCTATATCATGCCATAGACCTCCTGTTTACAAGCAGAGAAGGGCTGGTGGCAGGTGTAGTGGTTGGAGGCTGTCTGGGGTACAGTGACTGTAAAATAATAGAGTTTTGATATTTGGTGAAACAAGGAGGGGTGTAAACAACACTTCTACACTGGACTTCTGGAGAACTCATCGCCAGTTCTGCTATGATAAAGAAATTAATCACCAGTTCTGTTTTGAGAATTATGTGGAGGTTTACTTTCATTTATGTTTTCTTTCCAATTCCAAGATCTAAGTGATCTCTCACAAGACCTTTAGATACCTAGTTAGATGCAAACCACCTCTGATGCTTTCTGATGCAAAGCTCTGCATTGTCAATTAGATTATTCTTGGAATTCTGTTTAATGGAAGGACCCCTCTGTTCCTTTATAGCAGTCCACAGCTTAGACTGTGACTCCTCCATGATGAATGCCTGTTGTATGAAGGTGAAGTGACCTCTAGCAAGTTGACATTTGTTTCCTGTGAGCTGATTACTAAAACCCTGATTACTCAAAACACCCTTTTATTCTTTCCATCCTTGCCAAACACTCTTCTCACATCAAATGAGTTTCTTTACTTCCACCGAGGACTAAAGCCCCAGCTTTACAAGGATCTGGTTCAACAAACTCTTTTACAAGTATTATTTATCCAAGGGGTTTGAAATAAGTGCATGCACTACAATGGACACCATCCCCTTTCCTTTTCTTCCACCAAGTTTCTTCCACTTAAAAAATGGCACAGATTAACCTCTTCATATACATTGTTTTCTTCTTACTTCCTGCTCACACAAAAGTATGGGGCCGTTTAATATTTTCTGAATATATTTATGTACAAATTTACTTCCTTAATTAAGCTATTATTTTATTTTAAGAGGATGCCATCACTATAAAAGATAATAATAAAATGTTAAAGTTACCGTCTATTACTGAAAGAATGAAAATTATTTATTGCTCATCATTAGCAGTGTTTGGCAGTCATTCTGGGGCATGCATACTGACAACAGACCAGTAAGTTTCACTTCTGCTTACAACTTTTTTGCATTAGAACAAGACCACTTTGAACAGGCTGCAAACACAGCAGAAAATTATATTCACATTAGATTTTCCATGGAATTACAGAGTAAGGGTTAGTTCCCAAAGACTGTTCCATGTATTTTGGATTTTACAGAACCAAAGACTTGGCGTTCTACCAGAAAATCGAGGTTTAAATTATCATCCAAATAGTGCAGCCAGCTGCCTGTAGCTTTTTTTTTTTATTTTACACAAGGAAAGAAAATAAAGGTAAAGTGAAAAATATTATAAAATTCTCTTTGATTTCTTGTATGTGCCTGAATCATGAGATTGAGTGTCTACATAAGAAGTTCCTGTTTCTTTAGATCTACTAAATACAAGCTTGTACCTCATTCAGAATAATCTTTGCCTTAATCCATGTTGGTATTAATTATACTTTTAATCTGGCTTGCGGATGTGAAATCTTGGGTGGCGTTTTGGCTGTATAGTAGGGGTTTATCCAGACAAGTAAACAGACTGGCAATAACACCTCTGTGTTTTGGCGTGTTACAAATAGCTTCCTAAATGTTGCAATACATTTCTGATCTTAGAAAACGATGGGACAAAGACTGCTGTTACAAATACAGATTTGATCTAAGGCTGACTGTACTAGGGGCTGCCTGGAGCAGCATCTCTTCTCTTAGGTCTGCTGGCTGATCTTTGGTTGCTGTGAAGGAAAAATAACAGAGCACTGCAGATAAGAGAAATCTTTTCCTCTGATTTGTTAATTTTGTAAATTTACTCACTTTCTACCTTGCCTGTCCTGAAGCTGACCTTGATGTCTTTGTTACTGAGTTGCTTCCCACCACAAGGAGAGCACCACAGAAACTATTTTGAATCATCACTTCCATTCAAGGATAGTCACTTCAGTGTCCATGGAATCCAGGGAACCAAAGTAGCTTTAAAAAATCCGTGTAGCTGGTCAGCAACTAAACCCCCTGGTGCTCAAAAACTTCTGCTTGTGAAAATAAAAATCTCCTCACAATAGAAATATTGAAACAGGTTTGTCCGTACAGGGATTTCTGTGATCTTAGCAAAAGCAACAATCTCACATGGCATTTAAACCAATGGTGGAAGTGCTGAACAACTCTTCCTTCACTTTTTTTTTTCCCTGCTAAGAATATGTGTTTGCCTTCCCATAGGCTACTGACCCATCTTATGAAATATATTTTCAAAAGAACATTTGTTAAATCTTCATTTCCTCATATAGAATGGAGTAATCAAATAATGTGTTAGGGGCTTTGTTGATACTGATAATCAAATGTAAAATCTAATTAACACAGGCAAGCAGCAAATGCAGAACTAAGTGTCCTCAAAAACGGACACTTGCATGTTCTCTGAGATCTCCTTTGCTGTGGCAGCAAATACTTCAAATTTAAAAAGGAATAACAACTGGTTCCACTAAGGATGTTTGAAGTGTACCTGTCATGCCTGCAAGAGTTCCAGATTTGCTCACATTGTGGAAACTTTTCTGTTTACTACCAGATAAAGTTGCACATCTGATCCTGAAGCTACAGGGACAAGAATTTTCTGTAGAATATAAATAAGGGAGGAAATATGGATTTCTTGTGCAGGGTGATAAACAGATCAATACTACATGAAAGAGATATCGATGGGTATGAAACTTATGTAGTGAAGCATGCTCCTTTTATAATTTCAAAATTAACAGAATTTTACACTGGAACTTACATAGGTTTTTTGGTTTTGTTTTTTTTTTTTTTTTTTTTTTTTTTTTTTTTAGCATAAGCCAAAATTGTATAAGGATGGTTGGAAGAAAGCAGATTTAGAGCACAATGTCAGCACTTTAGGAAAGAATTTATTAGATGGGCATTTTGCTAATAGGAGGGTGACTGATTTTCTCAGTAGCACAGAGAAAGAAGTACCTGCTGACATATAAACTAGCCATCTAGGAAAAGAAAAATGTAACCAAATGAGAGGCAGTATTTTGTTCCACTTAGAAGGAACATTTAGATAAGATACAGGGCAATTCAATATGATGCACATAATTGCTTCTGAACAGAATAAACAAAGAACTGATCTATAGTAATGAATACCTGCACAAATCAAAGCAAATGGGGGGGGGG